>NC_045984.1:24991768-25647393 GCF_010909765.2 Amblyraja radiata | reverse complement strand
ATCACTTTCCACACTGAATGCACAGAACTAGGGCAGGTGGATAGGATGGGTTTGGAGTGATATGGACCAAATGCTGGCAGGTGGGACTAGTGTAGCTGGGACATGTTGTCCAGTGTGGGCAAGTTGGGCCAAAGGGCCTGTTACCACACTGTATCACTCCATGACTCTATGAGGTGAATCCAAACCATGGCTGATACATGGAGATATGTTTTGCACCCACCCCAAAGCCACTTTCTTTTAAAGTAGGGTTCAGTAATTTCCTGGGATGGAAATATCAAATACTTGAGGGACATAGGTTTAAGGTGATGGGGGCAAAGTGGAACGGAGATGTGTGGAGCAAGTGTTCTTACACAAAGGGTGGTGAGTGCCTGGAATGTGCTGCCAATGGCAGTGATGGAGGCAAATATGATAATGGAATTTAAAAGGCTTTTGGATCGGCACATGTATATGGAGGGAATGGAGAGATATGGATTATGTGCAGGTAGATAAAGGTTGGTCTTTTCATCATGTGTGGCAGAGACATTGTGGGCTGAAGGGCCTGTTCCTGTGCTGTACTGTTCTATGTTCTATGGGTTGCTGTAATGGTTGAACCACCTATAAGCAACTTTAAACAGTTGGTCTTAACAGTAAACGATACATCAGTTACACTGGGATCTGGGAAAAGAGCACAAATCTATTTGCAATCCTATAAGCACTGTGTGTCTCCCATAAGCAGGGACTGGAGACCTGAGTTCAACACTCCCCAGGACAGAAATATGCTAACAATCAGGGAGAAATTGGCCAACTAGAGTGGGATGGTGGGTGTGCCACAGGGGGCAGGCCAAGGTGGGTGGGATGAGGTTTGTGTGGAACATAAACCTCCGTGGAGGTTAGTTGGGCTAACAGCAAATTCTACACAATGCTCTCTTATGTGTTAATTTAAAGGGCGTGGCTGCTATAAAATTATATTGGTGTCAGACTTAAGATTTTTTCCAAATTTGAGACGTACAAGATGAAGCGCCTGGAGGCTAGCCTATATATTTGTAAATGGGACAGATATTAAAATGTAAATCCTTAAATGATTTGTAGTAACAAGTGTGGAAATGGCACTAATGCATATCACTAGTAAACGTTGCTGAGTTAAAATCATAATGGCGCAGGTGATTTACTACCTCACAGCGCCAGGGTTCGATCCTGACTTTGGCTACTGTCTGTGTGGAGTTTGCATGATCTCCCTGTGACCACGTGGATTTTATCCGGTTGTCCGGTTTCCCACCCACATCCCAAAGACTTGCAGGTTTGCAAGCAGGGAAACATAGAAAATAGGTGCAGGGGGAGGCCATTCGGCCCTTCGAGCCAGCAACGCCATTCATTGTGATCATGGCTGATCATCCACAATCAGTAACCCGTGCCTGCCTTCTCCCCATATCCCTTGTTTCCGCTAGCCCCAAGAGCTCTATCTAACTCTCTTTTAAATTCATCCAGTGAATTGACCTCCACTGCCTTCTGTGGCAGAGAGTTCCACAAGTTCACAACTCTCTGGGTGTAGGTTGATTGGCTTCTGTGAATTACCTCTAGTGTGTAGGGAGCGGATGAGAAAGTGGGACATCATAGAGCTAGTGCGAACCGGTGATCCATAGTCAGGATGGACGCGGTGGGCCGAAGGGCCTGTTTCCATGCTGGATCTTCCAAAACAAAATCCATTTTGGCAGAACTAGGGAAGCAAGTCTGCCTTAGCAGTTCAAGGCAGCAGCATTTCATCATCGGAAACTGTGAATAGGCTATGAAATACCAGCCTACTGCATCCAGAGAGTGAACCATTTTCAAAATACCACTCCCATAAGATTTTACTATTTCCAAATTGACCCCCCACCCAAGGATGTGCTAATATGATTGCGTACACAGTTGCAGTATCTCAGCCGGGTGCAGTTCAAGCCTCTATTTATTGTATAGCCACACAACTTAATATAACTCGACACTGTTGTGACATTTCCCCCATAAAGAGTTTCACACATGTGCTCGAGCTATCCCTTGTGATATGAACTGGGTGGATGAGTTGTTGATGGTCTCTGAAATGGTGCTTGTGTCTTAAAGGATTACGACCAAGTATCTCTGGAATGTATTTCTTCAGCGTATAAAATTATTGCACAACAAAGTTGTTTTAAACCATTTCTTACTGCATTACAATTGTCATCTACGTTGTAAATATTTTTGAATTTAATAAAAAAAACCCTATTGTGTAATTCACCTCGCCTCGTATGAGTCACTGCAGTCGCTGCGTGTAGTTCTAGGGTTTTGTTGACAATCACATGTGATCAGAATATGTTGGATTTCAGAGCAAAAAGGATAGTCCAATATGAGGAGGAACTGCAGATACGGATTCTCGCCAAAGGTAGCTTTTAGTGTCTATCTTCCACCCATCACTTGCCAGGTTTTGTACCGCCCCCTACCTCTCTTCCACCTTTCTTCCCTCCCCCCATCTACTAAACCCAGTCTGAAGAAGGGTCCCAAACCAAAATATCCCCAATCCATGTCCTCCAGAGATGCTGCCTGACCCGCTGAGTTCCTCCAGCTCTTTGCTCTCTGGATACTTCCAAGAGAGAGCTAGATTAGGCTCTTAAAGATAGCGGAGTCAGGGGACATGGAGGGTAGGCAGGAACGGGGTACTGATTGGGGATGATCAGCCATGATCACATTGAATGGCGGTGCTGGCTCGAAGGGCCGAATGGCCCACTCCTGCACCTATTGTGTATTGACTATTAATGAGGAATATTTGCTTAACACTTGCTATTGGTCTCATGGATGGATGTGCTAATGGCGGGAGAGTGTGGGGGCAATCGTGATCAAGTAATGAGACCTCCCTAGATGCCTCTAGCAGTTTCATCGACTCCAGATCACTGTTTCATCAGGACACACCTTTCAGAAGCGGAGAAGAACACAAAATGCTGGAGTAATGTAGCATCTCTGGCGGACATGGAGAGGCAACGTCGTTTTGGGTCGAGATCTTCTTTCTGCACTTCAGAAGCAGAGATTGGCCCAAGCCTTCAGAGATTTGCCTCCAAAATCTTGCAACAGCTTTTACCGCAGTGCATCATGGACAATGCAGCTCACCCCCTCCATGACACACTGGTCAACCTGAGGAGCAGACTGGCTCTACCAAGATGCAGAACAGAACTTCACAGGAGATCCGTCTTCCCTGTGGCTATCAGACTGTACAACTCCTCCCCCTTCTGTCATGGGGTAGACTAATGCCCCTGTCCCACTTAGGAAACCTGAACAGAAACCTCTGGAGACTTTGCGCCCCACCCTAGGTTTCCGTGCGGTTCCCGGAGGTTGCAGGTAGTGGAAGCAGGTAGGGAGACTGACAAAAACCTCCGGGAACCGCACGGAAACCTTGGGTGGGGTGCAAAGTCTCCAGAGGTTTCCGTTCAGGTTTCCTAAGTGGGACAGGGGCATT
The DNA here is from genome assembly GCF_010909765.2 of Amblyraja radiata. NCBI lineage: Eukaryota > Metazoa > Chordata > Chondrichthyes > Rajiformes > Rajidae > Amblyraja > Amblyraja radiata. Next base: position 25,643,957 of record NC_045984.1, on the reverse strand, counting down.
ACCCCCTTCCCCCCAACCCCACCACCACCCCCCCCTCCCCATCCCAATCATTGCACATCCCCAATCCTTTCCACTCGTCACTTTAATTTCATGTATTTTGTGATTTTATGACTGTTGGCAGATCAATTTCCCTCCTGGGATAAATAAAGTTCTATCGTATCGTGTCATGCAATGATTCCCATCAACTTGAATTGCTTTCCTCTTAAGATTTCCCCCTCATTCTCTGTAATGACCAGAGACGACCAGCAGAGGGACCTTATCTCAGCCCTGGAGCTCATGGCTGCTTGGAGCTTTATTCAGTTTGTTATCCTTTAATTGTTTAAAAAAATAACGTCCTTATTCTCCCTTTCCCGAAGCCCTGGCTCATTTTGGAGTACAGTTACATGTTACCCGAATGACTCTTCTTCACATACAAGACTTAACAGTAACTCAGCGGTTCAGGCAGCATCGCTGGAGAAAAGGAATATGTGACTTTTCGGGTCGTGACCCGTCTTCACACTTCTCGACCCGAAACATGGGGATGGGAGATTGCAACCTTCACGTGGTCCACCCTGTTTCGACGAATGCAATCAACCCGACATGCACAAACAAATAGATCAATATGAACAAGTTGTCCAACAACCTTAGGCTGTGCACGCCATACGCAAGAGGAAGAAGACCCGAAACATCACCCATTCCTTCTCTCCAGAGATGCTGCCTGAGTTACTCCAGCATTTTGTGTCTATCCTCAGTGTAAACCAGCATCTGCACTTCCTTCCGAAACATTTTTGTCTTCTTCACCGTTTCCAAACCCTTGCTAATTGCAGAAACAAAATGCCGCATTTAAGCCACTTCAAGAACGCAAAGCAATTCTTTGGCAGGAAGAGGTGTTCTGTTGAAACAGGGGTCCTTTTGTTCACCTGTCGCCCCCCCCCCCCACACCCCCCACAGGCATCGTTAGACCCGACTCCAGTTCCTGCTGAACTGAGCCAGTACTTCACAAACTCACTGTCATCAGCTCAGTAGGCACAGGAGATCATGGCCTGTATCAATGACATCGCCTCACCACTGTCACTGAGATCTGGTCCACTCCGTAGATCTCCCTGAAGCATTACCAGCATCTGGACAGTATCCCTGGCGGTGCCTCAAAGTGAGACCATTCAGCCCCTCTAGTCCAGTGCTGCCTGATTTGAAAACCCACACCTAGCACTTTTAACGTCCATCATATGTATCCAGGTGATGCTCTATCTCCTCACAGCTAACCAATTTCCTTCCATCTCAACTGGAAGCTATGAACCAATATCAATCCCCCATCGGCTTCGAGGTTAGCAAAGTGATCAAAATGAATTTTAAGTATGGATGATCTGCCATGATCACATTGAATGGCGATGCAGGCTCGAAGGGCTGAATGGCCTTCTCCTGCACCTATTGTCTATTGTCTATTGTCCATAAGTAAGTGCCTTTGACCATTTTGTGACATTCGCCTTGCATGGCTCCACATCATATCCAGGGAAGATGAATTTACAGTTCCCTACAGGATAGGGATAATCATAACAACAGCTAATCACGATCCCTATATGATAACAGCCGTTATCAGGCAACTGAATCATCCTACCACAACCAGAGAGTAGTGCTGAACTACCATCTACTTCTTTGATGACCCTCGGACTATCTTGATCGGACATTGCTGGCTTTACCTTGCATTAAACGTTATTCCCTTATCATGTAGATGGATCGATTGTAATCATGTATTGTCTTTCTGCTGACTAATTGGCATGCAACAAAAGCTTATCACTGTACCTTGGTACACGTGACAATAAAACTAACTTACTGACTGACAAATGCAGGCAGGTGGGACTAGTGTCGATGGGGCATCTTGGTCGACATGGGCGAGATGGGCCGAAGGGCCTGTGTCCATGTCATAGGGCTCTATACTCCCCAAAGCTGATTGTTTGATAACCCTAAATCTATGCATCAAAGCTGATTATAACAATAATTTGAATACTGCTTTAATATTCCAAGTGTCCTAAAGCGTTTCACAAGAACATCATCAAACGTATACTGTGCCCTCTTTCATGGAGAAATTGGTTGCATCTTAGGAGAATACTAGAACAGAGGTGTCATTTTGAAGTGTCATCTAAGATCAAGACAATGCTCAGTCTCTATAGAGTAATTAATTCACTCCAGTTTCACTTTGTCCCTTTCCTCATGGTCATGCAAGTCACTATCTCTCACATGTCCATGCAATTCCCTTTCGTAAGTCCCAACTCTTTACCAGTATAATGTTTTCAAAATGCCCCAGGTGAGATATCTTGCTACGTTTAAGGCGCATTGCGAATAGCAGTCGTTCGTTGACAGGTCCTGCAACCAAAGAGACAGCTGGTGGGGGGGAGGAGAAAGGCTTTTTCTTCGGTGGAACTGAACTTAGCCACTGTGAACAGGATTTTAGACAAGGCTCTGCTCTCCAAATAGCTCAGTTCTGTGCCATTCTGAAGAGTGCATTCTTTGGAGCTCAGAGATGGAGGAGGAGGAAGAGGTATTTCTGCCTCGTGGAGTTGAAGGGGTCACCAACAATTCTTTTACCAAAAGACGCAAAAATCAGAATCAGATGCAAATATATCTTCATCTTTGTAACACTGTCAGCTCTGACACCTGCAATGTAAGCAGATTGACATCTATGCATTAAGAGACATTAAGATACATTGAGGGGCAACTGTTTCATCCAGATGATGGTGGATGTATGGAAGGAGCTGCCTGCGGAGGTAGTTAAGGCGCTTATTGTCCATGTTGTATCCGTTATCCAGGGACATTTATCCCGTGGCCACGTGGGTTTTGTCCGGGAGTTACGGTTTCCTCCCAAACTCCAAAGACGTTCAGATTTGTGGGTTAAAATTGGCATTGTCCGTGGTGTGTGGTGTGTGGTGTGTGGGATAGTACGGGGTATTCACTGGTGTCACGGACTTGGTGGCCCGATGGGCCTGTTTCCACCCTGTACACTATAAAGTCTAAAGCTTGACCAGTAAATTAGATTAAACACTAAAGCAATGTAGTACTGAGGGGGTACTGGATGGACAGAGGGGCCATTTTTCAAAAGAAACATTAAACTGAGGACAACCCGATCTCTACAGCGTACATGGTGGAGAGGAGTCTGTGGAATTCTCTGCCTCAGAGGGCGGTGGAGGCAGGTTCTCTGGATGCTTCCAAGAGAGAGCTAGATAGGGCTCTTAAAAATAGCGGAGTCAGGGGATACGGGGAGAAGGCAGGAATGGGGTACTGATTGGGGATGATCAGCCATGATCACATTGAATGGTGGTTCTCGCTCGAAGGGCCAAATGGCCTACTCCTGCACCTATTGTCTATTGTCTATTGTCTATTGACTTGATGGGCTGAATGGCCTAATTCTGCTCCCATGTCTTACGAGGCACTAATTCAAAGAAGAATTGTCCTGGCCCAATGTTTACATCTCATCAAACATCAGCGAAACAAATTAAAATCAAAAGATAAAAATCTATCGATGCTGGACATCTGAAACATAAGCAGAAAATGCTGGAGCATTCAGCAGGGCAGAAACCATCTGCGGGTAGAGAAATAGTTAATGATCCAGGTTGATGTGACCTGAGAGAGAGAGAGAAACATAACAAGTTGTTTTTAAATTGCAGAGTGTTTAGTATAGTTTAATTTAGATATACAGCGCGGAAACCATCCCTTCAGCCCACTGTCCGCACCGACCAGCGATCCCCGCACACCGACACTATCCTACACACACCAGGGACAATTTACACTCTTACTAAGCCAATTAACCTACAAATCTGCACACCTTTGGAGTGTGGGAGGAACCTGAAGCTCCCGGAGAAAACCCTTGCAGTCACAGGGAGAAGGTACAATCTCTGTACAGAGAGCACCCATAGTCAGGAATGAACCTGGGTCCCTGGTGCTGTACTGCAGAAACTCTACTGCTGCGCCAATGTGCCACCGGAGGTCCTTGTATCGACATAATTTAACTCGTTTCCATATTTAAAATTGTTAAAAGTTTAGAGTTGGAACTAAAGCAACAAGTCAATGACTTCACACCCAGTGACTCACTTGAACAGGGAGCGATTACTCTTCAAGCTTTAAGGTCTTGTTGTTGGGTCGGTCGGTTACAGCTGGCCGTGGCTGTAACTGTGTGGTAATCCCTGGCAATGTGATTTCTCATGTTTCTTTAATTATCAAATCACGATGCCAGGAACCCTCACAATCACAGCGAGAGGAGAGAATTGAAGAGAGGACACCGGTTCCTCGGCGAGTAGGGGAGAGGTCTTCCGTTTCCATCCAACGATGACCAGGTGGGCAAGCCGACGAAGGACCAGATCTCAATGAAGTTGTGAAAGAGAAAGGGAGGGAGATAGAGAAAAAGCAAAACACATGTTAATTCAGCTCATCACTGACCCAACTTGCCCATGCCAACCAAGATGCCCCATCTACGCTAGTCCCACCTGTCCGCGTTTGGCCCATATCCCTCTAAACCCTTCCTATCCATGTGCCCATTCAAATGTCTGTTAAGTGTTGTTATAGTATCTGCCTTGACTATTTCCTCTTGCAGCTCGTTCCATACACCCACCACAATGCTGGAGCAACTCAGCGGGTCAGGCAGCATCTCCGGAGAACATGGACAGGTGACGTTTCTGGTCGGGACCCTTCTTCAGACCTGTTCATGTTCTCCACAGATGCTGCCTGACCCGCTGAGTACTTTTGTGTGAACCAGCATCTGCAGTTCCTTGTTTCCACATGGTGAAAGATTCACTTCCTCTCCATATCTGAGGGGTTTAGCTTAGAGATACAACGCAGAAACAGGCCCATCGACCCACCGAGTCCGCACCGACCAGCGATCCCTGTACACTTAGTACTATCCTACACACACAAGGGACAATTTACAATTTTTACCAAAGCCAAATTAACCTACAGACCTGTACATCTTTGGAGGGTTTGGAATGTATGTCTCTGGAGCATTGACTTGATGTTCTCAATACCATCCTGAATGCTTCTTCTGCACTGAAGGTTTCAGATGTGATCGCGGCAACTCAGACCACTGTGTTACTGCATCGCCCAGTCTGAATATACAGACAGAAAACTAGAGCAGCGTTAATCTCCGCATCACATATTATTCCTCTGGAAAATATAAATGTTATATGAACAGTGAGTGTTGCAGACAGGAAGCAAAGTAATGTATTAATGGAATCCAATTCAATTACCTGGCAGCCGGTCTGAGCTCTTGGGTCGATTTGCTGAGCTATTGTCTCATATTTAATGAGGCTCTCAGGCTCAGAGACATCAATTTATAGGAATGTTGTGAAGACTTCTCTGATGGATTGGAAATAAGGCCGGACTGCACTTGCAACAACGTCCTTACAACATTGCAAACATTGAAACAACCAGAAATACTCAACAGGAATTGCAACGAGGCTAATCTGCAAAAAATTATGAAAATAAAAGAATGGATTTCATGATTTTTTTCCCCTCGATTTTCTTTCCTCTTCCTCCTGACTCGAGAAGATACTGACATCCTCCGGGTGCTCCGGTATCCCCCCACATCCAAAAGTCATGTGGGTTTGTAGGTTAATTGGCCTCGGTAAATCATATTGCTTCTAGAGTGTGGATCAGACAGTGGCATAACATAGAAACATATAAATTAGGTGCAGGAGTAGGCCATTCGGCCCTTCGAGCCTGCACCGTCATTCAATATGATCATGGCTGATCATCCAACTCAGTATCCTGTACCTGCCTTCTCTCCATACCCCCTGATCCCTTTAGCCACAAGGGCCACATCTAACTCCCTCTTAAATATAGCCAATGAACTGGCCTCAACTACCTTCTGTGGCAGAGAATTCCAGAGATTCACCACTCTCTGTGTGAAAAAATGTTTTCCTCATCTCGGTCCTAAAAGATTTCCCCTTTATCCTTAAACTGTGACCCCTTGTTCTGGACTTCCCCAACATCGGGAACAATCTTCCTGCATCTAGCCTGTCCAACCCCTTAAGAATTTTGTAAGTTTCTATAAGATCCCCCCTTAATCTTCTAAATTCTAGCGAGTACAAGCCGAGTCTATCCAGTCTTTCTTCAGATGAAAGTCCTGACATCCCAGGAATCAGTCTCGTGAACATTCTCTGTACTCCCTCTATGGCAAGAATGTATTTTCTCAGATTAGGAGACCAAAACTGTACGCAATACTCCAGGTGTGGTCTCACCAAGACCCTGTACAACAGCAGAATTAGTGTGAGTGGGTGATTGATGGGTCGGCGTGGACTTAGTGGGCCGAAGGGCCTGTTTCCATGGTGTATCTCGAAGACTAAAACTAGAAACTGTAATGTTCCCAGACAAGGGATTATAGATGGGTGCTTGAAGACAAATGGAAGTGGTCAAAAAAGATACAGGGAGAATGCTGCAACAATGGTACCTGTTGGGAGACACAGTGTGGATAAAGCCTCTATCTGTCTGAATGTCACAAGAAGGCATTGGTGACTCAATGCATACCACACTCCAAACCAAACAAAGGTTATGGCAAACCTAGGATGGCACAGTGGCGCAGCGGTAGAGTTGCTGCCTCACAGCGCCAGAGACCCAGGTTCGATCCTGACTATGGGTGCTGTCTTTACTGAGCGTATACATTCTCCCTGTGGCCACGTGGGTTTTCTCCGGGTGCTCCGGTTTCCTCCAACACTCCAAAGATGGCTGGTTGGTGGGTTAATTGGCAGCTGAAAATTGTCCCGAGTGTGTAGGGTAGAATTAGTGTATGGGTGATCATTGGTTGATGTGGACTCTGTGGGCCAAAGGGCCTGTTTCCATGCTGTATCTCTAAATTAAACAAAACAAACACGACCTGCTCCTCCACAGTGAAATGGAATAGGACCACATCTTTAGACCCAATTGTCTGGAGGAATTTGAACGAAGAGATGCACAGAGACTGTACATTTATTTCGCTTTGGAAAGAACTGCAGATGCTGGTATAAATCAAAGATAGACACAAGATGCTGGAGTAAAGGCCTGTCCTACGGTGCGAGTTCACACAAGAGTTAAAAAAAAATGTTACTCGTGGTACCTCATCACGAGTATTTCTTTACCCGTGGAAAATTCTCACACTGTTGAAAAAACGTCACGAGTTTCCGCGTTTCCCGAGTACCTGCCGTTAGCATTACGAGCCGCTACGAGATATCCACGAGCTCCGACGTACCCGCTACGTACATTCTACGTACTTACCACGAGTTTGATTTTTTTTTTAAACTCGGGAGAGCTCTTGGGTGAACTCGCATCGTGGGACAGGCCCTTAACTCAGCGGGACAGGCAGCATCTCTGGAGATTCAGGTCGAGAAGGGTCTCAACCAATCCTTCTCTCCGGAGAGGCTGCCCCTCCCGCTGAGTTACTCCAGCATTTTGTGTCTATCTTCCATTTATTTTGCATGCTTGCTTTCAAACCTTTATCTTTCGACACTGGCTGAGGCATTGCTCCTGTTTTTAGTGCTTTTAATGTCTTTTAATTTTTAGTGTGTTTTTTATAGTCCTTCGTTTTACGGTTTTTAATGGTTTTTAATTGTTTGTAATAGCTTTTTGTTCATGATTTCTCATGTACAGCACTTTGTGGCAACTGTAGTTGTTTAAAGTGCTTTATAAATAAAGTTATTATTATTATTATTATTTCATTAACAACAGAGATGCAAAGAATGCAATATTGATTAGCACTACTCGGAATTGTAACATTTAACGCTCATTATGATTGGCAGTGATTCAATTTGCAATGTACAGTTATAGATTTTTTATGCATTATATTTAAATAACATATCTTTGGTAGTTTAAATTACAGGTTATCTTTAAGTATCTTGGTGAGCAAATAAATGGGAGAGAACATGGGCAGGTGGGACTAGTGTAGATGGGTCATTATGGTTGGCATGAGCAAGTTGGGCTGAAGGGTCGATGGAACCTGACTCCTTCAAGTCAAATGGGACGAGAGGAAACCTTTGCAAGAAACACCAAAAGAAAACCAAAATATTACAACCAAGGCTGTACAAAAGCCTTGGGAACTTCTAACCATTGTTGAACCTTCCTAAGTCTTCAAAGTGGCAAGCGGAAAACAAACTGAAGTCATAAGGAACTGCAGATGCTGGTTTGTACCAAAGCTTGACACAAAGTGCTGGAGTAACTCAGTGCAGTAGGTAGGCAGCATCTCGGAAGAACATGGGTGGGTGACATTTCAGGTCGGGACCCTTCTTCGGATTGATTGCAGTGGGAGAAAGCTGGAAGAGAGGTGGGGGTGGGACAAAGCTTTGCAAATTCTTCTTCTTATTATTGTCGAGTCCACACACAAGATTCGAAGTTGCTCAGCCAGAGCTGAACGCACTTCTCGGCATCTGCGTACAACGGTGTCCGTCTTGTCGCTTCTTGTGCTTCTTGTGCGTGGTGGTGGAAAGTTTGGTGGAAACAGGACCGCGACGTGAACGCTCTTTGCTTGACCCCGGCTTTGCAACTGAGAGGTGGATACAAGTGAGAGGAGTTTGGTTAATGGAACTTCGATACAACAAACACTGAACGAGCTCGGATTGTGTATTCAGGGGCGTTCACATGAGTGCTCAGAGTGGGGTTACAAAAATGTACCCCCAGAGGTAAAGCCTGTGATATAAGCCAACACCAATGTGCTCTTGGCTCCGAGTGATCAGGTTATTGGGCTAAACTTCAGGAAGCACACATCAAGTGCCGTGCGCAGAGAGCGCTGGGCGCCGTTTATCAGAGAGGAACGTTAAGCTGTGGGCTCGCTTGTTCTCAGGTGAATGGATGCAGCAGATCCCATTGTCCTGGTGTTGAAGGGCCTCATAATGATCCCCCAAACAGCGTGACTAAAGTGGATTTGGCCATTGTCATGGTGACATTTGTGAGTGCGCTTATTCGGCTGCCAAGTTACCTGCAAAGACAACAATGGAAACACCTCTACATTTCGCCATTTGCTGGAGAGAGCGCTGAGAATTCGAAACCATTGAAAACCAAGTCATTCACCCTCTTTGCAGGTCACATTGTGATCCAAGAGATCCTGTTTCCAAGAGGTTCACACAAAAATAATCATTGACGGTACGAATAATAAACGCCACGCAGACGGAGAACACAAGGAGGAAGAGGAGGTGATCTTGTGAGATATTTGATTTCCACTGAAACAATGGTGTGAGCCTGCAGACGTTCTGGCTTAGATACAGGTCCAAGTTGGCCTTTTACCATCTTTACTTCTTTTTTTTGGTGTTATAGTACCTGCTATTTTTCTCTCTGTTATAGTTTTGTATGTTTCTTTTTTTCCACCTTTAGTTTAGTTTAGATATACAGCGCGGAAACAGGCCCTTGTGCTGACCAGCGACCCCCGCACACTAACACTATCCCGCACACACTACTAGGGACAATTTACAATGACACCAAGCCAATTAACTTACAAACATGAGCGTCTTTGGAGTGTGGGAGGAAGCCAGAGATTCCGGAGAAAACCCACGCAGGTCACCGGGTGAACGTACAAACTCCACACGGACTCCACATCCTCCTTCCCATCAGAACTGCCCCCTCCATCGACTCCTTTAAGTCGAGACTTAAAACTCATCTCTACTCCCAAGCCTTTTTTGACGTCCTCTGAGCGAGGGCTATATGTATGGAGTGATGTTTGTATTTAATCTACGAACTACTGTTGTTTGTTTATACTATTCTTATACCAATGTAAAGCACTTTGGCCAACGAGAGTTGTTTTTTAAATGTGCTATATAAATAAAAGTGACGTGACGGACAAGCACCTGTAGTCAGGATCGAACCCGGGTCTCTGGTGCTGTAAGGCCGCAACTCCACCGCTGCGTCACCGTGACGCCCTCTTGTTGTAACAGGCTTGACCTCAACACTCGCACATCTCACAGCTGTCTACACGGCTCATTCCAGATTTCTAATCCGGCCTTGGTGACATCTCTCCCACCCCCCCCCCCCCCCCCCCCCCACATTCCATGTCTGTATAGTCCTCTCCCCTTGCGAGCCCCCACCGTCTCTATTCCTCCTGATCTGGGTCCAATTACACATTCCCAATTTTTAAAGAGCTTTTAACATTGCTGGCTTTCGGGTGTCTGATCCTTAAGCTCCGGAATTTCCTCTGTCATCCTTTCATAGAGTCATACCAGTTTGGATGCAGGCCCTTTGGCCCAGCTTTCCCATGCCATCCAAGTTGCCTCATCTTCACCAGTCCCACCTGCCTTCATTTGGTCCATACACCTCTAAATCTTTCCTATCCGTGTACCTGTCCAAGTGTCTTTAAAATGCTGTTATAGTACCTGCTTCAATGACCTCCTCTGGCAGCTCGTTCCATATGCCCACCACCTTCTGTGTGCAAATGGTGCCCCTCAGGTTCCTATTGCATCTTTCAAATCTTCCCTGCAACTTGCCTTGTTAGAATATGTTTGAATATATCCTTATACGGCTAATATGTGGAAATTCACGTAATATCTACAACACATGGCTGTGGAATGTTTTGCATTGTTACAGAACTTTTATCCTTTTCAGAGCTTGCCAAAATACATCACAAATTTGACAATGAATTGCAGTAACGTGGAATGTATTTTGGCATGATGTAGGAAATGTGACAGCCATTTTTTATATTGCAAAGTCCCATATTGGAATATAAAAATTAACAGATCATTTGTTTTTAAATCACTGATGTCGTATGACTTACTGGGCCCTTCTAGCTTTTCCTGTTAATTTTACGATTCTAGATATTGGTATTGTATGCCTTGTGTAGTCATCTAGAGACTTAACAAATGTTTCAGGGCCCTGGGTTCAAATCCCAGGGAAAATAAATCATAAATAAACAACCCTGCTGTAAACTTAAGATATACAGCGCAGAAACCGGCCCTTTGGCCCACTGACTCCATGCTGGCCAGCGATCACCCCGTACACTAGCACTATCCTACACGCTAGAGACAATTTACAATTTACTGAAGCCAATTAACCTACCATCTTGTATGTCTTTGGAGTGTGGGAAGAAACCGGAGCACCCGGAGAAAACCCACTCGGTCACAGGGCGAACATACCAACGTCAGTAATGATGGCCACAAAATCAGTGAATTGTTGTGGCGATCAGGTTAATAACTGTGTATCAGGGAAAGGAATCTCCCTCCAATCTGCATTTCCCTCTGAAAACTCCTGTTTATGTTGACAATCAATAAATAAAAGACTAACTCCATTGACAAAATACATCTGTTCAGCCAATCCCACCAAGCCTTCCACTTGTCAGCAAGTTCATCTATTTATATATAATTCATCACCATTAATTGGGAGGCCATTTAACAAGCTGTGTGAATACTAATCTACCAACAGGCAAAGACTGGCTGCCTAGTGCTCAATGCTGAGACATTAATGGAAGAAGCATCACAACAGCACTGAACATCCATTGCCTTGTATAGTCAATGTCTGGGGAGACTGCTGGTCTGTTTGAATGAGCTGTCATATACACTACACTATTCCTGGAAAGGTTCAGATCCAGACTCCAGATACAGGGACTGTTTCTTCCCAGCTGCCATAAGGCAACTGAACCATCCATTGGGACGACAGATGGCACAATGGGCTAAGTGTTCGGCTGGCAACCGGAAGGTAGCCGGTTCGAATCCCGCTTGGAGTGCATACTGTCGTTGTGTCCTTGGGCAAGACACTTCACCCACCTTTGCCTGTGTGTGAATGTGTGTGAGTGATTGGTTGTGGTCGGAGGGGCCGTAGGCGCAGATTGGCAGCCACGCTTCCGTCAGTCTGCCCCAGGGCAGCTGTGGCTACAGAAGTAGCTTACCACCACCGAGTGTGACTGAGGAGTGAATGAATAATGCGATGTAAAGCGTCTTGAGTATTAGAAAGGCGCTATACAAATCCCATCCATTATTATTATTATTATTATCCTACCAAGAACCGGAGAGCAATTTGAGCTACTATCTACCATATTGGAAACCCTCGAACTATCTTTGATCGGACTTTACTGGAATTTATCTTGCACTATCGTTATACACGTTATTCCGTTTATCATGTATCTGTACACCGTGGATGGCTCGATTGTAATCTTGTATTGTCTTTCCATTGACTGGTTAGCATGCAACAAAAGCTTTTCACTGTACCTCCGAAACCTGACAAGTGACAGGTGGATACATGTGAAGAAGGTTTGATTGGCAAATGGGTGGAATAAGTGACAAAGTCTAGAGATAAAAAAGATTAATTGAAACATCATGGAGTTACATAGATACATAGACAATAGGTGCAGGAGTAGGCAGCACCGCCACAATGGCTGATCATCCACAATCAGTACCCCGTTCCTGCCTTCTCCCCATTGATCATATTCCTTGATTCCGCTAACCCTAAGAGCTCTATCTAACTCTCTTTTGAATGCATCCAGTGAATCGGCCTCCACTGCCTTCTGAGGCAGAGAATTCCACAAATTCACAACTCTCTGATGTTCCTCATCTCAGTTCTAAATGGCCTACCTCTTATTCTTAAACTGTGGCCCCTGGTTCTGGACTCCCCCAACATCGGGAACATGTATCCTGCATCTAGCGTGCCCAATCCCTTAATAATTTTATGTTTCTATAAGATCCACACTCATCCTAAATTCCAATGAAATACAAGCCTTGTCGCTCCATTCTTCCATCATATGACAGTCCCTCCATCCCGGGAATTAACCTATGCTGCATTCCCCCAATAGCAAGAATGTCCTTCCTCCAATTAGGGGATCAAAACTGCACACAATACTCCAGGTGTTGTCTCACCAGGGCCCTGTACAACTGCAGAAGGACCTCTTTGCTTCTTTACTCAACTCCTCTCGTTATGAAGGCCAACATGCCACCTTTCTTCACTGCCTCTTGTACCTGCATGCTTTCTTTCCGTGACTAATGTACAAGGACACCCAGGTCTCGTTGTACTTCCCCTTTTCCTACTATTCAGATAATAATCTGCCTTCCCGTTCTTGCCACCAAAGTGGATAACCTCACATTTATCCACATTATACTGCATCTGTCATGCATCTACCCGCTCACTCAACCTGTCCAAGTCACCCTGCATCCTCATAGCATCCTCTTCACAGTTCACACTGCCACCCAGCTTTGCGTCATCTGCAAATTTGCTAATGTTACTTTTAATTCCTTCATCTAAATCATTAGTTACTTTTAATTCCTTCATCTAAATCATTAATGTATATTGCAAATAGCTGTGGTCCCAACACCGAGCCTTGAAACTAGTCATTGCCTGCCATTCTGAAAGGGATCCATTAATCTCTACTCTTTGTTTCCTGCCTGCCAATCAATTTTTTATCCATGTCAATACCCTACCCTCAATACTATGCGCTCTAATTTTGCCCATTAATCTCCTGTGTGGGACCTCATCAAAGGCTTTCTGAAAGTCCAGGTACACTACATCCACTGGCCCTCCCTTGTCCATTTTACTTGTTACATCCTCAAAAAATTCCAGAAGGTTTGTCAAGCATGATTTCCCCTTTGCAAATCCTTTAGTAACTTGTCAGTTTCTTTGTTGAACTAAATTAAGGCGCATGTTGCAATCAAAAGCGCTTGAACAATTGGTTGGGAAGAAAGCCAAACTGTAAGAAAGACGACTGCAAAGGGGAAGGGGATTTGCTGACTTGGACCGATCCTGTCACTGCTATCCAAGTGCACCACTATTACATCTTTGATAATGGGCTCCAGCATCTTCCCCACCACTGATGTCAGGCTAACTGGTCTATAATTCCCTGCTTCTCCCTCCTTTCTTGAAAAGTGGGATAACATTAGGTACCCTCCAATCCACAGGATCAGATCCAGAATCTATAGCACATTGGAAAATGATCACCAATGCATCCACAATCTTTGAATACCCTGGGATGCAGACCATCAGGCCCTGGGGATTTATCAGCCTTCAGCCCCATCAGTCTACCCAACACAATTTGCGGATCAATGTGAATTTCCTTCAGTTCCTCCATCACCCTGGGTCCTCTGTCCCCTAGTACATCTGGGAGATTATTTGTGTCTTCCTTAGTAAAGACAGAACCAAAGTACCTGTTCAACTCGTCTGCCATTTCCTTGTTCCCCATAATACATTCACCAGTTTCGGTCTTCAAGGAATCCACAATTGCCTTAACTAATTTCTCCTCTTCACATACCTAAAGAAGCTTTTACTATCATCCTTTATATTCTTGGCTAGTTTACCATTGTAGTTCATCTTTTCTCCCGGTATTGCCTCTTTAGTTACCTTCTGTTGATTTTTAAAAGTTTCCCAATCCTCTGGCTTCCCGCTCATCTTTACTATATTATACGTATTCTCTTTTATTTTTATACGGTCTTTGACTTTCCTTGTAGCTACAGTTGCCTCTTACTCCCCTTAGAATTTTTCTTCCTCTTTGGAATGAAATGATCCTGCATCTCTTGGATAATTTCCAGAAATACCTGTCATTGCTGTTCCACCGTCATCCCTGCTAGGGTCTTTTTCCAGTCAACTTTGGCCAGCTCCATAATCTGACTATTCCTTCCACAGATGCTGCCTGACTCACTGAGTTCCTCCAGCACTTTGTGTTTGCTGATCCCAGCATCTGCAGTTGCTTGTGTAACCATTTAATAAGATCATCGTTGATGCGTGTCCCAAGTTCAATTTCCCATCTGTTCTCCCTATCTTCCGATTCCTAACAAATAGGGTGGCACGGTGGCACAGCGGGTAGAGCTGCTGCCTTACAGCGCCAGAGATCCAGGTTCGATCCTGACTGTCGGTGCTGTCTGTACGGAGTTTTTACATTCTCCCTGTGATGGTGTGGGTTTTCTCTGGGTGCTCTGGTTTCCTCCCACACTCCAAAGAAGTACAGATTTGTAGGTTAATTAGCTTTGGTAAAATAAATTGTAGATTTTCCTTGTGTATAGAATAGTGGTAGTGTATGGGGTGATTGCTGGTCGGTGTGGACCCGGTAAGCCAAAGGGCTTGTTTCCGCACTGTATCTTTAAAGTGTATAGTCTCAATTTATTCTCATCACCATCGTTACCAAACTGTAGGCACAAAGTGATGGAGTCACTCAGCGGGACAGGCAGCATCTCTGGAGAGAAGGAATGGGTCTCTCTAGCGATGCTGCCTGTCCAGCTGAGTTACTCCAGCATTTTGTGTCTATCTGTGGCATAAACCGACACCTCCAGTTCCTTCCCACACATTACCAAAATATAATATGTTAGACTATGATCTCTTTCCTGTTTGTGGCAACTTGCTCTGTCTGTTTCAGGCCTTTTTTAAAAATGATTATCTCTCAAAAGTGCACATAAATATAATCTTAGCCTGCGTTAAGAAAGACTTGCACAGCCTCTGTCCTAGATTTGCCCTTGGCAAACTGGTGCAGAAACCTGCTCAGAACTAGTTGCAACCTAATCCATTCAAGCAACAAAGAAGCAGGTCTTGAAAATAATGGAGAGACCAAAAACAAAATACTGAAGATCTGGGGCAGGACATTGTTTCTTTAAATAAAAAAAACTCCTTATTCAAAAGCAAATAGAATGCTTGCCAGTGTTCTAAGAAGAAACATCCGGAATAAGAATTCATGTTATTTTTTGAATTGCGATCCAAGCAGGAAGAAATTCTTCATTCAAAAATGCATTGAGTCTGAACCCCCCCCGGGGGCATCGTTTAAGAGTATTCCTTCCTGTTTCATCTGAAACACTTAAATATTGCAAGATATTGTCTACGTCAATGATTTAGAATGAGAAAGATTCTCATTTCAATGAAGGGCCAATTATTTTCCTAATTCTAAATGATTTGAGTTTAGAGATACAGCGCGGAAACAGGCCCTTCGACCCATCGGGTCCTCGCCGACCAACGATCCCCGCACATTAACACCATCATACACCCACTAGAGACAATTTTTAAATTTACCAAGCCGATTATCCTACAAACCTGTACGTCTTTGGAGTGTGGGAGGAAACCGAAGTTCTCGGAGAAAACCCACGGAGGTCCCGGGGAGAACGTGCAAACTCCGTACAGGCAGCACCCGTAGTCAGGATCGAACCAAGGGTCTCCGGCGCTGCATTCGCTGTAAGGCAACAGCTCTACCGCTGCACCACCGTGCCGTGATTTGTTACACCTAGGTTGTAAAAACGGTCGAAGATACACACAAGATGCTGGAGTAACTCAGCGGGTCAGGCAGCATCTCTGGAGAAAAGGAACAGGCGACATTTCGGGTCGAGACCCTTCTTCAGACTGACGCCAGGGGGGAGGGAGATAGATAGATGAGGAAGTGTGAAGGTGTTAAAACAGGGCAAAGGGAATGGAGATCCCCTTCTGAAGGAATAGGTGACATTTCGGGTCGAGACCCTTCTTCAGACTGACGTCAGGGGGGAGGGAAACTAGAGGTATGAAAAGGTTCAGAACAAATCAGAGCCGGCACCGATAACCAAGGAAAGGTGGAGCCCACAATGGTCCATTGTTGGCTGTGGAAGAGGTGATAACGAAGGTATATATGGATGCGAACAGTGGAACTAGCAGGAGGACTAGGGTGGGGGAGGGGCGGAGAGAGAGGGTTATTTTAAGTTAGATAAGTCAATATTCATACCGCTGTGTTGTAAGCTGCCCAAGAGAAATATGAGGTGCTGTTCCTCCGATTTGCTTGTGGCCACACTCTGACAGTGGAGGAGGCCAGACATTCCATCATCAGTCATCACCACCCTTCCCCTCCCACTGTTCCCTAATTTTCCTCTCAGCTTTCCTGAAGGTGCTGACTCACCCTGTTGTACACTTCTGCAAGTCAGGGGCGTTGGTGAGAAAGTCTACACTGGTTCCTAGTGGGAGCTGGGAAAGGAAATGGCAATGCATTTGACAGGGAGAGATGAGGGGAGATGTTTTATTGATGCAGAGCAACTTGACTGTGCTAACAGCAAGAATGCCTGCTCTCAAGCAAGGGGGAAGATCTCCATCCCCCTCGCTCATCCTAGTTCTCCGACCAGCCAGACTGTCCTCCTGATTAAATATTACCTTTGTATGCTTCGTTGTCAGCTTCCCCTTGCTAACAATGATCTATTTTACATTTTCCATGATCTCATCCCCCTTTGATGTCTCGCTTTCACACCTTACACTTCCATATCTCTGTATATTTCCCTCTCCCCTGACTCTCAGTCTGAACCCGAAACGTCATCCATTCCATCTATCCAGAGATGCTGCCTGTCCCACATGAGTTTCTCCAGCATTTTGTGTCTATCTTCGATGTAAGATCCTCAATAGCTTTTAACAGGGAAGGCGAATATATTGATGGGGTCAGATGAAGTTTGATAGGTGGAGGCTCGTGTGGGGGGAGAGGGGAGAGAGAAACTCCAGACTAGATCGGATAGGTCAAATTCTACAATTACAATAT
This sequence comes from Amblyraja radiata, assembly GCF_010909765.2. Classification (NCBI taxonomy): domain Eukaryota; kingdom Metazoa; phylum Chordata; class Chondrichthyes; order Rajiformes; family Rajidae; genus Amblyraja; species Amblyraja radiata. The sequence continues at coordinate 25,626,604 of NC_045984.1, read as the reverse complement.
TCTTTCTAATGTGTGCCATTTACTGTTACATGCCCTGCTCCTGTTCGATTTCCCAAAGTGTATCACTTGCACTTGTTGTGGTTAAATCAGTTTAGCTTATTGCCATGGTACAGTGAAAAGCTTTTGTTGCGTGCTATCCAGTCAGCGGAATGACAATACATGATTACAATCGAGACATTTACAGTGTATAGATACATGATAAGGGGATAACGCCAACTGTCCACCCAATTTTGTAGCCGATCAACTCCTGTAGTTAACAACTTTGCTCACTATCCACCACTCCATCAAATATTGTCTCTTTTGCAAACTCTCTCGTCATTCAATGGTTCACTGGTAGTTAATTGTCTCACGTCCCAGGGGCACCACAGTGGCGCAGCTGGTAGAGCTGCTGCCTCACAGCGCCGAAAATCCGAGTTCGATTCTGACCTCAGGTGCTGTCTCTGTGGAGTTTGCACGTTCTCCCTGTGACCGCGTGGGTTTCCCCCCGGGTGCTCGGGTTTCCTCCCACATCCCAAAGACGTGTGGTTAATAGGTCTGTTATAGGTTAATAGGTCTGTATGTTAATTGATCTCTGTAATATTGCCCGCTAGCGTGCAGGGAGTGGGTGTGAAAGTGGGATAACATGGAGCTGGTGATCGATGGTTGATATGGACCCTGTATGGTCTGTTTCAGTGTTGTATCTCTAAAATAAAAACGAATGTACCTAGGTACAGTGCGATTGATCAATTTTCCTCCTGGGATAAATAAAGTTCTATCGTATCGTATTCCTTTTCTGCGTACAGTTCAGTAAAATCTTACTAGACATAGGCATAATCATACAAGGGTGTGGGACCCTCCTACATTCACATCCAAGATACCTTACAACTTCTTTAAAAGTTGCTATATAAATGCAGGTTGGTACTGCATGAGTTAATGAATGAGACAACACCCAAATCCAACTTCATTTCCCAAGGTCAATGGGAAGACATCCCAGTTTCCAGCGTGTCTTCCCCTGCCTGGGGTCATCTGTTACCAGCCCTTATGTATCCTGGTATTTTTCAGCTTCCAGTTCCACCCCTCACCCCCCCCCCCCCCCCCCCCCCCACCCCCACAATACACAATACAATTTATTTGTCACTTGAACCTCATAGAGGCTCAAATGAAATGTTGTTTCTACAGTCATACACACAAGAAAAAAAAGACCCAAGACACAACACAATTTACACAGACATCCATCACAGCGCATCTCCTCCTCGCTGTGATGGAAGGCAAAAACACTTATCTCTCCCCTGCACTCCCCATTCCCCCCCCGATGTCAGAGTCAAAGCCCCCAGCGGGCGATGGTAATTGTCCCGCGGCCATAATTGTCCCGCGCCCCCCCCCCCCCCCTACACTCAGTCAGAAGAAGGATCCCAACCCTGAACATCATCTGTCCATTTTCTCCAGAGACAAAGTGTGGAATTTAGTTTAGAGACCATCAGAGTATCTCTCTAGAATACCCGTACACTAGTTCCACATTATCCTACTTTCACATCCCACACACGATGATCAATTTTACAGAAACCTATTGACCAACAAACCCTGCACGGAACACCTGCAGGATTCACACAAGGTCACAGAGAGAACGTACAAACTCCACACAGACTTTGTGGCCTAGGTTGCCCAGTGTGTCTCCTGGTAGCCAAACACTTTAACTCCCCTTCCCATTCCCACACTGACCTTTCTGTCCTGGGCCTCCTCCATTGTCAGAGAGAGGCCAAACGCAAATTGGAGGCACATCACCTCGTATTTTGCTTGGGCAGCGGTATGAATATCGATTTCTCAAACTTCAAGTAACCCATGTCCATCCCCTCCCCACCCCTCCCCGACCCAAGTCGTTGTACCAGCTTCAAAGCCGCCTTGTTGAGTTTCATTGTCTGTAACTCGTTTTCACCCAGCCCACAGCTAACAATGCCCTGCTGCCTTTATCATCGTTATATTTTGGCATATCTTTCATTCACTTGTTCTGTGTCTCTCTAGATCACCGTCTATATCTCTCGATTCCCTTTCCCCTGAAGAAGGGTCTCCACCCGAAACGTCACCTGTTACTTTTCTGCAGAGATGCTGCCTGTCCCGCTGAGTTACTCCAGCCTTTTGTGGTCTATCTTCGAGGAAATCATTTTATTTTCTAAACAAACTCCGCCAAAGGGATGGTAAAGAGATCTCGGGCTCAGTGGACTGGAAGCGATCGGTGAGCGTTTCCCAAATCGCTACGGGGGCAGAGTCATTTTGCAGAGCTACGAGGAAAGGGAATGGCGTGGGACGGGACAGTGGGACACTGACTGTGATCGGGATATTTCCTTTAAGGAGCGCTCTATGAGTAGAGAGATGGAGAGAGAACCGGCATTCCCCGCCTGCCTTCTCAAGCGTAAATCCAGGCATCTGGATAGGAACTGAGTCGAGAAATGAATTGAATCCAGCCACAATGGGAAAACTGTAAAGGCTGGAAGGGGGTACATTGCGGGGAGACCAATTGCGGAAATAATGCATCAGCAGCGAGAAAGAAAATACAACACACGTTAGAGGCAAGCGTAGTCACGTTGTCTCACTTTCTTGAAAATACAAGACTTGTTTAGCAAGTTAGTAGTTTGGCAAGAGAAGATAGGGACAAAAAGCTGGAGTAACTCAGCGGGTCAGGGAGCATCTCTGGAGAAAAGGAATGGGTGACGTTTCGGGTCGAGACCCCCTTCTTCAGACTGCGAGTCAGGGGAGAGGGAGACACAGAGATATGGAAGGGTATGGTGTGAAAACGAGACACCAAAGGGGAAAGGGGCATTTTTTTTTAACACTGCATCTCAACGCGACCACAAAAAAACAAGCGCACGTTAGAGGCAAAACACAAAGTGCTGGAGGAACTCGGCGAGTCAGGCAGCATCTGTGGAGGGAATGGACAGGCGACGTTTCGGGTCATAGAAACATAGAAAATAGGTGCAGGAGTAGGCCATTCGGCCCTTCGAGCCTGCACCGCCATTCAATATGATCATGGCTGATCAGACCCTTGGTGTTTTGCTCAAGTTTCCAGCATATGTAGTTGTTGTGTCTCAGTATTACTGCTGTCCGAAGAAGGGTCCAAATCCGAAACGTAACCTAACCAGCCCCCCCCCCCCCCCCCCCCTCCCCATCCCACACACACACACAGATGCTGCCTGACCCATTGAGTCTCTCCAGCGCTTTGTGCCTTGTTCCAAGATTTCAGCATCTGCAGTTCCTTGTGACTTACACATTACAGGGAGTTATACCTTCAGCTTTACCTGCAGAATACAGCGAGGGTTATGTTATGGGGTGGGAGAATTTAAACAAAACATATTTGCAATTAATCTACGGCCCATTTCTCCCATGCACTAAAAACAAACTCAACATATGCGGATACAGCAACTTTAATAACAAACTCCCACATCCCCCCTGCAGCCGGTCGGTTAAATCCAAGATGAATTTTACCTGATTAAGAAATCCGGACGAATTCGATCAACATTTCTGGCGTCTTCTAGATAAACAACCCCGCTCCAGCGAGCTAGTAATCCGTGGCTTTTCAACCCCCGTTTTTTTCCCCCCCCCCCCCCCCCCCTGCAAATCTTTATAGATATCCGTCTGAACCGTGAACTGATGCTTTCGTTCTCGTTCATGCAACTTGTTCTAGGGTTGCCACCCCCCGGGAGGGTGTGGACGAGGGCTGCAACACTGCCCCGGTGTCTCGGAGATCAGCACCAGGCTCCTCGGAGACTTGCAATCTCCTGTTCGCTCCGATCGAATTAACTCGCAATGAGAGAGAGGCAGAGAGCGGGTCCACCCCGGCTGTGTGTGTGTGTGTGTGTGTGTGTGTGTGTGTGTGTGTGCTGCACTCGGGACTCTGAATCACTGGCAGCTCTGTTCGAAGGAACATTCGGATTTCTTCAGGAAATGGGTCAACAGTTCCAGCAACCACCACTTACATTTATGTAGCATCTCATTGAAGGGTGGGCGGAGGGAGGGGGAGGGGGGACATTGAAACTTGGTCCAGAGGGCACAACCTCAGAATAAAATAGTCAAGAGTGTTTTATTTGTCATATGATCCAGACAGAACAAAGAAATTCTTGCTTGCAGCAGCACAACAGAATATGTAAACATAGTAGGTACACAAAAATGCTGGAGAAACTCAGTGGGTGCAGCAGCCACTGTGCCACTTCAGGGTTTCGGCCCGAAACGTTGCCTATTTCCTTCGCTCCATAGATGCTGCTGCACCCACTGAGTTTCTCCAGCATTTTTGTGTACCTTCGATTTTCCAGCATCTGCAGTTCCTTCTTAAACATGTAAACATAGTACACTGTAAACAATATAATAAACGAACAAAATAAGTTCTACATATATATATATATATATATATATATATATATATACACACACACATACTCATAAAAACAAACAAACAAACAATAACAGTGCCTTAAGAAAGGAGATGAGGAGGAATTTATTAGCCAGAGGGTGGTGAATCCGTGGCATTTACTGTGGAGGCCTGGTCCATGGGTATTTTTAAGGCAGAGATTTACAGATTATTAAGGGTCTCAAGGGTTATGGGGAGAAGGCAGGAGAATGGGGTTGAGAGGGAAAGATAGAGCAGCCATGATTGAATGGCGGAGTAGACTCGATGGGCTGAATGGCCTAATTCTCCTCCCACAACATGAACCTTTCTCCAACGAGACAACCTATCCCGAGGGAGAGTCAAGAGTCTTTTATTATCATGTTCCGAAACGGAACACTGACATTCTGACTTGCAGAAGCACAACAGATATGTAAAATATAGTACTCCGTAAATAGCATAATATACGACAAAAATGTTCAGGATAGATAAAAACCCTACAATGTTAGTGCAAAGACAAAAACAATGCCCCCAGGTCTATGTAGATCAGAGTTTTAGCTTGAGGTTGCAGTGTTTAACAGCCTAATGGTTGCAGGGAACAAGCTGCTCCTGAACCTGGACGTTACAGTTTTCAGGCTCCTATACCTTCATCCTGAAGGCAGGAATGAAATGAGAGTGTGGCCAGGGTGGTGTGGGTCTCTGGTGATGATGGCTGCCTGTTTAAGGCAGCAAAGCCTGTAGATCCCTTCGATGGTGGGGAGGTCAGTACCCGTGATGGACTGGGCAGTGTTCTACACTTTTTGCAATATTCTTAATTCCTGGGCGTTCGAGTTGCCGAACCAGGTCTTGGCGCAACCAGTCAATATGCTCTTGACGGTTCACCTGTAGAAGATCAAGAGGGTATTCGTTCACAGGCCGAATCTCCTCAATCTTCTAAGGAAGTTGAGGATGATTAAAATGTAAACATTTGGATTAATACCTCCTTTAGCAGCAATAAATGAGGAAGTTTAAAAGATTTAAACTTGACAAAAATGGTTTCAGCTCAAACTAAGACAGGCTGTTACCTTTCTCTTATCAATTGCAAAGCCAGCAAAAAGCTCTGACAAGGCTAACAAGATGTTTATGTTCATTTTCCCATAAACACAAGCAAGATAACAAGCACAACTTCACGAATGTCTCCTCTATAATATAAACATTAAGAGGATATTCAGACTCAGCTCCCATCCTTGCTCTATAAGATTATAATGTGCGACATTAGTAAAATAACGAAAATGCTTGTTCTGCAGAAAAATAGCCTTCTCATATAACCATATATGGCTAACCCTTCCTCTCTCGGAAGAACCTGTCAATCTTAAGAAGCTGTCAATCTTAAGAAGCAAGAGGCTGTATTATGCTCTGTAGATAAGGTATTGCAGAATCACTGATAATTGGAGTATAAATATATGTACTTAATCACTGCCCCTTTATGTCGGGATACTCTGTATAGTCTGTATCTACATACTGTAAGAGTCTTTACCACCGCCACTTGGCGAAATAAAGATTACTGCTTGATTACTGATTTTATTTGCGTTTTTGTCTGTTTAGTGAAACGAACCACAACATAAACACCCACCCTTTAATGCTTAATAAAGTCCCTGCCATCTGTCTCATTTGAAAGTTGTCGACACAACTTTGGGCAGTAGTGCAGCGGTAGAGTTTCTGCCTTACAGCACTTACAGCGTCAGAGACCCGGGTTCGATCCTGGCTACAGGTGCTTGTCTGTATGGAGTTTGTACGTTTTCCCCGTGACCTGCATGGGCTTTCTCAGAGCACTTAGGTTTCCTCCCACATTCCAAAGACGTACAGGTTTGTAGGTTAACTGGCTTGGTATAAATGTAAAAAAAATTGTCCCTAGTGTAGGATAAAGTTAATGTGTGGGGATCGCTGGTCGGTGCGGACTTGGTGGGAAGAAGGGCCTGTTTCTGCACTGTATCTCTAAAAAACTAAAGACACAGTCATCGGGACACATTGGTGTTGTGGGTTACTTGGCCAGAGACTGCAAAAGATTCACCAGTGAAAACATTTAATATAGAACAGTACAGCGCAGGAACTGGCCCTTTGGCCCACAATGTCCCTGCTGTACATGATGCCAAGTTAAACTAATCTCATCTGTCTGCATGTGATCCATATCCCTCCATTCCCAGCATAGGATCCAGTAATTTTGATTAATCTTTTCAAAGCAAAACTAAATCTTTGTGGAACATTTTAGGTCTACGTTCATTATTGTCACATTTACTAAGGTACAGTGAAAAGCAATGTTTTGCACGCTATCCATCAGATCAAATAATACTATACATAAAATACAAGCAAGCCAAACTCAAGTGCAATAGGTAGCATGAAGAGAAATATACAGAGGGTAGAACATAGCTCTCAGCATTTTAGTACACGATTTATGGGTGGAAAGAGATTTAAAAAGTTGGGTTGATTGTAGGATTAGGTTTAGGCTTATTATTGTCACATGTACCGAGGTACAGTGAAAAGCTTTGCTTTGCATGCTATCCAAACAAAAACATTTGTTGCTATCGAAACAGAACATTTCCCTCAATTGAAATGGAAAATATAATTTTTTTTCCCAATAGCATCTTTTATTAATTCCAAAGTGATTTGCAGCCCTTGAACTACTTTTGAAGATTAGTCTTCTGATATATTATTAATCTGGAACTAATGACCTAAATTTCTGACTCTTCGTCTGTCTTCCTGAATGAATCAGTTTATGAAGCCTTTCACATCTGGAGCTACTGGTGGGAGGTCGCTGCTGCTTGTTATCAGAACCCTGATTGTCCTGTTAAGTCCATGCACAATTCTTCTGCTCTGGTTAACATTTGTCTTAGAATAAAGGACAACATTCAGGAGATGCCCAGCTGGCTCAGATCTGTTGGGAGACACAAGAAACTACAGATGCTGGAATCTTGACTTGATCCTTGACTTTCTGAACTATAGACCATAATCAGTGAGGATAAGCAACAAAACATCCTTCACAAGGATGGCGAGGTGGGAGTTGCTGCCAGAGACCCAGGTTCGACCTTGACTATAGGTGCTGTCTGTACCTTCTCCCCATGACCTCATGGATATTTTTTCAGGCGCTAAGGTTTGTAGGTTAATTGGCTTTGGTAAAGATTGTAAATTGTCCCTAGTTTGTGTGTAGGATAGTGTAGTGTTAATGTGTGGGGATGGGTTAGTCGGCATGGACTCGGTGGGCTGAAGGGCCTGTTTCCGACCTGCATTACGAAACAAAACTAATAATTCTCAATACTGGTGCCCCTCAGGATGCATTCTCAGCCCCTGACTATACTCCCTATACACTGACAAATGCGCGGTCAAATTCTGGTCTAACTCTATCAGGTGACATCAACAATGACGAGATGGGAGCACAGGAAGGAGATAGAGAGCTTAGTAACATGGTGTCAATACAACAACCCCTCCCTCAATGCCAGCAAGACGAAGGAGCTGGTCGTTGATTTCAGGCAGCAGGTGTAGTAGATGCCCTAGTCAGCATCAATGGTGGTGAAGTGGAAACGGTTGCGAGCTTCAAGTGCCATGGTGTTAATATCACCGACATCTGTCCTGGACCAACCACATTGAAGTTGCGGTCAAAGAATGCACAGGGCCAAATAAAGTACATCAAGGCCTCGACTTCCTCAGGAAACTTTGGCATATCTCCAACGACTCTGTCCTGCTGAGTTCCTCCAGATCATATGGATCATTACGGCAACCTCACGAGTCGGAGTTCACCCTTCTACTCATCTAACAGTGGGTGGCACAGTGGAGTGCCGGAGACACGGGTTCAATCCTGAGGAGGTAGTTGAGGCAGGTACTATAACAGCATTTAAAGGACACTTGGACAGGTACATGGATTGGAAAGGTTTAGAGGGAAATGGGCCAAATGCAGGAATTGGAACTGGCTTAGATGGGGCATCTTGATTGGCATGGACAAATTGGGCCAGAGGGCCTGTTTCCCTGCTGCCTGGATCCTTGGCTCTAAGTTTGGATTAGTTTCCGTGGCTCACTATTGACCAGCGCGTTCATGATGCGATAAACAACCACTGTCTGGATCATTAATTTTCTAAGGTTTTCTGTGCTACTGAATCTGTTCACAGTGGGACTGGATGCAGAATGAAGGATGCGGTTAATACACTTCACCACTAATCTGAGTGACAAGGGTGCGAATGGAAATAGTAGAAATCAGAGCAGCACAAATGAACAATTCTCACCTCTTGCTGTTGACGGCTGATTATGAATCCAGCGAGATATAGATAGACAAAAATGCTGCAGAAACTCGCGGGTGCGGCAGCATCTATGGAGCGAAGGAAATATGCAGCGTTTCGGGCTGAAACCCTTCTCCAGAGAGATATAGAATATTTCGCATGACGGGAGGCTGTCGTCAATGACATCGGCCCTTCAGGCATTCTCGAGGGTGGAATAATCAGCTCTCGTTTCAATTAAAATTTGCTGCAGGGGAGTTAAAGAGCAATGGTTGGACCAGGAGAAGGAGGAAGCTGCAGTGTGAATCAATAGAGACAGAATCGATCGATAGAAGTGTGAAAACACACACCACCAGGTTTCAGGGACAGTTTCTTCCCAGCTGTTATCAGGCAACTGAATCATCCTACCACAACCAGAGAGCAGTGCTGAACTACTATCTACCTCTTTGGTGACCCTCGGACTATCCTCGGACTTTGCTGACTTTACCTTGCACTAAATGTTATTCCCTTATCATGTATTTATATACTGTAAATGGATCAATTGTAATGATGTATTGTCTTTCTGCTGACAGGTTAGCACCCAACAAAAGCTTTTCACTGTACCTTGGTGCACGTGACAGTAAACTAAATTGAACAGAACTAGGGATGCTGAGTTCAATGGTTCATAAGTGATAGGAGCAGCATTAGGCCATTCGGCCCATCGAGTCTACTCTGCCATTCAATCATAGAAACATAGAAACATAGAAAATAGGTGCAGGAGTAGGCCATTCGGCCCTTCGAGCCTGCACCGCCATTCGATATGATCATGGCTGATCATCCAACTCAGTTTCCCATCCCTGCCTTCACTCCATACCCCCTGATCCCTTTAGCCACAAGGGCCACATCTAACTCCCTCTTAAATATAGCCTATGAACTGGCCTCAACTACCTTCTGTGGCAGAGAATTCCACAGATTCACCACTCTCTGTGTAAAAAATGATTTTCTCATCTCGGTCCTAAAAGATTTCCCCCTTATCCTTAAACTGTGACCCCTAGTTCTGGACTTCCCCAACATCGGGAATAATCTTCCTGCATCTAGCCTGTCCAACCCCTTAAGAATTTTGTAAGTTTCTATAAGATCCCCCTCAATCTTCTAAATTCTAGCGTGTACAAGCCGAGTCTATCCAGTCTTTCTTCATATGAAAGTCCTGCCATCCCAGGAATCAGCCTGGTGAACCTTCTCTGTACTCCCTCTATGGCAAGAATGTCTTTCCTCAGATTAGGAGACCAAATCATGGCTGATCTGTCTCTCTCTCCTAACCCCATTCCCCTGACATCTCTCCATAATCCCTGACACCTGTACTAATCAAGAATCTATCTATCTCTACCTTAAAAATATCCATTGATTTGGTCTCCACCGCCGTCTGTGGCAATGAATTCTACACTCCCTCACTCTCTCTTTCTCTCTCACTCTATCCCAGGATCACTGGGCAGTGACAGGGATCACTGGCTGATTCCCCCTCTCCCTCTCCCGCACCCTCTCCCTTTCCAACCTAGGGTCCCTATGACGGAGAGCAGGAACCCTAGCTGATTCTCCCACTTCCTCTACTACTCCGTGAGGTAACGCTCAAAACACACAGCCGCTGAAATGTTCCCTGCACCGCCACTGATGTTAACCCAGCTCTCTGTTGCTGCATGTCTGAAGTCTGAAGGAATCTGAAGAAGGGTTCCGGCCCGAAATGACGCCCTTTCTTTTTCCCCAGAGATGCTGCCTGACCCCACTGAGTTACTCCAGCACTTTGTGTCTATCTTCGATATAAACCAGGCAACTGCAGTTCCTTCTTACACACCTCTTTCACTGCTGCCAGCACCATTCCTCATCACCTTGTGGGAGGTGCCATGTGTTTAGCTGGTAATGGACTTCAAAGTTGACACCTATCCACGGCCTCCAGAAATGCTGCCTGACCCACTTAGTTACTTCCAGCGCTTTGTGTTTTGAATATGTACCTACATCCTACCATTAAGACAGGTACGTGGATAGGACAGGTTTAGAGGGATATGGGCTTGTGGGATATTGTATTGTTGGTTAGGATATTTCCATGAGATTGCGAGAACATAGTCTGAATTTCATCAGATGGAAGCAACCCTGAACCTCATTGGCATGGCCAACATTCAGAAATGAACCAATAGCACTGAAACAAATTATCTCAAGAAATGTATCATTTGTTTATTTTTGTGTGTGTGCTTGTCTGAGTATCTGCCTGTGATTGTGGGGCGAGCAAGACTTCTCAGTGTAGCTGTGCTCACTATTACTCATGCATGTGACAATAAATCTGAATTTGAACCTGAATGTTTATTGCATCTTCCCAAATGCAAACCAGCTGTGTGGTTCCTACATTACAGCTGTGTACGCAGCAGCGTACAACATCACGAGAGGAATTGATCAGGTAAAGGCACAGGTAGACAAAAATGCTGGAGAAAATCAGCGGGCGAAGCAGCATCTATGGAGCGAAGGAATAGGCGATAACAAATCATGTCACATTAAGAAACAAAAAGAAGCTATCACATCCTAGCCAAAATCTCTCTCTCAATCGACATCTAATAAATAGTTGGCCATTTTCACATCACTGTGTAATATTGGTTCATGCAATTCCCACATTACCACATGCCAAACGCGCATCATTATTTGAAAAGTGGTTTGGGACATTGTGAAAGAAACATAAAACTTTCATTTCTTACCACATGCTCTGCCATATGAAAGGGATATTAACAGGAAATAGGAAGTGTATGTGCATTTACGGTGAAACAGTTGTTGGGCAACCTGAAAAAGACACAAAGTGCTGGAGTAACTCAGCGGGTCAGGCAGCATCTCTGGGGAATGTGGATAGTTTATGTTTTGGGTTGGGCCCATTCTTCAGATTGTTTGTAGGGTGGTGGGGCATGCGGGGGGGGGGGGGGGGGGGGCATGGGGGGGGGGGGGGGGGGGGAAGAAACCTGGAAGAGAGGAGGGGCAGGACATAGCATGGCAAGTGATAGATGAACACAGTCCAGTGGGGTTTTTTGATAGGCAGATAGTTGGACAAAGGCTAGAGATGAGAAAAACAGAAGGGGTGAGACAAAAGGATTGAAGAGTTGCGAATTGTGGAGGAAGGAACCAGAGGAACGAATAGAGGGTGGGAGCAATGTGAGTCCCAGTATGGCACAGGAGGGGGGGGGAGGGGATGGGTGAAGAAAGGTGGGTGTGGAGGTGGAGGTAGGGGGGAGGGGAGGTTGTTGGATGTTAAATGTTCAATGTTCATATGTCAGGTTGTGTAAGCTAGCCAAGTGGAAGATGAGGTGCTGTTCCTCTAGTTTGTGTGTGGCCTCACTCTGGCAATGGAGGAGGCTCAGGACAGTGTGGGAATGGGAAGGGGATGTAAATTGATTAACAAACGGGCAGTCCACTACATTTCGGACAACCAGAAAAGTACATATATGACAAGAGCTACTGTACGTTCACTGAGTTCTCTTTAAGGGAAATGGCAGAGTTGCTGTAATTATCCTCTAGAGTGGAGGACCCAAGAGAAGAAATATCATAAACAATAGGGACAGGAGTAGACCATGTGACTCTCCAGGCTGCTTCATGTTTAATATAAATATGGCTGGTCTTCGGTCAGTCATTTCTTGATATCAGGCTGTATTCTAAGTTTCTAATCTATAGCTCGTATTCCTCCCTATTTACAACCAACTACCATTCAGCCCAGTCTGAAGAAGGGTCCCGACCCAAAACATCCCTATCCATGTCCTCCAGAGATGCTGCCTGACCCGCTGAGTTACTCCAGCACCTATCCCACTGCCAACAATGGACCATTGTGGGCTCCACCTTTCCTTGATCATCGATGCTTGTGGCATATCTTTCAACCATATGTTCTATATCTCTCTAAATCACCAATCACCTAAATCTAAATCTCGTTTCCCTTTCCCCTGACCCTCAGTATGAAGAAGGGTCTTGACCTGAAAAGTCACGGATTCCTTCTCACCGTAGATGCTGCCTGACCCGCTGAGTTACTCCAGCCTTTTTTGTGTCTATCATCGGTTTGAACCAGCGTCTGCAGTTCCTTCCTGCACACTTTGTGTCCTTCAGTAGATCATACTCTTGCCTTAGTTACAATCGCTACAGAAAGCCAGACTGACACTGACTCGTAGCAGAGAGGGAGTGCTGTCTTTAACTAAGACAATAAACCAAGGCTCTGTCAGATCTCCCGAGCTTATGTCAAAGATCCCATGGCAGTAATTGTGTACTCATCTCAAAAACAATAAGCAAGCAGATTATCTGATCATTATTAGAATGCTGTCTGTGGGTGCTTGAAAAAAAGAATAATCTGCCACATTTGCTTGAAATATGCATCAGAACGTCCTGAGTATGTGAAGAAATAAAAGTGTTTATTTGCTTGGATACAGACGTAGAATGGATATGTTTAATGTTTAATGTTTAATGTGTCATTCCCAACTGTCACTGTATGCCATGTTGTCCCTTGCGGGCGGAGCACCAAGGCAAATTCCTTGTATGTGAATACTTGGCCGATAAACTTATTTATTCATTCATTCATTCATATCATATCATGGAGGAGTGGAACAGAGGAGTGGTTCAAAGGTTTGCTAAAATCACATTGAGTTTGGTATAATTTAGAGATACAGCACGGAAATTGGCCCTTTGGCCCACCGAGTCCACGCTGACCATCGATCACTGGTTTACACCAGTTCTATGTTGTCCCACCTTCATCACCCATTATGTAAACACTTAGGGCAATTTACAGAGGCCAATTAACCGACAAACCCGCACGTCTTTGGGATGTGGGAAGAAACCTGAGCACCCGGAGGAATGCCATGTATTCACAGGGAGAACATGCAAACTCGACACAGACAGCACCCGAGGTCAGAAGTGCACACGGGTCCTTGGCGCTGTGAGGCAGCGGTTCTACCAGCTGTGCTGCTGTGCTGCCAACACTAGAAAGACGACTATATTTTCTGTTAGTCATTATTGTGTTGGTTCCTCATTGGGATTCTCTGATTATTGCTTCAATATTATTAGCCTGTGGATGGTGGGGTTAGGACTTGGGAGCAAACCAGTCACAGTTTCTTGCTCATAATCAAAGGAGCAGATAACGAGTCCCTATCGAACTCACAATAGATCTACCTCACGATCCCTATCAAGTTTGAATCACCTCTTTGCCATCACTGTGGAGATGCATGGATGAAGAATGATCTCTTACACTGTTTAGTTTAGTTTTGTTTAGAGATACAGTGTGGAAACAGGCCCTTCGGCCCATCGAATCCATGCCGGCCAGCAATCACTGGTTCTCTCCTACACACGACGGGCCATTTAACCTACAAAATTAACCTACAAATTAAGTCAATTAACCTACAAATCTTTGGAATGTGGGAGGAAACCGGAGCGCCCGGAGGAAACCTACGTCCAGGGTCACAGGAAGAATATTGGAACTCCGTAGTCAGGGTCGAACCCGGGTCTCTGATGCTGTAAGGCAGCAACTCTACCGCTGCGCCACCGTGCTGACCTGTGGGGAGTGTTCTGATAGTTCCAAACTCTATCAAAACGTCGGCCACTGCTGAAGAGGAGGGAGAGGAGAAGACAGGGGCTGAGGTAGATGGTTGTCACAAATCTGGACAGAGGCTGTGAACAGCAAGAATCTCCTGCTCTGCTAATGTTCGAAGTAGAGTTCGGTTTTTAATATTTTCCGCTGAGCGATTTCCTCTTTATACACAAGACAACACAAAGCATGGAAACAATTGAAGCCAAGTTCCATTAAGTCAGAATATCCAACATCAGCCATCCATTATTCATCCATTTATATCATTATAAACAGTTCATTATTTCTCTTTCAGTATCACAGTCTTTTCATTCCACTGAGTCAGCCAAAGAAGACTCTTATTGTGTTTTTACAGCCAGAGAAACCTTTTAAGCGCATTAATTCCCTGTAGGTGTATAGCGTGACTAGTGGAGAGCTCTGGCTGTTGGAAAATAAGCTCTCCTTCATCCAATTTGTCTTGGCATTTGTACAGGACGAGCGAGCAAAAAGAAAGAAATTGATCATTGTGGCGAGCAGCTGTCTGTGCACTGGCGCAGCTACGGGGAGGAACCCTTTGCTTAAGACAATTAAATAAAATAATCCACTGAAATAAGCTTCTCTGAACTGCTGCAGGTGATCTTTTATAACTTGCTCCCCTGGTCTTTGAGGGTAGTTAGATATTACAAAATCATGTGAAGGTGCAAAGTGCTGGACTAACTCAGTGGGTCAGTCAGGCAGCTTCTCTGGAGGACATGGGATAGGCAACTTTTTAGGTTGGGATCCTTTTTCATACAGATTGTATTAGGAGGGAGAAAAGTGGAAGAGAGGTGATGGCGAGACAAGGCCAGGTGAGTGATAGGTGGATACAGGGGAAGGGGGCGTGGAGGAGGGGGGGTTGCTTAGCCAAAGATAAAAAGAAGATAAATGTTATAAAACAAGAAGAGGTATGAATTGTGAAGCCAGAGGAAGGGATAGAGATGGGAGGGGACGGGAGAGGGGATACGGTTGAAGCAGATACGATGGTGGAATTTAAGAGACTTTTGGATAGGCATAGATGTGGAGGGAAATGTGTTGTGCACAGGCCGATAAGAGTTGGTCTTGGCATCATGTTTGGCAGACATTGTGGGCTGAAGGGCCTGTTCTGTGTTGTACCCGTTTGAACCCGTGTCTTTGGCGCTGTAAGGCGGCAACTCTATTGCTGTGCCACCCCAAAGTATGAAAATATGCAGTGTTGATAGCCTGCAGCTCTGGTGCATCTTGAGAATGATTTTGGTGTTGCCTTTGAAATTCCCACTCATGATTGTTTCAGGATCCTTGTTTGGAAGGATGAGGAAGGGACCTCATTGAAACTTGGCGAATAGTGAAAGGCCTGGAGAGAGTGAATATTTTTACTAGTGGGAGAATCTAGGACTAGAGGCCATAGCCACAGAATAAAAGGACGTACCTTTAGAAAGGAGATAAGGAATTTATTTAGTCAGAGGGTTTTCAATCTGAGCAATTCATTGCCCCAAAAAGGCTGTGGGGGCCAAGTCAATGGTTACTTTTAAGGTGGAGATTGATAGGTTCTTAATTAGTGAGTTTGTCAAGGGTTATGGGGAGAATGGGGATGAGAGGGAAGGATACTGTAGATCAGCCATGATTGAATGGCATAGTATGGCCCCTGATGGGCCGAATGGCCTAATTCTGCTCCTGCACCTTATGGACTTATCAAGAGGGTCAAGCTTGTTCCTGTGGCTGCTTAAGTATCAGATTTGTCTGTGTTGGTGAGAACGTAACCTTCTAACTGTATTGACAATGGTAAGACAAGATATTGTTTTGGCAGTGAAGAAAGCGAATGGTATGTTAGCATTCATAGCAAAAGGATTTGAGTATCGGGGCAGGGAGGTTCTACTGCAGTTGTACAGGGTCTTGGTGAGACCACACCTGGAGTATTGCGTACAGTTTTGGTCTCCTAATCTGAGGAAAGACATTCTTGCCATAGAGGGAGTACAGAGAAGGTTCACCAGACTGATTCCTGGGATATCAGGACTTTCATATGAAGAAAGACTGGATAGACTCGGCTTGTACTCGCTGGAATTTAGGAGATTGAGGGGGTATCTTATAGAAACTTACAAAATTCTTATGGGGTTGGACAGGCTAGATGCAGGAAGATTGTTCCTGATGTTGGGGGAGTCCAGGACAAGAGGTCACAGTTTAAGGATAAAGGGGAAATCCTTTAGGACCGAGATGAGAAAAACATTTTTCACACAGAGAGTGGTAAATCTCTGGATCTCTCTGCCACAGAAGGTAGTTGACGCCAGTTCATTGGCTATATTTAAGAGGGTAAGATGTGGCCCTTGTGGCTAAAGGGATCAGGGGGTATAGAGAGAAGGCAGGTACGGGATACTGAGTTGGATGATCAGCCATGATCATATTGAATGGTGGTGCAGGCTCGAAGGGCCGAATGGCCTACTCCTGCACCTATTTTCTATGTTGCAGTTAATTTTCGGTCCAATTTTATAGCCCAATGTATTGAGGCAGATTGTTTTTCGCTTGAATGTGGTGTTGATTGGAGTATGAGATCATCTGTGAAGCCAAGGTCTTCAAAGGCTGTTAAGCATATCCATCTGATGTTTCTTGGCATGTCTTGTCTTGTACACAGCATTATCCCATCAACGTAAACATTGAAGGGATTTGCAGGTTTGACACAGACCAGGCTCACTGCTGCTTTGAGTTCAAATCCGAGTTCACAGTGATCAAGACTGCATATAAAATTGAAGCAGGAGCCTATGATCATGTTGATAATACCGAGAGGGATTCTGTACACCTACAGATATGCCGCAGGCTGGTCCCGTGATTACAGGCCTTCGCTGGATTATGAGTTTCATAAATCCCGTACATACTCCCGTATTATCAGTAAATTCAGAAGTCTGACGTACGCGCATATGTTTGTTCCAGTAAACAGCAGAACAATTATATTCTCTCTCTCCACTTAGAGTAATTGTTCCCTCCTACCAGCCTTAAGTGCTTTTATTGCATCCATTACAATATTGTGGAGATATAATTACCACGTTGAGTGATTTTTACAATACATTTGTTTAAGAAAGAACTGCAGATGCTGGAAAAATCGAGACACTTCCCGAAATGTCGCCTATTCCTTCGCTCCATAGATGCTGCCTCACCCGCTGAGTTTCTCCAGCACTTTTGTTTATTCACAATACATTTTCTGACTTATGGACACAATCAACTTATGGCCACTTGGTGGGACTTGTAATCTCCAACGACTTCCCAAAGTCCATGATGTTTATATATGACTGATTGATCGATACAGCATGGAAACAGGCCCTTCGGCCCACCGTGTCCATGCCTACCATCGATCACCCATTCACACTAGTTCTATATTATCCCACATTCTCACCCACTTCCTATACATTAGGGGCCATTTTTACAGAGGCCATTTAACCTACAAACCCGCACGCCTTTGGGATATGGGAAGAAACCGAAGCAACCGGGAGAGAACCCATGCGGTCACAGGGAGAACATGCAAACTCCACACAGACGACACCGAGGTCGGCATCAAAGTCAGGTCTCTGGTGCTGTGAGGCCCAGTAGCGTTGCTGTTGCCATTCTGAGAATTGTTATATCATGTTTCGCAAAGATTTGTATAAACATGCTTTTTCTAATGCTTGCTCATTTCTGAGAAAATTATCAACAGCCTCTGATGTTAACTGGACTATGACCATTCAGACAGAGTATGCTGTTTGGCTCAGATAACAGTGTACACCGTCTCAGTTACTACAATAATTGGGCTTCTTAGATATTCACTGTAGCATCATTGGTTCTCTCATCTGTTATTTTCAGATTGAGATTAATAGAACGGCCAGCCTAAGTCAGGATTTACCTTAAATAAGTCTGTCTTCATTCACCTTGTCAGGAATATTCCTCTGTTTAAATATTTGTTGGCTAATATGATCTCCTTCTTCATTGGGAAGCCCATGTCGACATCTGAAATCTCTTCTGGATATTAGGTTTCTCCCAGTTTAGTAATTGTTCTGTCCAGGTCACTTGTTTAGTTTAGTTTTATAGTTTAAAACTAATACGTTTTATTAGTTGTGGAACAACTAATTTTTATTAGCGTGGAAACAGGCCCTTCGGCCCACCAAGTCCGCGCCGACCAGCGATCCCCGCACACTAACACTATCCTACTCACACTAGGGACAAGTTACAATTAAACCAATTAGCCTACAAACCTGTACGTCTTTGGGTGTGGGAGGAAACCGGAGCACCCGGAGAAAATCCACGCAGGTCATGGGGAGAACGTACAAATTCCACAGACAGTACCCGTAGTCAGGATTGAACCTGGGTCTCTAGTGCTGTAAGGCAGCAACTCTACCGCTGCACTAACGTGCCGCATAAAGTCAGTGCTTTGCTCTAATCAGTCAAAGTAGCGCAAACGTTTGAACTTCATCGGCTGCTCAGTCCTGTATCTGGGAGAAGTTAGAGATAAATGTTTAATTTATATATAACTGACACATATAACTAGTACAGTACTGCCTCACAATAGGTACAGTACACATCCTGTGCATTTTAAAAGGGTCCCATCCAGGTTACCCAACGAATCTACTTTGACTCCTGCGATAAACCTCATTCAATATTGAAAATTAGACACTGTGATGTAAATACAAATTTGATGAGCATTTATGGGCCTGTCCCACTTAGGCGATTTTTTAGACGACTACAGGCCACTTGGCTGTGGCCACATGGTCGCCGGGGTGTCGCCTGTATGGTCGTAAGTAGTCTCCTCATTCGGCCAAAGAGTCGTAGCATCTTTCAGGTCGCCGCTGAATTTTCAACATGTTGAAAAATTTTCGGCGACAGTGGCGACCGTGGGTTTGACGCCAATGAGCGTAGCTTGACGTAGGTGCTGTCGTAGGTTGTCGCCAGGGTTAATGTAGGTTGTCGCCAGGATGATATAGGTTGTCGCCAGTGCTGACTTCGGTGAATTTCATCGTCGTATTCGCTGGCAGTCGCCTAAAAAAATCACCCAAGAAGGACAGGCCCACTAGTCCAGTCGCCGTCTTTTCGGTGACCTACTACGACTATGACAGTGGCCAGCAGTCGCCTAAAAATTGCCTAAGTGGGACAGGCCCATTAGTTAGTGTATGTGCCTGTGACTGCTCCAAATAGTTCCTCGGGTGTTGTTACTAGAGAGACACAGCCAAATTTAGTTTAATTTAGATACAGCATAGAAGCAACCCCGTCGGTCCACTGAGTACACACTAACCATCCATCTCCCATTCACACTAGTTCTATGTTATCCCATTCCGCACAAACTTTATAGAGGCTAATTAACCTACAAACCTGCACGTCTTTGGGATGTGGGAGGAAATATAATGGAGTACCCGGAAGAAGCCAACGCTGTCACACAGGGAGAGCATGCAAACGCCGCAGACTTTGAAAATGGTGCCAAAACATGGCGCCTTTTGTACGTGGGATCAGTGGACTATTCACTTGCTAATCAGGGATGTGCTTGGATCTGGCAATATTCTACTGGATCGTTTGGAAGAAAATAATTTCACAGTACATTTGTGCTTCGCTCGTGTGCCAATTACAGCATCGCTGAACATTTGACAGCATCAGAGATCACGATAGAACCCAGGTCTCTGGCACTGTGAGCCAACAGCTCTACCAGATGGTGAGTATCAATCATTTTTATGATTCCAGGTCAAACACTGACCAAGCACACTCATTGTAGTCCACTGAATTTCACAGGATTAGGTGGGATTGTGATTAGGATCCAGTCAGTCATAATCCATAGATTGTAGCTATGTAGCTATGACAGAAGTAAAAATCGGAGTCAGCATTGCTCAGAAGCACATCCTCCGTGACAAGAACACTAAACCTTCTAACAAAAAATCAATTGTCTTTTGGACAATTGACATTTAAAGAATTTGGGGCAATTTGAATTTTGTACACATTGTTGGCACTGAGGCAAAAGAATAGCCACGGTTTTATTGAATGGCAGAGGTGGTGTGAGTGGTTGAATGGGACAAATTCTGTGTCTATTTGTTCTTATGAAATTCAGTTTGCCATGGTTAATCTGCTTCAATATTACAAGCAGCATTACAGCAACGCCCCAGTCTTGAGTCAAAGGAAACCAGGATGCTCAAATTACAGACAGTCTCTTGTTTTTGGCAGTTAATAACTTTAAAGTCAAGATGTACATCGAACAAATAATGAATTTTCCGGGGAAAAGTCCAGCAACATTAAGGTCGTTCGTTGCAAACATTTAGGGCTTATGAGACTCAACAGGACCAATCATAAACAAGAAACATTAGCTGAAAAGTGACTAAACAGATTCATGGATTTTATTGTTTAAGAAGAAACTGCAGATGCTGGAAAATCGAATGTAGACAAAAATGCTGGAGAAACTCAGCGGGTGAGGCAGCATCGATGGAGCGAAGGAAATAGGCAACGTTACGGGTCGAAACCCTTCTTCAGACTGAATAAGGGTTTTGACCTGAAACGTTGCCTATGTCCTTCGCTCCATAGATGCTACCTCACCCGCTACCCTTCTCCAGCATTTTGGACTATCATGGATTGTATTGACAGGTTTTTGTGGGACCATTTATGTTTCTGGGCTCTAGTCAGGGCACCTTGTGTGAATTTCGTTACATTTACTTGAGATACCAAACAGCAGTTTGTGAACGCTTCTGAGGAAGCAATGGTGTAAAGCTATAACACTGGGATTATGACTGACTGCCTCCAAACAAAATCTCACTAAAACCTGTGAAATTCAGAGTACGCAGGTGTATTCATTGAGAATGCTGTAACATGGCTCCGCTCGTATGCACAATATGACAAATAAAGTAATAATATTCCAGAATAAATCAGTATCAGTATCAGTATATCTTTATTGTCATTTTCCTGAGTACTCACATACCCAGAGGAAACAAAAAAATGTTACTCAACCAGTGTCCATTCAGTGTGCAGTACAAATAACAACAAATAACTAGAAATAAAAAACATATATCATGAACAAATTAAATTAAACACTTTACTCTCTACTAAACATCAACAGGCGTTCCAATCGGCAGCGGCACGACAGTGGCTCTGCTGCAGTATGTCCAGGTTGATGGTTGGTGCGCGATACTTTGGCAGGGGGCTAAGTCCGTTTATCAGTCTTATAGCCTGCGGGAAGAAGCTGAGGAGCATCCTGCTGGTTTTGCAGCTAATGCTCCTGTACCTCTTCCCAGATGGCAGGATGGAGAATATGTGATGCGATGGGTGGTAGGGGTCTTTGATGATGGAGATGGCTCTGTTGATACATCTCTTCCTGTATATGTCCAGCAAGAAAGGGAGTGGAGCACCAATAATCCTGCTGGCGGTCTTCACAATCCTGTCAAGTTGGTGCTGTTCGCATGCCTTGCAGCTCCCGAACCAGGAAGTGATGCCGTTGGTTAATGTGCTCTCGATTGTCCCCCTATAAAAAGTTCGTAGATGTGTAGTGGGGAGACCTGCTTTACGTAGTCTTCAGAGAGGGTGTAGTCGCTGCTGGGCTCTCTTGACCAGTGCTGTGGTGTTGGTTGTGGACATCAGGTCATCTGACAGGTGGAGTCCTAGGAACTTCACGCTGCTGATCCTTTCCACATCAGCTCCATCGATGTGCAGAGGTGTATGGTGTTGTTTTCCCGCCCTCCTGAAGTCAACCACCATCTCCTTAGTTTTTCCCACGTTGAGAATGAGGTTGTGGGATTTGCACCATCCTGTGAGCAGCTCCACCTCCATCCTGTACGCCGACTAAATCCACTTCTCCATTCTAAAACCTTCAGAGGGAAATGGCCCTCTCCATGCATTCATTGAAAATGTGAATATAGATAATCCTGTACAAGTCATCTGTTGTTCATATGCGTTGCCTGCAGCTCACGAGAGGATGTTGCACCCTCTCCTGGTTATATTGTGGTACTTTACATTTATTTAATCTAAGATTAAAGATCAAAAAGCAGCCAACATGCATCACGCAAAACACAAACTGCGAGGGGAACTCAGCGGGTCAAATGACGTTTTGGGTCGGGACCTCTGTCGTCAGACCGATTCCAGCAACTGCAGTTTCTTGCGTCTGTTTTACTGCTCAACCGAAAAATCTAAAACTATGCCCACTTTAAATATATTCTCCTCTCTGATTCAGTCTGAGGGATTCTGACCCATTCTCTCAAGATCCTGCCTGATCTGTTGAGTTCCTCCGGCACTTCGTGTTTTGCTCAAGGTTCCAGCATAAGGTTCCTTGTGTCAACATTCAATCCACATTGTGCTTCCCATCTCTACGCTGCCATTACTGTTAAAACATTTGTAAGCGTGTAGCATTCCTGCACTGTCAACCAAGAAAGAATATGCTAAAACAGTAATTGTTCAATAATCCAGAGCTCTGGTAGTGCCATATTAGAAGATATCCCAACCTATTGGATGCTAAACTTCTCCGTGGATTGTCACCTTGTCGTGGTTTGGAAGCTTGTGTGGTCCTGAGATTCTGAGAGCTATGCTGTCTGCAGCTAGGCTCCTGGTAGGGCCACCCATGGCGGTAACGTCGAGGGGGAGGTCTTTGACAAAGAGCAATCCAAACAAGACCTCAACGGTGGAGGATGATGGCTGACCTTAGTGGAGCGTCACAATGGCTGGGAAGGCGGATGAAGGCTGCAGCAGAAAAGGGTCTCCGGTCGTCTTGAACTCCATGCCACTGGATCCTGCCCCAGATCTGTCAAGGACTGTGTGGTGGCTGTCTGTGCACCAGTCTCCCCACGTTGAACAAAGTCACGCACTGGTGTCCTGGAGTCACCCATGGTCAGTCATGACCGAAGGGGGCCTAAGAAGGATGCTCACAACACACATTTTTAGATTTTTTAGATTTGCATGATAAATTTCCAGTGAAGCTGGCAAGTTCGAGAACACCATGGGAACCAGAGTGGGATGAGAATGGCAAACATAACCTGGTGGGGCAGATGCCAAACCATCAGGAATTCTGAATGGTCAGACAGTGGACCATCGGAGTTATATTTAACACTGCAACATGACGAATTATCAGAGCTAATTCTCTGCACATATGAATCCTCCACTAATTAGACGTCCACTGAAGCATGATCAGGTGTGGATGTTTTAGTCCTTTGGGACAGATGTGCTGAGATTGCAATCCTGGGTTGCTCCATCATGATAGACCAAGAACTGTTTTGAAGACTAGTAGTGAAGATATAACTAGTGAACTGCCCATTATTTATCCATTAACCCACAGATCATCTGGTTATTCTCATATTCTCTCCGCCACCTCCAGTTTAAATTCCATTTGGAATATTTTGGAGGACCAAGAACCAAAAACCATTAAAAAATAAATACCTAACAGTACAACGTAGGGAACATTTTCAAAGTAGGCATATCTTGAGACCTTCTTCAATCGGTAAACTGACCCGCTGAGTTACTCCAGCACTTTTGTGTAGTTATTTTAACCTATCCACGTTCTCCAGAGATGCTGCCTGACCTGCTGAGTTTCTCAAGCACTGTGTTGCTTTCTGCACCTATCCATGTTTTCTAGACATGCTGCCTGACCCAATGTGGTACTCCAGCACTTTGTGCCATTTTTTTTGCACCTATTCATGCTCTCCAGACATGCTGCCTGAACACAGAGTTACTCCAGCATTGTGTCCTTTTTTGCCCAACAGCAACATTCTTATGGATAACCTGGACGCGTGAAATATGACATAGAAAACAAGATCTCTTGCTTCGGACTTATTTTTGTTGGTTCCTTTATCTGTACTGAGATGATTGATTAAAGGCAAGTTAGCGATGAGTGGTTAGCGATAGGTGGAAGACTATCATATTTGGGACGACAGATGGCACAATGGGCTAAGTGTTCGGCTGGCGACCGGAAGGTGGCCGGTTCGAATCCCGCTTGGAGTGCATACTGCCGTTGTGTCCTTGGGCAAGACACTTCACCCACCTTTGCCTGTGTGTGAATGTGTGTGAGTGATTGGTGGTGGTCGGAGGGGCCGTAGGCGCAGAATGGCAGCCACGCTTCCGTCAGTCTGCCCCAGGGCAGCTGTGGCTACAGAAGTAGCTTACCACCACCGAGTGTGACTGAGGAGTGAATGAATAATGCGATGTAACGCGCCTTGAGTATTAGAAAGGCGTTATATAAATCCCATCCATTATTATTATTATTATCATCAACTGTTAACAGAATAAAAACTCCCACTTGAAAGCATATTGGATGGTGGACAAAATAACCCTTGGTGATGAGGAGCTGCCCAGCAGCATAGTGATAGGCTGACAAATGAATTGGAGCTACAGAGGATACTGCTGGAACTGGTGACACTATCACCAAAGAGCAGTTCACATGGTGCTGAAGAGATTTAGTGGGTCATTAAGCAAGAGTTCCTCCAGCACTTTGTGTTTCACTCAAGATTCCAGCATCTGCAGTTCCTTGTGTAACCGAGGACGAGGTGCCGTTCGGACTTGGTGAGGAGAAGCAAAAGGGGTGGTTAGATTACACTGACACCTATGGAGCAATTTTAATGATAGTAAAAACAACTCAAGCCATTTCACAGAACTCCAAGAGTCACACAAGGGGACATTATGACAAATAATAAAAACTTGGTCAACAAAATATTTTAAGCTGTGTCAATGATTGAGGTTAAGAGATTTCTAGGGTGTCAGAGACAGAACTCAAGGAGTGCCGCGATCTTTATTGCCTGCAAGTTGTAAAGACTGGTAGTGTGGCAACTGAAAAATAAGAGCAGAACATTCAACACAAACGCTCGTCAAACCCTCAATCCATTTTCCCCTCATTTTATTGTTTCCTTCCTTCTGTATAGAACAGTCATGATGAATGCCGGTGTTCAATACAACGCCACTGTTATCCCATAATCCATTTTGTTACAAATTAGGAAATAAACATCAACATCAATGATTTTCAACAAGTAACCAATACAGACATAAATAACAGTTGAGAAGATGCAGCAATTCATATGGAAAGAAAAGCCCCATCAAGTTCCTTAAAAAAAAAAAGATATACTGGATTCTCGGGATAAAAGCTGCCGTTTTCTTACAGATTGAAAAGATGGGAAGCCAAGTTTGAGGTTTTGTTCTTAATGCTAGATTTATGATGCCATATCTCTTCACGGAAACCAGACCTGTGTGTGGAGATGAGGCCAGATCTCAGGCACATGCACTGACCGAGAGGTGGTTACATACCAGAGGGCCGTGTGTTCAAAACCTGGTCAGAGCAGAACTACCCTCGCGAGATTCCTGTCCCATTGAACGCACCATCAGCATCTCATGTTTTTAATCTGAATTTCTCGTGTTCACAATACTTTGGGTAATACGGCTATCATGTGTTGTGGGGGAGGCTGTAATAGCCAGCTAGATTTTCCTCCTCTTCCTGGACTATCCAGAAGTATTGAATTACTGATTCACCTGGGTCAAATCAAACCTTTGTACCAGTTTTGCACAGCCACTTCTGATTCACTGAATGAATAAAACCTAATAAAACGTCCCATCTGGATGCAATCTGCGCACGCAAGGGCTTTAAAACAAAGATTTTATTAACTAAATGTTAACAGTCTTAATCAGGAATTTAGAAAAAGAATGCAAAAATATTTAAACCTGATTTTTTTTTTGTGTGTGCTTATAAAAAGATGAGACAGGGAAGTGGTGGGGAATGGAGATCTTTCCCTTCTGGGCAGGCTTCAGTACCAGACATGTTAGGTTAGGCTTGAATACAGAATATGCTTTCCTCTTTTGTATCCAGCAGCATGCCATAAGTGTACCCTCCAATGCAAAGAAGTGCAACGTGCACAAGGATCGTACAAAAGAGCAAGCAAAATGGCTCCCTCAAAACCCGGGCAACTTCAGTGATCAAACTTTCTTCACTATGTCTTCCCCTCCGTTTTAATTTTCTGGCCCTACATATTTTGTAAAGATACTTCCTCAAGCTAAATTGGCTCTCACCAGCAACGTAGAAAATGACAAAATTAATAACTAGATGGGTTTGCCCATAATGGGATGCCATGGGATTCAAAGCACTCCATTCAAGTGCCACATGGCAATGAAAATGTACACAGCTCAAGACAACAAAGGACTTTGATATCCCCAGAGACAACATCTGTATAGGTGTCTCTCTGGCCATGTTAAAATATAATAGCCAATTAGCAAGCAGATTATGTTAATCACGTTTAGCAGTGTGCTCACAATTCAGTCATTTACTTGGGACTTTTTAAACTGGCAACTTAAATTATAACCAAACATACCTTCATGCATTCAAGCCATGACTGATTTCATTCTGCAGGAAGTTCTTAAATTTATGTTCTATTTCAGAGGGCATGAGGCCCATTTTGAGCAGTGTTTAATGTGGATTGTATTGGATTAAAATTGAAGAAAATGGTGTGGTACATCAAACAGGACCAGTGCCGTTATTTATGGAACATCTTGCAACCCTTAAGTTGCTGATGGTGCATAACCAGAGAGTTTTGGCTCAGTGCTGAGGGTCGGATCCAGCCATGACAACACCAGGGGGCTGCACTGGAAGAATCCATCCATTGCGTGAAGGTGGTAATAGAAGGTGATGTGGTTAGTGCTGCTTCTGCTTTAGAGTGATTCTTCGCATCAGATTGTAAAAGAAGCCAAAATTCTGCAAAGGAAGTACAAGTCTTCAGTTTAGTTTAGAGATACAGCGCAGAAACAGGCACTTTGGCCCACCGTGTCTGCACAGACCAGCGATCTCTGCACACTAACACTATCCCATACATACTAGGGACAATTTACACTTATATCAAGCCAATTAACCTACATATCGGTACGTCTTTGGAGTGTAGGAGGAGACCAAAGATCTCGAAGAAAACCCATGTGGTCACGGGGAGAACGTACAAACTCCGCACAGACCAGCGATCCCTGCACATTAACACTATCCCATACATACTAGAGACAATTTACACGTATGTCAAGCCAATTAACCTACAGACCTGTACGTGGAGTGTGGGAGGAGACCGAAGATCTCAGAGAAAACCCACGCGGTGACGGGGAGAACGTACAAACTCCGTACAGACAGCACCCGTAGTCAGGATCGAACCCAGGTCTCTGGCGCTGCATGGAGCTGTAAGGCAGCAACTCTACCTATCCATGTTCTTACGAGATGCTGCCTGATCCGCTGAGTTATTCCAGCACTCTGCATCTTTCCTTGGTAAACCAGCATATGCAGTTCATTGTTTCTACAAAAAAATTCCCACTCCTCGTTCTTTATCGATCCCGATGATAACTCTCTGGTCCACACTTTATGAGTCAGCGGGGAAAATCACAACCAAAACAAATCTGACTTTTGATAAGATTCCCACATTCTTGCTTATTTAAAATAAAGGTGCATTGCAAATCTCGTAATCACATGGATTAATTTATCAATAATTTGTGATGCTGCTCCTATCTTATTTGTGCAATCAGCTTCACCCACATAAAACAGTAGCATACTCCCCTCCTTGATTGATAGAAAGATTTTTACCATGGAAACAGGCCCTTTGGCCCAGTAAATAGACTCCACTCAGTCCGCCTAAACCTACCTTGATCTCCTGGTTGCAAAACACTTTCACTCCCCCTCCCATTCCCACACTGACCTTTATGTCCTGGACCTCCCCCATTAGCAAGAGTACGGCCCAGCGCAAATTGGAGGAACAGTACCTCATATTTCGCTTGGGCAACTTACACCCCAGCAGTATGAACATTGACATCTCTAACTTCAAGTAACCCTTGCTTTCCCTCTCTCTCCATCCCTCCTCCTCCCAGTTCTCCGACCAGTCTGACTGTCTCCAACTACATTTTATCTTGGTTTGCTCATTGTCACCTTCTCCCAGCTAACAATGATCTATTCTACATTTTCCTTGGTCTCCATCCCCTTTGGCCTGTTTTCACACTTTACACTTCCTTATCTATGTATCTCCCTCTCCCCTGACATCAGTCTGAAGAAGGATCTCGACCCAAAACTTCATATTTCTTCTCTCCAGAGATGCTGCCTGAGTTACTCCAGCACTTTGTGTATATTTTCGATTTAAACCAACATCAGTGGACTTCATACACCTTTGGCCCAGTAAGTCCACTGCGACTATCGATCACCCGTTCACACCAGGTCTATCTTATCCAACTTTCTCATCCATCCCCTATACATTGTGGGCAATTTAGAGGCTACTCTGGGAGGGAAACCGGAGCAACCATGGAAGCCCATGTGGTCACAGGGAGAACGTGCATGCGCCACACAGGCTGCACCCGAAGTCAGGATCGAACCCAGGCCTTGGCACTGTGAGGCAGCAACTCTACCAACTGCGCCACTCTTATTTCGTACTTGCAAGGGTTTCTTACCTGGGCAATTAAATAAGTAAGTCCAAGATAAGCTGCTATACACAATGCCAACAGCAGATCAAAGATGGCCGGCTTAACCCTGAAAAAGAAAACATAATGAAGAATGTCAATTATATAGCGAAATCAAGAAGTTGAAACCAAGACTTAAACCGAAGTCTTTTGACAACATTAGGTAGCATATCCAGAAATCCTAGGATTAAGGAAAAATATTGTTTAACAATGCTCATTTTTACCATTTTAAATTCAGCGCTCAGCCACCTGGTAAGTATAGGCAGAACAAGCATTTTAATTTGCATTAATGGCCTCATTTAAAGTTGCATTTTCAAGACCCTTCAATTCAATGTAAATACTCCAAATGCCGTGGTTTAGAGTGAGGACAAAAAAAAATCTACCACAGTGCCTTGGTAAGGTGATTGATTAGTTTCAAAGTACTTTGCTTTGTAATTGCAGAGGCTAGTAAGAAGGCATGTCTAGAGGAAGACTTTACATTGTCAATGCAGACAGCCTGTCTATCAAGATTTAAACAGTGAAGAGTATATATTCTATGATTCTATCAACAAAGGTGTAAGAACAGGGTCCCAAGTGTAAACATAGGTTTAAGAGAAGAGGGTGCCCGATAGCCATTCATAACTGGAGACAAAATAAACTGCAGATGCTGCAATTTTGAGTAAAACACAAAATGCTGGAGGAACTCAGTGGGTCAGGCAACATCTGTGGAGGGAATGGACAGGCAAAGTTTCAGGTCTGGATCCTTCTTCAGATCTCTGAGTCCGAAGGAGAGTCCTGACCTGAAACGTCGCCTGTCCATTCTCTCCACAGATGCTGCCTGACCTGCTGAGTTCCTTCACCGTTTTGTGCTTGGCTCAGCCATTTATAACTAGCCTTCATATTTAGGAAAATATATGAAGGCTTCTGTATATTTTATCAGTACACCAAGTAATACCACTGCAGCAAATGGACAAAATGCATTGGTGCCCTTAATGAATAATTTAAATTCTACAGTTTTCTCTTTGCACCGTACGTCATCTAATACAAGGAAGCCATCAAACCATCCCAACTCGTACATCACCAGATCTGACCATTCCTTGAAGTGATTGTTACCCGGGTTTGAATGTTCAATTTATATTGCAAAGTATAAACCACAGAAGGAAATAGATACTGGAGAAAATAATCTGATTTATATTAATAAGGTATGAAAAACATGAAAAAATTACTGGCATCTGTGATCATTAATCAAGTACCATTAACCAAATCCAAAACACAGCTGCCAGTATGTATTTATAGTGCTCTAAGATAAATCATACAAAACACCATTCTTAAATTAGTATTGGTAAGTAACCAGTTTGTGTGGATATATCACAATGTGCCTAGTATCAACCACGACTTCCTCTAATTAGACAGCTCATAGCACTCCTCCAATACCTCAACTCTTCCTGAAGATGATGCCATTTCCCATTTCCCGGTAACTCACCCATAATTGTGTATTAGAAACCTATTCAAATGTGGATAATTTCACAGCTGAACGTGATCCATTTCTCACGTGAGACCACACATTCGTCCTCGAGTAATAATTCTTCATTTTCATTTAATGATCAGCACTAACAATTCCGACAGACTTACAAATAGTAATAGAAATAGATAGTAGATTGGTATCGATAGAAAGTAATAAATAGATAAATAGTAGATTGTAATAGTACATACGAATAGCAAAGAGTATTCTTCTTCTTATCGAATCCACAAACAAGATTAGAAGTTGTTCAGCCAGAGCTGAACACACTTCTCGGCATCTGCATACAATGGCGTCTGTCTTGTGCTTCTTGTGCGTGGTGGTGGAAAGATTGGTGGAAACAGGGCCGCGACGTGAACGCTCTTTGCTTGACACCAGCAATAGAGTGATAGAGTGATACAATGCGGAAGCAGGCCCTTCAGCCCAACTTGCCCACACCGGCCAACAATTCTCAGCAACACTAGTCCCACCTGCCAGCATTTGGTCCATGTCTCTCCAAACCTGTCCTATCCATGTGATAGGATGGATAGGATCCTGCTTTCAAAACACCTTCCCGACTTACAAAGGATGGAAATTTCTCAACTTCAATGACACATTGGCCCAGTGCATGAATGTACAGCTAAAGTAGTTATAGAAACATAGAAAATAGGTGCAGGAGTAGGCCATTCGCCCTTCGAGCCTGCATCGCCATTCAATATGATCATGGCTGATCATCCAACTCAATGGTATTTACTGGGCTGTATTACGTACCTGTATGCATTCATGGTTTGCTTTAACTGATCATAGAAGAGGAATTCTGGATCTCTGTAATCAACACAAAGATAATTCTTCATCCATTTCATTGACACTTTAAAAATGTGTTAGTCTTGTAACAGGTAATAGTAACAGTTCCAAAAAATCCAACAGATTTTATACCCAAAAGGATTAATGCTGACCATCTCTACATATCCCTATTGTTACCCATATTAAGCTCTATATTGCGAAGAAAATGAACTTCAAGAAAGAGAGGTTGGTGCAAGTAAATTCAAACTGCTGCCAAGGCAGTCCAATTTGTTTAAAAGCATCATTCAAAGAAAGTACCTCCATTTATACAGTAATTTGTTACTTCTTTCAATCATCGTAAAGTATTGACCAATATCAATAAAACGGCTTGCTTTTCTTTGAGCTGTGCCAATAAACCTTTAACACCATTTTAAGGGACAGCAGCATATGTCTACCTTAGTGCACCAATTGTCAAAGCAAAAAACTTTCATTTTTAAGAATCTGGGAATTTTTGGCCAGCATTCTCAACTGCCCTAATGAAACTGGTGGCAAGTCAATTTCTTGAACGGCGGCAGTGCTTTTGTGAAAGTATTCCTACAGTTCTATTGGGTAAGGAATTCCAGGTTTTAGATCCAGTAACAATAAAAAATATAATATTTACAAGCCAGAATGGTGTGAGATTTAGAGGGAAACCAGTGTGTGGGCCTGAATTCCCATGGGCCTAAAGATCATAGAAACATAGAAAATAGGTACAGGAGTAGACCATTCGGCCCTTCGAGCCTGCACCACCACCATTCAATATGATCACGGCTGATCAGCCAACTCAGTATCCTGTACCTGCCTTCTCTCCATACCCCCTGATCCCTTTAGCCACAAGGGCCACATCTAACTCCCTCTTAAATATAGCCAATGAACTGGCCTCAACTACATTCTGAGGCAGAGAATTCCAGAGATTCACCACTCTGTGTGAAAAATGTTTTTCTCATCTCGGTTTTAAAGGATTTCCCCCTTCAGCTTAAACTGTGACCCCTTGTTCTGGACTTCCCCAACATCGGGAACAATCTTCCTTCATCTAGCCTGTCCAACCCCTTAAGAATTTTGTAAGTTTCTATAAGATCTCCCCGTTCCTGGTGATAGAGAACGCAAGGTTGGGATAAAATGCTAGAGTAACCAAGGGGAGAAACTGAAGTGTATTTTGAAGATAATACAAGGAGAATAACCTGGCTTAAATCGGTTCACTGAACATTCACTAGGCTAATTCCTGAAGAGAGACTGGTCCTGTCAAGATACACTATATAGTCTGGGTCAGTATTCCTTGGAGTTTAGAAGAATGATGGATGACTTTATTCAAACATGCAAGATCCCAAGAGGCTTAACTGGGTTGAGATCTTTTTTTACCAGTTGCCAAATCACAAACAAAGAGACAAAGCTACAAAATAAGGGGCTTGTCATTTAAAATGGAGGCTTGCAGCAATATCTTCTCTCAGACATTCACTGCCCGAGGGTAGTGGAAGCCATATGTAGAGTCCGTGGAAGGGTTCTGAAATCGTGTGTCAATGAACTGGCCACAGTCTTCACTGACATTTTCAACCTTTCACTTCAGAAGGCTATTGTCCCTATCTGCTTCAAGAAAACTTTCATCATTCCAGTCTCCAAGCAACATAAAATAACGAGACTCAATGTCTACTGCTCAGTAGCTCTAACATCAACCACACTGAAGTGCTCTGAAAAATTAGTATTGGCCTACATCTGGGCCAGCCTTCAGAACAATGTAGCTCCCTCGCTTACATGGAAAATAGGTTTACAAAGGCCACCATCTCCCTTGCACTACATTCAGTTCTGGATCGAGGAACTATGGGCTATGGGGAAGTGGTACTGTTGTTGACACCAGCATAGATCACACATGATCATAGTGAATTGCAGGGTAGGCTTGAGGGGCTCGGTGACCTACTCCTGCTCTTAATTCCTTGTGTTCTTGAGTAATGATGTAGAAGTACTCATTCAACTTTCACCACAAAAGCTGACGAATTTAAACTGATGATGAAATAAATCTGGAATTAATATTTTCTATGATTGATCATCAAAAAAAGCAGTGGATTGCGAAAGGCAGCTTTGTCCCCTTGTTTGGGATGTGCTCACAAGTAAAAATATCTTGACATCTACTACCTCAAGCCTCTCAGGATCTTGTATGTTTGAATAAAGTCACTCCGGGTCCGCTGAGTTACTTTGTATCTTTTTTCGTTGTAAATACTCATCTGATTCACCAGTGTCCTTCAGAAAAGGCAATTTGTTGTCCTTGGTTAGTTTCTTGCAAATATTAGAGCTGGATCTTAATAGCTCTCCAAACTGGCACAGTAAACTACTCAGTTACAGGATAACAGACTTAAGGCAACAGATGTATAAAATGCATCCACTGATGAAGGCAAAACAAAGCTTGATCAGACAGGCAAAGTAACCCTTTAACACAGCACTATTGTGACAACCAAGATTATGTACATATTAAAATCGCAAGTATTGAGGGGGTGCAAAGAGGCGTTGGAATTGGCCATACTTGGTATCTGGCTTGCTGATATTGTAATAATATTGCACCTTTTGTCCGCCTTCACATAATGACGTTTGACATCTTTCAAGTATCGATTCATGTAATACTCCAATGTGGAGATGAGGATGCTGTCTTTATCAACGAGCTGTGCTGCCCTCGGCTGGGCTGTTAGCCAGTCGAGTACCGATGATAGCTGGTTCTCCTGTAGCTGCTAAATTAGGAAAAAGAAACCTACAGTGAGCTGGAGGCTTTATTTGAAGCATCTTCTTTCCCTTTGGCGTTTGACTTTCATTTGTTACGCATGCTCGGATTTGAGTTGTGAATTATGAGTGGTATTTATTGGAGGCCTGCATGACACCAAGAGACTTGAAAAGAAGCAGAGGCAAATAAGTTCCTTCATTCTACCTTGAAGACAAGAGTTCATCCTAACCTCCGCTCGCTGTATTCCAACCCTCCCCAAATCTCATTCACACATTATTGCTATTGTACTATCCCATTTAGCCTTCACTTTAAGATGATCACTTGTTTCAAAAATCACTTATGGTCTTGCCCCTCTCTATCTCTCACACCTTACCTCACCATGATTTGAACCAGACCAGAGCCGGGGAACTGATAACTTTTCATGCCTAACCTGGCGTGAATTCAACATGCATAGTTGTGGGGTTCCAATGGATTTGGATATTAACCATGCTTTAGTCCCATTAAACAAGATAATCAAGTTGCTGTCATTTATATATGTTCGTGCCAATATCATCTGACTGGTAGATTGAATGGCCAGTGCCAAACTGTCTCAAGTATATACGACAATGGTAGAATCTGTAAAGGTGTGGTGGGCTGATGCGGATTAGGAGTAAACAAATGGAATTAATGTAGGATTATTGTAAAATGTGTGCTTGAAAGCTGGCAAAGGCTCAGTAGACCAAAGAGCCCGTTTTTGATCGCCTCTATGTGACTCTCTTGAGACAATTAAAGCTAAAAGGTATTCGAGGACAAAGTCGCAAATCATATATTTTGAACACTTTTCACACAAGTTAACACTTGTAATTTGGGACATCTCAACAACAGTCTCTTCTTAATTCCTTTCTCTTGGTGTAGACCCATTATAGCTATCATGGAATTCAACAGTAAGAAAAAGTAGTTGGGATGTCATTTACCTTAAAAAGAGAGAAGTGAAGGTTAGAAGAATGAGGTAGCTCTCTGCTTACCATTTGTTCTGTGAAGATTTGAAGGTCTTCTGGCGCACCCTAAAAAAAGGGAACAAACTTAATAATGGAAAACCTGTCCAATACCGAACATGAAAACTAACCAAAACACCTCTGGAACCACCCAAGAGTGCACTCATCACTAACGATGAATCAAGGATCACCTCTTCACCCACTTGATCACTTGTGTGATAGTCTGCTTGACTTTGAAATATGGCTGGGGTCAAAGACCAGTGCAAGTGATAGCTTAATGAAATGTTTAAAAGGAAACCCAGGGTAGCAGCAAGGCATTTCTGAAACCTCTCTTCTCTGTACGTAAATGCATTTCCTAGTGTTCAACTGAAGCTGGAAGCATAATTGTTGTCTGGTTTAAGAAGCGAACTTTAACACAATGCTGTAAAATTACAGGTAGGAAGTTGCATTGTAGGGCATTATTGCAGAACACAAGGTAGCGTCACATCAAGATCACCTGTTATTTCAGGCATCTGGGAATGGGCACATTACCAAATGGGAAAATGGATCCTCCCAACCAAGGAGCACATAGTCGGGTCAATTCATTTAAAGAATGACATCTTTACACCATTAATTCCACAAGCAACAACATAAAAAACATGAAGAAATTGAAACGCCCATACCTTCTCCGTTAAGTTGTAAATTACCCGTGCCAGTGCCTCGGCAATTATTTTGGTATTGCGACACAACTTTTGAATATCAACCTGGGACCTAAATTTGAAAAGAAATAAAGAAAACTTGACATTCATGGCAAAATCATGCTGGTTGCCAGTATTTTAGAGGCAAACCGTGATTTTTGTTTAGGTAGCCCAGCACTGCGTTCTCAATCCTTTCCTCCAATGCTCTCTTTCATCCAAATGCTTCAAGTTCATGGATATGTGGAGCAGGGAATTGCAGATGCTGGTTTACACCGAAGAGAGACACATAATGCTGGAGTAACTCAGCGGGACAGGCAGCATCTCTGGAGAGAAATAATGGGTGACTTTTCACGCTGAGACCTTTCTTCAGACTGAGAGAGGGAAGAGGGAAACTAGAGAATATGGAATACAAAGGGCATGAACGGTGATATGATTGGTTTCAGTAACTTCCCAGAAAGCTTTTCTTTTTCCCTCCTTTCAACACCTCTAGTTGCGTTCTAGTACGTTACTGCAGAAGACGGGGAGATTCACATCACAATCACCTTTTATTTCAGGCATCCATGAACGAGTACATTACCCATCGGGGAAAACAATAGATCATCCGAATGAAGGGGTAGATAGAGAGTTGTCATTTCATTTAAAGAATGATCATTTTATGTCCTTAATTGCACAAGCAATAAAATAAAAACGTTAAGAAACGTTGAAACTTCTTCATCACCCAACATTTGGGATCAAAAGTTCCACTTATGTGCACATAAATTGCTCGTTTTGTTGTAAAGTTCACACCATTTCATTTCTACTCAGTAATTAATTAGCATTTTTTTCGGTCTCCATCATGATCTTAAAAGCTTTAGTTTTACAAACTGCTCTATTCAAACTGGAATTTCACACGTGTTTGTCCCAGTGCAATAATGCCATGATAACTAGGGAAGGAACACCCTTTCTAGATAACGTCAGGTTTCTTTATTTAAGGAAACCTTGCCCTGACTGCTCCTAAGCAATCACAATAGTGAACATTAAATAGCCATTTGATCCTGGAAATCCTACCCTTCTTCCATTTCAGCTTTCAACATCAAGGCAGGCACCAAGGACATTAGTGTCTCACCCATCTGAAAGGCATCAACTCCTGCAAATGAAAAATTCTCTCAGCATCGCTTTAAGCACCACTCTATTGTCATGGGTAGGTCTTAAACTTTAATCCATTCACCCAGAAACTAAAGTACCAACAAGAAAGCAGCTTGCTTTGTGTGTGTTTGTTGTCTCTCATTGGGGTGTTGTCAGTTAAGGAGAGGGGTCTGAAGGACATTTTTAAGGATATAAAAATTAGAGATTTCTGTAGATTCAACAAAGGAAAATGCGAATTTAAAAATTGGTTCCAACCTGCCTTAGCTTAATGAAACAGGAGATAATTGTGGCAGATAAAGTAACAGAGAATCCGATAGATTCTCAGTATAAGCAAACCTTGCTGCATCTGAGCTGGGGCCCCGAAGCTCACTTCTCCCTTAAAAAGACAACTTTTAAACTTAGGTAGTTGAAGTTCATTTCTTAATTATTTTTATTTTAGATTTCCAGCTCCCATGGTAATTTTGTTTTGTCAAACTTATTAGCTGGTTTGAATTGAGTGGGATTTGATATAGATAAAGAGCTGTTCATAGTAATATGGGTGCATATACTGTACATAGCAAAGTATGAGAGGCAGAAGTATCAAGACCTGTCAAGGTAGCATGAGATAAAATTAAAAATGTGAGGTTTTCTGGGAGATTTCACTGATTTATAGTTGCCGAATGTTACTTGGGGGTTCTAATAAGGCTTTTTGGTGAACAATCATAGATAGCAAGTCCAAATAGTTTGGACTTTGTTGCGTATTGGGTTGCTTTTGAACCGCACAAACCTGACCCTCAAACCTGTTTGTACGTTTATGAGCTGGCTCTCACCTCATGTCCATAATAGTGGTTCTCAAGCTGTTTCTATGGCTTTCTAGGCGTGATACTGTGAATGCTGGTAGTCGTCGAATCCCGAATCGCTCGTGCTCCCAGGCCAACATGTCCTCTGCCAAGTTGATTTTTTTATGGACCATAGAGAATTTAACCTCTGGAAACCTGCTGGAGGTCACCTGCATTTTACGATTTAGAATTTCAGTAAATGAATTAGTTTTATATTTCAGACATTTCATTACACAATCCCTTTCCCCAACCCACACTCTCTCCTGGATATGCTCAGCCAAGTACAGATTTGTTCCAAATCACCACTTTTCGAGTTGTCATGAAGTATGCCTAATCTGAAAAGTTAACCCCACTTGTGATCTGTCTATGAAAGGCATAGATAGGGTAGACAGTCAGAATCTTTTTCCCCAGGATAGAAAAGTCAGATAATACAGGGCATAACTTCCATCTGGGGAAAAGTTTAAAGGAGATGTGCGGGGCAAGTTTTATTTTTACATAGAGTGGGGCGAGTGCCTAGAACTCGCTGTTGAGGGTGGTAGTTGGAGCAGATTTATATTGGCGGCATTTAAAATATTTTTGAATAGGCATATGGATGTGCAGGGAATGGAAGGTGTGGAAGAAAAAATAATTTCCTCCACAGAAGGATATGGGCTATATACAGAGAGCTAAGTGATGGTCTTGGCATCATGTTCAACACAGATATTGTGGGCTGAAGCACTATTCTTGTGCATCACTGTTCTATGTTCTATTTCCATAAATATTGCTGAGTTATGCTGAGTATTTCCAGCATTTTCTATCTTTATTTTATCTAAATAAATATCGGGAGGTATGCAGGAAAACACCATTGGGAAAAATAAGACATGATGTTTCCTGTTATATGTTGCAATTGAATCTCTGGCAGAAGCTCAAGTTCTGTGGAAACCTGACAACGAGGTGATAAGCACTTACTGTTTCTAGCTCCTTCAGGAATGCATGCTGAGGTGTGGCCTCTTTAGGTGGTTTTGACACATGGAGATAGAGGCTATCATCGTTGCCACCCAATGTGTCAAGGCATAAAACAAAAGCAACGTTATCCTGGAGAAGGCTTGAATCTGGGAAAACATGGAGTCCAACCATAAGTTTACAGCCAAGTACAGACACCGTTTATCCTCTCACAAAAGCAAGGCAAATCCAAACCATTTTAACAGGTAGAAGATGTCTACAAGGGAATTGTTACACGCAATTTTATAATGTGGAAACAAGCCATTCAGGCCAACAGGATGAACTATTGCCTCTTTAACACTATTCTACTCCTTATCCCCACGTTATTTAACTTCTCCTTCAAAGCACCCATGTGATCTGCCTCAAACCCTCCATGAAGCGAGTACAACTTTCTCATTTCTTCAGAGACATTTCTCATGAAATCATATTCTGTTCTTTCTTAAAATTGGGCACGCAGAATCTTTATTGCAAGCTAATGCCTTTAATAAAAAGGTGGAACTATGTGCAACGATTTCAAGTGGTTTTATCATGGCTCTGATTAAAGCAATAGATTGTTTGAAGTACAATTTTGAAGTGTATAGATGGATGTCTGCAAACCACCCACGTTAATAATTACCCTTTTCAATGCAGAACTGATGCAAAATCAGAATTTGTTTTAGTTCTGTCCTAATCATACTTTGTATAACGTTCCAAGTGATTCTCAGCCCGATATGATAATGTAACAAAACCCCAGGAACGTCAACAATAACTTGTCGTGGCATGATATCTTTAAAGGTAACAAAATGTCCCAAGGTGTTTCATAGAAACAATGTGACATCAAGCCATATGAAACAAGGACAGATAATTATATTATTATACTTTAATGAAGTGCAAAGTACGTTGAACATCAGTTTCTGGCCAAAACGGTCCACATAATTATGTTGTAAGCAACAGTAATGAGGATGGCAAATAGTTTGTAATCTTTGTCCAATTTAAACGTGGATAACGTATATGAGGATTGCAATTTCATCGTAGTCGGGTGTATACAAAACTCAATTTCAGAAGGGCACGCACCTCTGCTGGACAAATCACATCTTCCCTCCTAATGTGCACAGGTACAAGTGTTCACCTTACCTGTATGATCCAGATTGTCTTCTAGCCAGCGTTTTGTACCCTGGTAATTGAATTTTCCACCTCCCGATACAAAAAACATTATATTATACCTATAAAATTGTTGGAGAAAAAGTATTTTAACGAAATAAAACACCCAAATAAAGGTTATAACTTTAATTTTAAACAGCCAAGTCTTTAACCAAGAAGTATAACACAGAATTTACAGAGAGTAAAGGGCCTGTCCCACTTGGACGACCTAATCCACAGGTTTAGAAGACCCGAGACGAGTTGAAAAAAATGTCATGGTCGTGTTGACTCGCCGAAGTAAAAGACCTCCTACGACCATGTCTACCACCTCCTACGACCATGTCTATGACCTCCTACGACTATGTCTACGACCTACTACGACTGTGTCTACGACTTCCCTCGACCTGAGTCTTCCACACCTAAGACCAACTACGACTAGCGACGAGTGGAAAATTATCACACGATAAAATGATGTCATGTTTGCATTTTTTTTCTCGGGCCAGTTACCGACCTACGACTATCTACGACCACCTACCACCACGACCTACTATGACCTATCTACGAGTAAAATGCATCAATTTTTTCGATGCCAACCTTTGTTTTTTACTCGTGGACATTTTTTATCAGGCTGGAAAAAACGCCGCGACCTACTTGAGGCCACGAGTACGCGGAGACTACTCATGAGCATGAGGAAGAGTATGAAGACCTCCTGGCGACCATGCTGCGAGTATGAGTCAAGGGCAAACTCGGCAGAAGGTCGCCAAATGGGTCGTGAAAGTGGGACAGGGGCTTTAGGTTTGCTTTCTATTTCTAGAATGTCCAAGCTGGCATTTTCTATTATTTCACTGATCTACTGAACTTCATCTCCATTCTCCATTCCTACCCCCCCCCCCCCCCCCCCACCCCTCCCCCACTGGAAACAGTCTAGAGCAACTTCTGTGTGGCTGTGAGCTGACAATATGACAATGGAGGTAACCACACTTGACAATATGAGAATTATGCTAATTATGTATTTTCTTAGCACAGGTCAAGAGCAGAACAAAAATGTGAGGCAGTAATTTCCTAAATGCAAAACAGAAATGCAAACAACAACTATTATTGTCATTGGATGAGATCAGCACTGAAATAGGAAGTAAACCTCAAATTCTTTGATTCGATACTGCTTAATTCCACACTTGGGCTCTAAATTTCTCACAGGAGATAGAGGGAGTCATTCGGCCCAGCGAGTTTGGGCTGGCTCAATGTGCAATCTCGTTATTTCTCTGTTACCTCTACTTTCTCACATGCTCAGCAGCTCCACATTGATTCGTCTATCACCCACCTAAACAAGGCGTACTTTACAGTTGCGAACTTACAGATCAACCAGGACGTCTTTGGTATGTGGGAGGAATCTGGGGAACTCAATGAAAGCACACGGTCACAAGAGGAATGTGCAAATGCCACACAAGGAGCATCAGAGACCAGGATTGAACCAAGGACGCTGGAGCAGTGAGGCAGCAGCACTACCTGCTGTGCCCTCCACACGGGGGAGGGGGGGGGGGGGATTTACACTGTTAAGATATTGGTGACATCAGGATCAATCTATCAAGGCAGGGCAAGATAAAGCAGAGCAAATGTACTCACTGGACCCATTATTTATATTGAGAGTCAGCCTACAGGTACAAGTCGGAAAATCTCTCAGCTTTAGATTTCCATTCAGCTCAACACGACAAACAATACGAACTGAAATCAGCTATGAATAAAAACTTTTGAAATTACTTCTGGTGATAGGTCACAAACCAGCAATTTTGTACTCACCCAGCATGTGTCCTCTTGTAAGTATAGAGTTTGGAAAATAGTCTAGCCAGTTCCAGTAGAGCTGCCACACCACTACCATTGGAATCAGCACCATAAGACAACCACTGTTACGGAAAGAGCATGGGATGGAGAAGAGGGTAAATAAATTATTTTATGGTATTGATGTACAATAACCCAAAATCAATATGTACCAACTTTGTCTGCCAAATGCCTTAACTTGTCTATCAACTAACGTACATTTCACACTCCTCATTGCCTTTGACTTAAATATCCTGCCTGATAGATTAGATTAGATTAGATCCTTTATTTGTCATTCAGACCTTTCGGTCTGAACGAAATGTCGTTGCCTGCAGTCATACATATAATAATAAACAACAAAACACACAATAAACACAAATTAACATCCACCACAGTGAGTTGACCAGGCACCCCCTCACTGTGATGGAGGCAAAAGTCTTAAAGTTACTGTCTCTTCCCTCCTTATTCTCCCTCTGCGCTGAGGCGATATGTTGTTACCCCACCGGGCGATGGTAGTGAGTCCCGCGGCTCAACCGAGCTCCGCGAACGGGCCGGTTCAAGCTCCGCGGCCCGGGGTGGTCGAAGTTGCGGCCCTCCAGTCCAGCGGACGCAGCTGTTGCCGCGGGAGCTCCGGAAAACAGGCACCAGCCTGTGACCTGCGAGCTCCCGACGATGTCGTCCACTGGCCTGCGGCCGAGCCCCGGATTCAGGTCGCTGCCGCCGGAACGCTGTCTCAGCCACCAGAGCGCCGTCTCAGCCCCGCGCCGGGCCGCCCTCACCCGGAGCCCCGTCTCAGCCCCGAGTCGTGCCGCTGCCACCAGAGTGCCGTCTCAGCCCCGAGTCGTGCCGCCCTCACCGGAGCGCCCAAACGCCGCCACAGCTCCGAATTTGGCCATCCTCGCGTTGGTGAGTCCTGGCTGGCTCTGCCTCCGGAGCCTCGATGTCGGTCGCAGTTAGAATGTTTTATATGTCATTAGCTTTTGTGTTACTAATTAATAATGTACCCTGTCTGTCTAAAATGAATCTTTGAGTTAATCAAACAGAAACATTGAAAGTAAAATTCAGTAACTTTTCAATATATAATTGTTCTATTTATCTAATTTACTATTTTGGGCAATATTAGTGATAAAGCACATTTCTGTTTGAACAGATTCATCAAGTGATCAATTCCTTATCCTGGCCTTTAGAATTCCTGTCAATTTTTGCAGTTATAGTTTACAACAGACAGCCATAGGTGCGGTCCTCATGAGAGGTCATGTCACTAATTCTTCATTCCAACTCCCACTCTGGCCTCTGCCACTGTTCCAATAAAGCCCACTCTAATCTCGAAGCACAGCATCTTATTTTCTGACCAGTTTAAGTTATCAGCAAAATGATACTCAACAATTTCAGATAACCTGTCATTCCAACCAGAATCAGAACTGAGCAGTTTTGATGAAAATACAACTGATATCAACATCATGTGATGAATCTACTGAGTAGTTCCAGCATTCTTTTATTTCAGATTTTTTAGCACGAGCAGTGATTTTTTAATCCAAGTTCCAGTATTGCATTTTTCCCTTCCCTTCTATCTATTTATGTTTCCTCATTAAGATAGCCAAGTTTCATAGTGATCCAGGATACCACCACCGCTTGGATTAGATCCTCAATCTCCACAAAACAAATTCCCTTTGTTCTCTCCACCTCTTCTCTACTGCCCCAATTTGAAACATTTGATCTCTATTTTCTTCTAGTTCTGAGGAAAAGTCATTGATCTGAAACATTCTTTTTCTCTTTGTCTGTCAACAAATGCAGCCGAATCTGTTGCAAATCTACAACACTTTCCTTTTTTATTTCCAAATTTTAGAATATAGTTCAGCGCTTTTTCTGCTCTAGGAATAATTCCATTACCCATTGATCTACAATTGGACATGACTGTACACAGTACAACTTAGAAATTAAAAATAGCCCATCCTTCCCACAATTGAGAAGCTCGTCTGATTAAACTCATCTGATTAAGCTTATTATAGAAGCAATCGTTTAAAACAATCTGGTTATAGACTTTGTGGGTCATTATACATAAAAGCTAGTTCCAAAAACTTATATATTACAACACCCTGCTGGGTTATGGCTTTGTAGCAACTGTTTTTAACTTTTAACATATAAATCTGGAATCACCATCAACATTGTTATTTGTTCAGGAAAATATACAATTAAACGGCAGTGCAGTCACTTTCATTTACTTTTCACCCGACAAGTTTCAAGTTCAAGTTCAAGTTTACATTTATGGTCATTGCACCAATTGGTACAGCGAGATTTGGCCAATTGGTACAGCGAGATTTGGCCAATTGGTACAGCGAGATTTGGCCAATTGGAACAGCGAGATTTGACCAATTGGTACAGCGAGATTTGGCCAATTGGTACAGCGAGATTTAGCCAATTGGAACAGCGAGATTTGGGTTGCCATACAGCCATACAAATAAAAAGAACACAACACACGATAGAATTTAACATGAACATCCCCACACAGCGGAATCAACGTTTCCCACTGTGAGGGAAGGCAATAAAAGTTCAGTCATCGTCCTCTATGTTCACCCTTGGTCGGACAATATTGCATTACTGAATCTGA
The DNA here is from genome assembly GCF_010909765.2 of Amblyraja radiata. Classification (NCBI taxonomy): domain Eukaryota; kingdom Metazoa; phylum Chordata; class Chondrichthyes; order Rajiformes; family Rajidae; genus Amblyraja; species Amblyraja radiata. Next base: position 25,582,974 of record NC_045984.1, on the reverse strand, counting down.
AGCTGAAACTAAACCTAACCTCTGCCCTATTTCCACAACCCAGGGATACTAATGCAAGTTTAAGTCACATTACCAAGCCCTGCCAGAGAGTTCAGGCCTCAATCTCTATGGCATGGCACAATACCTTAAAATTTAGTTGCATTACCTGCAGAGTGTGATACTCTGCAAGATCAAAGTTTAGTTGGGTAAAAGCCTCAGTGTCGGCTTTTGTTCATAGGGTAAAGTTCACAAACACTCAACCTCTCTGAAACCTTACTGTCATTAAAAAGCCTTAAAAGGCAGGTTTAAAATAAATAATTGATAGCAGTAATTACCAGGTGATGTGATAACTATGGTTGTACTTACAGGAGCAACTCCAAAGGAGTCATAGTGTGCTACTATTACAATAGTAGGAAGATCCTCGCCACCCAGACCAGTCAATTTGCCCTAAATGAACAACAAAAGCATATATTATCAGGACATGCACAGCTCACATTTTCAGGAATCACGTTCTTTTAATTAGTTTATAAAGGAATCAGAAATGGCAAAGCAAAAAAAACCCTAAAGAAACACTAAATTAACTAACTGAGGCAGCTGCATTTCTGAGAGCATAAAATCATCTCAATAGCTATAGATATAAAATTCTGCCAGAAACTGCTGAATTCAATTTAACATGAACCTATGCAAATGAAAAGAAAACGCCAAGATCAGCAGATCAGGAAAGTAAGGCAAATTTTAAAAAAGTGAGGCATTTCTATATTTTGGTATTAAAAGCATTCAAATTTATTTCAAGCTCTACATTCCTTGGTTTTCTCATTCTCACTGTACGTTCCAGATCCCAACAACTCTTTCTCGCTGAACACTTCTAGCTGTTCCTTGTTGAAAGGGCTACTCATCATCTAGGTCATCAATCATGTTTTCGCCACCTTGTTTAATCTTTCTCTTCACCACTTTAATCTCCTTGAGGTTTATCAGATATTACTGGAATCATGACAAAAATTGGGCACCGCTGCATGAAAATTCACTCAATGTCTGAACTCGACTCAGACCTTTAACAAGAAACACTTCAACTCAGTAAAACTAATATCTCAAGAGGGTCAAGAGAGTTTTGTCATCGTGTGTCCCAGATAGAACAATGAATGCACAATTATCCCTCATATGTACGTTCTAATTATTGGAGAGGGAAGGGTTGCAGAAAATGAAACTTTCATGATGTGATCTAGATATTAATAAAAATAGAAAATACTGGTAATATTCATTTGATCAAATCCCAGCTACGGCAACACAGTTAATGCTTCATGACATTCATCAGAACTTTGCTATTTGTTATGGTGAAAGGTCATTGATCTGAAATGTTAATTGCTTCTCCATTGGTGCTGCCTGATTAACTATGTTTATTTAAGACTTCCAGCATCTTTCGTATTTTGCTCATCTACCATTATATTTTTCTAAGAATATAAAGGGATAGGGAGCAACAAGTAAAATGGAGCTGAGGCAATTACCCGTGACCTGATCTCAATGGCTAGACAGTACAGTTCAACGTTTCACATTCTTGTTCCTAATGATCATGAGGAAATAATCTGACCAGAGATAGGTGGTACATGGTCAGTGGAGGCGGACACTTATGAACACCACCTAAAGTCTGCATCATGGCAAAATGTGCATCTTCAGCTAATAAAAAAACGAAGAACCAAAATGCAAACTGCAAGATTATTTCTAAGTTTACTGTCCAGTTCTTTATATCTTCAGACCAGACAAATGCGTGGTGATGGTACTATTCAGCCTGTAAAAATGTCCCATGCAGCACCATCACCAATCATTATGTACACATTGCATTGAGAAGAGTAATTCCAACTTGCCTCAAGGCTGGTTATTGACCAGTCGCTAATAGCTTTGCTCTGGGCTCCACTGGTGACCATCTGGAAGCCGTTGGCTGTGGCTGTATGCAAGAGAACTGAGAAAGGAACAAATTGTATTTTATTCACGGTATTATGATATTGGTAGAATCAAGAAACTTATTATTCACAGTCTAGAACAAGACCGATAATCTGCTCTCCGACTATTCGGAAAACCTAAAGGTTAATGATCTGGCTCACCAGTTGATGCTCTGTGCTCCCCTGAAACACATCAGCTTCACTCGAAACTTTATATTATTTTGTGAAACGAATTAAAAATGTGTTGGTGTATTAATAGAAATAATATCCTACCGTCGGGAAATTCCATGAATCCCAAGTATGCCAACAGTCCTGAAAACCATGAACCTCGAGCAGGTCAAATTAAAAATGTGTTGGTGTATCAATTGTTTAGTTAGGTCCGTTTATTGTCACGTGTACTGAGGTACGGTGAAAAGCTTTTTTGTGCATCCAGTCAGCGGAGAGACTATACATGATTACAAGCAAGCAGTCCACAGTGTATAAATACAGGATAAAGGGAATAACGTTTAGTGCAAGATAAAGTATAATTAAAGATAGTCTGTGGGTCTCCAGTGTACTGAAGATAGGTCAAGACAGCTCTCTATAGTTGGTGATAGGAGTTATATCCAAAAGTCTGGAAAATCCAGGAATCCCAACCATGCCACATTACCTTTTTTTTTGCATTAATACATTATAGGCATAACAACATTTTAACCTTTCATGACAGGGTCCACTTGCTGAGGGAAAGGAATCAGAAAACAGGACACAAGCTGTTGAAACGCTGCCTGGCGCATCTTACCCGGAACTTATTTGCAATAGGTTCAACTTACCTTCAGCAGCTGAAGAAGTGCCCTGCGAGACAGAAGCTGAATGTGTTTGCTCGTGTATTGACAAGAGCTCATCATCCTCCAAGGCAAAGTACACTGGGACAATTGTCTCAGTCGCCAAAAGTTCTGGTTCTATCTCCATGAACTGCTGCTAGTTAAAAGCAAAAGTCAGTCTAGTAACAAAGTGTCAAATTAGGGAAGTGCAAAATCAGTTCAAACTTCCGACCCCCATCGCCCAGCTCTCCTCAACATGAGCACTCAAGCTGGAATCTGTACAGATCACTTAACAGTAACTAGCTGCAGCAAACATTCATTGTTAACTCCCATCGACTCACACAGTGCAAACCAAACCCATTGGCAAAACTTGCCTGACTTTCAATCACTACTAGGTATCCCTCATCCTTTCTGCACTGCTGCCTTTTTGCCAGTTTTAATATGAGTGGGTAAAATGCAAGAAAGCTGCTTTACCTGTATGACGTCCTGAGGCATCATTGACATGTTCTGGGGCAGAATTATCACCACTGCCCCAGCACTTTGCCGTAAGGCTTCCTGAAATTTGTCAAATGAAAATTCTGCTAATCTCATGAGCACACACCGGCGGCTCAACACGTCGGCTTCGATTGTCCGCGCTTCGGTGTTCAGCATTGCGTTCCTTGTACCTGAAATGAAACAGCATTTTAACTGGCTGTCAATACCCATTGTCTCCCCAGACAGCATAATTATTGCAGCTGTCAAACTAGCACCATTGAAGTGGTTAGATCACATGGGAAGCTGGATCAGTCACGCATTTCCTTTAGAAAAGAAAAAATGTGTTCTGTATAGGGTGATTTCACGAAAGGTCACTGGAGCGTAGATCCGCACCCACGTGACCGCAAAATTTAACTGGGGGACAAGCGTCACTTCCGGTACATGTTAGTGAATGGGAAAACACGCACTTTCACACCCGTTAAAAACATCGAAAACGGCCAGTTTTTGAGCTGCAATTAACTGTACCAGTCGGGGTGACCGTGAGGCACAGCTACCTAAATTTACAGTAAAAAAAAAAGATAGAAACTAAGGTAAATTCAAGAGGGAGCTGAAGGTGCAAAAACAGCGGAAGTTGTTAGCGGACATTTGTCGTGGAGATTTAAAGATCCAAAATATCGGGAATTATCGCGTTTGCTCGCTGCATTTCATCAAAAGTAAGGCATTATTGGCTTTGTTATCTTTATTCATTTGTTAGATGAAAAGTTTTAAAAGTGAAAAATCCGGCAGTAAAATTGCAAAATCGCCCATGGTTCTCAGGTGGGTTTTAACATGCAAAATGAAAACGCTTCTGAAGCTCCATTTACCATTTAAATAATCATTCAAAGTTCAGCATCAACTTGCAGAGCTATAGATGCTTGAGCTGCGACCAAATCTGCTTTAATACTCTCTTCTTGTTGCACGTGCATGGCGTTCTTGTGCACATTGTCTATCCTGCTCACAGTGGGTGCCCAATCAGGATTGTTGACATCATTCCATGCTGCAGGCTTGTCTGTTATTAGATGATAAATAAATAAGTAGTTTGGGTGATTGTGCAGGCTTTAAACAAGAGACATTGAGAAATATATTTTGGCAAATAATAAAATCTCCTGATTTTGTCCAACTAACAGCTGACAATTATCCCATTCCTTAGCTTGCATCTGAGTAAAATTTATTTCCAAACGCATTGAGAGTTTACGATTATTTAAATGGTAAATGGAGCTTCAGAAGCGTTTTCATTTTGCATGTTAAAACCCACCTGAGAACAATGGGCGATTTTGCAATTTTACTGAAGGATTTCTAACATTTAATACTTTTCATCTAACAAATGAATAAAGATAACAAAGCCAATAATGCCTTACTTTTGATGAAATGCAGCGAGCAAACGCGATAATTCCCGATATTTTGGATCTTTAAATCTCCACGACAAATGTCCGCTAACAACTTCCGCTGTTTTTGCACCTTCAGCTCCCTCTTGAATTTACCTTAGTTTCTATCTTTTTTTTTTACTGTAAATTTAGGTAGCTGTGCCTCACGGTCACCCCGACTGGTACAGTAAATTGCAGCTCAGAAACTGGCCGTTTTCGATGTTTTTAACGGGTGTGAAAGTGCGTGTTTTCCCATTCACTAACGTACCGGAAGTGACGCTTGTCCCCCAGTTAAATTTTGCGGTCACGTGGGTGCGGATCTACGCTCCAGTGACCTTTCGTGAAATCACCCTATACTAACAAATGCTGTCAAGGAGAAGAATAAGGTGTATCTTGATTTATTCTGTCTCATTTCTTACCCTGCTGCTTTCTTGATTTCATGACTAAGTTCTCTAAGCTTGAATAAAGTAAAAAAAATGGGCCAAAAATATAATTGTGTAGGAAGGAACTGCAAAGCCTGGTTTACACTGAAGATAGACACAAAAAGCTGGAGTGACCCAGTGGGTCAGGCAACATCTCTGGAGAAAAGAAAAGGTGATGTTTCGAGTCAAGACCCATCTTCAGACTGAAAGTCAAGGGAGAGGGAAACGAGAGACATGAATAGGCACATACTTGTCAGGGAGAAGACTAAGGTGTATCTTGATTCATTCTGCCTAATTTCTTATCCAGGTGCCTTCTTGATTTCATGACTTTGTTCTTGAATCTAAAATGAGGTCCAAGAAAAGGCCAAAGAAAGTTTGGCTCTTCACTATTGAATGATGAAATGTGTTGCTTTTGTTCAGTTTTTGTATGAATTGTCACCTATTTATTTCTTGGCTCAGACTTATGAAAAACAAATCCCATGGTTGCAGAGACATGTAGCCATCCATGTGACATTATTCTGGTAATATACAGTGTATTCTGAGTGGCAAAGTTGACCAGAAAAACGTCAGAAACTGTACAATAAACACTGGCTCCTGGTAAACTGCATTAAGATACCAATCAATGCACAACATCTAGTTTAGAGGTCACTTCCTACTGCATGATCATTTGGTTATTAGCAAAGTGAGCACCCCAAGGTTATCAGTATTGTGCACATCCCGTAAATCAATTAAAAAGTAGATATTGTTCCGTATCCTATAGTATGAAGTATACGTATGTTATAAATGATACAAAAGTCATGATGAAAGTAACGAGCACGGATTGGGGCTTGAACTTGCAGCTTTACATTGGCTGATGCTTTCTTGTAACTTCCCCTTTCTCCAGGTGCATTGTTTTGTCCTTTGTACCCTGCATCGAGCAAACGTTTGCATTGAAAGTTAAATAAAATGCAGATGCTAGAATTCTGAAATAAAATCGAAAATGCTGGAAATCCTCAGCAGACCAGGTTGTGTCTGTGGGACAATAACAGGGATAATATTTCAGGTGGATGCCAGAACATAGCATCTTGTATTGCTTTCTCAGCAAACTTAATTATTTGCAGAATTTCAAGAGAATTAAACGTTACGTCCTTTGACTATCTGTAGGAAGGAATTTTGTGCAATACCCTTACCCTATATCAGATTCTACTCAGATAGGTACAGACACAAAATGTAGTTTGTAGATCAGTGGTAAGTCTATCGAACAAGTCGGTTTATTGAAGTCCTTATCAGTGTGCACCGGGAAACACTCACTATATTCCCTACTACATTAAGGGCGGCATGCTGGCGCAGCAGTAGTGTTTCTGCCTTACAGCATTTCAGTGCGAGAGACGCGGTTTCAATCCCGACTACGGGTGCTGTCTGTATGGAGTTCTCCCCGTGACCTCGTCGGTTTTCTCTGAGATCTTCGGTTTCCTCCCATACTCCAAAGGCGTACAGGTTGTAGGTTAATTGGCTCGGTATAAATGCAAATTGTGTTGGGTAGGGTTAATGTGCGGGGATCGCTGGTCGGTGCAGACTTGGTGGGCCGAAGGGCCTGTTTCCGCACTGTATCTCTAAATTAAACTAAATTATCTCCTACAGAATAATATCTGTAGCTCATTCGAACTCCTCTTCTAATCTTTACAGTCCATTGTGTAACTATTTGCAATAATTCCACACTGCAATATTTAACATATAATTTACAATTAGAAAGAGGACCCATTTAATTCTATTTGTCAGGCGCCGAGTATTCTATCTTTTTTCCCCACATTAGGAGAAAAGATGAAGTACAAAGGTAAGCGAGCCAAGAATATAAAGGAGGATAGTAAAAACCTCTCTAGGTATATGAAGAGGAAAAAATTAGTTAAGACAAATGTGGGTCCCTTGAAGACAGAAACAGGTGCATTTATTATGAGAAACAAGGAAATGGCAGACGTGTTGAACAGGTGCTTTGGTTCTGTCTTCACTAAGGATGACACAAACAATCTCTCAGATGTCCTAGGGGACTAGAGAACCTAGGGTGATGGAGGAACTGAAGGAAATTCACATCAGTCAGGAAATGGTGTTGGGTAGACTGATGAGACTGAAGACTGACAAATCCCTAGGGCCTGATGGTCTGCATCCCAGGGTACTCAAGGAGGTGACTCTAGAAATTGTGGAGGCATTGGTGATCATTTTCCAATGATCTATTGATTCTGGATCAGTTCCTGTGGATTGGTGGGTGGCTAATGTTATCCCACTTTTCAAGAAAGGAGGGAGAAAGAAAGCAGAAAATTATAGACCAGTTAGCCTGACTGATGCTGGAGTCGATTATTAAAGATGTAATAGCGGCACATTTAGATAGAAGTAACAGGATCAGTCCCAGTCAGCATGGATTTACGAAGGGGAACTCATGCTTGACACATCTTCTGGAATTTTTTGAGGATGTAACAAGTGAAATGGACAAGGGAGAGCCAGTGGATATAGTGTATCTGGACTTTCAGGAAGCTGATAAGGTCCCACATAAGTGGGCAAAATTAGAGCACATGGTATTGGGGGTAGGGTATTGACATGGATAGAAAATTGGTTGGCAGACAGGAAACAAAGAGTAGGGATTTACGGGTCCTTTTCAAAATGGCAGGCAGTGAATAGTGGGTGCCGCAAGGCTCGGTGCTGGGACCACAGCTATTTAATAGAAGAGGATGCTATGAGGATGCAGGGTGACTAGGACAGGTTGGGTGAGTGGGCAGATGCAGTATAATGTGGATAAATGTGAGGTTTTCCACTTTGGAGGCAAGAACGGGAAGGCAGATAATTATCTGAACGGTAGGTACACAAAAATGCTGGAGAAACTCAGTGGGTGCAGCAGCATCTATGGAGCGAAGGAGATGGGTAGCGTTTCGGGCCGAAACCCTTCTTCAGACTGAATGGTGTCAGGTTATCTGAATTATCTGAATGGTGTCAGGTTAGGAAAAGGGGAAGTACAACAAGACCTGGGTGTCCTTGTACATCAGTCACTGAAAGTAAGCATGCAGGTATAGCAGGCAGTGAAGAAAGCTAATGACATGTTGGCCTTCATAGCGAGAGGAGTTGAGTATAGGAGCAAAGAGGTCCTTCTGCAATTGTACAGGGCCCTGGTGAGATCACACCTGGAGTATTGTGTGCAGTTTTGGTCTCCTAATTTGAGGAAGGACATTCTTGCTATTGAGGGACTGCAGCGTAGGTTCACGAGCGTAATTCCCGAGATGGCGGGACTGTCATATGATGAAAGAATGGAGGGACTGTGCCTATTCACTGGAATCTAGAAGGATGAGAGGGATCTTATAGAAACATATAAAATTATTAAGGGATTGGACACGTGAGTCATGCAGGAAACATGTTGGGGGAGTCCAGAACCAGGGAGCAGTTTAAGAATAAGGGATAAGCCATTTAGAACTGAGCTGAGGAAAACATTTTTCACACAGAGAGTTGTGAATTTGTGGAATTCTCTGCCACAGAAGGCAGTGGAGGCCGATTCACTGGATGCATTCAAAAGAGAGTTGGATAGAGCTCTTGGGGCTAGCGGAATCAAGGGATATTGGGAGAATGCAGGAACGGGGTCCTGATTGTGGATGATCAGCCATGATCACATTGAATGGCGGTGCTGACTCGAAGGGCTGAATGGCCTACTCCTGCACCTATTGTCTATGTAATCTATAATGACAAGAGCGGTGAATTAACTGAAAATAAGTTAAGCAGATCACAGCCTGATCTTTTCACTTAGTTGCACAAGATTACAATTTCAGAATTAATGTGTTTCATAATATCAAGATAGCTAATGCATTTATTCATTTTAACAGGGGATTTGAGAAAGACTGTCAATTATGTGGCTAAATAGAACATATGTGTTAACTTGCAGTATTGTTTACAATCAAGCCGTCCACAGTGTACAGATAAAGGATAAATGATACAATATTTAATGTAAGATAGATAGTTAAAAGTCTCTTTTCAGGTAGATGGGAGGTCAGAACCGAACTCTAGCTAGTGAGAGGATGGTTCAGTTGCCTGATAACAGCTGTGAAGACACTGTCCCTAAACTTGAGGTATGCATTTCTCATATGTAAGTATTTTCACATTTATGTGCCTCTTGCCTGATGGGTGAGGGGAGAAGAGGGAGTGATCAGGGCAAGACTGGTCTTTGGTTAAGCTTGCGTCAATACCCGAGTGAGGAAAATAATACACCTCCCACAATCCTGTTATACTATATATCCCTCAACAATAAATATTTATGGTGAAGCCCTGGGAAATGTTGGCCATTCCCTAATATCAGGAGCCACTGCTCCACAAAGACTGGCGGTAAAAGGTATTTGAAGATCAAAGCCTCAGACCTGGCACGCAAGTTGCAGTCTCCCATTCAGCAGTCAGATATGTCATGGGACTGGGAAAGTACCAGAAACAAAAATTCACAAACACTTCTAAATTCACTGGAAGGAAAGTGGAATCAACATGACCAATCTCCTCAGGCCACATTCCCAGTAATGGTGCCCCATTTAAACTCAGTCTTTAGGTCAGGTAGACAATATCATTGCGTGTTGAAAATCACACTTCCAAAACGGACACTATTCCGAGCTCTACCATGGGAAGAGATTATTAAGTGAACAGAGGAAAAGATTCAATATGTTCAAAGCTTCTAGCAGAAATATAACTTTGACTCCTAGGAATCTCTAGTCTATGGCCACTCCAAGTAGAGGATCAACATTCAGGGTGGTATTGTGAATCTCAAGGTCATGCACAGGAGTACACAAAGAATCTTGCATTAGCAGTGAAAGGAGCAGACACTATCACAAATCATCTAACCAACCACCCTGGCAGGCCCATCTGTGCCAATGTCTGCGGTTTTCACATTGGCCTCATTAGCCACCTGAAAACGCACAATACTGGAGTGGAAGCAAATAGTCTTCATTGCTAAGGGACGGTGCAACACAAAGACTAGAAAATAGTTAACAGAAAACTAAAAAAAATACAATCAAAGCTGGCACATGCCTGAAATCAAAAAGCAGCCTCTCAACTGATCATTCAAGGAACACCAAAGTCACCAACTGCTGTGCTACCAATTTCCTCAAAAATGGCAAGCAAACATTTTGAGATTCAGGAAAATGTCACATCTCTTGATCTACTGATCAGAACAAATGCAATCATCCACAACCCAACACTATTGAAATGTCTTTGCCAAATTGCATTCTTCTTCCTGGTGAGGGCCAATCCATGCAAATCAGGAACACTGACAGTCCTACAGTCTGCTGTCAAAAAGCGCAAATTCACCTCAAATGCTGCCAGCAACAGATGTTCAATTTCACTATCCCTAGCAAAATCGAGTGGATACCAGAAGGTGAATTCTTATATCATGCCTGGAGTACGATTGAATTTCATTAAATTTGAAATTAAAGATACAGCATGAAAATAGGGCCTTCAGCCCAGAGTCCACACTTAGAATTACAGTGCAAGTTTAATACAAAAATCAATTCAAACACAGGACATGAGCCATTTAAAAAGAGAAATTTAAAAAACATTTAAAAACACGCAAACTGTTCCCCTGCAATGCTGATTACACTGCGAGAGGCATAACTGAAGTCGGTTCGGGATTACGTTGCCTACTACACGTCATTCCATTGGATTTTGCAGGAGTGGACCATCTTGCTCCGCTCTAAGGTCTTTGGTCTACACTGACTACTGATCACCCGTTCACACTCTCCTATCCACTTGCCTCATACTCGGGGTGAATTATAGGGGTGAATTATCCTACAAACCCGCATGTCTTCGGGATTTTTTGCTGTGCTAATGGAGTAAATCTGAAAGTTTTTATATAAGGTTCCCAGCTCAAGTTAATTTTCCACAAATCATCAGACTGTGAACAGAACCCATTATGCAAACATTAGAGAAAGCCTATATATAGGTGTGATGATGGCAATAGCTCCAGGCTCCAAATGTTTCTCCCCCAAAAGGCCTTATGAAGGAATCTGAATTTATTAATACGAGGCCTACATATGCACCCTATTATTATGTTCTTGTAACTATTGATTTTTGAAAACTATTTTAAGTTGTTTACTGAATATTTCAATAATAAGTTTTAAGTAACTGTAGAGAAATAAAAACTGTTGTATATTTATTTAAGTTGCCAAATTTAATTATAACAAAAATATTTTAAAAATAAATTAGGCATACTCTATTTTCCTTACTCTATGTGGAAATAAAGAAGGGAAGTTGGAGACGGGACAAGGGGTTGTCATTGGGAGTTGACGTCTCAACCAAAATGTCAGCTATGCATGTTCTACGGAGTTGCTCCGGTAATTTTTACTGTCTTTGGTATAAACCAGCATCTGTTGTTGTTTGTTTCCACTTTATTATCAGTAAGTTACTTTTCACCAATCTCAGTCCAATGTCTGTATTAGAAGAAACAACCCACTCCCATAAATGCCGTTGTTCAGATAAGTGTTTGAAATGTCATTGCTTAATCTCTCCCTTCAATACACAGCTCACATGGAAATCATAAAATGCCCAAAACTGACAATGTTTCAAAATGCTTGGTAAGAAGTCTAATATTTTGACTTGGTATTGCTAGTGGGCATTGGTGTTAACTCTGTGAATTGCTTATCAGACTGTTCTGTAAATTGCTGTGGACAGGTCTCTCTGTGCTAACTGCCATACCTGTACTCCACATCAGTTAGTGGAAGGCCTTTAGCTACCAAGGCTCTGAGCTATGAAATCCCTCACTATTGCCATTCCCCAATCTCCCCTTTCAACACACTCCTGAAACACAATTTGTGTGAAAATCTTTTTTGGTCATCTGCCCAAGAACTCCCATTATAACATTAATCTACCATTCCCACCCACAATGGTGATGATATTCTACAGGCAAAATGGTTGGATTTACTCAACTGACCAAAAGTTTCTTGAAGCAGAAATAAAACATTGCATTGGTTTGACTGGCCAATGCACACAAAAGATCATAGCCATAATATCCACTTGTTCTGTATTGGAAAAGGAAGTTTAATCATAACTTATTATGTCATTTTACGATGTGACTAAGGGTGATTTAAAAAAACGAGCTTCTTTAATGCTTGTTTGCATTTGTCTCAGGACTTGAAGTCATTAGTTACTGAAGCTATTTTCAATAGTCAATAAATTTGTTAGCCTGTCACCCTTCTGAACTCTTTAGCTATGTGTTTGGTCAAAGTGGAAAGCCTTTTTACATTGACCATCCATGTTATCAGAGTACTTTTACAGCACAAAGAAAAAATAAATGATACCAACTAACACATTTTTAGTGCAATATACTCAATCTGTCATCTCAATTGCTCACTTTACTAGTTACGGATGAGATGAAATTTCACTGTAGTGTTACACATTCAGGATACTATTATTATCAAAGTTAGTGTAAAATAAGCGTAATTCATGCATTTGTTGGAATACAGTGTTTCATATACACTAGAATTTGCTGTTACACTGCAGCAATTGTTATATAAACAGATATACCAACCATCCTGTGCTAGAATTCCCCAAGCATATAGCAATGAGATGCATCCCTCTAGATTTTCGATCTGGTAGTGATGGTTCAGATTCTACTAATCCTCCCTCTACTTCATCAAAGAGTGCCACCGTTCTTCAACATACAGCCAACCCAACTGAGAAATCAAAGTTCAGTCTGGAGTTTCTCATGGATGCCACGAAATTTAAATCCATAATTTCATTAATTTGACCAATATTATATTCAAATATCCTGCAAATCCCAAGAGAAAACATGAACATAAAATGAACATAAATGGTTGGTTTTCAAGCAAGTGCGCACTGGATAGTTCTCAGTTAAAAAAATGGACATTTTAACTGTCATTCATGCTCATCAGACACAGCACGTTTGAGAAGTTCCGAAAATAAAAACATTTAGTTTTTTGGTAGACAAAAATGCTGGAGAAACTCAGCGGGTGAGGCAACATCTATGGAGCGAAGGAAATAGGCAACGTTTCGGGTCGAAACCCTTCTTCAGATCCGAAACGTTGCCTATTTCCTTCGCTCCATAGATGCTGCCTCACCCGTTGTGTTTCTCCAGCATTTTTATCTACCTTCGATTTTCCAGCATCTGCAGTTCCTTCTTAAACGTTTAGTTTTTTACTGTGACAAACATCGTTGACTTGACTTACATCATTAAAGGTCACTATCAGAAAGAGGAACTAAGGAGTAGATTTCAAACAGGATAATTTATTTTAAATGCTCTAACAAATATTAAGTTAGCAGAACAATCAACATGTTTCGGAACCATATCATAAATTAATTTCATCTGGATAGTTTCACACTGTCGTTAGTTCAACTTTGCCATGAACAAATTGACGACCGCATTTCCAACATTACCGTGATTACACTTTGTAAATACTTCATTGCCAGCACAAAAAATTGAGATGCGCTGACAGAGATAAGACCCACATGAATGTCATTTCATTCCATTTTAATGCGATATCACTACATCTCCGTACCACTCAGTTTATCTAATACTGAAAATTCCATCTGTGCATCAGTTAGGCTATGTTAGCCTCCCTTCAAACAGCCTCCAAATTGAGCTGATGAAAAAGCTTTGCTCAACATACCCTCACCCCAAATTCCATTCACCAATTTCTCATGCTGCCGACCAATGTTGGCAATGCCTCAGTCAATTATCATTCATGTCCAGATTATTTTAATGCTTTATTTCCCTTAATCTCTATGAATACTTTGCGTGAACAAAATTTTAAGGCTCCGTGCATCTCGTTGTGCTTTTACCCTAACTAGGCTAATGCTCATTTCTACATCTTTTCCTGCCCTAAAACCCATATCTTGGATTCAGCTTTTGATGATTTTCCTTGTTACTGACACTCTGCGCAGTGTTAAACTGTCTGGAAACACTTGTGAACTGCTTTGCCATGTTAATTCCATTAAAAACATTTTAATTTCCAAAGTAATTGTTCAACCCGAAAATATGAGCAAAATCACGAATCTCGATGAGCAGGTTAAATTTCATTAAAGCCAGGGCTATAACTTGGGAAAAGGCTCATTCATGTCAACAGAGGTTGTTTGGTATATCTACATTGGCCAATAAAAAATGAAGGCTATTGCACACAAGGAAAGAATTTCATAATATTTAGGTTTAGTTTCAAGTTTATTACTGTCACGAGCACTGAGGTACAGTGAAGAAGTGTGTTTTGCATGCTATCCAAACTAATCAGATATGCGTAGTTACAATCAGATCAAACTTAAGTGCAATAATTAGCGCAAAGGTGAAGTAAGATACAAAGTGCAGAATATAGAGTTCACCATTTCAGTGGTGCATCAGTTCCTTAGACAAAGTCCAATTCCCGCAACGAGGTACAGGTGAATCGAACAAAACCTTAGCTTATGGAAGGATCATTCAGTAGCCTTCGAGCACTTGGGCCAGGGGTCGGCAACCTACGGCCCTCAGGCCGAATGCGGCCCGTAATCCGAACTCATCCGACCCGCAGGTGTATTTTTTCCCTGTAATCATCCGGCCCGCAGACGTCCGTCATCTCCGGTACCTGGAAGGTGATTTTCGGACCGAGGGTCAGGTGAAACACTGTGAAAAAAACGCATTCAATCCTGCTGCCCATCGCTCTGCATGAGGTCGGGCTCTGGCTGTACCGCATCCTGCGCAAAGCCGCCGGCATGGCCGCGCACCTTCCGTGTCTGGGCTTCACTGTCGGGATCGGGGTTGTCAATAGGCCGGGGATGAGTGAGCGTGATATTTGAGCCACCGCCTTCAGGACAGAGCCAAGGCAATGGTCCGTAGGTATGCCATGTTCGTGAGCGCCCGTAACTAGGGGCCTGTGCTCCGGGTGGCGTTCCCGAAGGGGTGGGATCTATGTGAACACGTCATTTGATGCCTGCCATCCAGGGCTGGATCCACGTGTACACGTGATGGATGTGGCCCACCATCTGCTCACAGACATGCGTCCTGGACCCGATGCATAACAAGGTTGCCGACCCCTGATTTAGGCGATTCACTGGATCTACACCTAAACAATAAGAAACGTACAGGAAAATCCAGAATATTTTAGGATGTAATCCATAGTAACATCTCCTCAAGGAATCCAGAGTAAAGAATTGAACACTGGGGGCCAAGCACACAATTTTATGATTGATAATCAAGGGCTATCAAGTACACCCTACACCCTGCCTACATTTATAAATGCGTTTGACAGATTAGCTGGCTAAGGACAGTTTCATATGGTTACAATGGCTAAAATGGCAAAAGTCAGTGTGTAGGGTTATAGTTGGCGTAGCAAAGATCAAAAGTTATAATTTACCTGCAATGTTTTAAGACAGATAATTGCATCAAGATAGAAGATTACATTGCTATGATACTGTCCTTATTTTTGTGGATCAGGCACCAAGTCAATAATGCAACCAGCTGAAAACCCCCCACTGTCAAGTACATTTGTGTGGACATGATCAAATGGCAGAATAATGTTCAGCTGTGATGCTATCTACAATCAAATAAGATGGCAACCTTCCCTCTAGTCTCAAACAAGGATGACATTCAAAATCAAGTCCTACAAGCAGAAATCTTTGAGAATGTTAACTTCCCCAAAACGCTCAGCTCATTGAGTGATCATGGAGGGAATTCTACACTGTCAGAAGTGTTAAATATTCAATTAAGGACTTTGGTACCATTTTAAATAACTGCAAGATAACATTTCTCAGATTCCGACCAACATTTATCCATCAGCAACAGCACTGAACGATTGCAGTCATTGTTTGTGGGAGCTTGCTATAAAGAAGCAACTGCCACAATATAGAAATAACTACATTTCAAAAGTACTCAAAAGGATTTTAGGAAGTGAAGGCAAGACTTTTTCTTTGATACCTCCAAAACCTCAAAAATTATAGGGCGGCTAGAGTGATTTATTTTCTTCCTTTAACCACTACCTTCATTCTGAAACTTTCAGAGACCAGGATAGCTCTTGGACGTTTCTGTCAGAAAACAAGTTAGTCAGTTCCTGCCCCCTATTCTTTCCTCATAACTTAACGAATACATTTGCTGAAGTGCTTATGTCCTTTTCAAAGCAAGACACACAAAGTTGGAGTCACTCAGCGGGTCAGGCAGCATCCCTTCTTCAGCGTCCCAACCTGAAATGTCACCTATCCATGTCCTTCAGGGATGTTGCCTGACCAGCTGAGCTAGTCCAGCATCTGCAGTTTTTTTGTTTTAATATTTTGTCCTTGTCAAAGCCCTGACTGACTGTAAAATCAGAACCAGTCAAAACAGTTATTTCTCACACTCCCACGTCAAATATCTCTTCATCAACTTTCAGTCAATATGCGCACCAGCATATTATTTGATCAATTTAACTTATAGTCGGCCAAACAACTTCTATGGGGAGTAAGAAACGTTACTATTTCATTTTGGTGATTTCTCATCAATTACCATTTACCTGTTGAGTGTCAGCTTTCCTTAAAGAACTTTTCCAGGGGTTACATTATGCAAATTCCCAGCTAACCACATCTGATTTGAAGATCGTTTGGGAGAGGAAGGGTGACAAATACCAGGAAGAAACTGTTACCAAGAAACTCGCTGCCTGCAGGGATGGTACAGGGAAGTTAATCGGGTAACACAAATAACTAACACGGAGAACATATTGGTATACGTTAATACTTGGCAGGTCGGGCAACACTTGATGGAAACTCATGGACCTGAAAGGTTAACTCCTATCATTTTCTGCAGAGATTACAGGATTCTGTTTCCACCACTCTAAAGAACTGTAACCGTACATCAGGCCACAACATCCAATGTCACAACACAACATCAGTCTGAAGCAGGGTCCTGACCCGAAATGTCACCTTTCAACGTCTTCAGATGCTGCCTGATCAGCGGACTTACTCCAGCACTTTGTATTTTTTATCAAATGTACCGGCTTCGAGCAACCCCGTCAGTTTTATTTCATTGCCCTGCAAATCTTTCCTTCTCGTGCCTATCCAACTTATTTTCAAGGGCTTTAAATGATTCTTTGCAGGCAGTAAAATCCAGATCATACAACTCACTCCCTGTATTAAAGTTACAGCTCACACATTTCAAAGCATCTCTGGCCCTTCCCATTTCTCCCCACCCACACGGCATGGGGAGAAGTGGAAGGGAAACATGTCAACCTCTCAGTTGGGGTGATTTTTCATCAGATGTTGCTCCATCTTCTACCTGTGCTCGAGTTTTGATTTTGCCTTTTTGCATTGGGGAAAATAAAAGTGGGCGTGGAAGGCAGAGGGCGGGGTACTCACCGTAAGCCTGTCCCTGCAGGTCGTACTGCTGCATTCTGTACACGGTGAACTCGTGGGCCGCCTCGGTGGGCGACGGCGAGACCAGGATCAACACGGCGGGGATGAAGACGATGAAAGTCAATGGGAATGAACCCTTGAACATGTTGTCAAACACTTCACTTGCCTCTTCGAACATTGTCGGTTCTTTTCTCTCAACAATCGCTTTGATATGAACGTCTCTGCACGATATGTTCAAAGAAAAACAACGATCTGGAACAACAAAATCTCTGGTATTTCTTTCGACACCCACCCGAGTACACACACGTTGCCACACTACCCCTGCGGTAAGGGTCTTACAGGCATCGCATGGACGGCTCAGTCCCGAAGTAGGCGGGACTAACGTTAGCCCAACCCCCTGTCCTCTGATTAGCTGTTCCTCTCAACAAGACGACAGATCCGCCTTCCTATTGGCTGGTCTTAATGTCAATCATATCAAGCCTCGCCCTCTCTCATGGATTTCCCCCCCAAGTAATCCAGTTTTATCTGTCGTATCTTTATCAAAAAAACAGTCAGATATTTAAGGATTAATAAACGGACGTTCAGATTACAATTAATCGTGTGGAATAGGTACGCATGCGCAACCAGTGGTTGGCCTGTGCGATGATTGACGTCCGGTTTGTCCAATTATCGTTGAAGGCCATATGAGCGGGACTTACAGAACCGGCCAATCAGAGCCAGGTTGAGGTGATTGGCGTGGATGCGAGCCAATAGTAAGCAGGTGGGGGCGGGCTGCGAGGGGAAGCGGGCTTTCCGCCGTTAAAAGGAAAGCGGGCGGCAGTTTTTGAAGTAAAAATGGCGGGTCGTGGTGGTCTGTGAGTAAAATGGATTTATGACTATGGCTAATTGCTTAATATTTATCGTGTAGGAAGCAAGTGCATATAAAGGAAGGAAGTTGCAATCATTTCATTGGTCTTACTGTGGTGATCATGGTTAACATTTCATAAGGATGATATAGCAGAGTACATGAAGTGGATGAGCCCTTTACAGTGTCAGGAGACTGTTAGGATTTTCTTAAGGAAATGTTTGAAGAAGTCTTAACCGAGGGTTTGGTGAACAAATATACGAAGAAAGACACAAAATGCCGGAGTAACTCAGCGGGACCAGGGATGGTGATGTTTCGGGTCGGTATCCCTTCTAAGTATATTAGAGTGATGAGCCAAAACTATGCGGATCGTGAAGTATATGAGAATGCAACAGGCTTTAAGGGTATCACGACCAAATTAGGTTAATGAGCACGAACAAATTAGGTTAATGGGCACCAACACGACAGCTGGAACGCTGACAAAAGGTATAAAGGGGAGGGTAGTGTCTTGTGTTCTGTGTCTTGTGTCTACTGTTTGTGGGTAAGTGTGTCTGTTTAGTGTTCAGCCATGAGCGAATGGCGGTGCGGGCTCGACGGACCTGGTGGTCTACTCTCGCACCTACTTTCTATGTTTCTATGTTTCTAAAAGTCAGAAGTGTTTAAAAAAAAATAGAGATTGAGATATTATTGATGATATTCTTATGGGTGCTTTGGACTTGGTTTGTGGGGAATTGGAAAGCCAACTAGTATTTTAGAGGAGATACAAGGAATGGCAGATGCTGTAATCTTAAGGAAATCACAAGGTGCTGGAGTAACTCAGGGCGTCAGGCGGCATCTGTGGAGGGAATGGACAAGTGACTTTTCGATGTGCCGACCCGAAATGTTGCCTATCCATTCCCTGACTGATACTGCTTGATGTGCTAAGTATTTTAGGGGCTTTGGGTGCAAGAATGAATGCTTCGTCACATGCTCATAATGAGAGCATACCTTCAGTATTGCATAAATGTTTCAGTGCCCTTATCTAAAATTTGCTTGCAATGGAACATATTTTGCAATGGAAATTGTAATTGCATTCTCAGATGTTGAGAAGGATGAGAGATGACTCATTGAAGCAAACAACATTTGTTGACACCGTTGAGCCCTCCTCTGGTAGATTAGTATAAAACTAGGTGTCATGTTCTTATAATAAATGTGCACCATTTACTACTAAACAAAGCAGAATCTTTAGAATTTACTATCCTGGATGGCTCTGGAGTCTTAATTTTTGTTTGTTTTCAAATCTGACAGCTATAGATGTTTGGATTTTCAGAAATTGAGGAAAAAGATATGAGGGATAGACTCTTATTTTGGTAGGAGTTTGTGTTGAAGTATTCGGGCCAAATCAAAATAGCTTGTTTTCATCGATACTAATTGTTAGAAGGTGTGGATTAGCACAGGGCATTTGTCTCTACGTTAATAAGGAATGCAAAATATCACAAGGAGGAAGGAAAAATGAATTACTGAGTTTATTTTGTACTTTAGATATTTCAAGGGCCCCAAAACTGAATTCATTTTAAACCTGATCAAGATTTCGTGTTGGTCAAATTTAATGGAAGACATTATATAATTTGTGTAACTAATTATTGCAGCATAAAAGGTGACCATTGAGTGTATGCCCTTTGCCTCCAGACTAATTCTGTCCTCTATTCCAGTCTTCTGCAAGTAATCTTTCCTCCGAATTTTCAATTTTGTTTTGAAAGGAAATAATTTTCATTAGTTCAACTGGTAATTCTCAATCTCCAGTTAAAGAACAGATTGGTATTTCAGTTTCAAAGTACCATATAACTTTATATTTTATTGACCATAATGAAGGAGATATGGTTATTGACCAGAAGGATAAAAAGGAGGGGGGGTGATGATTATATGACTAACTTTTATACAGAGAGTTATTGGGATAATGTATGAATGGATTCTGAGGAAAAAGAACAATGCAAGAAATGAGATTTATTTAGTAAACTGGCATAGGTGCTCTTACACCATTGGCAAAGATAGGTGTTCTTTATCCCTTTTAAATAAAATCTGTGTTATGATTAAATCCACTAGCAAGTTTGCTTTTTGGTGCAAAGCTCCATTGGACATATGGAGCCAAAGGGGAAGTGTGAATGGTGGTGTTGGGAGGCAGTCAGGAAGGTGTGAAAACACAAAATCTGCCCACTTTGTTCTCTTCTGTCTTTATTGATCCATTATCTATGTACTTTAGAGTCGCAAATCCATCATTTGCATCTTAACACTAAAGAAGGGTCCAACCTGAAACATCGCCTATCCAGGTTCTCTAGAAGTACTGCCGGACTGGCTGAGCTACTCCAGCTTTTTGTTCCACACACGATTCGAGCATCTGCAGTTCCTATGTTTCCTCCCCTTTCAATAAGCCTCTCGTACTTCACTTTTCCTCTATCAATCACCTCTCTGTTCACTCCCATTACTCTCCTCTCTCAGTTTTGACAGTGTTTCAACTCAACATTGACTGCTCCTTTCCACCCACAGATGATGCTTGTTCTGAGTTCCTCCAGTAGGTTGTTGCATTATTATAAGCTTATTTAACATAATAAAACATTGTAAACTCAGTTTGGTTAAAGAGGTAGGTTTAATAGGTATCCCTTGAAGGGTGAGAGAGAAATGGCAAGGTTTAGTAAGGAAATACCACTTCTGACATACGCTTCCTTGATTAGTAAAGGCAATATAAATTATGAAGAGAAGGCAGGAGAATGAGGTTGAGAAGGAACAATAAATTAGCCATGAATTTGTAGACTTGATGGGCCGAATGCCCTAATTCTGTCTTATGGAATTCTGGAACTTTTAGTTGGCAGACAAAGGCATGACTGCCATTATGGGAATGATGAAAACAATATCTTGCAATTGGAGAAACCTTAAGATCTCAGGGTAATAAATCGGGAGAAAATTCCAAATCGCAAGGAATTTTTAACCTGAGGCTGTTAGGTTAGACACTGGTCTAGCAAGCGAGTGAGGTGGAGACTAAGTGCAGGCTCGGCGATTGTTTTGCTCCACTCGGTCTGCCTAGGCCTACGTGATCTCCCGGTTGCTAAACACTTTAACTCCCTTCTCCAATTCTCATACTGACCTTTTTGTCCTGGGCCTCCTACTGGCAGAGTGAGGCCCAATGCAAGTTGGAGGAACAGCGCCTCATATTTTGCTTAGGAAGCTTACAATCCAGTGATATGAATGTTGACTTCTCTAACCAAGTAACATTTGCTTTCCCTCTCTCTCTCTCTCTCTCTCTCTCTCTCTCTCTCTCTCTCTCCATCCTTCCCCATCCTAGTTCTCAGACTAGTTTCACCTTCCCCATAGCTAACAATGATCCATTCTACATTTTCCTTTTTACCTTCATCCCCTTTGATCTCTCATTTTTACACTTTACCCTTCCATATCTCTGTCTCTTCCGCTGACTCTGTCTGAAGAAGGGTCTCTACCCAGAACATCACCCATTCCTTCTCTCCAGAGATGCTTTTGTCTTTGGATGAATGGAATTTAGATCTAGTTAAGATATAGTCAGCAGAATTTTGGGTGTTTGCAAAGTTTGTGGATTGCAATAAATTGTTTACTAGCTTGAGCAATGCATGCTATCTGCTAAGTAAGTAAGTAAGTAAACTTTATTTATATAGCGCATTTTAAGACAATTTGCATTGACCCCAAAGCGCTTCACATAATTTAAATAATAATAAGTTCCATTGCAAACCATAGAAAAAGGTTTAAAAAAAAAAAAGAATAAAAATGGACACAACATATTACAGAGTTCAACACAAACATCCCCCCACAGCAGAATCAAAACATTTCCACTGCGGGGGAAAGGCACCAGAAAGTTAAGTCCTCTTCCTCTGTGAAACATCCCGAGGTCAGGGCCCATCTGTGGCCGTGCAGCCAGTCCGATGATTTTCAGGGCCCTCTTGCCGTAAAGATGAAACATCGGCGTCGGGTGAAACATTCCTCAGCGGCTTGGAAAAGTCTGGAGCGGCTGTCCCCTCCCCGGAGACCGGAGACCGCAGCACTCGTAGTCCTCCGGCCGCGCCGGCTGGAGCTCCGACCCCGGCGAACTCGATCTCTGGCTCTGCGGCGCTCCAAATCCAAATCCAGCACCGCCCGCGGCCGAACGCCCGCAGCCACAGCTCCGCGATGTTGGAAGTCGGCGACCAAAGTGCTCCGGAGCTTACCGCACGGTGACCCGGTAGGCATCGCCCGCTCCTTGTTGGTATCCCAGCGCTGCGCCACCGCCGCCGAAGCTGTAGTCCCAGCCAGTCCCGACAGGAAAACGCCGCTCCCCTTTCGGTGGTAGGCCGCGAGGACGGGGCGAAGAAACAGCATGGAGGGATGCTGCCTCTCCGACCAGGTAGGGGACTAAGAATAAAGTTTCCCCCTTCCCCACCCCCACCCCCCACATAGAAGACCTCCACTAACATAAAATAAAATAAAGAAAGGTGTAGAGGCAGACTGCGGGCAGGCTGCCATACACAGACGGCGCCCACTCCCGCACATCCGCCATTTGCTAATGTGCCCAGACCTGCAATAGCTGTTGTGGCTGGTGTGGATTTAGGCACTGATTACTATTGAAATGACATGTTCTTGCGTTTTATTTAAAAGGGGGGTAATGGAGCTGTGAAATGCATAGGGAACTAGGTGTCCAAGTGCATGTTTAACAGTTGGATAATATTCAGGTGCCACAAATAATTAGCAATGCTAACAATGTGGATTTGAGAACATAATCCGATCAGCCATTATCTTATTAAATGGCAGAGCATGCTTGTGGGAAACTTCACATAATTTGTATGTGCAATGTAATATACTTTTCATGGGCATGTAAATTATCCAGTGTAGTGCAGAGTTAATGCTGTGTAAATTTGTGGTGCGAACAGTAATGTCTTAATGAAAGGAGTCATAGCATTTGTTTTAGTTCAGTATTGACAAATAATGGCAACAGAAGGCATTGAAATAAAGTATCCTTTGACAGCTCTTTGTCAAATTATTTTTTACTATGGAGTTAGAATTTCTATCATGACATCTGCTCAATTAATAAAATTGATATCCATAACTGAACTCTGGAAAATTAGTCTTGTATTTTAACAAAGGGTCCTGACCCGAAATGTCACCTGTCCATGTTCTCCAGAGATGCTGTCTGACCCACTGAGTAACTCCAGCACTTTGTGTCCTTTTGTATAAACCAGCATTTCAGTTCCTTATTTCTATAATGAAATTTACTTGCTGCAGTACAGTTGTTGAGCTTGCACTATATTAATGGCCGGTGACTTGCATCTTATGGCCAAAGAAAGCACAGCTACAAGGGAATGTGTCTAAAACTAGATTCATTCATGTTCATGTGATCAACTAGCAAACATTTTAATAAAACATGGTCATTAAAAGTCAATATGCTTTCAGCTGCTTTTGTGTGGCTGGTTGTTAACTCCACAAAAAATCTTGATAGTTTTCACTGTAAATATGTGTACATACTAATTGAAAGTGATATTTTATTTTTTAAGCTCTGTCATGTGTCAACTGCTAACTGCTAAATTATTAGGTTCCACCAGTCTTGTAGTATGCTGTGTAATTAGACTTTTGCAATGCTTTGTGTAGTAAAGTTGTACTTCTACACAAATTATCTTCCACACCTTCCCTTAGTAAAAACAAAACAAGTTGAAAGAGTTAAATGAAGTAGTAAGTTACAAGATGGATTCTGCTGTAGATTTAGGTTACAAAATGGAAGCTAACCTTTCCTCTCAACACTAGCAAGATTTCAGTACAATAACACCAGATATCTTGTCCTGTAATATAAACACTAGCAAGATTTTCGCACAAGAACACTAAATGTTTGGCCTTTTAATATAAACACTAGTGTGGCGGCTCCCAAGGGTCGTGCCATCATAGTATCGACCCCCAGCCACGGAGTGGTGCATTTTATCCTGACTACTGGCCCACCACTCCATGCACGAGCACGCCGACTGCCGCCGGATAAACTGTGTCTGGCACGGCGGGAATTCCGCACAATGGAGACTTGGGGATCGTCCGCCCTTCGAGCAGCCCTTGGGCGTCCCCACTCCACCATGGTCCCTAAGTCGAGCGGGGGCTGGCGACCTTGCGGGGATTACCGACGGCTGAACGCCGCAACAACACCGGATCGATACCCCGTACCCCACATCCAGGACTTCACCGCCCATTTGGCTGGGGCCACAATTTTTTCAAAAGTGGATCTGGTACGGGGTTATAACCAGATCCCGGTTCACCCGGATGACGTACCCAAGACGGCGATCATCACGCCATTCGGACTCTACGAGTTCACTCGGATGCTGTTCGGCCTCAAGAACGCTGCGCAGGCCTTTCAGCGCCTAATGGATGGGGTTTGTCGCGACCTGGATTTCGTGTT
The DNA here is from genome assembly GCF_010909765.2 of Amblyraja radiata. Taxonomy (NCBI): domain Eukaryota; kingdom Metazoa; phylum Chordata; class Chondrichthyes; order Rajiformes; family Rajidae; genus Amblyraja; species Amblyraja radiata. The sequence continues at coordinate 25,558,427 of NC_045984.1, read as the reverse complement.
TGTGTATCTGGACGACATCCTGGTGGCCATCCGCTCGCACCAGGAGCACTGCGCCCACCCTCGGCAGCTCTGTCAGCGGCTCAGCGAGCATGGTTTGGCCATCAACCTAGACAAGTGCCGTTTTGGCGTAACCGCGATTGACTTCCTCGGCCACCGCGTGACTGCTCAAGGCGCGGTTCCCCTGCCTGACAGGGTCGACGCCATCCGTCGGTTTCCCCGCCCATGCACGGTGCGTGGCTTGCAGGAGTTTGTCGGCATGGTGGCCTTTTATCATCGTTTCGTGCCATCCGCGGCCCACATCATGCGGCCTCTGTATCAACTTCTGGCGGGTGGGCAGAACAAGAACGTTGAATGGACCCACGAGGCAGGGGCAGCTTTTGACGGCGCGAAGGAGGCTCTTGCTTGGGCCGTACTGCTGGTGCACCCGCGGGAAGATGCCCCGACTGCTCTCACGGTGGACGCCTCGGAGTCGGCGGTTGGTGCTGTGCTGGAGCAACTGACGGGCGGAGGTTGGCGGCCCCTGGCCTTCTTCAGCCGGCACCTCAACCGTGCGCAGACAAAATACAGCGCGTTCGATCGCGAGCTCCTCGCTCTGTACCTGGCAGTGCGCCATTTTCGCTACTTCCTGGAGGGCCGCCCGTTCACGCCTACACGGACCACAAGCCGCTCACTTTCGCCCTGGCGAAGGTTTCCGACCCCTGGTCCGCACGACAGCAGCGGTAATTGGCCTACATATCGGAGTATACGACATCCATCCGCTACATCAAGGGGAAAGAGAACCGGGTGGCCGACGCATTGTCCCGCCCCGCTATCAACGCCGTGTTCGAGGTGGCGCCCGGAATTGACTATTCTGCTCTGGCAGAGGCACAGCTCACGGACGATAAGATGCCCGCCTACCGGACTGCCATCTCCGGCCTCCGCCTTGAGGATGTCCCTCTCGGTCCTGGGGGAGTGACAATCCTGTGCGATGTGTCGTCCGGGCAGCCGCGCCCCATCGTCCCTGCCACCTGGCACCGGAGGGTGTTCGAGGTGATCCACGGACTGGCTCACCCATCAATCCGGGCGACAACGGCACTAGTGGCCGCTCGTTTCATGTGGCACGGTCTGCGCAAGCAGGTTGGCCATTGGGCTCGCACCTGCATTCCATGCCAGACGGCAAAAATCCAGCGCCATGTCCGTGCGCCTCTCCAGGAGTTTGGTCTACCTCACCGGCGATTTGACCATCTCCACATAGACATTGTAGGGCCTCTCCCACCGTCCCGGGGCATCACCCACCTTCTGACAATGGTGGACCGCTTCACGCGGTGGCCGGAGGCCATTCCGTTGGCCGATACATCAACGGTTACGTGTGCTCGTGCGTTGTCCGCGCACTGGATTGCTCGCTTCGGAGTGCCGGCGCACATCTCCTCAGACCGGGGGCCACAGTTCACCTCCGAGCTGTGGTCAGCCATGGCTCGCTTGCTGGGGGTGCGGCTACACCACACCACGGCTTACCACCCGCAAGCTAACGGTCTGGCGGAGAGGTTCCACCGGCAGCTAAAGGCAGCACTGAAGGCACGACTCTCCGGCCCGGACGAGTTGCCGTGGGTCATGCTGGGCATCCGGACTGCTCCCAAAGAGGACTTGGCCTCATCATCGGCGGAGCTCGTGTACGAGTCGCCACTCACGGTGCCCGGGGAGTTCGTGCCTTCGGCGCCGGGGCAGCAGGGAACGCCCTCATCCACCTTAAAGCGCCTTCGCGAGCAAGTTGGCAGGCTCGCACCCGTCCCGACGTCCCGCCATGGGACATTTCGCCCACACGTGCCATCAGCCCTCAAGGACTGCCCTTGCATCTTCCTGCGCGTGATGCCCACCGGACGCCACTCCAGAGGCCGTACGAGGGCCCGTTCCGAGTGCTGGAGCACGGGCAGTCGACTTTTGTCCTGGACCTGGGGGGCCGGCCGGAGGCAGTGTCGATTGATCGTTTGAAGCCGGCACACCTGGACATTGACCAGCCGGTGCTGGTTGCCCAACCTCGGCCTCGAGGGCGCCCCCCTTCACGGCTCCCTCCGCCTGTCACTCCACCTGTCCTCCCGCCGGTCCCTCGACCTGTCCCTCCACCTATGCCTCCGCAAGCCCCATGAGTAGCTGACTTCCGCACGCGGGCCGGCCGGGTCGTGCTCCCGCCGGTGCGTTTCGTGCCTCTGGTTCTGGGGGGGGGGGTCCTGTGGCGGCTCCCAAGGGTCGTGCCATCATAGTGTCGAACCCCTCGGCACAGGAGTGGTTCAGTCCGGAGGCGACCCTTAGCCAGAGGGTTTAAAGGCAGGGGTTTGAATGCCATCTTCCTCTCGTTTGGACTTCCCTACAACTGGGAGGAACATAATAAAAGGTGCCTCTCAAAACACTGTACTTCGTGCCTTCTTTTGAGACCCACGCACTACACTAGTGAGATATCAGCACAAGAACACTAGAAATTTAGCCCTATTGATATAAACATTCAGAAAGATGCACAGACATTGATTCAACAAGGTAAAAAAGAAAGACATAACATATGGACATAACCTCTCCTCTATCAGAAGAAACTGTCAATCTTTGATATTACCATATATGGACAAGACAAGAGGCAGTATAGTGCTCTCTAAGATAAAGAATTGCTGATTATTGGAGTATAAATACATCTAACTGAACATTACATCGGTGTGTGGAACACGAGCAAGTCTGTAGGTTGGCTTCCACACCCGCCTGGGCATAATAAAGACTGCTGCATTTTACTAACTTTATTATGTTGTTATCTGTTTGAAGCGAATCTGACTTTAACAAAGTGTCTCCTTAAAATAGAGCGGCTGGGTTTGGTACTTGCATAACTTTATGCTTAGCATGTAAAACTGTGAAATATAACAAGTGTTAATTTTGTGACTTTATTATTTTAAGACGAGCTAACAGATCGACAAACCTGACTGCCAGTAAACAGGCAAAAACTGTGAATGAGCCAAAGATAGCCGGCAGTTCTTCAACGCAATCTTGCCAAAGAGAAACCATGCAAGCTGCTTCAAGTCAATTGACCACCAAGCTTTCAACAACCAGACTTAGGCGGAGAGATTCTTTTGGGCAAGATAAGAGTAAGTAACTAAACATGCTCTCCTTCCTAGATTCTACTCTGACCTCCAGTGTCATGACTTCTGTGATGTGGTTGATTGGGCTCTGGAAGTCTATTGGTGGATATCTCAAGGAGAACTATTTATGTGTGAACTTTTGAGAGCAGATATTACGTGGGTTTCTTTCGAGCCTGTTGCTGTCTAATCTCCCAGTGCCAGTGTGAAAAGGCTTGACACAATGCATTACATTTTTAGAAAACAATACTTACAGATCTTTAAGAGTCTCTGATGCACTTATTTTGTGTTTTAAGCTAAATCTTCATTTGTGGACCAGTTTAATCAGTATGTTGCTTGGGCTGGAGGACTTTGGTTATTTAGAGTGATTGGAAAGCTTGGGCTTGCTAATCCTGGATTGAAGGAGGTTGAGGAGAGATCTGGTAGAACTGTGCAAGATTGAAAGGCATAGATAGGTTAGATGGTCAAATCTTTTCCCAGTGGCGGGAATATCAAAATGCAAGAGGACATGGGTTTAAGGTGAAAATTAGTTTTAAAGGGACTTTGAGGGACAAATGTTGGTGTTTTTTGCATTTAGAAACCGCTGGCAGAGGTGGTGGTAAATCACATACGATTGGTGCCATTTAATACACATTTAGATAGATACCTAAATTGGCAAACAATAGAAGAATGTAATCCCAATGCAAGGAAATAGGAGTAAAGTAGGTGGATAAAAAAACTGAGCATGGTGGACCAAAGGGCCAGTTTCTGTGCTGAATGACCTTTGTACCTTTATATGATTTACTTAAATGAGCTTTGCAGTTTAAGTTATGTAAAATGTATGTAATTTCATATTCTCAAGATTTAGCCACACTCGATAATCAGCTAAATGTTCTCTCCTTCAAGCAGGTCACTATTTTATAGCTTTGTTCAGTGTACTACTCAAGTTCAAGTTCAAGTTAGTTTATTGTTATGTGTCCCTGTGTAGGACAATGAAATTCTTGCTTTGCTTAAGCACACAGAAAATAGTAGGTATTTACTACAAAACAGATAAATGTGTCCATATACCATGATATAAATATATACACACATGAATAAATAAACTGATAGTGCAAATAACAGAAAGTGGTTGGTAATAATCAGAGTTTTGTCCGAGCCAGGTTTAATAGCCTGATGGCTGAGGGGAAGTAACTATTCCTGAACCTGGTTGTTGCAGTCTTCAGGCTCCTGTACCTTCTACCTGAAGGTAGCAGGGAGATGAGTGTGTGGCCAGGATGGTGTGGGTCTTTGATGATACTGCCAGCCTTTTTGAGGCAGCGACTGCGATAAATCCCCTCGATGGAAGGAAGGTCAGAGCCGATGATGGACTGGGCAGTGTTTACAACTTTTTGTAGTCTTTTCCTTTCCAGGGCGCTCAAATTGCCGAACCAAGCCACGATGCAACCGGCCAGCATGCTCTCGACTGTGCACCTGTAGAAGTTAGAGAGAGTCTTCCTTGACAATCCGACTCTCCGTAATCTTCTCAGGAAGTAGGCGCTGATGTGCTTTTTTGATGATTGCATTAGTGTTCTCGGACCAGGAAAGATCTTCAGAGATGTGACCACACTGCACCGACATCGGACCCGACCCACACACAGGGTGATTCACCCCCCCGCTGCCTTTTATGTATCTATTTTGTTTGCTCTACGTTTTTTTTTCATTACTTGCTTTCTGCTGCTCCATCAATTGAATGTCTTAGCTGGCCTTGTTTAGTAGCCATCATTTAAGTTGAATTAATTTAATTCTCAAGATTTGTATGTTCTGAATCAAACAGGAAAGAATTGCAAGTGGTGTTTCAAAATGTAATCTCATGAAAGGAAATGTAATTTTCCTCTGTGAAATTTGGAAATTTAAACTTAAGGTTGCATTGTAACAAATCATCCGTGCTTCAATCGCAGAAGATCTGTAAGATAAATTATCCTCGGTCTCCTGGTGGACCCTTTATGAAAAGTGTAAAATGTTAATTGTATTGCAGCAAAAAAACACAGCGCTGGAGTAATTCAGCAGGTCGGTCAGATCTCTGGAGAACATGTATAGGCTACATTTTGAGGGAAGAGTTCTGACCTGAAACGTTACCTATCCATGTTCTCAGGAGATACTGCCTGATCTGCGTATCTATAGCACTTTATGTCATAGAAACATAGAAAATAGTTGCAGGAGTAGGCCATTCGGCCCTTCAAGCCAGCACTGTTATTCAATGTGATCTTGGCTGTAAACCAGCATCTGCAATCCCTTGTCTAGAGAGTGATTTCACAGTTGACACTTGTCCTTTACTGTTGCCACGCAACGCCTTCTGGAGTACGTGGTGAACGTCAGGTAAGCACTTACTATGGATGCCAGTACAGCGAGCCCATCTTCTGTCCCAGCATCCGGACTCCATGCTGACTGGTTCCACACTTGTGGACCCCGGGCCATCTGTCCCCGTGGCCAGATTTTGGCGGCTGAAACGTGGCGGCGGGGCTACAGACAGCCCGGCACCCGGGTGTGGGGTGGGGAATCACCCCGAGTGGGGGTCAGGGTGACTAGCCCAGTGTGTGGGTCGGGGGGTGAATCACCCTGTGTGTGGGTCGGGTCCGATGTCGGTGCAGTGTGGTCAGTCACTCTGGGTGAGCGGAGGGACCAGACTGTCCCCAACTCTGCTGCAGCTGACGGGGTCATTGCTGGGTTTATGGCCCTGTGTGTCCGCTGCTCAAAGCCGCGGCCTCGCTCCATCCGGCCCCATGTGTGGGCGCTGCCGACCCACAGCCCATGACAGTGTGGCCGAATAGGGGCAGAGGGCGGCCGTGGCCGGACAGCACTGACCCCGGGACAAGAGTGGGGGCTGTCCCGAGGGATCCGCTCCTTCGGCCGCTTACACCTTGGTGCTCTGGCTCAGACAGCTCAGTCGTCCTCCAGCCACGAGCGGTCGTGGGCCGGGACTTTCCCTCGATCCGCCGACACGCTGCTCTTTCGCAAGTCAGTGAGCAGCAGTGATTTTGGCATTGAGCGACTCCGTGCGTCATGCCCTTTGACCTTATGACCTTCCGTGCGACCTCCCAATACTATTAGATTAAGTGAGACCCGTTGGGTCCCATGTTCACATCGGAGGGCTGGTCCCCCAACGCAATATTCCTCCTCTTCTCCAATTCAAATATTGGTGGAGGGGGTAGGGGGGTGTGTGCTTTCTGGAGCGCTAGTATGGATGTTACGGGCCGAAGGGACTGGTTTCCAGAGGGCTAGTATGGACATTGTGGGCCAAATGGATATTTGGGCTGGCAGCTCAGTCACTCGGGCCTGGTGGGCTGGCAGCTCAGTCACTCAGGCCTGGTGGACTGGCAGCTCAGTCACTCGGGGCTGGTGGGCTAGCAGTTCAATCATGGCTATTCCTTGAAATTCCATTTTGGGCAGAGTGCAGGCCACCAAATTCAGTTTCACAACATTTCGGGCAGAGTGCAGGCCACCAAATTCAGTTTCACGGCATTTCGGGCAGAGTGCAGGCCACCAAATTGCCAAACAACTCATTACATTGTCCTTAAGGGCTAACAAATCATTTATTGCAAGTACATTGCAGACTCGTGGTTCAGTTGATTCGCAGCTTAGAATCACAGTTGTTGTCTCTCCCTCGCCATTTTCCAGAGTGACTGACTCGTGTCCAGGCATCCGGGATTTTATAGTCCTGCCCCCCCCACCCCCAGCCCGGAAGGGACGTCATGGTGATTGATTATCTCGCCTGTCAATCAGCTGATCTCAAGATTTTTTTAAACACTCATATCGTATTTATTTTTCATTGATTGGAAAAATCCACAGGGCTGCCTCAGCGGAGGAGGACCGAGTAAGATGGCCAAAAATCATAGCGATATATGGTAGCGCTTTTTCTAAAATCAATGTACAGCGCAGACAGGAAGTGGTCAAGATGAGACTTTTAATTATATTTAATTATAGATATATTCTTGCTATGTGGATGGTGGCTAGACTTCACTATTGCCTGAAAATCATTGTTGGTTACTCTCTGCCAGGGTCATAGTTGGACTTTAGTGGACACTTTGAGTATGACGGCAAAAAAAATGTAACCAAAGTTTCTGTTGCTGATTTGTTTGATAATAGTAGCTTGTTTTCCATGTGAAGATTAGCTGATTAAGTTGTCAGTGTTTTCCCTGAATCCACACTGACCATCGAGCACCTCCCTACACTAATCCTATTATTCCCCGCACATGTCAACCAGTTCCCTTCCGATTCTAACATTTGCCTACAAATAAGGAGCAATTCATGCTGACTAATTAGTCTATCGATTTGCATGTCACTGCATGTATGATGAAACTGGAGAACCCAACGGAAATTCATATGGACAGAGGGAGAATATGCAAACTGCATATGAACAGCTGTGGAGTGAGGGTTGAACCTGGAGCTGCAAAGCTGCGACCCACCCAGTCACGCCACTGTGATGTTTCAATAGTTAAGATCTGAAATGTAATCTGTACCTACATTTTATTTTTTCATCCTGGCGTTGGAATTACCCATGTTATCAGTCGAATGCATGCAATTCATTTGTTCCACTAACAGCTACAATAACATAGTAAATCTGCAGCAGCAGCCCTGATTTACAACTTCAGCAAGCTATGAATACCAGCATCAATGGATCATTCAGCTGCTAACTTGAGAAAAGTTGCTGACTTTGTGGAAATGTCATTCTTTTTCATATTTAATGGTGGAAAAAACAGTTGCTGTTGTAAACTTGAGGAATTCTCTCAGTACGTAATACCCCAAGGCTGGAGTAAATCAGTTGGGGTGATGAGGAACATAACCGTTCAGTTTATAATGCAAAGCATGCCGCTTGAAAATATATTTATTTTTATTGCTTTTAAAACCATTGATGAACGTTAACTAAATCATGGGGCTTTGGACCATGCCATGTTGTGTTGAGGTGATAGTTTATCTTTTGGTAATAGATTTATTGTAATCGTGTATAAACTTTTTGCTGACTGGATAGCATGTTTAAAAAAAAAAAAAAAAAAAAAACTAAAAAAAAATTCATACATTATCAGTATCTTTTCACTCAATCGGATCGTACTTTAAAACATTTTTTTTTTCATATCAGATTCAACTTTAATTGTCATTGTCAGTGTACAGTACAGAGACAACAAAATGCAGTTAGCATCTCCCTGGAAGAGCGACATAGAATATGATATCAATAAATAAATCTATTTACATGCATACAGTCATAGTGCTTTTCCTGTGGGAGGAGTGTCCGGGGTGGGGGGTGATTGGCTGTCACCGAGGTACATTGTTGAGTAGTGTGACAGCCGCAGGGAAGAAGCTGTTCCTGGACCTGCTGGTCCGGCAACGGAGAGACCTGTAGCGCCTCCCGGATGGTAGGAGGGTAAACAGTCCATGGTTGGGGTGAGAGCAGTCCTTGGCGATGCTGAGCGCCCTTTGCAGACAACGCTTGCTTTGGACAGACTCGATGGAGGGGAGCGAGGAACCGGTGATGCGATGGGCAATTTTCACCACCCTCTGCAGTGCTTTCTGGTCGGAGACAGAGCAGTTGCCATACCATAGTATGATACAGTTGGTAAGGATGCTCTCGATGGTACAGAGGTAGAAGTTCACCAGAATCTGAGGCGACAGATGGATCTTCTTCAGTCTCCTCAGAAAGAAGAGAAGCTGGTGAGCCTTCTTGACCAGAGTTGAGGTATTGTGGGTCCAAGAGAGGTCATCGGAGATGTTGACCCCCAGGAACCTGAAGCTGGAAACACGTTCCACCTCCGTCCCGTTGATGTGGATGGGGGTGCGTGCCGCCCCTAGACTTCCTGAAGTCTACAATGAGCTCCTTGGTATTCTTGGAGTTAAGGGCCAGGTTGTTGTAAGCGCACCATGCTGCTAGGAGCAGGACCTCCTCCCTATAGGCCGACTCATCGTTGTTGCTGATGAGGCCAATCACCGTTGTATCATCTGTATACTTGATGATGGTGTTAGTACCATGTGCAGTCGTAGGTGGAATTGGAGTAGAGGGGGCTCAGCACACAGCCCTGTGGAACGCCGGTGTTCAGGGTGAGGGTTGAAGAGGTGTGCTTGTCTAACCTAACAGACTGGGGTCTGTTGGTTAGAAAGTCCAGTATCCAGTTGCAGAGGGAGGGGTCGATGCCCAGGTTACCGAGTTTGGTGATCAGTTTAGAGGGTATAATGGTGTTGAATCTGAGCTGTAATCGATGAACAGCATTCTTACGTAAGTGTCTCTGTTGTCGAGGTGGGAGAGGGCGGAGTGAAGTGCCGTTGAGATGGCATCCTCCGTACTCCTGTTCTTGCGGTAGGCAAACTGATAGGGATCCAATGTGGGGGGTAGGCAGCCTTTGAGGTGTGCCAGGACCAGCCTCGCGAAGCACTTGGTGATGATGGGAGTAAGTGCAACTGGGCGGAAGTCGTTGAGGCTTGCCGCAGTGGAGTGTTTTGGCACCGGCACGATGGAAGTGGCTTTAAGGCACGTGGGGATAACTGCTTGGGCAAGTGACGGGTTGAAGCTGTCAGTCCAGACGTCTGTCAGCTGCGCAGCACAGGCCCTGAGGACGCGCCCGGGGATGCCGTCAGGGCCAGCAGCCTTGCGTGCATTAGTCCTACTCAGTGCCACGTACACGTCGTAGGGGGTGAGTGTGAGGGGTTGGTGATCAGCAGGGAGCACAGCCTTGATGGCTGTCTAGATTGTCCCTTTCGAAGCTGCCATAGAAGTGGTTAAGCTCCTCAAGGAAGGAGGCGTTGCTGGATGTGGGGGTGGTGTTTTGTAGGTCTATAGTCCGTGATGGTCTGGATGCCTTGCCACATGCGTCGGGGGTCGAAGTTGCTGTTGAAGTGCTCCTCAATTCTGAGCTTATGGCTGTGCTTGGCTTTCTTGATGCCCCTCTTCAGGTTAGCCATGGATGAACTGTAGGCTCGAGCATCGCCTGACCTGAAAGCGGTGTCCCGTGCTTTCAGCACTAGCCTGACCTCGCTGTTCATCCATGGCTTCTGATTTGGGAATATGGTCACCAGTTTGAGGGAGGTGACACTATTGATGGTGGAGTTTATAAAGTCCAGAACAAAGGATGTGTATGAATCAATGTCCGTGTGGGAGTCAAGGGTGGCCTGGGCTGCAAACTCCTTCCAGTCAGTGTTTCCAAAACACTGCTGAAGTGTGGAGTCCGCTTCCTCTGACCAGACTTTAACTGTCCTCACAGTAGGTTTAACCCGTCTGATGAGTGGGGAGTACTTAGGGAGCAGGAACAATGAGAGGTGATCAGACTGACCAAGGTGGGGAGGGGGACGGCTTTGTAAGCTTCAGCCATGTTAGTGTAGACTTTGTCCAGTGTCTTGTCTACTCTAGTGGCGAAGGAGACATGTTGGTGGAATTTGGGGAGTACAGTCTTCAGGTTGGAGTGATTGAAGTCACAGCAACAATGAAGGCTGCCTCGGGGTTGTGAGTGTTGTTTGCTAATGGCAGTATACAGCTCTTTCATTGCAAGCTTGGCATTAGCATCAGGAGGGATATAGGCTGCAGTCACAACAGTGGAGGTAAACTCTCTGGGCAGATAGAACGGTCTACATCTAACCAAGAGGAACTTTTGTGATTCTTTTTAGACTTTTAATGCCGTCTTGTTTCTGGAAAATATCCTGACCCTTGAGTAAAGTTTGAACTGGTGTTATAGATGGAGCCCAAAATATTGAGCATTGTTTCCCTCGTAATAAAGTAACATTTAAAAAAAAAAAAAAAAAATGTTTTCATTTTTTTCCTTATTCTATCCTATTTACACTAATGGTAAAGCTTTGAATGGTGTTCCCACCCTGCCTTTGCTGGATAAACAATGAGAAACTTCGAATCTACAGAATTCCAAAAATGTTTTGCTTGTTTGGCAGTCTTGTCTCGGTGCATTATTGATTTGTAGAACTAACTAGCATTGTAGCAATTGCATTCAAACCCAATCATGGGAAGCTGTGAAATTGAATTCAATACATTTATGAATAAATGCCAGAAAAGAATTGCAGCATCAAACATTTTTAACAGTAGTATTTGTTTTGTAATATTCTTCAGTTCAAGGACACTGAATCTTTTCAATCAGTACCAAGTTGTTTTCTGATCTACCCAGCCAGCTATTTATTTATATATACATATTTATTAACAATATAACCTTCATTATTTCTGGAGCTCGGTGATGATGAACACTAAATCAGTGTCTGTATTGTGAACAAATTCTTTCAATTAAAATAAGAAATGTGGGCAAGGAGTCATGAGGGTCAGTAGGGGAAAAATGATTGTTATAATCGCATCATGCTTGGTAAAGCCATGTATCTGGTCCAGCGTTTCAAAGCAGTTCCTTTCTAATGCTGAGCTTTCTATCTGTATTTCATCAAGAGATTATTAAAATTTGTTTTGTGGATAGTAGGCTTTTATGGTCTAAATCCTATGTAATTGAAGAAGTTGGATTTTAAAATGTGACATTTCTTTTCGTTTTGTCTGCATGTCACATTTCACTGTGGATACTGATGCAATCTTTGTAGTTGAAATTTAATGATTCTCAGCAGTGGAATGCAGTGCAGTAATTTTATTTCAATTGTTTTGCAGTAAAAGATGAAAGTGGATCAAATCTGTAAGTATTGAAAGTGCTCTAGATTTTGTCGAATGTACGACTGGCTACTGCTTAAAATGGATGTTGAGGCAATCCCTCCATTGGGAGTGTACAGAGCCCTTGATTAAGTGGCAGAAACAATGTACCTCACAAACTACACCTGGTTGGCCAATTGGGCACCGCCTGTGCCATCTGTGGAAGGGTCTGTGATTCTCCCATTTGGTCTCATCGGCCACACAAAATTAAATCATCTGTCCTGAGGAACTGACTAGGAGGATGATTTCCTCTTTAGTGAATTTAGTGTTTGAAATTGAATTTGAGGGTGCAAATTAATTTGAGATTCCAATAGGATGATTTTTTGGAAATTTTAAATACAGAGATGACTACAATTTAGCAATCTCCTTGAACTTTAGTTAGAATCTGGAATGCACTGCATGCAGATGTGGAGGTGCCATTTATGGCTAAGAGGGAATTGGATAAATGGTGTAGAAAAGTTTGCATGGCTGTCGAGGATGGAACTGTTTCGGATTGTGGGGTGCAACTAGTTGCTCTGGTAGAGTGTTGGAGCCAGCATGATGGTCTACTATGCTATACTTATTCAATGATTCAATGAAATGGTAAATGCTTTAATTTTATGTTAAACATTACAAAGATGTGGTGCACAATAATATTTCCAACTATTCCATTACTTTCATATATGGGAAAATAGTTGGAAATTTGCAGCTCTTTATTTTTGTTTTACATTGACTATAAATGGTTTAATGAAGCATAGATTCCCCTGTGCATACTTCTTGAATTTGCACTTGGCTTTGCGTTTTACTGCTCCTGCAGTCCTTTGAAACCACAGCCAGAATGGTAGTCCTAACTGGTATATTTTACGACAGGTCTAAGTAGGAAAACAATTTCATAAATCAGTCTTTCAAATTATCGTAAATTTTATCCTTATTGAGCAGTGAGTTAATGTAACGCGTGAATAAAACTTTTTTTTTTTTTTTTTAAATCCAACGCAAATGCTGAATATTCAACTGGTATGAAGCAATGTCCAATTATTTCGACAGAGCTCTTTGGCCACACCCTTCTGTCCTTCAGTGTATCAGTAAGATATAAATATATCCAACTGTGGCTAACCTTGTTATTGGTCAGGGTTTGCATGTCCTAGTCACCATCTATAACTTTTGTCACTCTCCAGCTTTTATAGTTTCTGTTCCACTCAAACTAATTTCTCACAGGTTGAGCTAATTAGTGCAGTTTAAGCTTTTAAAGAATAGATCATTTTAAATGCTCCAATTTTAGGTAACCTCCCCGCCTCAGTGTGCACCCTTTTCTCCCATTATCCCACCTGCTCCTCTTCCTCTCCCCCTCCTCTCCATCCACCTATGTCTCTCCCTCTGGCTTTACATTTTGAACCTCTTCTCTCTCTCTATCTGCCAATCACACCACCACCCTAACCCTCCTCCAACATGTATCCACCTATCACATGCCAGGCTTTGCCTTCCCCAAAAGACTTGATGCGTCACCTATCTATGTCCTCCAGAGATGTTGCTTGACCCACAGAGTTACTCCAGCCATATATAGAATTAGGTATCTTGTGTAAAACGGTCTCGTGTTACCTTTTGTACTTGGCTGTAAGATCGGCTCAAGAAGCCGCAAGGTGTTTTGCAATTCTATTGAATTGTGTTTGGCACGGAAGAGGAGTGAAAAGGCTTCTTTCTGTGTTCTATGATTTGCTTTTCAGCGATATTGCATTCTGGAGAATGCAAGTACTAACAAGCATTATGCTGGTGAACATGTAGAATGCCTGGTACACAAAAGTGCTGGAGAAACTCAGCGGGTGCAGCAGCATCTATGGAGCGAAGGAAATGGGTAACGTTTCGGGCCAAAACCTTTCTTCAGTTCCTTCCCATAGATGCTGCTGCACCCGCTGAGTTTCTCCAGCATTTTTGTGTACCTTCGATTTTCCAGCATCTGCAGTTCCTTCTTGAACAACATGCAGAATGCCTGTTCAGGCTGATTTTAAGGCAGTGGTAACAAAACTGAACCCTGTGCTCCCGATACAATCAGATCGGAGTTTCATATCTGTGAAGCATCACTTCCTCATTTCAGTGATCTAACACTTTGATATAAAAGTCAATGTTGCATTATCCGTTTTGGATTACATTTTGCATCGTGTACTGGCAATTTTTGCCCATGGACTTTTATGTTGCTTTGCCTCTCCATTGTTTTTATGGTATAATTGTTAACTTTTGCTTAAACTGACAATTGTTAATCGGGCTGAAGGGTTCCGACCCCAAACGTTACCTATCCATGTTCTCCAGAGATGCTGCCTGACCCACTGAGTTACTCTAGCACTTTGTCTTTTTTTGTAAAACAGCATCTGTAATTCCGTGTTTCTCATATTTGTGTTCGTATTGTGCCGTCAAGTGAAAGTGCAGTTTTCTTTTCTCCCTCCCCCAAGGGTTTCGGCCTGAAGCGTTGCCTATTTCCTTCGCTCCATAGATGCTGTTGCACCCGCTGAGTTTCTCCGGCACTTTTGTCTACCTTCTATTCTAGCAGTGGTGTATGTATTCATTAAATGTTACTGTATCATCCTATTCAACCTTGAGTCCATTCCAAACTAAATTAAGATTCCCAAACACATTTCAGGTTGCCCTGGTCAGACCAACAAACAGACTTTTGTCTCAAGTTAATTGCAAACTCTGTCTGTGAAAGGACCTTGTTAAGCCCAGGTTTCATTCTATGGTAGGTTTGAACTGGAATTTACCTTTGGGAATAACAACAGTGTAGACTTTTGTATACTTCTGCCAAATACATTTTGTTCTCCTTTGAATCATGTAGTAAAGGCAGAACAGAAGCCCTAGTCGTACTTGGTCAACATAACGAGTAGTTGCATAATTCCTTTAACAAAATGTTTCATTAACCTAGAATGTAAATAGAGCAAATTGACACCAAACTAAAGGGGAAAAAATGAGACTGTTAATAGATCTTGATTGGATGTTATATTTTAAATCAAAGCTTGGATGTTGGAAAGTTGATAAACTGACATGGACATGCCGACTGGGTAGTTTCCTTGGTAAGAAAAGACAAAGTGCTGGAGTAATTCAGAAGGTTTAGTTTAGAGATACAGCGTGGAAATAGGCCCTTCGATTCCCACCCACTGACATTATCCTACAAACACAAGGGACAATTTAGAATTATACCAGGCCAATTAACTAACCTGTACGTCTCTGGAGTGTGAAACCAGTACGTTTTGTAGGAGGAAACTGAAGATCCTGGAGAAAACCCATGCAGGTCACGGGGAGAACGTACAGTCTCTGTACAGACAAGCACCCATAGTCAGGATCGAACCTAGGTCCATGGCGCTGTAAGGCAGCAACTCCATCGCTGCGCCACAGTGCCGCCCAGGTCAGGCAGCATCTCTGTAGATCATGGATAGGTGACGTTTCAAGTTGGGACCCTTCAGTTCCTTGCTAAGGTTATCAATGGAGTTTACTGGAGATACCCGAGATGAACCAAATAGTTAAGGATTTTGTGGTCTTTACCTGTGATTTCTGAGATCAGAAAGTAACATTTTTAATATTGCATTCTGATGTTTAAAGTATTTTTCAAATGTTGACTGATTTGCTGATGTTGTGGTCCCATTGTATGACTTTAAATACCATTGGAAAAGTGTTTGGTTCTGCATATATTTTTTTCCACCTTGCTTGGGGGCTGCTGTTAATAGTGAAACAATCAATATTTGTCACTTTAATCTAGTACTATGCTATTCCAAATACATACCAGGCATATTCCAAGTTTGGAAGAAGAAAATATGTAATCTTATGGCTGGATGTTTTCATTGCTTTGAGATAATAACTTTTTATTTATACCGTGGCGCTTAATTCATTGTACAGTGCATTGCATTTCATGCTGATTATTTTAATTACTATTTTATCTATGAAGCGTTTTCAATCATTGAATTGGGCTTTAATGGCTTATTTTCTTTTCCAGAACATCCTCAATGGAGGAATTTCGTGAAAAGTTGAAAGGTGAGAGCAAGTTGGAATTAAGTGTTTGGGCCAATTTATTTGTGCATTGTAGATGGTGGGGAGGGGGAAGAATGGGTTCAAATATACTAGAAAGTAAGTAGGCTTGACAGGATAGATATTGAAACATGGAACTGCCGATGCTGGTTTAGATAGACACAAAGTGCTGGAGTGACTTAGCGGGTCAGGCAGCTATGGGGTGGTGGTGGAGGGGGGGAGAGAGGATAGGTGAAGTTTTGGGTCGGGATCCTTCAGATGCTGCCTGAACCGTTGAGTTACTCCAGCACTTTTCTATCTTTAAAATAGATGTCAAGATTTTTTTTTTCCTGGTGAAAATTAATGAACCAGGGGAAATAGATACAAGACAAGGTGTTTAAAACTGCAACCAGTGAACCTGTGGAATTGTCTGCTGCAGAGAGAACTGGATGCCGCATTGTTAAATATATTAAAGGTGGAGGTGGATAAATGTTAGCGTTTGAGTAATTGAGTACTCTGGGGTACTGCCATAAAAGGGAAGCTGTGGCTAGTGTGAATCAAACTATGATCATTCAGAATGATGGGACTGGCTTGGTGACCAACACCTTCTGTTTTCTTATGTTCTTAAGTGCAACATTTGGTTTCATGACTTTACTCACTACTGCTCAATTGTGTTCTACCCATCGCAGCTGTACAGTACTCTTGAGTCTATCTGTTTCAGACTAATGCTTGTATTTGGGATTATTGGCTGCAGGGCGAGGACAGACTTGGATTGTTTTCTCTGGAATGCTGTAGGTTGCAGGGAGGCCTGATAGAAGTGTATGAAATTGAGGTGTAGATAGGGCAGACGGTTGAACTTTTTTCTCCAGAATAGAAAAATCAAATGCTAGAAACAGCGTTTAGGTAAGGGAGGCAGAGTTTAAAGGAGATGTGTGGGTCAAGTATTTTTTACACTGTGTGGTGAATGCTAGGAACACGTTGCAGGTGATGGTGCTAAAGGAAAATACAATAGTGACATTTAAGATGCTTTTGGATGGGCACAGGGATATGGATTACGTGCAGGCAGATAAGAGTTGGTCTTGGCATCCTGTTCGGCAGAGATAATGTGGGCTGAAGGGCCTGTTTTTGTGCTATACTGTTCTATGTTCTGTATGTAGCATTTACATTTGTGAATTGTTTACCCAATGCATTTCCTTGTAGGGGGCCGTGTTGTACCATCTCGATTTCGAGAAGCGGCAGCCATGAAGAAGAAAGTAGTCAATAAGGTTAGAAATGTTGCTTTCCGAAGAAATTCTTGCTGAGAACATATAAAACATTGGTTTGCATTGCTTACTAACTTGAATGTTGTAACAGTTCCTAATAGGGTAAAAGATAACTTAATTTAAAAATTAAGATTAAAAATTTTCAACTTAAAATTTTTGTTTAAACTTAACTAAAATTAGTTTAATTAAATAATTAACTAAAGATTAGTTAAAGCTAAAAGATTAGTTTAACTAGATTAGTTAAATCTAGCTCAGCAGATTTTTCTTGTATAGCTTCAATGAGACCTGACACACAAGGTCTTATGATTTTATCTTTTCCTATAATTTATATTCATTTGAATTGTATTCGTTTTGCTAACTCAAATTATTTTCCCCAAGGCAATGATTTGTTGGAAGGTTGTAGTCATACACGCAGAGTCCATGTCGGCCATGCTGACTTGGATGTCCCATCTAAACTAGTTCCATTAAGATCCTTGAGATAAAAGGACCCTAGCAGCTTCTTTTTGGATACTAAGTTCCCTTTATTAGAGATTCTGAAGTTTGATGATGAGTTATTTTGTGTGTCCCAATCAGCGCCTCTATGTTTAGGCATGGTTAGTAGTAATTATTTTTGCTTGCATAGCTAACTCGGGTGGGCGGTGCGACCGACGTCGCAGCGGCCTCTGCAGTCCGTCTGTCTTTTTTATTTTAATTTATTGTCCTGTTGAGGGTATAGTTTGTAGTGGGTTTTTGACTGTGTGTGTGGGGGGGGCGGGGGGGGGGGTGGGTGGGGGAAACATTTAAGTCTCTTCCCTGTACGGGGACACGACCTTTTCCCTGTCGGGTCTCCGCTGTCGTTGGGGCCTAGCACCGTGGAGCAGCCTCCAACCGGAACGACCTGGGGGCTCAAGTCACGGAGCCGGTGGAGCTGCGGACCTACCATCGTGGAGCTGGCCGGCTTCGGAGTGTGGAGAGCTGTGGTGGCGGGCTGCTGCGACACGACTCTGGTGGATGGTGACACCGGGAGCTCGCGGGTCCCCGGTGGGAGACCGCATTGCGGGGCACCGGAAACGGCGACTTCTCCCACCCGAATTGCGGGGTTGAAGGTGACCTGGAGCGGGGCCTTACATCGCCTGGCACAGTGAGGAGGAGATTTACTGTGATGGATGTTTGTGTAAATTGTATTGGTGTGTGTCTTGGTTCTTTTCTTGTATGACTGCAGAAACCAAATTTTGTTTGAACCTCATGTGAGGTTTAAATGACAAATAAATGGTATTGTATTGTAACTGACCAAAATGCATTTTCTTATAGTAACCCTTGGATATCTCTGATTCAATGTTTGAAATCTGTGATGATGTTTGTCTCCTTGAACATGTCTACTGCTGGGCATCGTGTCAATGTTGTACAGATATAACTTAAAGCGTCCCAAACTATTTTTTGTTAATGCCCGGAGGTCAAAATACAACTACCAAAGTAATCTTCACCATAAATTAAGTTTGGGATTGTGAATGTGCCAGAGGAAACAAAATAATGTACGGTACCGAACAATTACTGGAATTTCAAATGTTTAAATGGAGTTTGGCTGCAAAACATACAGACATGTACTTAAGGTTTCAGAATGATGGAGAGGCTGTTTAAGATTGAGATGAGGAGAAATGTCATCACTGGCGAGGCACAGTGGCGCAGCGGTAGAGTTGCTGCTTTGCAATGCACGAGACCCGGGCTTGATCCTGACATTGGGTGCTAGCTGTACAGAATTTGCACGTTCTCCATGTGTGGGTTTTCTCCAGGTACTCCTGTTTCCTCCCACATTCCAAAGGCGTGCAGGTTTGTAGGTTAATTGACTTCTGTAAATCGTCTCCAGTGTGTAGGATAGAGCAAGTGTACAGGGATCGTTGGTTGTCGCAGACACGGTGGGTGAAGGGCCTACTTCCACACTGTCTCCAAACTCGTGCATTCAGATGGTAAATCTTTGGAATCTTTATTCTGAAGTATTGGGCATTGTGCTCAATTGATTAATAGATTTCAGAATATTTAGATAATTGACATTTAAGGGGATAGTACTTGAAAATGGTGCTGGAGTATATGATGAGCCATAGTCTTAATGAATGGTGGAGAAGACTCAAAGGAATGGATAGACTATTCCTGTCCTTGTGACACCTGGGATTCCCTGACCTATATCTGCTTAGCAGTGAGGGAGCATTTGTGATGACACTGAGAAACTTGCTTTTGGGATCCTAGCATAAAGTAGACCAGTTGAAATTGCAAAAGGAGCTGGAAGCTCAAAATATCCAACCGCTCACCCTTTTGGACACTTCTTACCCTATCCATTGCATAGCCCGCAGGTCCTGCTTTAGCCTCATCAGTGATCTTGAAATCTATAGAACTGGAGTGAAAACGTGTCATCCTCCAACCTGAGGGACTGTGTAAGAAGGAACCTCAAAATTAAATCAAAAATTTGGTAAAGAGAAAATAGTGACTTTAGACACAAAATGCTGGAGTAACTCAGCGAGATAAGCAGCATCTCTGGAGAGAAGGAATGGGTGATATTTCGGGTCGAGTCCCTTCTTCAGACTCAAATCGTGACTATTGGCGAAATGGGTTCAAGTTAAACTCAAATCAGCCACCACTTTAGAATGTTCTGTGAGTTAATTGTTTCATGGTGTTGCTAATCTCAATTTGCTGCTTTATTTAATAGATTCATGACCAAAGTTCTGGACCTGAATTAAAACGTAAGTAGCTGTAACCAATGGATAACTGGACCAAGGATCCAGATAAAGATCTTTCTAAGTTAATGAGCTGCTCAGAGCTCTGACAACATGGGTTTCCTCCTGGTATTCTGCATCCCTGCCGCATCCCAAAGATGTGTGGGTTGTAGATTAATTGGCCTCTTTAAAATTGTCCTTGGTATGCAGCAAGTGGATGCAAAAGTGGGATAACAGTATTGGTGTGAATGGGTGATTGATGGTCCACATGGACCCAGCTGGCTGACGAGCCTGTTCCCATGCGGTATCTTTCAATCAATCTTTATCTAGAACTTGTAGCCAAAATTGATTACACCAAAACATGAATTTTTGTTCATTTAACCCTTAAGATTCTTGGTGTATTCAGCTAATCCCTAATTCCAGTGGTGTACTCTTTACCTTGTTTAAAACACTTTCCCACAATTGTATTATTGTTAACTGGTACATAGTGAAACGATAACAATATTGCAGATATGACTTGAAGAGAAAGCTGCTTTTTATACAATTGTTTTATTTTATGTGGGACGTTTTTGTTGATGCACCTGATTAGATAGAATAATTTTGCTTTAATTCTATGGTGCAAAAAATTTCTTTAAAGTTAGTGTTGTCACTTCCCATAAGCAAACACAGTAAAATTCTATTAATCTTGTACACTTGGGGCTTTGACGCCAGGCTATCAGATTTACTGGACTATCAGAAGTTATTTTATTGATACTCGAACACTTTTAATTCGCTTTTTTAAAAGATGTTTCAGTGACTCAAAAAAATTTAAAGGGAATGCGGGAAACAAGTCAGTAAGTTTCTGGCTGTAGAATTCAAAACATTACCCAAATGTTAGACAGATACTGCAAAGTCATAGTTTTCAAATGGTGGGGTATCAAAGTTTAGTCTTGTCAGACTGCAAGTCAATTGTTGTGCCTAATGAATTGAACAGTGGGTTGTTGATGTGCTGTCTATTTCAACAGGACACAATGCAGAGAAGAAACTCTTTAACCTCCATTCTACAGGGATTGAAGAAAGCATGCTTGTGCCTCCAGACTGGGATTTGTCAGTTATGAAATGTAAGTTCCCTCCTGGAGAAAAGGCTATTCTCCAGGTCCGATTCCTTTTTCTCATATGTTTGAGATGGGGGGGGGGGGGGGCGCTTAACAACAAAGAATAATATAAACAAGATGTGCAAGACTTGATAGCATGAAGGTTCATGATATTAATACTTGGAATATGGATGTTTTCAACTGTGACCTGTTTGAGCTTTTTGTGTCAGATTTAACAAAACACTCTTTTGGAAATTGTGTATTTATTTTCTGCCTTTATAGAAGATAAAGAAAATGATTTTCCATGTTGAATTTCAGCTGAATATTCCCCAGTTGAAGTCCCAGAATGTACAGCCACTTTCGAATCTTCTTTGGTAAGAATTTGCGCATCTTGTGCAATAAACATGGTGCAGCCTCAGGAATTATTTAGCCTTTTAATATTAAAACGTTGTCTGGGCTGATTTATACCTTGGCAGATCAGATGTGTGGATGACCCGGAAGGAAGACTGCGAACTTGCACTTTAAGCTCCCAACTTTTTAAACCTGAAGGAATTTCATGATTTGTGAAAGGATTCTGTTCCCGTTGAGCGGGGGTTTGATTTTAGGAAAGGATGGATTTTTCAGCATAATGGATTTTTCAGTACAATGTTTTCATGTGTGTGGCGAGGTGTATGATTCAATGTAGTGAAAAATAGCCTGACTATAAAAAAAACGTGTATGTTGAACGATTGTAAATGAAGGAAATACTGAATTTTTTTCAATTTAAATGAATCACCGACAATAACAGATTTCTGTCAAAATTGGGAATCTTTAGAATTATTTTCATCAGGGGGCTGTGAAAGCTTGGTCATTCAGAATGTAGATTGGGTGATATGGGGAAAATGGAGGAAATTGGGGCTGAAGAGGAAGATCAACCATGGTCTTGATGAATGGCACAGTAGACGTGAATGTTTAGAAACATAGAAAATAGGTGCAGGAAGAGGCCATTCGGCCCTTCGAGCCAGCACCACCATTCAGTGTGATCATGGCTGATCGTCCCCTATCAATAACCCGTGCCTGCCTTCTCCCCATATCCCTTGACTCCACTA
Source organism: Amblyraja radiata (assembly GCF_010909765.2). NCBI lineage: Eukaryota > Metazoa > Chordata > Chondrichthyes > Rajiformes > Rajidae > Amblyraja > Amblyraja radiata. The sequence continues at coordinate 25,536,645 of NC_045984.1, read as the reverse complement.
GCCCCTAGAGCTCTATCTAACTATCTCTTAAATCCATCCAGGGAATTCCATTAATTCACAACTCTCTGGGTGAAAACGTTTTTTCTCACCTCAGTCTTAAATGGCCTCCCCTTTATTCTAAGACTGTGGCCCCTGGTTCTGGACTCGCCCAACATTGGGAACATTTTTCCTGCATCTAGTTTGTCCAGTCCTTTTATAATTTGATGTTTCTTTAATATCCCTCCCCTCATCCTTCTAAACTCCAATACAAGCCTAGTCTTTTCAATCTTTCCTCATATGACAGTCCCGCCATCCCAGGGATCAATCTCGTGAACCAATGCTGCACTGCCTCAATCACAAGGATGTCCTTCCTCAAATTAGGAGACCAAAACTGTACACAATACTCTAGATGTGGTCTCACCAGAGCCCTATACAACTGCAGAAGAACCTCTTTACTCCTATACTGAAATCCTCTTGTTATGAAGGCCAACATTCCATTAGCTTTCTTCACAGCCTGCTGTACCTGTAAGGATGGTTTATTCCTGCAATTTCTTGTATTGTTATTCTTGATTAGTAAGGATGTTATGGGGAAGACAGAAGAATGGGGTTGAGAGGGAAAGATAGATCAATGGTTGAATGGAGGAGTTGATTTGTGCTCCTAGTAATTATTCATTTATCCAGTTTAATGGATGTTAAATGGCATCTTTTAAATAGTAATAGTTATAATCCAAAATAACTCTCCCTACTTATGGTCTAGAAATTCAGCTTTTTAGTAGTGTGACCTTGAGATTATGATTGACAGTAAATTATCTCCAACGATTAATCTGAATTTGAGTGATATAATTTTGCAGGATCGGGTGTAAATTTGGTCTGCTGTGCACTTTGCGGTTTCCTCTTCTACTTGAGGATGCCAGTCAACCTGCACACCTCGCCTATTTTTGTCCATGTGAGATCAGATTATTTTAACATTAATTAAACAAAAGCATTACAATTGAATGCAGTTATGTCACAAAGTCCGTCCTGTCTCAGTTTATCTGATCCATTAATGGAATGTAGAAATAAATTTGATAGTTTTATCTATTTCCTTTTTTGGGTTCTGGTTGTTGCTGGCCAGGCCAGCATTTATTATCCATCCCAATTTGCCCTTGAGAAGGTGGTGAGGAGCTGCCAGTTTGAACTGCGTCAGTCTTCTGGTGAAGATACTTTTAATGCTGGGGAAGGGGATCCAAAATTTGGATTTGGGAGTGATGATCAACTATACAATACAATACAATTCAATTTATTTGTCATTTGGACCCCGTTGAGGTCCAAACGAAATGTCGTTTCTGCAGCCAACGACATTTCCAAGCTGGGACAGTGTGATGGGGAACATGCAGGTGGTGGTATTCTGTGGCACTCAATGGTAGATGTCACAAGTTTGGGAGGTGCTGTGTGAGAGACTGAGACATAACTCCAGGGCATTTTGTAGATGGTGCATACTTTGCCTCAATAGAAGGAATGGTAGATTGGTCTGATCATGCCAGACTTGGAACTACACTCATCCAAGCAAATGGAGTTTCAGTATAACTCCTGACTGTCTGAAAGGTTTCAGGCTGTCAGGAAATGAAAGACCCAATTTTGGACCAGGTCTTGTTGCCACACTATAATGTAAATTTAGTTGAGTTTCTAGTCAATCGTAATTCTCCAGGCAGTTGATTTGGGATGACATGGTAATGGCATGAAAAGTAGATGGTTAGACTTGCTTGTTGGCGTTATCATTGCCTGGCACTTTGTGGTGTGAATGGTACTTGCCCCGTCTCAGCAGATCTCTGAATACGGTCTTCATCTCGCTCCATACAGACGTGGACTGGATCATTTGCCAAGTTGTCAATGAGGGCGACATCTAAAACTGCGTCAAACCTGTGCTAATAAGCACCACCTTGTGTCTCATCTCAATGGATATAACATTTGAGTATCATCTGTGCCTCAATGGTTGTACTCCCATTTCAGAGTAGCAGGCTGTGGGTTCTTTCCAGTTCAGTGTGCAAAATTTGGGTTAACACTCAGCAGAATACGTAAAATACTGTCATTTAGATGAAATGTTAAAATGAGGCTCTCGAATAGAATAATGATCCCAGAGTATTGTTGCAAGTCCATATCAAGATCTTATCGCAGTGTATGAAATCATGGGATTAATAACTTGGGTAGATGTATAAAGTGTCTTGCTCAAAGGAGATGAATCGACTTGGGTTTATGATGAAGGGGAAAAGAGTTAATAGGAATCTGAGGAGTAACTCTTTCACACAAAGGGTGGTGGGGGTATGGAACAAGCTGCAGAGGATGTAGTTGAGGCAGGGACTATCCCAACAGTTAGACAGGTACGAGGATAGGACAGGTTTGGAGGGATATGGGCCAAACGCGGACGGGTGGGAATAGTGTAGCTGAGACATGTTGGCCGATGTGAGGAAGTTGGGCCGACGAGCCTGTTTCGATGCTCTATCAATCTATTACTCTTAAGACCAGCTATAATCTCTTTATTGCCTGGCTAATTTCTCTTTCACCAAGATCGCTAGATTTGGTGATGGAGTTGGGAGGATGTTGGTTGGTGAGGGGCAAAGCATACCAGGTTGTCATTTCATTTTAGGAGATTGCTGTGTACAGATTGGCTGCCAAACTATCTACCCCATGGTGCAAGAAAGGCCACATCATGAACTGTAATTTGGGGGCATGAACATTGAATTCTCCCAATTTTGGTAGCTCTTGTTGTCTCCTCCCCTTCCTATCTCTCCCTCAGCCCTCGGGCTCCTCCTTTTTCCTATCTTCTCCCCCCCCGATCAGTCTGAAGAAGGGTTTCGGCCCGAAACGTTGCCTATTTCCTTCGCTCCATAGATGTTGCTGCACCCACCGAGTTTCTCCAGCATTTTTGTCTACCTTTGATTTTCCAGCATCTGCAGTTCCTTCTTAAACATAATGAACTGTAATTTGTTGGTTTACGATTATTCAGCACTTTATAATTTCCGAAAGTTGCATAAAGTAAGTCTTTTTTGATTGAATATGGAGGGTTGCCTTGCAGATTTGCTGCCTAGGAGCATATTTTGAAGTATTAAAAATCTGAAGCTAACGGTCACAGTTTGAGTGATGCTTTCGCCATGAGTAATTCAATTTGTCATGTTAAACAATTTTTCAAAGAATCTTACTACTTTTACACAGGTGTCTCCAACCCTGTCTGAGGATGATGCTATAGAAAAAATGGATTGCGATAGCTTGCTGTTTTCTTATATGGCCATTACGGTGAGATTAAATTGTTTTTAATATATCCCACACTCTTATGACGGGAAATGATTAACAAGAAGCAAAATATACTTGTTTGAGAAAGAAGTGTTTGATAGTCAAGAAAGCCGATCTAACCTTCTCTCGTGCTTTTAACCATTTGTTTACCCCTCCCCCCCCCCCCCCCACCACCCACAATCTCATGCAGAATTCATAATGCAAGCTTTTTTTCTCAACATGGCCAGACCAGTGGTTAATGACTTGTTTATAGTGCAAAATCAGAGTGTGCCAAAGAATATTAAAGCACAAAATGAAATAACCGAATGAGGTAGAGTTAAGACCATGCGGGAGCACCTCTAGAATTGGATGTGAAAAAGGATAGCAGCAGTGGGGAAGACGCTGTTGAGTCTGGGTTCCCAAGGTTTCAAGCTCCTCTATTGTCTCCCAGAAGATAGAAGAGAAAAAAAAGAGTAGATGGCCATTCTCAACAATCCTTCCAGCCAAGCTGATGCAATGCACCTTGAAGGTGGACTGGATGGAAAGAAGAGGCTGTGATGGACTGGCTGTGTTCATCACACTCTGCAGGCAATCAAGAGCAGAGCAGTTGCTGTACCAGGTTGAAAGGCATCCTGTCAGATTACTTTCTATGGTGCATCTGTAAAGGTTTGAGAGAATCCCTGAAGATGTGCCAAGTCTTGGTGTCTAAGAAAGGAGCTATGCTGTTGAGGTTTATTGGTCGCTGCATCAGTGTGAAGGGACCAGGTTACGTTGCTGTTGATAAAGATGCAAACTAGCACTGTCGCTGAGGTTAAGGTTCTATTCACTCCCTTGTTTCCTTAGGTCAGCAATTATCTCTTTCATCTTGTTTACATTAAGGGCCAGGTTATTATCCTGACACCACGACATGAGGGTCTTGATCTCTTTACAGTACTTCATCTAATTTTTGTCATAGATCTGGTTGACATCAGTGGGATTATCAGTGAACCTGAAAATTTAACCAAAAAAAAAAAAAAACCCCACCCTAATGTATGCTTTGCACTTGGCCACACAGTTGTAGTCGTCTAGGGAGCAAAGCAAGGAAATGAGCACAAAACCCTGAGGGACATAAATATTGAGGTTTCATGTTTGGAAATATGATCAATTCTAATGGTCTGAGGTCTTCTGGTTTAGAAGAACGTTGTGGTTTTTGACTGGATAACACACAACAAAAAGCTTTTTGGTGTATCTTGCACACATAACAAGAATAAACCCAACTAGATGGGTGAACTCCCTTGGTTGCTGCAGTTGTTCTCACATTGATCTGTTATTTGGTGCCGAGTGTTCCTGTCAAAGAATGTCCCTATTTGAACCTCATTGTTCTTCCCCCAATTTTTCCATGCAGCATGTGACCAAAGCAGTGATCCTTAGCATGATGAAGGTTAAATCAAAATGAGTCTGTTCAAAGAGGTGTGCCAGCTGGAACCCTGCTAATTTTTATTTTGCCAGCAGTTTCTCACTTGTGTATGTGACCTCTGTACTGAGAATATTATATCCCAGCCTGATGTTTGTCCTTGTCCAGCAATTTAGAGCAGAATATTTTATCTAGCCAAAAGGAAGAGAGGCCAACAATGGTACTCCTTTAAATCCAAAGTTCTGTTTTCTTAACACTAACTAGGTTTTGATCCTGAGAGCCTTTGGCCTGCCTGGTTACTGATCAAATTTAAGGCTGATTTAAAAATTAAAAATAAACATTTACAGGCTTTTCTCCAAGTCGCTGCTGAATCTTGGAGTTAGGATCTGATAAGCTAATAACCTGTTTTGGTGTGTATGTTTCATTTGCCTCGTAGCATTCTGTCAGAGTTAGTAAATGTCACTGCTCTTCATTTATGATTATATTTGGGAGGTGGAATTTTGGTTTAAGCTCTTGAATGTTTTTTGTGCTACACATTTGTAGAATGAAAGTTCAGAGTAATGAACACTTTTTAATCTCCTTTTCCTAGAGGGAAATTAGTTTGGAAAAATATCAAGAAAATGCAGAACGGAACTTGCTGCTACTTGAAGAGGAAAACCAACGTTCGCGTAGAGAGACGTTTGAATATAAACAAGAGTACCTTATTCGGGAAAATAAAAAGCAGTTGAATTCAGTAATAGAGCAGCAGGTGAGTTAATGTGAACTGTCTATAGTAAAAGATTCATAGGTTGTAGATATGTGTCCTTTTGTGTAACTTCTCCACACATACATTTTCTCCCCGTGACCGCATGCGTTTTCTCTGAGATCTTCGGTTTCCTCCAACATTTGTAGGTTAATTGGCTTGATATAAATAGAAATAATCCGTAGTCTGTTTTTAAAAAAATATTTTATTTTATTAGAAGTAAGTACAATCATATGGCACCAAAGTGCCTAATATATATTTTCATAATACATTTTATGTACAGCTTCTTATTATTTTTGTTATATTAAAGAAAGATTAGAATAAGAAAAAGAAATTAGATAGTAAAGGATAGAAAAGCGTGAGATATATAGTGTGTGAAGAAAAAGAAGAAAGATGAATGAGTGAAGAAAGTTGATAAAAAGAAAACAGAAAAAAGAGAATATGACATTAAAAAAATAAAAAAAAATAAGGTAAGGAGATCATTGTTTATAATCTTGACCAACCCTCGTCCAGTCCTGAAACAGTTAGTTTTTACAATTGTGTTGCACCATATGATTCCAAAAAGATGACAAATGGAGACCAACTCGTTATGAATTGGTCTGATTTATCCATTAGGAGGAATCGCATTTCCTCAAGATGTGCGGTGTCCAACATGCTTGCAATCCACATTTTAAGCGTTGGTATTGATGTATTTTTCCAAAATTTAAGTATTCATTTTTTTGCTATTATTAAACAATAGTTAAAAAATAAATTTTGAGATGTGTTCAATTTATTCCCATCTTCCATTACTCCAAATATATAATCATTTCAGTATTAGGTTCCATTCTTATCTTGAATAATTTTGTAAATATTTTGAAAATATCATTCCAAAATCTATAAAGTTTTATGCAGGAAACTAAGGAGTGTGTTATAGTTGCGTTTTGGGATAGACATTTATCACAAATGGGGGATATATTTGGACAAAATTTGTTCAATCTTGTTTTGAATAATATAATCAATATAAAATTTTTAATTGAATTAGATTGTCTTACATTAATCGAACATTTGTGAATATATATCAAATACTTTTCCCATGTAACCTTCGTAATTTTTATCATTAGTTCCCGTTCCCACTCTTCTCTAAGTACCTCTGTCGATGGTAGGTCTATATTTAGAATACTATTATATAAATATGATATTAATTTTTGTGAGTCAGCTTCAATATTCATTGCTTCTTCCAATAATTCAGGAGTTATTTTTTGATATCCTTGTATATATTTTTTCATGAAATCGCAAATCTGAAGATATTTAAAATATTGGTTGTTTTTCAGTTTAAATTTTAATTGTAATTGTTGGAATGATAGTAGGTCTCCCATTTCGTACATATCCCCGATCCTTCTAATTCCGAGACTTTCCCATTGGTTATATGTTGTATCAATAAGAGATAGTTTAAATAAAGGGTTATTCGCTATTGGCATTAACAATGATACATTTCTTAATTTTAAAGATAATTTTATTTGTTTCCAAATTCTTATTGTACCATATATAATTGGGTTCTTCTTATATTGTGTTATTCAGTTTTTTCGGGGAGAAGAGGATCGTTCCTATATTACAAGGATGACAATCCTCTTTCTCCATTTTTATCCATTCTGTCTGTTGGGTAGAACTATCCAGTCAATAAATTTTGTAATTCTGTGTGTTTTTTTGTAATTCTATGTGATCTATAATCCCAAATAAAATTAGTAATATTAGAGTCTAATTTAAAAAAAAATATATATATATATTTTGGTATATATACCGGTATAGACTGAAATAGGTATAGTAATTGTGGTAGGAAGATTATTTTTATTGCATTTATTCTACCTGATAATGATAAAGGAAGTGTTTTCCAAAATTTAATCAGCGTATTAAGTTTATTTAATAAAGGTATAAAATTAGCGTTGAATAATGCTATATATTTTCTAGTAATCTGAATACCCAAGTATTTAAATTTTTCTGTTGCGATTTTAAAGGGGAACTTCAATAAGTGTGTAGGTTCTTGAGGTTTTAATGTCATGATTTCACTTTTATTCCAGTTTATTCGATATCCAGAAAAAGACCCGAATTCCTCTATTAAATTTAATAAATTTGGTATGCTCGTTTGTGACTTTGTAATATATAAAAGTATATTGTCTGCATATAATGAGATTTTATTCTTTGAGTCCCTAGTATTATAGCCCTGAATATTCGGATGAATTCTTATACTTTCAGCCAGAGGTTCTATCATAAGGGAAAATAGCAGGGGTGATAACGCACATCCCTGCCTATTACCCCTTGACAGTAGAAATTTTTGAGATAACATGTTGTTCGTTAAAATTCTTGCCATCGGTTTATCATACAATAATTTTACCCATGTTATAAAATTCTCTCCCATATTAAATTTTTGCAGTACTTTATATAAGTATTGCCACTCTATCTGATCAAATGCTTTCTCTGCATCCAAAGAAATAATTGATATATCTTCTTCCTCTACTTTATGCGAGTACATTATATTAAACAGGCGTCTCAAATTTATTAAATGAGTATCTTTTGGGTATAAACCCCGTTTGATCAGGGTTTATCAATTTACTAATATATTTGCTTAATCTTCTTGCTGAAGTCTTTGCTAAGATTTTCTGGTCTGTATTTAAAAGTGATATAGCTCTGTATGAGCCCGGATCTTCTAAATCTTTATCTTTTTTTGGAATAAGCGTAATAGTTGATTCTGTTACCCCCTAGTCTGTTTTGATAGTGTTAATGTGCGGGGATCGCTGATCAGTGTGGACTCGGTGGGCCGAAGGGCCTGTTGTATCTCTCCATCTGTGATGCATCTCTAAAACTAAAAACTATTCTGTGATTTATGGACTGACTGGAGGGCATAGCGTTACGGTTGAAGAGCCCTTCAGATTGATTGATTGTGGTGGGGGGGGAGTGGAGGAGAGTAAGGGCAGGACAAAGCCTGGCGAGTGAAGCCAGAGGAAGGAATGTAGGTGGAAGGGAGAAATGGGTGCACACCCAAGTGGAGCACAGAAAGTTGGGGGGTTTGGAGGTTATTTAGCTAAAACTGAAAAATTCAATGTTCATGCTGTTTGGTTGTAAGCTACCCAAGTGGAATGTGAGGTGCTGTTCCTCCAGGTTGTATGTGGCCTCACTCTGGCAATGGAGGAGTCTCGGGACAAGGGGTCAGTATGGGAAGGGGAGTTAAAATGGCTCCAAACTGGGAGATGCAGGAGGCCTTGGTGGACCGTTTGGCGAACGGTCGCTGAGTCTGTACTTGATCTTGGATTGAAAATGAAAGCCAATACTTTACAACCCATCAAGGACAAAGTAGAAGATATTGTAAAGATGAAGAGACCAGAAAATATGGTAGAGCTCCAATCTTTATTTGAGTGTAATTCCATACAACCTCAGATTCTTACTGGTTTTGTGATGGTGCTTAAAACGAAAAATGGCTATGGATTAAGTCCAATAGAGACCATATGATATCTGAATAATCTAAGCACCTGTTCCTAACTGGTAATTATAACATGAGAAGGACATTGAAGCTTGTGTGTCATGCCTCAAATTATGGAGCAAGTTCTGTTGCCTGTCACACCGTAAATGAGGGTCTGGAGAAGCCACAGTATTTGTCTTGCACTTTTAAATAAAATTAATATTAAATAGCAACATATTAATTATGCTTAGCTAAAGAGAGGGACAGCTATAATTTTAGCAGTGAAGTTTCGCCAGCTTCTCTTTTAAAAAAAAAAACCTTTTCATTTTAATCACTTTTCTTAAACTCCGTGGCAGTCCAGAATCAACAATTCAAATTGTAAAACCTCGAGGATATAGAAATGGGTCTTCTATTATCCCACCACATCAGTGTTCTAAACAACCTAATTGCTGTTGCTTTATTCATGTGATTTGCTAATGTAGGATGAGCGAATATGATTTCTACCTTGCAACCAGATGATTTGCTAATCACAAATACAGAAACAGCTGAGAAAACAGCAGGATATTTTTCTGAATGTGTGCAAACTCGAACATTGGATGAGGTTGGGATATATATCCAACCATTTTGCAGCAGAATATTTGATTTGTTCACTAATCAAGAGTGTCTGGAGTCGAGACATAGATTGTCGCCCACAATGTCTTGGGAAGACTGACTTTTAGATGAATTATGCTGGGAATGAACCAGCAGTGTAAATATGAAGGCTATGGCCATAATCTTTGTACTTTGGGAAATGACACATCTTGCGATTTAGTGTCAACATTTTTTATGTCGAAAACAAGAAATAAAACACTGAAGATACCACTACTAACATGAAGTCCGTGCTTTTGTAGCGAGCTATCAAGTCAGTGGAAAGACAATACATGATGAACATAGTGTATAGATAGATGAAAAGGGAATAACGTTTAGTGCAAGGTAAAGCCAGCAAAGACTGAACAAAGATAGTCTGAGGGTCAACCAATGAGGTAGATAAAAACATTGAAGATACCATTACCATTTTTAAAAATCAAAACTGATGAATGTTTTGGTCCTTAGTATTCATTGTTACTGGAAAACGTGCTGTTGAGATTTGGTTGGTTATTTAACAACTGCAACAGGTGCAGCATAAAACGTTTTATTATTTCTCGCATACCGTTGTGCTTCTAATGATGCAGCCAAAACAATCTTGTTTTCCTGTGGCAGCCTTGAAGAGTTTTCTAAGATTGTTAGTGATTAACAATGAATCATTAGTTGGGTAACTCTTTGGTGTCATAGAACAACACATTCCAACACTGGCTTCAGCCCAGCAATTTAATAAAGCATCTCACACTCTGAAGATGCTTTGAGTTTTTTGCAGTCTGCCTTGAAAGGGCTTGTAGTAGCTGTAGAAACAAAGCCACAATCTCAATTCTTATCCCTAACAACTCATTGGGAAGAGGTAAAGAGGAAGCTGTTTGGACAATAAATGAAAAAAAGATATTGGTGAGAGGGTGCGCATCTGCAGAAATCAATAATTTCTTGTGTGCGTGAGAGGTAAAGTTTGAAGTATCCATCGTAACATCGAGGACAAATTCTGAAATATTGTTAATTTATTCCACGTGATAGACCAAGGGATGTCGCAGGGAAACTGGACCTTTGACCCACTAAGTCCACACCGATCATCAACCACCCACTTGCATTCATATTATTTTATTCTTCCTACATGAACTTCAACTCTCACCAGATTCGACCACCCCCCTACACACTAAAACACAATTTAGAGGCTAGTTAGCCTCCTGACCTGCAGTCTTTAGGCTGTGGGAGGAAACCCGAGCACCCGAGGGGAAACCCACAGTCACAAGAATGTGCAAATTCTACACAGACAGCACCTGAGGTTGGGATCAACCTTGAATCGCCAGAGCTGAGGCAGCGAGTTGGAATGTTACTTTTTCCAAATTAAGTAATTACAACACCAGAGTACAAGCACTAAGGTTGAAGTATTTAAGAAGGTCAATTGTGAAATACTTCCACATGGGAAAGCTGTGGTATTTAACCATATAACATATAACAATTACAGCACGGAAACAGGCCATCTCGGCCCTACAAGTCCGTGCCGAACAACTTTTTTCCCTTAGTCCCACCTGCCTGCACTCATACCATAATCCTCCATTCCCTTCTCATCCATATGCCTATCCAATTTATTTTTAAATGATACCAACGAACCTGCCTCCACCACTTCCACTGGAAGCTCATTCCACACTGCTACCACTCTCTGAGTAAAGAAGTTCCCCTTCATGTTACCCCTAAACTTCTGTCCCTTAATTCTGAAGTCATGTCCTCTTGTTTGAATCTTCCCTATTCTCAAAGGGGAAAGCTTGTCCACATTACAAGCTTGTCCACATTTGAATGTAAATGTGTACATGATGCGTGTGACATGCGTGCACATTAGCTGCTCGCCTGCAGTTTGTGGTGTCTCCTAGAGAAAAATGTAATTAGAATTTACCAGGACTGCAGGACGAGCTTAATGACCACTTCTATATCCTCCACAATGACAACAATATTATAAAATAGGATGTCAAATGTTATTTATGATGTGCCTAACACTCGGCAGAAGATTCATTCTGCAAATGTAATTGAAAAGGAACTTGATGAAGATAAATCGCATTCCCACTTAAATTTATATGCTTTTAAATTCCGTTCTTTGATTTAAATTTCAAATAATCATTTTGCATCAATGCTAACACAGTAAAAAAAATTCAGATCATGACCCTGGTCAGTCATGATAACTAAAATTACTGAACCATAGATCATGAATGTGTAAATATATTAGTTATGAGGGTTCATCTTCTACTTACAGTGCATTCAGAAAGTATTCAGAACCCTTCACTTTTTCCACATTTTGTTACGTTACAGCCTTATTCTAAAATTGATTAAATTCACTTTTCTTTATCATCAACCTACACACAATACCCCACAATTTTTTAAAAAAGAAGCAAAAACGGGTGTTTAGAAATGTTTGCAAAGTAATTAAAAAGAAATAACTGAAGTATCACATTTACATAAGAATTCAGACCCTTTACTCAATACTTTGTTCAGGCACCTTTGGCAGTGATTACAGCCTCAAGTCTTCTTGGGTATGACGCTACAAGCTTAGCACATCTGTGTTTGGATAATTTCTACCATTCTTCTCTGCATATCCTCTCAAGCTCTATCAGGTTGGATGGGGAGCGTTGATGCACAGCTATTTTCATGTCCCTCCAGAGATGTTCGATTGGGTTCAAGTCGGGGCTCTGGCTGGGCCACTCAAGGACATTAACAGTCTTGTCACGAAGCCACTCTGGAGCATGTTTTCTTCAAGGATCTCTCTGTACTTTGCTCTGTTCATCTTTCCCTTGATCCTGGCTAGTCTCCCAGTTCCTGCCACTGAAAAACATCCCCACAGCATGACGCTGCCACCACCATGCTTCACCGTAGGTATTGTATTGACCAGGTGATGAGTGGTGCCTGGTTTCCTCCAGATGTGACACTTGGCATTAAAGCCAAAGAGTTCAATCTTGGTTTCATCAGACCAGAGAATCTTGTTTCTCATGGTCTGAGAGTCCTTTAGGTGCTTTTTGGCAAACCCCAAGCAGGCTGTCATGTGCCTTTTATTGAGGAGTGGCTTCTGATTGGCCACTCTACCATAAAGGCCTGATTGGTGGAGTGCTGCAGATATAGTTGTCCTTCTGGAAGGTTCTCCCATCGCCACAATGGAACTCTGGAGCTCCGAGTGACCATCGGGTTCTTGGTCACCTCCCCGACCAAGGCCCTTCCCCGATTGCTGAGTTGGGCCGGGCAGCCTGCTCTGTGAAGAGTCCTGGTGGTTCCAAAGTTCTTCCATTTAAGAATGACAGAGGTCACAGCTCTTCGGGACCTGCAATGCTGCAGATATTATTTTATATCCTTCCCCAGATCTGTGTCTTGACACAATCGTGTCTCTGAGGTTCCTTTGTCTTCATGGCTTGGTTTCTGCTCTGACATGCACTGTCAACTGTGGGACCTTATATAGACAGGTGTGTGCCTTTCCAAATCATGTACAATAAATTTAATTTACCACTGGTGGACTCCAGTCAAGTTGTAGAAACATCTCAGGAATAATCAATGGAAACAGGATGCACCTAAGCTCAATTTTGAGTGTCTTAGCAAAGGGTCTGAATACTTATGTCAATGTGATATTTCAGTTATTTATTTTTAATTACATTGCGAACATTTCTAAACACTTGTTTTTGCTTCTTCATTCTGGAGTATTGTGTGTAGATTGATGATTTAAAAAAACCCCGAATAATCCATTTTAAAATAAGGCTGTAACGTAACAATGTGGAAAAGTGAAGGGGTCTGAATACTTTCTGAATGCACTGTATACTTTCTGAATGGTCATTTTTGCTGTATACCAAGGTATTGGAATGCAACAATTGGGTTTTCTGCGTGAAAAATCCAAGGAAGAGTGCACTTTTTAAAATGTTTGCCTATTAATTTTACAATTGTTTTCAATGCTAGTTGGAATTGTAAGGAAATGCATTGATAGGATTTGTATATTTGCCTTGTCAGTTCTCGTAGAAACTGAGGGCATGTGAGGACTGTGATATCAATTTTTGATTATAACAATTTACTGAGAATCCAGCTGTGATGTTTGGCATTGCCATCAATAGTCAGGATAAGTCTTGGAGCAATGCCGCGGCATCCACTTTTTTTTCTTAAAGGCAATGGAAGGAAGACTATTATAGACAAGGTGCTAATTTTTTCCTTAATATTGTGCATTTTCATAATCTGCATTATACTTGAGCTTGTTATATTCATTCCTTTTGTACTTTAATTATAGATTGAATTCAATTTTACTTGCAGATGGAATGTTTAAAACTGGCATTGCCATGTTTACAGCAGTTCAAAAATCAGTACAAATCCTTGGGTCAAGCTCTTGATGCAACCAGGCACAGCCTTCAAGTGAGGAATATACATATGTCAGACGATCCAAGGGAGGACTTGGGTAAGTTTAAATACTTTTCAAATTCAGATGGATGATGTGGACTATGCAAGAACTTTGTTTTGTTTCCTTTGATCAAAGTGCAAATATACAGTGCAAACAACAAAACGCATTGAATCATCCCCTTGTGCTTGAAATGATCAACTGTGGCACAACGGCATTTATTTTCTCTTTCACTTGAGAGCAAGAGGTGATAGTGCCAATTTTAAAAGGTCATGGGTTGTAACCTTTAGCTTTAGGTTTGCTAGTTTGGCATCTAAGACTTGAGAACTAATGGCGTGCAAAGATGTTAGATGTTCATGAAAACTCCTGCCAGCTGCTCTGCAGGTCCTGAGTATGTGGCTGGGGATTCCATCAGGGCTAGTTGCTTCCTGTAGGTTGAATTTCAGGAAGACCAATCTGACATCTGCAACAGTAACTGTGGGTACAAGTAAACTTGAGGCTTTATGGGCAGATGTAATTCCATTGACCTTCAGATCAAAGTGAGCACAGAAGCATTGAGCTTGTTGGTTAAGGATGAGTTCTGGCCAGTGATGTTGCCCATTCTCTTGCTAGCCTGTTGTTGCAAACAAGCCTTGCTACAATAGACAGCTGTTCTTGGGGTCATCCTGTGACACTAACTTGGGCCGAAATTGCTTGATCCATAGTTTCTACATTTGTATTGTCATCTTTGACATGCATTCTTCTGCGCGCGCACACTATAATATACGATGTCCGGTATCGTAGCTTTCGCTGTATCTAGCACTCTGATCCGTTTTATGATAAGCATGAATGTTAAACCTTTGCTTTTTACAATATTATTGAATTATTAATTCTTTGATTATTTAGGATAAATAATCAAGTCGTTATTTAATTACTAAAGATAGTACTATATATCTCTTCCAGTATTATTTGTTTGAGGCGGGGGTTCTGTTTCATAGATCACTTCGATCATCTCCATTGGTGGATGCTGGGAGCTATTCAACTTGTGGCATTTTACAGCCAAGTTAAATACATTGCACTGGCCCTTGATACGGTCTTTTACTTTTCTAATATGGGCCACTGGCTGGTGATCAGGGGAAGTATGGGCAGCTGGGTGGTGACTCAGCACAGAAGCATTTTTGCTGAATCAGCTGAGTCATTGAAAGAGTCTTGTAAATTTCAAAAATGTTCTCCTGCATTGCAATTGTCAACCAATTAATATTACATAAATTGTTTTTATTTGGTGAGAGGGAAGGGGGGGGAGAAAGAAAACAGGTGCACTGCCCTTCATGAATTGTGCTTCTGGTGGTCTGAGTCATGGAATGGATTTGGCAGAGAAAGCATTAATATAATCTGACACCAGTCAAAAATGCATCCATTTAAATATTATGCAAAGCAACATTCAATTCATGCAAGATCTCCTTTGCTATTTAACAGCATCCACCTGTTTTGAAGTTTGATCAAGAATGAGATGCATCGTTGCCTGTTCTATTGGGTTATGACATTTTTATATGTTATTTATTTGATAATGTCAATGGCCAGTTATCAGCCCTTGCCGGTAATGCTGATGGGCAAGCACTTGAGGGCTGACTTTCTGAAGCTTTCACTACTCGGATTCATTCATTACTTGTCATGCTGGCTTCTGAAGGGATATATCATGCATTGGTAGTTGCTTTACTGTCTCAACCATATATATTTGCCTTGATTTTACTGGTAGGAGTGCTAATTAAATGCTTTATTGGGGGTTGCTTTGAGCTCTGGGCCTGTTTAT
This sequence comes from Amblyraja radiata, assembly GCF_010909765.2. Lineage (NCBI taxonomy): Eukaryota > Metazoa > Chordata > Chondrichthyes > Rajiformes > Rajidae > Amblyraja > Amblyraja radiata. Next base: position 25,521,088 of record NC_045984.1, on the reverse strand, counting down.
AGCACAGACTGGACCAGAACTGCCCAAGTTCTTAGCCAGGCCTGTTCATGCACAGGCCATGTTCATCCCATTGGTCTAGTTTTGATTTAAACCTTAGGCTTAAATGCATATTTTTTTTTTAAAATCTAACCAAATACACCATACCATTCTCTTTAATGTAACTCTGCTAATTTAACTTGGAGCTGTTTTGTGGCTGCCTGGGAATTGCTGGTTCAAGGAAAAGGATGTGTAATTTTTTTTAATGAATGAAGTTGGCACAGGAAAAACCAAGTGCTGCTTGCGTTCATCTAAATTTCCCACCTACTAAGATGGGTATATGAAGCTAGCTGCCAGAGGAGTAGTTGAGGCAGGTCATATAACAACATTTAAGACTTTTGGACAGATACATGGATAGAAAAGACTGAGAGGTAAGGACCAAATGCAGAAAGGTGGAACTAGTGTAGATGGGATAGCTTGGTCGGCATGGGCAAGTTGGGCTGAAGGGCCTGTTTTCATGCTCTGATTCTAAGAAGAGAAACAGTTATTCCCTTGTCCTATTTCAGGTGGTTGTATCTTCATAGACTTATGAATGTCCTCCTTTGCAGAAAATCTAAAAGTTCATCTTCGGACCACAGAGCAGCTTCTTGATGTTGGAATAGATAAAGATTATTCCAAAGCTTTGGCGGAAAATAAGGAGCTTGCGGAGACTGTTGAAAACACAGATAAAGAGATAAAAAGGTATTGGTGTACAATCTTTTTCCAATTTGTTTAAAGTTATCCTGTGCCATTCACTGATCCCTTTATCTACTGTAAGATGGCGCAACATAAAGCGTAGCTAAATTTAGTTGACTTGTATCCAAACTTTAAAATGCAGCGTGGTTGTGTTTTCTCTTTCAAACTTCTGTATAAATCTCTTCTGATCACAGTCTTATTTGAAAATGTTTAGCTTTGGGTGATATTGTTGGTGGCTTAATGCAGTCCAATAAATTCAGCAGGAGTTGACCATTCAGTTATGGTGATACACAAAACAGCTTGACTTTAGTTGTAACATTTGCAACCACGATTAGTTTTGAGATGCAGTTATGAATAGCAAAATGGTCACTCCATCAGGCAGCTGACATTGAGTTTTCTTGATGGTAGATATGACTTTGTTTGTATTCTGCTTGAATTAATTGCTATATTTAGGACCCTTTGATGTTAAAGAGTAAGGTGGCAAATGGTGTGCAATGGAAAAGTTAATTGTTATTTTCTAAGTTAAACCACACAGTATTTCTCAAATATGGGGGGAGAAAGGTTGTATTTAGAACATCTGCATTTGTTATCAACAACATCTTGCATTAGGAAAAAGTATGAAATTTGAGTCAGTTATTTTTGACAAGATTCTGGATTTTTTTTGAATAGTTAAATCCTCTTAATTATTGTAGATGATTCTGCGCAGTAGAGTTAAATGACCTTTGATCATATTGAATGGCGGTGCAGGCTCGAAGAGCCGAATGGCCTACTCCTGCACCTATTTTCTATGTTTCTATGACCTCCATACAGTTCACATTGCTGGTTAGGAGCCTAAGTGGATATTTCTCTTGGTTGCTCCACAGCTTGTTTTATAGAAGACAAGGGCTTTTCAATTGGAACTCTCACTTTTGAAGTTTGAGGGAGATTATCAAAGATTAAACATTTGCTTTCAAGTTCACGATCGAGTGAGCTATATCTGCTGCTGTTTTCTAATCAGGAATATCTATGCACCACAGCACAGCCTATTCTGAATGAATTCTGCTTCTCTGCAGTTTGTAACGGGTATGATAAAACTGCACATTTACAATTGATACGTATATACAAGGATTCTAATTTAAAAATAATGGTTTTCATCACATTACTTTGTAAATCTGTAGAATTTGTTACTTTTTTTAAATTGACTTTGCACCATAAATGCAGAGATTACAAAAACAACTTGTTGGCATTTACCTCATCAACCCTAGTGTCATGATTGATATCACTCTAGACAATCAAGTAACTAGTCTTGTCAATTAAATCCTCAAGCTTAATATTTGCTCTTAATTTTAGTACAAACTAACGTGCTGGAAAAATATACCAAAATCCATGGAATATGAAGATATCCCACTGTGTGAGCTAACACCCTTGTGTATCAATCACAATAATACTTTATTAGCCAAGTATGTTTTGCAACATGCGAGGAATTTCATTTGCCAAGTCAGTCATACAAATAAAAAGCAACGGAACACAAAATACATTTTAACATAAATATCTACCACAGTGACTCCGCATTCCTCACTGTGATGGAAGGCGGAAAAAAAAGGTTCAAATCTCTTCCCTGACCTCTCCTGCGGTCGAGGGCCTCGAGCCCTCCGTTGACGGGACAATCTTGACTCCCGCAGTCGCCGGTGTTTTGGCTCTCCACATCGGGACGATCAGCTCCTACATCGGGGGATGTCAGCTCCCCTGCACCGGCGATCGGGGCTGGTCGAGCCTCTGTGTTGTTGAACAATGCAATGTATACAGTTATATAATTCACAGTGGTTATGCAATACACTTTTGGTTATATAGTATGCACTGATAAAGAAATTTCCCCCTTCAGAGTGGTTCAGACGGGTGCTGAGTTGATGCTATTTGTGCTTTCTTTTTAAAGAAAAAGTGAGCGACGCCAAAGCATTTCTGCCTGGGCTCATCTTAATAATAAGTATAGAACAGCAAGTAATGCCTCCCTCCACTACAAACACATCCATTTCAGTGACCTAGACTACTGTGGAACAGTAAAACCAGTTCCATCTCCATCAGACCGGCTGTCCTTTTTGCAATTGCAAGAAATACAGCACTGGCAATTTACCACTTCTGTCCCTGCTCCAAGACCCCATTAACGTCAAGAACCTAGTTTCATCGTCATATGTCTGACATATGACTGGGCTTGGCTCTTGTAATGACAATGGAACAATTTATTAATTGCGTGCAGCAGCGTAAAAGGCAAGTAAACACACCACTCGTAGATAACATAATTAACCAAAAAATCAAATTAAAAAACCTGAAGGTTTTGGTGCAGCCACGACGGTTCATGGCCGTTTTTGAACCGGGAGGTCACTGGGACACCGAGAGGCAGGAGTGGCCAGGGTGGTGTAGAATCTTGATTATGTTGTCTGCCTTTTAGAAGCAGTGTCTCCTCTAGATCTTTAAGATGGTGGGCAGGTCAGTACCTGTGGTGGACTAGACAATTTCCACTACTTTTTGTAATCTCCTTTGTTCCTGGGCGATTGAGTTGCTGAACCAGACAGTGATACGACCTGTCGATGTGCTTTGACTATATACAGGTTTGAGTCAATAAGACATGTCCCAGGTAATGAATCTATTTACTTGTACTACCAGTGCTCACTGTGGTTTATTTTGGAAATTTAACATTGACTAATTCCTCTATCGGGTATCTTTCTTCCAAAGAAACTTTAATTCTCATGCCATTTGCTGTTAGACCTTTGTCGTAGCCCTCTCAGACTATTCTTATTAAGCCCAATTATGTTTGAGAAATGGAACTGCCTCTTTTAATTAGGCACACATTCCTGCCTTGTATCACGTGCATTGCTATAATTTCCTCTTGTAATTTTGGATTTCACATGTTGTCTTCCATGTACATCTTTTGCCAGATCTTCCTTCTGTAATTCACCAGCCTTTGCGACCCCCTTTCGGCTTGTACAAGCGCCCCTTGTATTGGTCAGTCTCTCCTGACCTCCATTCTATCACTGATCTCTCTAACTTTTCCCCGTAACTTAAAACTTCCTCCAGCTTTTCCACTTGCTGATTTAAGGTCATCAAATGAAACTTTAACTAACTACTTTTCCTAACTCCACGAGTGTTGATTGGTATTCTGACCACTTTCTGATTTTTATTTGTGGACCAATGAATATGGAAAAATACTTTAGCCAGTGCTAAGCTCTGAAATTGTTCTGATGTAAAATATTATTTGATTCTTAAATGTACACTATCCTGGCAGTAATATCCATGCTGATCAAATGGTTTTGGTTCTGTAAAGATGTTTGGCAAAGTGTTAGGTCTAGAGTAACAAGTTAACATTTGTGGCATTGGTCTGCATTGAGCCTGAAACGTCAGTACTCTTCTCCAAATTATGGTTGTTGAACACTATGAATGATGTAAATATATTGAATTTCTGTCGTCAAAGTGCTGATTTTATCTTCACACTGAAGCTGCAATTGATTTATAAATCCTGCTCTTCCGGTTTCATAAAAGATAACTATAGCATAGCGATACAAAAGCTGCGTTAAACCACAATATAAATTAACAATTTTCTTTGGTAGATGACTGTATTGATGCTGCTCACCCCCAGTTATTGAACTGAGTGAAACATGAAATGAAAATAAGAGAACAGAAAGGAGGGAGTGGGGGAGAAAGATAGATGGGGGGGGGGGGGGCTGTTTGAGGTTATGTAAAATTAGATAATTCAGTGTTCATACTGTTGAGTTGTAAGCTACATTGATTGTAGCCAAACCTGGGCTCACACCCCTCGTCTGTTAGCTGCCTTGCTTTCCCCTGCCCCTCTGCTCTTTCAGCATTCTTTTCTTCCCCCGCCACCATCAGGCTGAGGGAACACCACCTATCCATGTTCTTGAGGGATGCTATCTGACCTGCTGAGCTATTCCAGCACTTGGTCTGTTTTAAACAAGTGGAAGTTGTGTAAGAAAGAACTGCAGATGCTGGTTTAAATCGAAGGTAGACACAAAATGCTGGAGTAACTCAGCGGGACAGGCAGCATCTCTAGAGAGAAGGAATGGGTAATGTTTCGGGTCGAAACCGTGCACACAGTTGACTATCCTGATGATGCTTGTTATCTTGGACTTCTTTTACCAATATTTGTGAAACTTTATCGCTTGGCATCAAGTGATGCATTCTGTAGAGAATGGGGGAATTTTGGAGAGCGAGTGGCTAAAATAGACAAATTGCTATATTTCCCTACCTGAAGTTGTAACCGTTTATAAATTTTCCTGATATTTGACACACATCAATGATATTGAAAGTGGTGCTGATTTGTTTCTTTCAGCATTACATCAGCCTACTATCTGTGTGTGCCCCAGGGCAATGCACAGTTATGCAATGAACACTTCTAGCTCACCATCTCAGTTGCTTGCTTGGTGTGAAAATGTTTTGTTTTTTTTAGGAGAATGTATGTCTGATCCTTTGACTAGGTTATCTTGTTATATTTTGAAACCAAATTATTTTTACTTTTTCAGCTTTTCCAGGAAGATTGATGAATTGGCCTCTTCCACCAGCAGAGAGACTGTACTTCACCAAGAATTAGATGAACAAGATTTGGGGATGGATGTCTTGTCATTGGGAATTTTCAAATAGGCCATTCCCCAGCATTCATTGCATATATGCAACATGCTAAATATCACTCACCAGTTAATTTTACAAATGCACGATGCACAGAATAAAGAAATCATTAAATAAATGGTCTCTATTTTGAATTTGACAACCACTGTTTATTGTAATGAACCTGTGCTTTTGTGATATAGATAAATGACCTGGATGTAAAAGTTTGATGTATATTAACGGCTTGGATGCAAGCCAGACGGGTTGGTTAGTAAGTTTGCAGATGACACCAAGATTGCTGGGTCGCCAACAGTGAGTAAAGGCTGTCAATATGTACAGCGGACATTAGCTCAGATGCAGAAATGGGCGGCTGTATGGCAGATGGAGTTTAATCCGAGAAAGTGTGAGGTGCGGCACTTTGGGCAGTCATATGCAAGGGAAAATGTACAAATATTGGCATGACGCTTGATAGCAATGTACAGAGGGATCTTGGTGTCTGAGTCGATAACTCCCTCAAAGTGGAAACACAAGTATACAGTGTGGTAAAGAAAACATATGGTATGCTCGCTTTCATAGGTCATGGCACTGAGTACGAGTCAGGATGTTGACAGTTCTTTGGCTAAGCCACATTCTGAGTATTGTGTGCGGAGCTGGTCGCCCCATTACAGGAAGGATGTGTTAACTTTGGAAAGGTCACTGAGGTGGTTTACCAGAATGATGCCTAGATTGGGGGGGTTTTAGCTACAGGGAGAGCTTGGACTGTTTAGGATTGTTTTCTCGGGAACGCCAAAGGTTGTAGGGAGAACTGATGGAAGTATATAAATTTCGAGAGGCATAGTTAGGATAGACAATCAGAATTTTTTTACATAGGATGGAAAAGTCTAGTATTAGGGCATTGCTGTAAGGTGAGAAGGGCAAAGTTTAAAGGAGATGTGTGGGGCAAATTTTCTTGCACAGGGTGATGAGTGCCTGGAACGTGTTACCGGAGGTGAGTGGTTGAGACAAATGTTATAGTGGCATTTAAGAGACTTTTGGATAGGCATATGGATATTGAGGAAATGGAGGAATATGTACTATGTGCAGGCAGATAAGAGTTTGTCTTGGTGTCATATTCAGCATAGATCTTGTGCCAAAGGACCTGTTCTTTACTGTTCTATGTTCAATGGATGACAACCAATTTTGTTCTCTTAATATTTTTACCTCAACAGGTGAAAAGTTCATTCATAATAAGCTCTAGTTGGAAATTGTTTTGAAATTAATATTTTGAGGGATTGTGTTTGGCATACTTGCTAATTGTTTTGATACTCTGCTTTTGAACAAAATAATGATTGGAAATTATAATATTTTTTAGGATAAATCCTGTTCTGGGAATTTTTTTAAATTATACAGCAATGCTAAATCCCCACGAGGGTTTCTGTCTAAGCTATAAACATCTGTTTTGCAATTCAATTGGGCCCCGACAGAATAATCAATCCCACCAGTCGTGCACTATAAGGTTTTAGAAGAAATTGCTGTTTTCTCAACTCATTAAAAGTAGTTCCCCAACTTGCAATAAAGCAGTTTTATTCCCGTGCTGCGTATCATTAAAGATTACTTATGGTAATTACATCTTTGCTTGCACTTAAGTGTAGTTTTGAGGATTGGTATGAATCCTGAAGTTCTTAATGGTTTTATAAATTCTCCTATTTTCCAAGTTGTCTCCTTTTTCCACTCGACAGAGAAAACACAGCCAGAGGTCACCCCGTTCGACTTCTGATTCTGCGTTGCCGATCAGCTGTTTGACGAGGGCTAATGTGCTTTTGCTTTGTTTTTCTTGCCTTTGGCATTATACCTGATCTCCAGTGTGTCATCGTGGGCAAGTGCAAAACTCAAAGGTTGTTTTTTTTAGGTTATTGCAGATGGAATATTGCAATGCACCTGGTTATCCTTCCATAGGCTGCATGGTGTGTATTGGCACAACTCTCTGCTGAAGACTGAAATGGAAGATGGTCTACTGCCAAACATAATAATTTAATTGTAAGATGCCAGTTCTGTTCTCTTTCCAATGTGTCCATAAATAGCCAAGAGGATCCTTTGCGATTGTACTTTTTTTTTTTTTTCAACCTTTCTCAAGTTGTGAATTTTGGAATGCATTGTCTAGGGGATGGAACAGTTGCTATAGCAGCAGCATCTAAATGTCACTCCATCATTCATCAAATATTTCTTGTTTATTCACAGATATGAACATCACTAAAAAGAATAGTGTGTATCTGCATGGAGACTGCACATTCTTCCTGTGACTGTGGGTTCCCTCCGGGTGATCCCACATCCCGAAAATGTGTAGAAAGTGGGCTAACATTGAACTAGTGTGAATGAGTGATCGAAGATTGGTGTGGACTTGGTGGGCCTGTTTCCATGCCGATGGTGTTCCCATGTGATTGCTGCTCTTCATGGATAGAATATGGGAGTTGCAATTGGAGCTCCCTGAGCCAGTAACTGTAGCCATGGTGTGCCAGTGTAGGAAAAGAATGTTTTGGAATGTCTATGTGATGTCAACCAAGCTACTTTGTCCTGGATGCTATTGAGCTGGTCAAGGTGTGCTAAAAGTGCAGTCATCCAGTTAAATGTGGAGTATGCTGTCAATGCTGTGATTTGCACATTGCAGATGGTGGAAAGGGTTTGGGGTGTCAGGATCTCCATTGTTGAATACTGAGTTTCTGTTGTGTAACAATGGGGGACATGATCTTGCTAAAATCATATACGTCAGGCCATTGTTCATCGCCAGCTACTAGTGTTCAACACCATCATCCCCTCCAAATTGGTTACCAAGTTCAGGAAACAATCTCTGTAATGCCATTGCAACTGGATCCTCGACGACTTCATCAACAGAAGGCAATCGGTACAAATTCAAGATTAAATATAATTGTCGCATGTACCAATTAAGGTACAGTGAGATTTGAGTTACCATACAGCCATACCAAGTAAAAAGCAAAAACACACACACAGCACATCAAATAAAGTTTAACATAAACATCCACCACAGTGCAATCAACATTTCTCACTGTGATGGAAGGCAATAAAGTTCAGTCATCTTCCCCCTTTGTTCATCTGTGGTCGGGGTCTTTGAATGGGACCATTGCCGATGGTCCGCTGTTCAAGCCCTCTCGTCGGGATGATCGAAACTCCGGCGTCGGGACTGATCGGAACACTCCGTGGCATGGAGCTCCCGAGTCAGCCGCAGCTTCGGTGCTAAAGTCCACAGGCCCCACGGTCGGAGCTCCAACGCTGGCGATCCTCGGCAAGAGATCCCAGGCTCCACGATGGTAAATCCGTGCTGCACCCGTGGCTTGAAGCTCCGGGCCGCTCTCCAGGAAAGGCCATACCACGTTGTAGGTGGCAAAGGTGGGGTGGAGATGCGACACGGAGAAAAATCACATCTCCGTCAAGGTAAGTGACCGAAAAAAGTTTCCCCCCAATCTCTTTCCCTCCCACATAAAACATACCAAGAGTCATTAAAACAAACATTCATGACATATGCAAAATAATAAAAACAGAAGGGATAAGACAGACTGCTGGCGAGGTGGCCATTGCGGGTGCCATCTGGTGGCAACGATACTTCCTCCTTGATAACCACAGCACAAGGACAATTCAAGGCAATGTGTTCAGTCCCCTGCTTTACTCGTTCTAGACCGATGCCTATAGCCGGAACCTGCAACTCTATCTTTAAATTTGCTGACAGCACCAGCATTGTTGGACAAATTACGGATAGTGACGAGTCAGTATAGGGGGGAGATCAATCATCCGTTTGATACCAGAGCAACAACTATGCACCCAATGTCAGTAAGATAAAGGGACTGGTTCTCTTCAGAAGAGGAAGGCTAAGAATCCATAAGCCTGTCTTCATTGGGTCGGTGGTGTAGGGTCAACAACTTCAAATTGCTGAGCATGCATATCTGTCCTGGACCCAGCACATTGATGCAATGGTAATGAGAGCCCATCAATGTCTATTTCCTTAAAAGATTAAGGAGATTTAGTTTGTCAATGAATACTCTCTTAAGTGCCTGCAGGTGTATGGTAGTGAGCATATTGACTGGTTGCAACACAGCCTGGTTTGGCAACTCAAATGCCCAGGAACAAAGTAGATTACAAAAAGTGATGGATGGGACCCGGTCCATCACACGGACTGATCTTCCTACCATTCAAGGGATCTATTAGAGGCACTATCTCCAAAAAGGCAGTCAACGTCATCAAGGACAACACCACCCTGGCTACTCTCATTTCACTCCTGCCATTTGCAAGAAGGTATAGGAGTCTGAAGACTGAGACCTACAGCAAACATCAATCTTCCCACCAGGCTATTGAACATTACAAACGCCAACTAATGTTCGACCTACAAACTGTCTTGATTGCACTAGGGACTTTAGGGCTTTGCTTTATCTTGCATTATATTGGTGTGGTTTTTAGGCATTAAATTTCACTTCTGTTTCGGTAGATATAACAATAAAAACTCTCTTGACTCTGTATTCATGTGACTAATACAACTAAGTTTTATGTCAATGTTAATCCCCAGGGTGTGACAGAAATTTGCCAATACGATTGCCGTTGAATATTTAGTATCTTGTAAGTAATACTCCCTCCCAGCTTCTGTAATGAGCCATGAACTCACTTGGTTGGACTATAACTAGTCAAGGCTGGGAGCAACACAACTCAAACTTGTCCAAAGTTTATTGAACTTAAGTAACTATATTGTAATGCAAAACATGACAAATAATACAAAATATTACAAACTACGAAAGGCTAGTCAGATAATCATATAAGTAATGTAGCAATTTGAAGAATCATATAAAACTTTTATATTTTAATAATCTTGTACACCTTTTATATCTTGGCAAACTTTGGTTCCCATTTAATTATCTCTGAATGATTCTGGATGCGGCTCCCCCTGGTTTTGGTCCCTATCTGTTTAGATTGATTGGACGTATCCATAGTCTTTTTTAGCAAAACTGCCCATATTTGACCCGAGAACCAACTCGTAATACAACTGAATCACAGCCGTGATCATTGATAGCTTTTGTTTCTTTGTCCCTTCCATAACCAGCTCTGAGCTCATACACACTGCAGACATTCCATGTACAGACTGTTTTCCAACTCTTTCTAACATAGACATAGAAAATAGGTGCAGGAGTAGGCCATTCGGCCCTTCGAGCCTGCACCGCCATTCAATATGATCATGGCTGATCATCCAACTCAGCATCCCATACCTGCCTTCTCTCCATACCCCCTGACCCCTTTAACCACAAGGGCCACATCTAACTCCCTCTTAATTATAGCCAATGAACTGGAGCAAAGGATGCGATTCCAATGTCACAGTTTACTTTGTGAAAGAAGTGAGCATTTCTTGTTGTAACTTGTATCCCACTTTCTTTTAACTGAACATTGGGTAGAATTCTTATCAACGTTGGGCAATTAAGCTTTAAGCTTCACCACGAACTTCCACCCTGCCCTCAAATTCACCTGGACAATCTCTGATACCACCTTCTCCTTTTGTGATCTCACTGTCTCAGTTATATTGTCCCCTCCATAATGTTTGGGACAAAGACCCATCATTTATTTATTTGCCTCTGTACTCCACAATTTGAGATTTGTAATAGAAAAAATCACTTGCGGTTAAAGTGCGCATTGTCAACTTTGAATAAAAAGGTCATTTTTATACATTTTGGTTTCACCATGTAGAAATTACAGCTGTGTTTATACATGGATTGGATTGCCTCAGCGCAGAGGGAGAGCAAGGAGGGAAGAGACAATGACTTTGGGACTTAAACTGTGTTGAGTGTTTGTTATTTATTCTATGTTATGACTGCAGGCTAAACCATTTCGTTGCACTGCAAAGTGCAATGACAATAAATTGAATCAAATCAAATAGTCCCCCCATTTCAGGGCACCATAATGTTTTGGGACACGTGGCTTCACAGGCGTTTGTAATTGCTCTGGTGTGTTTAATTGCCTCCTTAATGCAGGTATAAGAGAGTTCTCAGCACCTAGTCTTTCCTTCAGTCTTTCCATCACCTTTGGAAACTTTTATTGCTGTTTATCAACATGAGGACCAAAGTTGTGCCAATGAAAGTCAAAGAGGCCATTATGAGACTGAGAAACAAGAATAAAACTGTTAGCGACATCAGCCAAACCTTAAGGGCCTGTCCCACTTGGCCGTCATTTACACGACCTGGTAGCGTGTGGGTAGTGCGGGACGGGCGCGTGGCGTGTAGGAGTGTGGAGTTGCGCGCGGTATCGCGCAGCGCTCCAGGATTTCGTTCTGCACAAACTTTTCGCGTGCCACCGGGCCTGTCGTATAAATGACGGCCATGTGGGACACCCTGGCGCGGCGAAACGTCTCGCCTCCAACAGTAGCAGAAGCAGGCAAGCGATCGTGGGGCTCACGGCCGTTGCGCATCTGAATCCGCCCCCCCCAGAGCGGGGCCAGAGACGATTGGAGATAGACACAAATAGCAGGAGTAACTCAGCGGAACCGGCAGCATCTCTGGAGAGAAGGAATGGGTGAAGTTTCGGGTTGAGTCCCTTCTTCAGACTGAAGAAGAGTCTTGACCCGAAACATCATCCATTCCTTCTCTCCAGAGATGCTGCCGGTCCCGCTGAGTTACTCCTGCATGTTGTGTCTATCTTCAAATGACGTCACGCGATCCAGACGGCTGTGCGGACGCATGATGACGTGCGCGACCGTCGTGCGTCAGTCACTACTGGCCTGTCGCGTAAATGACGGCCAAGTGGGACAGGCCCTTTAGGCTTACCAAATGAAAGGGCACTTGTGAGCTTACTAATTCCAAAGGGACTGGCAGGCCAAGGAAGACCTCCACAGCTGGTGACAGAAGAATTCTCTATAATAAAGAAAAATCCCAAACACCTGTCGACAGATCAGAAATACTCTTGAGGAGTCAGGTGTGGATTTGTCAATAACCACTGTCCGCAGAAGACTTCATGACTAGAAATGCAGAGGCTACACTGCAAGATGCAAACCACTGATTAGCCGCAAAAATAGGATGGCCAGATTACAGTTTGCCAAGAAGTACTTAAAAGAGCAACCACAGTCTGGAAAAAGGTCTTGTGGACAGATGAGATGAAAATTAACTTATATCAGAATGATGGCAAGAGCAAAGTATGTAGGAGAGAAGGAACTGCCCAAGATCCAAAGCATACCACCTCATCTGTGAAATACAGTGGTGGGGGTGTTATAGCCTGGGCATGTTTGGCTGCTGAAGGTACTGGCTCGCTTATTTTCATTGATGGTACAACTGCTGATGGTAGTAGCATAGTGACTTCTGAAGTGTATAGACACATCCTATCTGCTCAAGTTCAAACAAATGCCTCAAAACTCATTGGCCGGCGGTTCATTCTACAGCAAGCCAATGATCCCAAACATACTGTTAAAACAACAAAGGAGTTTTTCAAAGCTAAAAAATGGTCAATTCTTGAATGGCCAAGTCAATCACCGGATCTGAACCCAATTGAGCATGCCGTTTATATGCTGAAGAAAAAACTGAAGGGGACTAGCCCCCAAATCAAGCAGAAGCTAAAGATGGCTGCAATACAGGCCTGGCAGAGCATCACCAGAGAAGACACCCAGCAACTGGTGATGTCCATGAATCGCAGACTTCAAGCTGTCATTGCATGCAAAGGATATTCAACAAAATGCTAAACATGACTACTTTCATTTACATGACATTGCTGTGTCCCAAACATTATGGTGCCCTGAAATGGGGGGACTGTATAAACACAGTTGTAATTTCTACATGGTGAAACCAAAATGTATAAAAGTGGTCTTTATTAAAATCTGAGAAGGTGCACTTTAACCACATGCAATTTTTTTTTTCTATTACAAATCTCAAATTGTGGACTACAGAGGGAAATAACTAAATGATGGTTCTTTGTCCCAAACATTATGGAAGGCACTGTAGGTGATAGACTATCAACTGACGTCTAATAAAACCAGGACTCTCTCCCTACGGGATCTACCTACACCTGGTTATTAAAAAATCAGCATGCTTCCTAGATGTACTTGATAAAATGTTTCAGGTATTAGCTAAGTTTTGTAAGTATGTAGTGTTTATTACCCTTTATTATACAGACCTCTGGATCCAAAGGCCAACATCCCATTAGCCAATCTGATTATATCTCACAGCGCCACAGAACCAGGTTTGATCTTGACTTTGGGTGCCGTCTGTGTGGAGTTTGTCCGTCGTTCTTGTGACCGAGAGTTTCCTATGGGTGCCCTGGTTTTCTCCCACATCCCAGAGATGTACAGGTTCATAAGTTCTTAGGACCAAAATTATGCTATTTGGCCCATCCTGTCTACTCTACCATTCAATCATGTCTAGCCTATTTTTGCCTCTCAACCCCATTCTGCCTTCTCCCCATAACCTTTGACACCCTTACTAATTAAGAATATGTCGATCTCTGCTTTAAAAATAGTTTAATTGACCTCTGTAAATTGCCCCTGATTGCCCCTGTGGGAAGTGAATGCTTAGGTGGGATAACATGGAACTAGTGTGGGTTGACAAAAGTGCTGGAGAAACTCAGCGGGTGCGGCAGCATCTATGGAGCGAAGGAAATGGGCAACGTTTCGGTCCGAAACCCTGAAGGGTTTCGGCCCGAAACGTTGCCCATTTCCTTCGCTCCATAGATGCTGCCGCACCCACTGAGTTCCTCCAGCACTTTTGTCTACCTTTGATTTTCCAGCATCTGCAGTTCCTTCTGGAACTAGTGTGAATGGGTGGTTGATGCTCAGCGTGGTCTCGGTGGGTCAAAGGGCCTGTTTCCATGCTGTATCTCTAAATGAAACAAATCCTTGCATTAGCCTACTGCGGTGAAAGCAGTTTTAATGGTTGCTTTCAAAAAAGAATTCAATAAATATTTGCAGCAGTAAAAATGTAATCTTTTACAACAAGGTACAAAATAATGGAATAGCTCAATTAAAAAGCTGATACAGGTGCTGTTGTTCTTCACATGGTTTCATTCTAATCTAGGCTTGGCATGTCACATTGTTATCCTTGTATTGCCCCAAAGTTATGAACACATTTCTGCAATTAAACCTGGAACCACTAGTTCCAAGCTCTTGCAGTTGGCCATCCTTCCTAAAATTGGCCATGTGTAAAAATGCAGTGACATCTTTTTAAACTTTAAATGTGTGTTTATTTTAATGCATGTTGAGGCTCATTGGATTTGCCATTTAATTTAAAAAAAACACTTGAGCCCATGATGCCATGGGTTAATGGCCTCAATGGAATTTATAACGTGCAGGTCTAGCTGTTCCAATGCCTTAGATAACAATCTGAGAGTATTTACTGTCTTATCCAGAGGCCTTAAATATAGGAATGCTGGCTAAGTAAGTTGTGCTCGAATGAGTTTGAAACAATTGCTTAGTTTTGCAATGCCTGGATAAAAAGTACCTGAATTATAATGAGACCAGTATCCCAGGAAAATTATTTTTTAAAGAAAACTTCACTTAGTAGATTGGAGAATTTTTCACTCGTCATTTTATGTCTCCAGATTTGTAATGGCTTGTCCCTCAGTGTTATCACTTTTGGCACCAGCTGCGTTCAGCTTTAGGAATTGGGGTGGGAGATTGCAACCTTCACGTGGTCCGCCCTGTTTCGACGAATGCAATCAAGCCGGCGTGCACAATCAAATAAGATCAAATAGAACAAATTGTCCTGCAACTTTAGGCTGTGCACGCCATACGCAAGAAGAAGAAGAAGAAGCTTTAGGAATCGCATTTCTTGTTTTGTAGGAGCCCCCACAATGGGGTTTTAGTATTGGCGAATTTACCGGCTGGCCAATTGCGAAAGGCAGGACTGGGGTCCCTGAAAACAAGTCGGGTATGAGAACCAAAGGCAATTTTAAGGGGGTGAGCGAACTATTGAAGTGAATTGGTACCTACTCATGGCACTTATAAAAACTCTTGTCTATTAATGTCATTGTTCCAGCACGATAAGCAGAAAAATTACTGTTACAAAGAATACCTAAATGATGAAGTTGTAATATTCAGGAGTTTATACAAAGGGTAAGGATTACTCAATTTGTAATGAGCTAGAATACAGATCACGTTGCTGTCTAATGGGCTCACTTCAGTCCCACTGGCTCGCTACAGTTCTGCTGGTGTTCTTGGTCAGTCTCGGGTCCTTTTGTGAACAGCAGTTCCATTTTGCTGCAACTGATGCCAATGAGGCAGAAATGTATCAGTTAAGGTTATATTCTGGTGTGTGTATATGTACTTCTGCAGATATACAAAGTTATGCAAGCTATTCCTCTATGTAGACTCTTGAGGGAGCTGTTTGTATGTAGAATAGTGAGTACTCATTTTGTCATGCATTTCGATGTGATAGTCCGTGTGTTGCATTCGATTTCTTCTTGGTTACAAATGATTCATGTGGCTCCAGTCATTTTGCTAACATAAATGGGATTGCGTGTTCTGCCTTCTCCCACCTTGCCGCCGATTCCAGGATCTACTCTGCTGACTAACCCTCCAAATGTTCAATTTCTTACACGTGAACTTAAGTAATTGAATTTGTCACTCATGTACTCATAGCCCTGTCCCACGGTACGAGTTCATTCCAAGAGCTCTCCCGAGTTTAAAAAAAAAATCAAACTCGTGGTAAGCACGGAGAATGAACGTAGCGGGTACGTCGGAGCTCGGGGACGTCTCTTTGCGCTAACAGTAGGTACTCGGGAAGACTCGCTAATGGAAGGTAAGTACGGGAAGGTTTGTGAAGGTTTTTCAACATGATGAAAAATGTCCACGAGGGCCCCGAGCACCGACGAGTGGCCATTACCGTAAATCACCAAGTTCGAATCAGGGCAAACTCGGGAGAACTCTTGGAATGAACTCGTACCATGGGACAGGGGTTTAACAGTTCAGTTTAGTTTATTGACACGTGTACTGAGGTACAGTGAAAAAGCTTTTTGTTGCGTGCTCACCAGTCAGTAGAAAGACAATACATGATTACAATCGATCCATTTACGTTGTATAGATGCCTGACAAGGGAATAACGTTTAGTGCAAGGTAAAGCCAGCAAAGTCCTGTCAAGGTTAGTCTGAGGGACATCAGGCGTTCCTTCTAACTTTCTAAAGCTTGAAAGAAACTATGAAATCTAGTGGCCAATGAATCAGAAGTAAAACCGTGGAACAAGCTGTGAAAATCAAGTTATTTATTTATAATTGCTGAACTTGACACTCTTCTAATTTGAGTGTTTCCCAACTTGTAAACATCTACTTCCAATTGTTTTGATATAGCATTACAAATTAATGCTTTCATTTTGTGTATTCTCATATGTAAATGTCACTGTTTCTAAATAGGCAACGGTGCTTAAATATTGTGTTGCCATTAAATCAATACCTAGATTCCTGGTTGTACTAAAGAAATTGCTACTCTGGTATTATTGAGCAGATCTGTTCATAAAACCTAGACTTTTAAAGGTGCAAAATCTTAATTTTTATAATTCCCTAAAGACTGGATTATGTGTTAAAAAAATATTGCATATTCTTTAATTTTGGCTCTGAAGATCACACATTTTGCGAGATCTAACCTAGTGCTGTGGTGTACTGCTTAAATAAGCTACCAGTAAACTTGGAAATCAAGCAACTTAAGTGGTGTGGTCAATGTCTTAAGAAAAATATTGTGGTCTCCTTTCATGGTTCAGCTGGTAAAAAAGCAATGTGGAGCTGAATAATAACAGCTGACGAGAAACCAAGTTACTCCATTTTTTACTACATTAATTTAAATATCAGTATTACCATTTAATGAACTATGAAAATGATCTTGCAGTACTAAATTGCCGCTTTAGCTGTTCCATCCTACTTAGCTTGCAGAAATCTCTTTAGCTTGGAAATGCAGCGTGGAAACCGACCATTCGGCCCACTGAGTCCGTGCCGGCCAGCAAACATCTACACTAGTTCTATGTTATCCCAATTTCGCATCCAGGTGCTGTTAAAGTCATGTTGGCTCTGATTCTTTGACAATTAAGAGGCTTTTAGACGGGTGCGTCGATATGTAGGGATATGGATTACGTGCAGGGAAAGGAGATCAGTTTAACTTGGCATCATGCCCTGCATGGATATTGTGGACCAAAGGGCTTGTTCCTGTACTATTCTATATTCTATGACAGCTAACTTAATCTTGGGTCCAGTGATTATTGATTCTTCTGTCACTGGAATTAGTTTCTCATTTACTCGATCAAAACATTCCATGATTTTGAACATTTCTCAGATTTCCTCTGTTGTACGATTTTCAGCTCTGCCAGTATCTCCCTCCATTTGCAGGTCTTTGCTGTTGATATAGTTCTATATTTCTTGTACATCCTTACCAACATTGTTTTGCAGTGTACCTAATATTTTATAAAATGCTTGCACCAATTTTAATTTGTAGGATATTTTTTGACGGGATTCTATCCCTATCTCTGAGCACTTTGAAGGTTATTAAAGAATATGAATGAGTCATATAAAGAGTTACTGAGGTATAAGCAAGATCAAAGAGGTAGCTGCAAAGGAGGTTCACCAGGTGGCAGAATAGAGAGGTTTAGGAGGGGGGCGGGAGAACTGAAGCTTGCAGCTGAAGATAAAACCACAGATGATGGAGTGTTTAAATCTGGGGATGATTCGGACACCAGAATTAGAAGCATGTATTATCTGGTACATTTTTCAATCTTTGTAAAGTCCACATATGCAGGAAGGGCAAAATTTGCAGCAAACCTTAGACTTTAGAGATACAGTGCAGAAACAGGCCCTTGGGCCTACTGTGTCCGCACCAACCAGCAATCACCCCGGGCACAAGTCCCTACGCACAAGGGACAATTTACAGTTTTACAGAAGCCATTAACCCACAAACCCGTGGGTAGACAGGAACTGCAGATGCTGGTTTACACCGAAGATAGACACGATGCTGGAGTAACTGAGCAGGACAGGCAGCATCTATGGATAGAAGGAATGGGTGATGTTTCGGGTCAAGACCCTTCTCCAGACAGAGTCAGGGGAGAGGAAGACAGAGACGAGGAAGGGTAAATGGTGATGAGTAATTCTACGTTTTCCTTTATCTCTATCTCTTGATGTCTCATTTTCACACCTTACCCTTCCTTATCTCTGTGTCTTCCTCTCCCCTGACTCGCAGTCTGAAGAAGGGTCGTGACCCAAAACGTCACCCATTCCTTCTATCCAGAGATGCTGCCTGTCCCACTGAGTTACTCCAGCATTTTGTGTCTATCTTTAGCCTTAAGTAAGCTGGGGGTGCAGCACTTTGATCTGTGCAGATGCTTAACAACCTTGCCTGGGCAGCTAGTTACCATGCAGGGAAAATGATTTCCATTGTTCATTCTTTTGGAGTGTGGGAGGAACCTGGAGCACCCGGAGAAAACCCATACGGTCTCGGGGAATATGTACAGACAGCACCCGTAGTCAGGATCTAACTCTAGTCACTGTCGCTAGGAGGCAGCAACTCTACCATTGCAACACTGTGCCGCCCTGCAAGTCTCATCCTGTTTTACTGGGGTTAGGATAACATTGGAGTCAACACTGGATACCAAATGGAGTGGCCTAACTAGATCACCTGATGTCAATGATTTCTTCTGCTCTCTGCTAGTGCGTAGAATGCACAAGTCTATGCATCCATGCACTTTCTTCCCTTTTATCCAATGTCAATCCAGTACCTTTGGATCCGCTGAAGGTCACGCATTTAATTAGTTTTGGGAGAGTCCAATACAAGCCATAACGGGTGCTATTTAGCTGTTTGTTCTGAGATAGATTAAGTCTGAGGCATGAAAATCTCTCGTGCTCCATTTTAAGGCAATTTGAATGCATCGTGCACTATCAATATTGCCTTACAGCTTGATAAGTTTGTATTTGTAAATGACGAAACGGCACATTACCGACTCCAATTTCATAAAGAAGTAAAACGGTGCCATATTGTCTTGCTAAATTACCAACAAGGTACTATTTAGAGCTTGATTTATTATCAGTCTAATATATTAATCTCTCTGTGTCATTGCTTGTTAAATTTACGTGCGGTGTGGAGACTCATAATAATATAGATGCAGAGCTAAATTGTGATACCTTGTTAATGCCTGTTCATAAACTAAATTAACTACCACAATTTAGAGAAGCTTAAAATGTGCCTTCTGTATTTTCTTTGCATAAATGTGCAATAAACCATAACCGTATTGCTCTAGTTAGTTATTTAATGTAGCTTTATTGCACTTTCTTTTTTCATTTTTCCCACCCAAATGCCTGCTTGTTTTGCAATACAAACAGAGCCTAAAAGACATACGACTAGTCAAAGTGTGTAGTTGTCACATTCCGTTCTTGAGTTGTAGATTTCTGTTCTGAGTTAATTATATCTTCAATTTTTTGGATTTGAATTACAAAATGTATTTTCTAATTAATATTTTAACAGGTTAATTTTTATTCATCCAACCTCGCATATCCCATGAACCTTTGCTTTGCTTTGAGAAATTTCATTTTGGCTACAAGTAGATCCGACACAGCCCGCAATGGCATGGAGTAGTGGTGCCAACAACATCGCCCAGCAAGGCTGACCTTGCCATTCCAACCCAATGGGCCTTTTATGGCAAAGTTAAGACTCCACATTGTTGACAACATTGGACTTGAATCTCACAAAAATGGTGTTGGAAACATGGGGACTTTTGTGTGCTTTCCCTGTGTCATCTGTTCTTTTAGTTTAATTTAGAGATACAGTGCAGAAACAGGCCACATCAGCCCACCGAGTCCTCACTGACCAGAGAGAGATCCCTATACACTAAAACTATCCTTCATACTAGATACAATTTTACAATTTTATAATTTTAACTAAACCCAATTAACCAACAAACCTATACGTTTTTGGAGTGTGGGAGGAAACTGGAGCACTCGAGGGAAAACACAAGCGGTCCCGGGAAGAACGTACAAACTCCGTACAGACAGCACCCATAGTCCGGATCGAACCCGGGTCTCTGGCGCTGTAAGGCAGCGACTTTCCCACTCTGCCACCGTGCCGCCCTGAATGAACAAAATGACTGTGCCGCTCTTCTTGTGTACTTGAGCATGATTGTGCCTAATGTACAGTAAGATTTTTTAATGATCACAGTGCAAAAAATAAATGTCACTAGAAACCAGGAACTGCAGATGCTGATTTACCTGAAGTGCTGGAGTAACTGGGTAGGTCGGTCGGTATCCCTGGAGAACATGGATCAGTGCAGTTTCTGGTCGGGACCTTTCTTACAGGCTGCAATTTCACTGCAGTAAAGTACCATTAAAGTGCATCGTTGAGATGGTGTCTGAAGAGGAATCCTGTGAAGCTTGAGAAAATCGCAACAGTGAAGGGAATTCATAACTGTAAATGACTAAATAATGCAATCTGAAATTCAAGATCATCTTTAATCAGTATTCAAACTATAGCGGTACAGCAGGTTGTTAGTTGTTAGAACATCATGACCGCTTCCAAGACTGACCAGTGCAAGAAGTGGGTGTTAGTATAAATCGTACAGTAGGGCAGGGTGAGTGATGCTATTCTACTATGATTGGTTCTCATGCATAAACCAATCTACAATAACTTCAAGACTATAATGGCTGATGGTTGTGGTGCTGATGTTAGCGTAAGGCTCTAATATCCTGGGCTCTAGAATAATAGATACATTCTGAGATAGGATGGATTAAGTCCATGTAGTCAAAGATAACAGTTAATTTGACTAATTGCCCATGTGGTAGCGTGGAAATGCACAGAAATAAGATGAGGCGTTAGTGAATGACAGAGACTTGAGCTTGAGACTGAATGACCTACTCGTGTTCCTAATTCCTCCTCTTCCTATTTAGCCATGAAATGAAAATTATATAGATACATTATTTTAAAAGTGTATAAATTACATGTGCTTTTACCTTCTGCCAATTGTTAAACAACTTGCGATCGTAAGGAGCGGGACATAGAAACTGCCTACTTTTGAATTGCCCTTTTGGATTTTATCTTGTTTCTTAATCATTTTTGCTGTGGCCTTGTTTATTAGAAACCCAGCTGAGATTGTTAGCTGACCTGTCGCTTTTGAGTCAATTGCTATAAATGGGTAAATTCAGGTAATTATAATTACCTCTAAACTGCTGAGATAAATTTTAATGTTGCTTTATTACTACATTAATGGGGAGAGTAACGGTTGTAAATGCTTGTAAATTTCATGCTCTGGGTCAATAACTCATTTTCCTTTTCAGAGATTGGTTTGCAGAATCTTGTTGCAAGTGGCCGTTGGTGGACACCCAACTTGCCTCGACATCATAACAATTATGAGCAAGATTAAAGAGTGATAGTAAACCTGTTTGTTTAAAAAGGAAAGTAGGCAAAAAAATTCTGGAGAAACTCAGCGGGTGAGGCAGCATCTATGGAGAAATGGGATAGGTGACGTTTTGGGTCAAGATCCTTCTTCAGACTCAAAAAGGAATATCACATTAAGTTTAAGAAAGAACTGCAGAGGCTGGAAACATTCAAGGTAGACAAAAATGCTGGGGAAACTCAGCGGGTGAGGCAGCATCATAGGTTGCCTCACCCGCTGCCTCACCCGCTGAGTTTCTCCCGCATTTTTGTCTACCATCACTTTAAGTTTTATCCAGGGGTTAGTTCACTAGAAACATGGAGAATAAGCTCTGTTTTGCGGTCTTTACTCTTGAAACTTCTGTATTATAATTCAATAATTCGGCATGGGCAAGTTGTCCTGAAGGGCCTGTTTCCACCCTGTGTGACTATGACTTACTTTTCCACTCTAAACAATGAATTTCCAAAATAATTTTAATTATAGCTTATTGGCAGTTCCAAATTTGCAACCAAGGACTGTTACTATCAATAAAATATTCGGAGACAATCATGTGTAACTGTAGATGCTGGCTTACACCGAAGATAGACACAAAGTGCTCAAGTAACTCAGCGGGACAGACGGCATCTCCTGATAGAAGGAATGGGTGATGTTTCGGGTCAAGACCCTTCTTCAGATGAAAGGTTTTGACCCAAAACCTCACCTATTCCTTCCATCCAGAGATGCTGTCCGTCCCACTGAGTTAATCTAGCATTTTGTGTGTCTCTCTAAGACAATCATATTTTTCAGTATTATATGGACTGAATATCATGTATATGGGGACGTAGTAAAGAAATAGGATATTTTGACCTTCTCTATTGTGTTAAATCTATATTGGTTCTGATGCATGCCATTGGGGGGAACTTCATAATGGCAATTATGTGAACAATGTATACCATTCAGTAGGTATGAGCAATGGCAATTGGAAGATTGCGGGTTCAAGACGCGCTCTAATGAATTAAAATCAGTAGGAATAGAGGCATGAAGAGGCTATTCAAGTCCTTAACATTATTACTCTGTCACCGTAACAGAATCTTCCTGATCTAAACCCAAATCATGATTGCAATATTCATGGTCCAATCCAGCATTTTATATATTTTGGAGGTGCCATCTTTTGCACCAGATGTTAAATCAAACTCTGTGGCATATTTTATTCAATCCAAGCTGCACGAAGAAAACATTTTTTTTGGTGCTGATTGAAGGCCTTTGACCTGAAGGTACCAGCCTTGCTGTGTAAAGCCGAAACATTTTATTTTGTTGCAGATTTTCAGCATCTGCAGTTTTCTACTTTTATTTTACTGTTTTTGTTTTGAGTTCAGACGCAAAGGGGATTGAATGAGATGTGAATCAGGCGAGATGGTGGAGTTGAGGTGCTTTATTTATAACATTGAGCAGGCGTGAAGGGTATGGTCCTCCATGGACAATCCCCATTTGTTATATTTGCCATGATCATTAATACCAAAGACCATTAATACCTCCCTACACTTGTATTGCTAGCTAAGCTTCCTGAACCTATAGCTCCTAGAGTCATGCAGCATTGATACAGGCTCTTCGGCCCAACTTGCCCACACCGCCCAACATGCCCCATCTCCACTAGTTCTGCCTGCCTTTGGCCCATAACCCTCTAAACCTACTTTATCCATGTACCTGCAGCTGCAGTGACTCTTATAATAACTTTGCCTTAATTTTGATTGTTACGGTATTGGAGCAATGTACTAGCAAGTGGTCTCGAATTAACAGTTATAAGGGAAGTGGAGAATTTATTCAAAAATGAAATGTAAAATAATCGGTATAAAAAGGGAAGAATGAATAGTTCTTTGAGAGAGCCCACACAGATCAGCCACCTGCCCTGTCGAAGCCTGTAAGTATTAATGAGGTTCATTGAAAATGTAGATCTTGTGGATTATTACAAAAAGTGTGAATTTAATTGATTAATTCCCATATCATATGCCGCCTTGCTGAGTTGTCAGCATGCATGTGTCTTGAATAAGTCAATAACTATAAATCTTGTGCATCTCATTTATCAATGTTCATCTAAGTCACTGCAGTACTATTAGGAATACAGTCTTGCTAATCCCCATTTAACTTCAGTCCCTTCTAGGTGGGATAAATGAATAAAAGGTTTGGATATCACCAGGTTTATACAAATAGGAAAATTGGAAGACAATACTAACAAACAGTTAGGGGTGGTGGGAGGTAGAGGTACAGTGGTGGAGTTTCTGCCTTACAGCACCACAGACCCAGGTTCGATACTGACTATGGGTGCTGTCTACAGAGTTT
Organism: Amblyraja radiata; assembly: GCF_010909765.2. Taxonomy (NCBI): domain Eukaryota; kingdom Metazoa; phylum Chordata; class Chondrichthyes; order Rajiformes; family Rajidae; genus Amblyraja; species Amblyraja radiata. Next base: position 25,497,137 of record NC_045984.1, on the reverse strand, counting down.
GTACGTTATCCTTGTGACCATGTGGGTATTCTCCAGTCTCCTCCCCACACTCCTCAAAAGTACAGTTTTATAGGTTAATTGGCTTCTGCAAAATTATAAATTAACCCAGAGTGTGTAGGATAATGTTAATGTACAGGGTGATTGCTGGACTCAGTGGGCTAAAGGGCCTATTTCCACACCGTATGTCTAAAGTCTAAAAGTCTAAGTAGGAAATGATACAATGGTATAAAAGCTCCCTCACTACACTCATGACCTCATTTAAATGTATTTACGAGAAAAAAACATAAGATAATGAAATTAGATTAAGATTTCTGAAGAATCTGGCAAATCTTAGTGGAGCTTTTAGAACCAACTTGCAATGGATGTGGATCTTAATTAACAAGTCTTTAACAATTTAACAAACATTAAGCAATTTGTTTCAAGTCAACAGAAATGAAGTAACTAAGTCTTGCATCTGTTGAAATTATGATTATTCCATACTATTGTTGGCTAAATAAGGTAAACTTTGCACAATATGGAAATGGGATTATTACTGTGATTCGTCCACCTGATGGCTTCTAAAAGAGCATTTCATGGGCATTGTAGTCTGGTGCATTACTTTGCACAACCAACTGCTTATTGAGATATACTGCATCAATTTCTGAAGACAATGAATAATATTTATAATTTCCCCACACAATATAGTCAATTTATCCAGCAACAACAAACAGGTAATTGTATAATTTCATGTGCATAAGATCATGTGATAGGGCGAATGGCCTATTTCTGCTCCTATCAAGTCTACTCTGCCATTCAATCATGGCTGATCTATCTCTCCCTCCTAACCCCATTCTCCTGCTTTCTCCCCATATCCTCTGACACCTGTATTCAAACTATTTTCTTGCAAAAGTCCATGGAACATAGCTGTCAGAAGCTGTTACTGAGCCATATATATTGGTTTGGAATCTTAAAGTTCCACCACCCAGAGTAATCTAGTTATAAGTTGTTAAATGAGAGCCGCTTCCAGCTATTGTAAATATATTGAGCTCCACAAGCAAATAACCTCAGCAACCAAGGTTTGGGCAGGAGAAGGTTTTGGTTAACAATGTGTATCTCAACGACTGGCATGTTCCACTGTAGTAGTATGTAATGTCACCATGCAGAAAATGGTGGTGAGCCTAAAGAGAGTCCTCATTATTTTTTTGCCATTTTGGGCCACTGGGAGACTAATGCCCCTGTCCCACTTAAACCTGAACGGAAACCTCTGGAGACTTAGAGAAGTCAATGTTCATACCGCTGGGGTGCAAACTGTATCGGATTTTTGTGTCTATCTTCAGTGCAAACCAACATCTACAGTTGCTTCCTACACATACATAGTATTAGTTTGGTTTGGTGTGAAAGATACAATTTTTAAAACATTCCTTAAAATGGATTATTTCCTCTACTTTCTAAAAAACATCTATTTGTAGAATTTTATTCAGGCTGTTAGAACAAAAATAAATATATTTTCCAAAACTGCCTAATGTGGAATACCTCTAGACATCGCCCATGCTTAATGGGCAATTTGAGTTGCACGGTTTTCCCCAAACATGTTGCTGTTTTTGTTCTTTTCATCTGTTTTATCCCACCCTACTCCACCCACAACTTGGGGATAATAGACCAACGTAATATTAAATCAACCATTGGTCCTGAGCAGCCACTAAGACCAGCTAATCGGAGTTCAAAGCAAAGGCAGCTCATTAGTCCTGCAATTACATATTCATTGGCTTGTCCTTTTCAGTTAATGAACCTAGAGGGGACAGCCGCTCCAGACTTTTCCAAGCCGCTGAGGAATGTTTCACCCGACATCGGACTGGCTGCATGGCCACAGATGGGCCCTGACCTCGGGTGTTTCACAGAGGAAGAGGACTTAACTTTCTGGTGCCTTTCCCCACAGTGGAAATGTTTTGATTCTGCTGTGGGGGGACGTTTGTGTTGAACTCTATAATATGTTGTGTCCATTTTTTATTCATTTTTTTTTTTTAAAACCTTTTTCTATGGTTTGCAATGGAACTTATTATTTAATTTATGTGAAGCACTTTGGGGTCAATGCAAGTTGACTTAAAATGTGCTATATAAATAAAGTTTACTTACTTACTTACTAGAGGTTTGGAGATGACTGGTTCCAGCACAGTTACCTTACAGAAGTGTATACACAAGATAGGCTCCTTGCAGTATATAGAAATTAATGAAAAAATGGATCAGAACCTCAAAACAGAAGGCATTGTAATAGAATAGGTGGAAAATTGGGTAACATGGAACAAATGATACAGTTACACCAACAATTTTCAAGGTTCCAAAGCCTTTCTGGATTATCTATTTTACCAGACCAACAGAGGTCACAGCCTCACAAAGGAGTCAAATGATACCAGATTGGTCTGCCTAGGCTGCCGAGGGGCCGAGATAATGGTCCACAAAAATCATCCTCAGAAATCGAATATAGGAACGGATCTGCCAGCTCTGGCCAGGCCAGTGTTCCAGAGCCCTGGCCGCAGGCAGCAAATTCAACCCACTGGTTGGCCATGGATGTCCCAATGAGGACGAAATAGTCTGCCTAGGCACCACATTTCTGGGGGCATTTCAAGTGCATTCTTATAATTTTGCTCAGATTAAAGGAGGTGACGGACCACCAGTTGCTGAAAAATCGGTGGTGAATCTGTATAAGGGAAATAATGTTTTAGAGTTGCAGATATACAGCATTGAAACATGCTCTTCGACCCATTGAATCTACGCTGATCCATTTACACAATTTTTTCCCCCCCATCTTCTCAATAATGGATGAAAATCAAATTTCAGCTGTTTTGCAGCTCTGCAAAATGGAAATTGTTTGTTGGTTGCCCTTGCATTTTAACATTGTACGTAACCATAATATATGAGAGGACACAGTACAAAGGATGGATCAAAAACATTGCTTTGATGCTTGGAATGGAGGGTTGGAGGTCATTTGAAGACCTTTTGCTGCTGGAAGGAGATGCAGATCCAGTGGGCACAGGTCCACTGCTTCTCTCAACACTTAATTCATGACTCAGACTTGGGCGCAGAGTCCACTTTTCCAAATTTACCGTTAACACAAAACTCAGAGATGCAAGAAATGCAAATATTAGTTTACTAAAAGAGACATAGTGCTGGAGCAACTCAGCTGGTCAGGCAGCATCTCTGGAGAACATGAATAGGTAACATTTCGGGTCAGGGCCATTCTTCAGACAGGATAGGTGACGTTTCGTGTTGGGACCCTGCTTCAATTTGTCGATAGATGACGTTTTAGGTCTGGACTCTTATTCACATTGCTGATTGGTGACACTGCAGGTCAGGACACTTCTTTGGTTTGAAGAAGGGTCTCGACCCGAGACGTCAGCTATCCATGTTCGTCAGCGATGCCGACTGACCCGCCGAGTTACTCCAGCACTTTGTGTCTGTTTTGTTTTGGTGAAATGGACAGATGGATGGCAGATGAACTTTAACTTTGAGAATTGCAACGTGTTACATTTTGGGCAGAATAATGAGAAGGTACAAAATGCACTGGGAGGTCACAATTCCAAAAGAGTAGCAGAAAGATTTTGGCACAATTTGCTGAAAATAGCAGAGCAGTTTGGGAAAGTGTTTAAAAATAAAGCATAAGGAATCCTACAGTAACATCATAAAGTGAGCTGGATAAGCATTGACAGAACGAGCTGGGGAATGGAGATTTCAGCGTAACCTGTGTGACTTGATCTCAGTTCGGCCATTAATTGGTATATTGCAGTTTGCTTTATTAAAGGGCACAAGGAGAAAAAGGTATTTGCTCCGAGCACCCTTGTCCCAAAGTCCAGATTCACATTAACCTCCAATGACTCTAAACTCAGCAAAGTCTAAAACTCTATGTGGCTTGGAATTAATTTTTCTCTGACAACACCTCTGTCATGTAACAAGGGATGTTTTACTGCATTAATTGTACTTCATAAACACATGTGGTTATTGAACGATAATATGAAAGTAGCAACAATCTCAGTTGGTAAGAACATCCAAACCAAACACGACTAGCTAGTTTGTTTAAGAAGGAACTGCAGATGCTGGAAAATCGAAGGTAGACAAAAATGCTGGAGAAACTCAGCGGGTGAGGCAGCATCTATGGAGCAAAGGAAATAGGCAACGTTTCGGGTCGATATATCTCGTTTCCCTATCTCCTGGCTCTGCCTGAATATGGGTCTCGACCCGAAACGTCACCTAAAACTACATGTACTTCTCTGAAGAGTTGCTGGTACTTGTATGTAAGAATTTATTGTAGGAAAACTGATCCTTTGTTGCAAGTTCAATATTTGCTTTTCAACTTTTTTAAGCATGCTCACAAAGGACTAGCAACAAACTGTGTGGGTGCCATTTAAATACATGATCACAACATGGAGGACCTAGTATGCTGGAAATATTAGTCAAAGCTCATTCCTTTTTAGTGAGAACACTTACTTAGAATCACACAGCATGGAAAATAGCCCATCGGCCCAATTGGCCTATGCCGACCAAAATACCCCATCTAAGCTTGTCTCGCTTGCCTCCGTGTGGCCCATATTCCTCTAAACATTTCCTATCCATATTCCTATCTTTTAGGTATTATTGTGCCAGTGTCTGTTGGCAGCTCGTTCCATATACGTACCAGCCACTGAGTGAAAACATTGCTCCTCTGATTTGCATTAAAGTTTTCCCCTCTTATCTTATTCGTATGCCCTCTCGTTCTTGATTCCCCTCCTATATGAAAAATATGGCATTCACTCTATTTATGCCCTTCGTGATTTTTTACACCTCAACAAGATCACCCCTCAGCCTCCTATGCTCCATGGAATAAAATTCTACCTTGCTTAGCCTCGCCCCATAACTCAGTCCATTGAGTCCTGGTAACACAATCGTAAATCCTTTCTGCACTCTCTCCAGCTTAATGACATCTATCCTAAAGCAGGGTGACCACAAATGAACACAATATGCCAAGTGTGGCCTCACCATCGTCTTGTACAACTGCAACATGTATCTTTTGTTTCCCTTTCTCCTGACTCTCAGTCTGAAGAAGGGTCTCGACCCGAAACGTCACCTATTCCTTTTCTCCAGAGATGCTGCCTGACTTGTTGAATGTCTCCAGCTTTTAGTATCTGTAAGAGTTTATGTTTGATGGTAATAATTGCTTATGCTATGCAGGTGACCTATCCAGCAGGGGTCACTGTTGAGCTAAAGTGATAGAATATAGGTTTATGCTATTAAGCAGCCTCTCCCTCCATCTTTCCGTCCCTCAACAGATGAGACTTTGTCTAATTGCAGTTTTTTTTGCAATGTTGCTCTAGTCACTCAGCTAACTCAGCATATGAATGGCAAATTTAACTTGGCCTGTGACTCAGTTTTCCACTTAAAGTCACTGCCAGGTTCAGTGACATGCTCTCATATAAACACAGACAAATAGGTGCAGGAGCAGGCCATTCGGCCCTTCGAGCCAGCACTGTCATGCAATGTGAGCATGGCTGATCATCTAAAATCAGTACCCTGTTCCTGCTTTTTCCCCCATATCCCTAATTCCTTGGTAGACACAAAATGGCGGAGTAACTCAGTGGGACAGGCAGATCTCTGGAGAGAACCTAGTCTAGGTTGTGAATTCACACCTAGGCTGTGTATATACCTCAGCTATGGTAGCATCAAAGCTGACCCTGATATTTCTCAATATCTCAGGGAGCATAATGCCAATTGAAGCACTGTAATATTCTCACACAATAAACACCAAATTCAGGGTCCATATCCTAGAGATAACTTGGAACCTAAAGACTTACTGTTGCAATAGTTCAGAGTAACGCCATTGTGCTCATTCTTACCAGACACTGATCCTTTTATACTGATGAACTGAACTACCTGATACCTCCTTTGCACCTTGAACTACTTGTAAAGATCTATGTTGTTGTGAAGCACAGTACTTATCTCTGGAGTGCTATCAGTCATTGTTAACATTACTGAGTATGTTGCCATATTTGTTGGTGGGAGCTTGCTGTGCTTAAATGTGAGCGATCCATCACCGGTACTGACCTCCCCACCATTGATGGGGTCTATAGGAGGTGCTGCCTCATAAAGGCAATCATCAGGGATCTACGCCAATCTGACCACACTCATTTCACTCCTGCCATCGGGAACAAGGTATAGGAGTCTGAAACCCGTGACCTCTAGGTTCAGGATCAGCTTCCTCCCAACAACCATTATGCTCTTGACATTACAAACACCAGCTAAACTACAAACTGTCTTTGGGGACTTTGGGCATTTGTTTTATATTGCACTCATATTGGTTTTTTTATGTACTGAAATTTTTGTTTGTTTTATTGTGTTATCTATTGTGTACTGTGTTTACAAATCCTTTATGCTGCTCCAAGTAAGAACTTAATTGTTCCATTTTGGTATATATGAAGATTAAACACTCTTGACATTTGAAAGTACTTCAATTCTCTGGGATGTTTAGAGGCTGTGAATGATACTGTAAGCTGTAGAGACTTCCCATACGTGGAAGTATGCAACGTGTGTGTTGGCTAAATATAATTTGGCATAAGCCATCTTTCTGTGCATCCAGGGATCTGACATCTAATCAACTTCTGTGGTATATTTGACATAGCTATTTTCTTCAATTCCTAGACAATGTTGTGAACTTCTAACATAGTGATGCATAAATATAGACATTATTACCTGAAAAAAAAATCCAAAGAAGATTTACAGAGGAAAAAGCAGTGGATGTAAATTCAAAGATACATTATCTGAAAGAAGATATGAAGACTGACAGGAAAGTTGGTTCAAAAATTGACTTCTCAGGCAGTCTTAAATGTTGGAGGATAGAATAGCAGGAAGTTTAAGAAAAGATAGTTGAAGAGATTGGACCAATGTGTCTGGACAACATTTAGACTTAACTACCAGTGGTGGGACCCATGAGGGAGGAAGAGAAAGGGAAGAACTTGCTGATCAGTGGACTGGAGATTAGGAGGATGTATTCCAGCCTGGAAGAGGTCTCTGAGAGCCCAACCCATGAGGACATCTAAACGCAGTGATGAAATTGTGTTGAGATGACTGCGAGCCAATATATTTCAACAAGTAAAGAGTTATTGGAAAGCCAACAGCTGTTGTTGTTGAATTAACTAAATGACATCTTGAGACTTACGTCAAATAAATGGAAGTTGAACAAAGTGCTGGAGTAACTCAGCGGGTCAGACACCATCGCTGGAGGACATTGATAGGCAACCCTTCTGACCCTCCCATTGTAAATGTCATCTACCCATAACCTCCAGAGATAGCTAAACCAGCAGAGATAGCTAAACCAGCATCTGTCCAAAGGGAAGTTGAAGATGGGCTGATAGTTTGCAGAAATAGTTGAAAATAGGGATTTCTCAGTTCTGGTGGCAAATGGCAGATTTGCAAGAACATGGAGCCTATCATTCATAATGTCTATGTTGATGTGGATTCTGAAGTTGGATGGATGGAGACATAATAGTTCTGAGATCAAAGGGCAGGGTGTGTCACAAAAGGTGCAGGAGAGGAGCTGGAGGAAATCGTGTTGTGACCATGAAGCCCTAGCTTGAAGAATCAAAGAGTTGTAGGATTGAGGAGTACTGGTATCTCCAGGAGTGCAGACTGGCTGAAGAAGACTAGTAGCAAAGTACTGGTAGACTTACAAGATGACACCATGATGTATTTCTCATTTCCATTTTGAGTGGTACATAGCCTGTGAACATTCCAGAAATACCCACATGCAAATGGAAAAGCAGTGCGGCAGGAGTCTACATTTTCACAGGTTGACGAAGATATATATTCTCCCAAAAGGGAGCTCCACAAATCTTATTCAATCCAGAAGCCTCTGCAGGCCTCAAATATTGATGCTTCCGTCGGGTTTCCTTGGTATTGTAACCCAATCTAGTTGCTTGCAGATGCATCAAAATGACAAATACTTTATTGAGGGATGGAAAATTTGATAATTTTTAGCAGTCAAAACATTATTTGTGGGCTCCAATATTCTATAATCTTGTTATCTGCACAAGATGGTATCCATGAACATCTGTAGCCACCCGATATTGTCTATGTGGTCTATGTATGCGGTCTGTATGGTCAATGTTCAGTGGGAGAAGGTACAATATGTTCCCACAGAATGAGATATCCACCACCCACAAGATCAATTGCACGTGTTTAAGAAGGAACTGCAAATGCTGGAAAATCGAAGGTGGACAAAAATGCTGGAGAAACTCAGCGGGTGAGGCAGCATCTATGGAGCGAAGGAAATAGGCAACGTTTCGGGTCGAATAGCACAGAGTAAGGGAAAGAAGGGCTTCGACATGGCACATAGTTGAAGTCTGAAACATTGTCTGGGGTCAGCATGATGAAACACTCTGCTTCTGCTTCATCTGTGGGTGGGTGTATGGAACAAGCTGCCAGAGGAGGTAGTTGAGGCAGCGACTATCCCAACATTTAAGAAACAGACAGGTACATGGATAGGACAGGTGTGCAGTAATATAGACCAAACGCAGGCAGGTGGGAATAGTGTAGCGGGGACATGTTGGCCGGTGTGGGCAAGATGGGCCGAAGGGCCTTGTTTCCACACTCTATCACTCTATGACTGTCTGTTGCCAGGAAGATGGAAGAAAGTGGTGAGGGAGCAGCGTTTGTGATGAAACAAAGGCATTGACTTCAGTTACCCCAGGGTTTAATTAGATAAAAACGTTCCCCAGGCATCTCTCCACATTTATCAGATGCTGACAAGGATCAGTAGTTATCAATATACAGTATACGTCTGCGGTGGCTGTCTGTTGAACAAGGCAATTTTTGGGAGCTGCAAGAGAACTCTCCATCTGCCCTTTGGTCAGGTTTGCCGTGTCCGGTGGGTCAGCTGGTATTTCCTCACTTTGCAAAGCATGAATTTTGCTTATCTTTGAGCTTATAGCTTATTCTCCCACCATGTACAACCCTCCTCTGGTGATCATGTGATACACTTTTCTATCCGTTGCTACTAAAATAACTGTTGCTGCTTCAATTAAAATCCCGTTGAAGTGTGGGATGATTACAGCTGACAGAGATGAGGATGTTTTCCTCATTTGATTCATAGAATCATAGAAAGCACAAACAAATAATGATGCAAAAAGGGGGATATTCAGCATCTAGGTCTATGCTGGATAGATTGGGCTTTAATTATAATTTTATTCAGTGTGCAGACCAGGCACTCGCCGAAGTAGTGATGGTTGAACGCTTTAAGTTCCTGGGAGTAAATATCACCAGCAACTTATTCTGGATTAGTCATACCCAAGCAATGGCCTAGAAAGCACAGCAAAAGCCTCTACATCCTTAGAAGGCTTAGGAAGTTTGGCTTGTCCCCAGCAACCCTCACCAACGTTTACAGATGTGCCATAGAAAGCATTTTATCGGGATGCAAAGCAGCATGATTCGGGAACAGCTCCGTCCAAGACCCTGCAAGAAATTGTGGAGAATTGTGGACGCAGCCCAGACCATCGCACAAACTAACCTCCATCACCCTGATCTCTAAAAGATCAGGGTATTAAGAGCAATAGCAAAATGGTATAGAAGAGGGGTAGAGGCTTGGGGCAGACTAGCCATGATCATATTGAGATCATATTCTATGGAATTTGATGGGCTTTCTTCATGATCATAATGAAGAGCAGAGCAGGCTTGAGGGACCATATACCCCACCTCCTATTTCCTGTGTCGGAAGGAACTGCAGATTTACATTGAAGATAGGTACAAAATGAAGGATTCTATCCAGAGATGCTGCCTGCCCCGCTGAGTTACTCCAGCATTTTGTGTCTATCTATCTGTCTAATTTCTTGTGTTTCTGCATTGACAGCAGAATGTGTGAATATAATTTGCCTAAATCTTATCTCCATTGTTAGTGTAGATCCTGGTTGTGCGAATCAATCCCTTCTTCATGACCAAAGATCCCATTTGGCTTTGGTCATCTGCTGGGAGAAGATTACCAGTTGGTTCCAGTTCAACTGCTACTTTCACTTTAGCCGAGTGTTTTATTGTCATAGATACTGAAACGGGGGACAATGGAGTACCTGCAGCAGCATTAGCAAACACAGTACCCAGTAGATATTATAATATACAAACCAAAAAAAAAAAGACATTCAATAAATTAAAAAACCAAAAGCAAAAACAAAACAAAGTGCAAAGTCCCGCGTGCTACTCGGGCAGTTTGTAGTTTAGTTGGAGTTGATAGTGTTCAATAGCCTGCTGGTTATTGGGAAGAAGCTGTTTCCGAACCTGGACATTGCAGTTTTCAGACTCCAATACCTTCTTCCTAAAGACAGGAGTGAAATGAAAGCACCACCAGGGTGGTGTGGGTCCTTGATGATGCTGGCTGCCTTTTTGTGACAGCGACTCTTATCGATGGTGGGGAGGTCAGAACCCGTGATGGACCAGGCTGTGTTCACCACTTTTTGTAATCTCCTTTGTACCTGGGCATTTGAGTCGCTGAACCAGACCGTGAGGCAACCAGTCACTACACTTCTCTACCGTACACCTGTAGATTTTTCAAGAGAATGCTTGTCAACATATCTCCTCGATCTTGCAAGGAAGTGGAGGTGTTGAAGGAGTCTCTTTCTGATTGCATCACTGTGCAGGGTCCAGGACAGATCTTTAGAGATATGCACGCCCATGAACTTGAAGTTATTGACTCCCTCCACCACCGACCAGTTGATGAAAACAGGTTTGTGGATCCTCGGCCTTTGTCTTTTAAAGCCAACAATCGGTTCCTTGTTTTTTTCTGATGGTGGGAGCAAGGTTGTTGTACTGGCACCATTCAGTCAGTCGATCGATCTCCCTCCTACACTCAGCCTCGTCATTATCCATAATTAGTCCAGCAACAGAGGTGTCGTCCACAAATTTAAAGATGGAGCTTGTACTATTGGGACGACAGATGGCACAATGGGCTAAGTGTTCGGCTGGCGACCGGAAGGTAGCCGGTTCGAATCCCGCTTGGAGTGCATACTGTCGTTGTGTCCTTGGGCAAGACACTTCACCCACCTTTGCCTGTGTGTGAATGTGTGTGAGTGATTGGTGGTGGTCGGAGGGGCCGTAGGCGCAGAATGGCAGCCACGCTTCCGTCAGTCTGCCCCAGGGCAGCTGTGGCTACAGAAGTAGCTTACCACCACCGAGTGTGACTGAGGAGTGAATGAATAATGCGATGTAAAGCGCCTTGAGTATTAGAAAGGCGCTATATAAATCCCATCCATTATTATTATTATTATTACTATGTCTGGCTACACAACCATAGGTATAGAGTTCTTCACTGGAATCTTCATTGGAATCCCTTTATATTGCACTACACGTTACTCATGTTATTCCCTTTATCATGTATCTGTGCACTGTGGAGGGCACAACTGTAATCATGTATTGTCTTTCAGCAGACCAGTTAGCATGCAACAAAAGCATTTCACCATACCTTTGTACACATTACAATAAATTGAACTCAAACTCTGACTGTCAGCGAAAATAAATGAATTTGTTGTCTGCGCTTGGATGAGGCAAGTTACAAGTATCTTGTTTGCACTCGGGGATTATGAACCTAGTCAGTTACTTGCCCCTATCAACAACTGCTCATATCTCCGACTAGTCTGTGTTTAATGAGGAAGCCCGGCTATTAAACAGCACCAATATTGAAAGCAGTTACATTGTAAAGAGAAAACAACTCCTGGGTCCCAAGTATCTACCTGAAATTAACCCTAGCAGCACACGGCAAATTGTTATTTTCCCACTCGAGCGGAACTAATCCATTGAGCTCAGGAGAAACTGTTCCACCCCTCCCACCTCCTCCACAGATCCAAGCTTGGTCCAATCTCAGTGGTTGAGTTGCAGATTATGGGCATGCTTGCTCTTGTGTGTATGTTCGGAGGCCAAGCTCCAAATTGTCATCGAGTTGTTCACTGAAACGAGAGAGAGAGAGAGAGAGAGAGAGAAATGCAAAACAAGGTCCGAAGAAGGGTTTCAACCCGAAACGTTACCCATTCCTTCTCCCCAGAGATGCTGCCTGTTCTGCTGAGTTACTCCAGCTTTTTGTGTCTATCTTCGGTTTAATCCAGCATCTACAGTTCATTCCTGCACAAAATAAGGAGAGGTTGGACAAACTTTGATAGGTTTCTCCGGTATATCGGAGGTTGAGGGGTGACCTGATAGAAGTATATAATATTATGGGAGATAGCTTAGACATTTTTCCCAGGGTTGAAATATCAAAGACTAAAGGAAACAGACTGTAAACAACATGAGATCTATGGTTTACCGTAAAATCCCTATTTTCCTGTACGCTCGGACACTAGTATTGCAGCCAGCAGGCACTGCAAAGTATTGGAGAGATTCTGCAAACACTGTATCCACAGCAACCACCAAATGCATTGGCTGGGTAAGTGTGATCAATATCAATGTCCTCTCCCGTGCCAACATCCTCATCATTGTGACACAAGGAACTGCAGGTGGTAGAATCTTGAGTTAAACACAAAGTGCGGGAGTAACTCTGTGGGTCAGGCAGCACCTGTGGAGGGAATGGATAGGCGGAATTTTGGGATAGGACCTTTCTTCAGATTGAGGAGACCGAGTACTCCAACTCTTAGTGTTTTTCCTCTCATTAAGGCTCTAGTTAAACAGTTGGTTCCATTAGACAAGCGACAATGATTGCGCCACAGTGCTGAGATTTATGATCTGCACTCTTTGTATCTTCCACTTTGCTCCAGCTATTGTACTTGAGTTTGACTTGATTGCATTTATGTACAGTATTATCTGAATCTGTTTGGATAGCACGTAAAACAAAGCTTCTCGCTGCATCTAGGTACACGTGACAATAATGAACCTAAACCTTATCCCGGCACCTGAAAACTAGGTGGACAGATGAGATTAAGCTACCCAAGTAGAATCCAAGATGTTGTTCTTCCACTTTGTGTTTGGCCTCTCCATCGCGATGGGGAAGGCTGAGGACAGAGAGATCGGCGTGGGAATGAAAGGGAGAGTTCAAATGACATGCAACCGGAGGGTCAAAATGGCTGCATTGGACAGAGTGCAGGTGCTTGCAAAATGCTCACCTGACCTATGCTTGGCTTCATCGATGTAGTGGAGGCCATATTGTGACCACTGAATGCAGTAGATTAGGATGGGGGAGATTCGTGAACTTCTGCCTCACCTGGGATGGTTCTTTACCATTGGTTTAAACTAGCATCTGCAGTTCCTTCCTACATATGGTTCTTTACCTCCCTGTTGATGTAGAGGGAGGAGGTGAGGGGTCTGGTGTTCCATATCCTACCGTTGCATGGGACAGGGGGGGGGGGGTGAGGACGGAAAAACGCTTGACACTGGCAATCGTTCCTCTTGCCTCTCAACCCTGATGCAGAATCTTGATCCAGAATGTCAAGTTAAACCTTTTGCAGCTTCACAGAAGCTGCTTGATCCTCCGAGTTCTTCCAGCACTCGGTTTGTTAGATTTCAGCACCTGCAGTTCCTTTTGTCTTCAGATCCAGAGGAGAAGAGTGGGAAATCTTCTTTATGCAGAGTGTGGATAGGAGGTTGCAGTGTGCGGGAGCAGCACTAATCAGAACTTTCATAGAATCGTACACTTTCCTGCATCAAGCCTGTATCCCACATGCCTTTGCCATCCATGTACCTGTCCAAATGTTTATTAAACATGGGGTGGTGCACCTGGTAGTGTCGCTGCCACACTGCACCAGGGACCCAAGTTTGATCCTGACCTTCTTGGGTGCTGTCTGTGGGGAGTTTGCGTGTTTTCCCAGTGACCACGTGGTTTCCTCCAGTTTCCTCCCACGTCCCAGACGTGTGGGTTTTCAGGTTAAGTGACCTCTGTAAATTGTCCCTTGTGTGTAGGGAGTGGATGTGAAAGTGGGATAACAAAGAACTAATGTGTGTTGGGTGAACAATGGTGGGCGTGGACGCGTTGGGCCAAAGGGCTTGTATCCGTGCTGTATCTCTAAAAAACTAAACTGTAATTTTATTTGTCTCCACTCCCTCCTCTGATAGCTTGTTCCAGATATTTTCCATGCTATGTGTTAAATACTACTCCTTGAGATCTCCTTCAAATCTGTGTCTCACTTTAAACCTCTGCCCTCTAGACAAAGGATTCTGATTATCTATCCTAACTGTGCCACTCATAATTTTATAAATCTTCTACAAGGACACCCTTCAGACTCCTATGTTCCATTGAGAATAAACCCAGTCAGTTACTTGCCCCTATCAACAACTGCTCATCTCTCCGACTAGTCTGTGTTTAATAAGGAAGCCCAGCTATCCAGTCCTTTATTATAACTACATTATTCCATTCCATGTAACATAGAACACAGAGCAGTACAGCACAGGAACAGGCCCTTCAGCCCACAACATTTGTGCCGAATATGATGCTAAGACCAACTCGTATCTGCCTGCACATAAATGCATATCCCTCCATTCTCTGCATATCCATGCGCCTATCCAAAAACCTCTTAAATGCCACTATCGAATCTGCCTCCATCACCACAGTGGTGCAGTGGTAGAGTTGCTGCTTTACAGTGCCAGAAGCCCAGGGTCATTCCAGACTATGGGTGCTGTCTGTACGGTGTTTGTATGCTCACCCTGTGATAGTGTGTGTTTTCTCTGGGTGCTCCGGCTTCCTCCCACACTCCAAAGACGTCTCCCTTAAACCTTGCCCCTCTCATTGAAAAGCTATACTCTCTAGTCTTTGATCTTACCATCCAGGGAATATCCTGGTGAATCCTTTCTTCAGTCTCTCTGCTGCTGCAAGTAAGAATTTAATTGTTCTATCTCAGACATATGACAGTCAAACACTCGTGACCCTTGTTACCACATCATCTTGTGGTGTGGCGACCAGACCTGTACACAATACTCGAAGCACAAGCTAACCAGCGTTTTTTGCAACATGATATCCCGACTCTTTCACTCAGTGTCACGACCTATGAAGGCAACCATACCAAATGCTTCTTTCACTACACCAACCACCTATGTTAGTGTTTAAAAATAAAATTGGGTTCTTGAGGGAAAATAATTTGCAAAGCTTGAGTAAGGACTAGGAAAATGGGACTGTCTGGATTGATCAACAGAGAATTAATTGACTCATTGGGCCAAATAGCCTTCAGGTGTGCCATTTTATGCCACCTGTCACGAAAATCACAGGAGGCACTGATGAAAACTTTTTCTTGGAGTGGGCCAATTGATTCTTCAACAATTCCACGCAATGTCATAAAGTAGAAGCCTGTTTTCAGTGCTGCAAATTAATTCTGGTTTTATCCATCTCGGCTGCGGCATTGTGCAAAGGTGCCACCTTCTTTAAAATCTGAAGGAAAAGTGATGCAGATCTATCACTGATAGACCACCAAGCTGGATTAGTCTGTCCAAGCTCCAACAAGGCATGGAGTGGAGTAGAAGGATTTACTGCTTCAAAAGGTTAGATGCTGTATTTTTTATCCCCGGGGCTAGGGTTCAAATCTGGCACAAACTGATAAAAGTCTGCTGTCTTTAAAGGTCTAGTGTGAAATAAATTTGCACAGTCTCGATTCAGAAGCCAGTAGGGGCGGCCTATGGTATTAGGTTGGTAATCTCCCATGGAGATTGCAAGGGTTTTTGGAAGGGGATAGTCACACTGGTGCAGGAAATAATCTTAAGAAAATGATCCGGAGGGATATGGTTGGAACAGGGAGTGGAAGCAATAGTCCCTGCCCTGGGGATTACTGGCTGCTGATGCTGCGAAACTGAAATGGAAAGTGTGTTACTGTCAACCCTTGTGATCCCTCTCCCTACTGAACTTAAAATAAAAAAGAGAAAGGATACAAATTAATTATAAAGAACGATAAATCCCATTACTATTTTCCTGTGGAAAAAAAACAAATTATTCGTAAATGCTAATTGATTATTTTATCCGTTTTAAAAGCTAAACTTCAATGTTTTCTCCTGCCTTCTTTCTTCCGGTGGAGGGACATAATCCTGGGACCCCCCGTGTTTCAAACGATTGCCATTATCTTGATGCCTGGACGAGATTCTTTTCTTATTTGTCTCCTCCTGTCTTCTCCGTTTACATTGTGTGTGTGTGGGGTGGGGTGGGGGCAAGGGGTAGTTTTTGCGGTTCAAAGATGAGTTCGGGTAATAAATGCAGCGGGTGGAGATAAAGGGAGACCCTTGAGAGATCTGCGCGCCAGCGTTTTGTTCCGTGCAGGCTGGAAAGCAGTGGCAAGGAATTAAACCCAGTGGCACTAGAATAAACATAGCAGCCCCTCTACATCCACCACCCCCTCCCTCCTCCTCATCCCCCCCATCTCCCTCCCTCCCCCCATCTTCTTCTCTACCTTCCCATCTCCCTCCCCCCGCCATCCTGCGAAGAGCAGCTCATCCATACTAAAAGTCGGTGACCGTAAACTGATTTTAAATGGCAATCTTGAAATTTGGATCATCGAAGCATTCAGAACCCCATGGTGTCCAAAGGGCTCGCAGTGAGCCGGGCTTTGCACATCCATAAACCCCGGTCAGCCGGGTGCATTGTCAAGTGACTTAACACACAGACAGACAGACATTTAAGTGACCCAGCTTGGCTGGCTAATTGATGTATACACAACCCCTCTAGTATGTCACAAGGTTGATTTTATTTTGCTTAGGGTAACTCTCTCCCGATGGTCACATTTCTGATGGAATGGTCTTAATCTTTTGCCTGCTGTCTTGTATTTTGCATTGTGCAAAAAAAAGTTTTCGATGGTGGCTGAAACCAGAAAAAAAAACAAAAAATAAAATTTCTCCCAGTTTCCAAGGATTAATTAAAAGCGATCTCTTTAAACCCTGCTTGTTGCTAAGCTGAATGGGAATATACAAGCTGCTTTTTGCAGACAGCCAGTCCTCAAGGGGTGTCACCAGTGAGCGCACAGGCTGAAACAGGAAGTCTTTCTTCTCTCTACAGCTGAGTGGTGCCTCCTGTGTTCTTCATTCTGTGGGTTAGCGATGGCCAGACTGAGAGAGGCAGACCGAGCTCAGCAGCAGCAGCAACAACAGCAGCAGCAGCAGCAGCTTCAGCTCCAGCAACAGCAGCAGCAGCAACAGCAGCCGCCCCCCAGCCACCAGCTCAAGCCCATGAACGGAGCTGATCTCCAACACGGCCAGATGAAGGACCACGACGCCATTAAGCTGTTCATCGGGCAGATCCCTCGGAACCTGGAGGAGAATGATCTGAAGCCCCTCTTTGAAGAATTCGGGAAGATATACGAGTTAACTGTGCTGAAGGACCGATTCACAGGCATGCACAAAGGTTTGAACAGCATCAGCACCACCTACAGCATAGGGCAGCATAGCAGTTAATGTGAAATCATAAAGAGAGTGATATTAATAGATTTTTAAGCGTTAATTCCTTAGTATTATCAAAATATTTCAAATCAGTTCCTGTTAGCATTTATTAAAAAAATGTCAATACTAATCAGAAAACATTTATTTATTTAAAATAACAGTGATGAAATTAGAAGACATGCAATAATCAGGGCATAAAAGTATTTGATTAAAATCACATTTAAAATGTCGCCACTCAATGTTTTTTTTTGCTTTAGGCTAATTGGCAAGACAAGAAATTGTCATTTATATCTTCTGTTATCGCCATAATATTTACAGATTTCATCAAGTTATCACGAATCACAATTTCTCTTATTTTTTTCCAAAAGAGGTGCAAGTGTTAAAGACTTAATTTAAAACCCTTGAATTCATTTTCCGATTTACTATCAATTCAAATGGGATGAACTAAATGCATTCTTCCTATTAATGCAAATATTGTGGGCTATCAGTTATAGCAATGTTACATAATTTTAAGGATTGCAAGTTTACATTGATTTCAGAATTGTCGTTCACATTTGCAGCTTAGTTTAAAGAGGCATCATCTTTAGTCCTTAGCTAGGAGCGTAGCCGCCTATTCTTTCTTTCTCTATAAAATCCCATGCAAGTAACTCAACATTGAAAGGTCTTTTTGTTTAGCAAAGCAATGTCAAGATTTGCTGCAATTTACTTCTTGGCTTGGCAGATTTATCATCCACTTCTACTACAAAGAGCAGAAACCCTTTAAACTAGCGTAGAGCCACATTGCTATTTGTATTGTTCTTCACTTCCCTTGTCTCTTATATAACAGCCCTACTACGCTTTCGACTTTCGAAGATTTTTTTTTAAATTGTCAACTTATCATCGGAAAAACTGACACCTTACCTATTTCGAAGTCAAACTATACCAGAAGCCTGCCTATGATGAGGGATATGTCACAGATATTATTTTTGTTTGTGCTTAAATTTTCACTCAGTGAGCAGGGCTGAATCTTCACATTACATTAAAATCCAGCCGGCAATGTGTGCCATATCAGATTTTCTCTCCAAATGAGAAAGCCACTAAGGATGTGTGTGCTGTGAAAGATTGTGGTTTGTGAGTATTATTACCGGGGGTGTGTTACGGCAAAGATGTGTGAGCCGGTTCCTGTGTTAATGGCTGATTATAAACAATGCATGCTACCTCCAAGGTTGTAGTTCATCGCAGGGCATTTGGGAGAATTTCTGTGTGTGTGTGTGAGTGATGTTTGTAAAGAATCCTAGTGAAGCGTAGAGTGTCGAGACAGAATATTTACAGTTGTGATGTTACAGTTAACATTTATAGTCTGGTCCACGGTGGTGTAATTTTTAAACCAATTTTCTGCTTTACTGCTTAAAAGCGTTGTTTACCAAATGGTACAATGTGTAGTAATGAGTTTCTTGCATGAAAACACTTGCACAAACGATATCCCAACTGTTTCTCTCCTTACTTGCTTTATATAACAGCATCTACCATTTCCAGAGCTGCACCTGCCAGATGTTTCATATGACTATTTTTTTCCACCATGAAATGGTCTTTATTTAAGAAGCAACTAGCTTAATTTGTTGGTATCAAATTCGTATTAAATAGAGAAATTATTTTTGCATTGTGTGCCAATATGAGGGGACCAGAGATTCTCGACTCAGTGGTGGAGGGAGGGGGAGGGGGGGGAGAGGGGGGGGGGGGGGGGCGGGGGGGGGGGGAGGGGGAAGGGTAATTTTCCAGTTAACCTGATAATCCAAGGACCAGTCAAATCTGTATTTTCATTGCTATCTTGTGAAATGTTGTTGACTTGTATGATACCAAGTGTGCACTATTTCGTAGCTATATGTTATTTCCCAAATATTTTAAGGGATTATTTTGGATTTTGGGATTTCATTTCCCCTTTGGGTGACAAACGTCTGCCTAATCTCTTGACATCTTCCCAACATTTGGGAGAAGTCTTCTTTTTTTCTGAAAGCTCCCTTCCGCTGTTTGAATCTGAGTAATTGATTTGGTTTTCCTGGTTCCTTCAGCCTGACTGAGCCAATTTTGGATATATGCTTTTGGACCTATTTTGCATTTGTGCGCAGTAGGGATTATATCCTTGCCAATCCCCTCCTTGGGTTTCAGATTTAGACAACAGGCATTAACCTGTATTGTTTTTTTTGCGTTTAGAAAAGTTTTAATTGCAACAAGTAAAATAATGAGAATCACTGGTATTTTCCAGCTTTAAGATCATTTATGGCTAATATTTGTTTCCTGACTTATCCTTTTTAATCTCCTTGGGGTTCTGAATTGTCAGGCATGGTCCTTTACTCTGCTTTCACTATCTAAAGCCAAAATGCAATGTTGGATCAGCATAAAAATGCAATGCCGCTCTGCACACTGATGGAAGTTGATTTTAAAATCTTATCCCTCACTCCCACTGGCAGTTCTTTGTTAACTTCCTTAATTACTTCATTGGTATTTCCATTTTCATCCATTTTATTTGAAAAATCAAGTAGGTTACTGTGACAGAGAACAACCGGGGGAACGTTGCATCAGCTCTAATTCGGCTTTTGCAATGTGATGAGACGAGCGGAAAGAGTTATGTTGTGTTTTGATAGTAGATTGCACTAATGTGCCTACCTGCACCCTTCAATCTTTTCTGTTAACAAACACCGATCAACGTGCTTCTATATAGCATCGTTCATTTCCCTTTCATAATTAGCTTTAAAAAGCCAGTTAAATATTTTTAGAGCTTAGTCACCAAAAGGCATTGTAAGGAAAGCCGAGCCATGTGCATATTTTTCCTCAATGTTAAAATTTATTCCTCAAGCTTGTTTCCCTTCGAGTGGCAAATTGGGTGAAATACTCTTCATATACTTGGCTTATTATTTTTTAATTATTTTTTAAACATGTTGCCCCACTTCCTGAAACCCCCAGCACCAAAAAACATATATTTGATTCAATTCCATTGGGGATTGATAGGACATCATTGCAATACCTCAAATTCCTTTCATCAATGAGAACAAACTAAACATGGAACAAAATGCAAAGTGCTGGAGTAACTCAGCGAGTCAGGGTGTATCTGCGGAGGGAATGGATAAATGGATAGGCGACTTTTCTGGTCAGGAACCTCCCAATTCCCACTGGCCTTCTACCCTCTCTGCACCTTGTTATTTCCAACTACTGGTGAGACATCAACCCTCTTGAAGATGGACACAAAATGCTGGAGTAACTCAGCAGGACAGGCAGCATCTCTGGAGAGAAGGAATGGGGAACGTTTCGGGTCGAGACCCTTCTTCAGTCTGAGAGTCGGGGGAGAGGGAAAGTGGAAGATATCAACCATCTTGACTTCTCCACTCCCCTTGCCAACTCCAATCTCACCCCCTCGGAACCTGCTGTCTTAACCTGGAATTGTCTTAGTTACCCAATGCCTTCAAAAGGATATGGGATGAAATTGGTCCTTGTCAATAGAGTGTAATGAGAAATAACTTCTTATACCCTGTCTGATTATTTATTCAAGTCAATAAAAGTAAGCATGGTATAAAAAGATTAGATTTTACTATTGTCTATTTCATGCTATTAACAAAGTCCAATTTTGCCCCATTTTGCCCTTACGGTGATTAGGAGACCAACATAGCATGATAAATCTATTCAATATGTACATGCTATTGATTCAATAAAATATGAATGCCATTTATTAAAGTGTGTTTGATTTTTTTTGTAGCTGTCGATATGGAGATTTAGCTTCAGTTATATTTTAATATTAAAAGCATGTTTTAGAGTCTTTAACCTATTTTATTGGATTTAAACATAGGATCAGCCTCACAGATTAATTGATCAGGTTTCCAGTTGCCAATCTTTTGATAGACTCAAATCTACAGAGTGAGATTTTATATTGATTGTATGTTCCCGATTCCATGCTGCTGTTTGGTTTGGAAAATGAATGGCTCTTAAATTTGGCAGCAAGTTCTGGCCCCCTCCTATCCAAGTCCGGATGGTCACTTAAATAATCTTTGTGTATTTAAGATGGTGCATTCGAGCGCTGGACTCAAGAAGGGTCTTGACCCGAAACGTCACCTATTCCTTTTCTCCAGAGATGCTGTCTGACCCGCTGAGTTACTCCAGCTTTTTGTGTCTATCTTTACTGGAATAACTGGGCTTGCGATCAGTAGGTGTCTGAAACAGTGCTTTTGAGCCCAAAAGTTGTTATTGCCTTCATATATTTTTTTATATAACAAGTTAGAAGTATTGAGAAACCTATAGTTGGAGATAGATATTTACCTGTTGGCTCATTCTATCTCTTTAGGGATACATTTTAACTCCTGGAGTCATAGTGTATAATTGCAAGTATATTTATGTACTTAGTGCAAGCATTGGTCATACCAGACTTTAGGACCTATAGGCGTACTATTTAGATAATACTGGTCCCACTAATTAACACTGACAGCATGTGCTAAGGGACATGCTACCAAGGCTGACCATGCCTATCCATGATAGGTTTGATGCTTTGAAGCATAGAAGAGTACAGCAGAGGCAGAGGCCCTTCGGCCCACGATGTCTGTGCCAACTCATCTCCTCTGCCTGCATGTGGTCCATGTCCCTCCATTTCATGCATATTGTATATGCACCACCACCACCCCTGGCAGTTCGCTCCGAGCATCCATCACTCTCTGTGTCAGAAAAAAGAAGCCTTGCACATCTCCTTTAAACTTTGTTCCTGTCACCTTAAAGCTATGGCCTCTAGTCTTAGACATTACCATCCTATGAAAATAGGTTCTGACTGTCGACCTTATCTATGCCTCGCATATTTTTTATACCTCTATCAGATCTGTCCTCAGCCTCAGACGCTCCAGAGGAAAGGATCCAGGTTTGTCCAACCTCACCTTATAGTTAACACCCTCTTAATCCAGGCAACATTCGGGTAAACCTCTTCCACACCCTCCCCAAAGCCTCCACATCCTTCCTGTAATAGGATGGCGAGAATACTCCAAATGTGGCCTGACCAAAGTCCAATAAAGCTGCGTCATGACTTTCTGTCTCTTATACTCAATGCCCAAATTGATGAAGGCAAACATACCATAAGCCTTCGTCACAGATCTATGTACTTATGTTGCCACTTTCAGGAAGCCATGGAACATTCGGTACATCTGAAGAAGGGTTTCGGCCCGAAACGTTGCCTATTTCCTTCGCTCCATAGATGCTGCCGCACCCGCTGAGTTTCTCCAGCACTTTTGTCTACCTTCGATTTTCCAGCCTCTGCAGTTCCTTCTTAAACACAATGCTGTTTTGCGTCTTGCCATTACGCTCCTGCACTCCGAAATGAGCTGCAATGTTTTAGAAATGCAGAGTATAACACCGATGACTAAAAAAGGCAGGTACAAATTACAAACTCAATTCAACGTGGAGCCATGGATAACCAATTTGTAGATGTCAGTGAGTTGTACAGAACCGTTTGCCTGTTGGCACATAAGATGCTGGTGACTTGCATTCCCCAAATTGAAAGCAGTGCTCTAAGCAGACAAAGATCTGTGTAAACAGTCCCAATCCACCGAATCTATCCTACTACATATGAATGTAACATGGTGGCATTCTTGGATGGGAAGGGGTGTAGATGGTATAATTCTGACCTAACTCAACCTTCAGGGAAAAATTGTTTTTATTCCAAAGTACTTCAGAGGAGAACACATTTGGTAAAAACCTCAACAAATGGCATGGCTTCATGAATTGATAGGGGCGGTGCAGAATCTCCGTGAAGGAGTCAGTTGTGACGCAATGCTCTAAGTCAAGGGTTAATCATGGTTCAGTCTTTGCATCTTGTCTTTGAGTCAGAAGTCTAAGGTTAAAGGCCATTCTCTTGACTGACACTGCACTGCAATGCGGACAGAGTGCTACACACTCAGAGGTGCCATTTTTCATGAGACATTGATCCAAATCTGTCCTCCCCGTTGAATGCACAAAATCCCTTTGGGAAGATAGACGCAAAATGCTGGAGTAACTCTGCGGGTCTGGCAGCATCTCTGGAGAAAAGGAATAGGTGACGCTTTGGGTCGGGACCCTTCTTCAGAATGAGAGTCAGGGTAAAGGGAAATTAGAGGTATGACAAGGTATAGACCAAATCAGAGCCGGCACCGTGGTGAAAGAGCCCACAAAGGTCCATTGTTGGCTGTGGAGGAGGTGATAACGAGAGGATACGAACAGTAAAACTAGCAGGATGACTAGGATGAGGGAGGGACCCCAAGCTGATCCTCCTACGTCCCTCTCGCCCTCTTTCTCCATCCCTCCCGTGCCCTAGTTGTCCTGCTAATTTCACTGTTTGTATCCCCTCGTTATCACCTCCTCTGCAGCCAACAATGGACCATAGTGGGCTCATTCGGTGCCGGTTCTGATTTGGTTCTGTACCTTTTCATACCTCTAATTTCCCTCTGCCCTAACTCGGTTTGAAGAAGGGTCTCGGCGCGAAACGTCACCTATTCCTGTTCTCCAGAGATGCTACTGGACCCACTGAGTTACTTCCAGCATTTTGTGTCTATTCTTCGGAGTAAATCAGCATCTGCAGTTCCTTCCCACACAAATCCCTTCGGGACTATTCAAGGCTAAGGGGGAACTGGTCGAATGTTATTTTTTATTACCCCTGCTTATGTAACTCTGTTGACTTCAATACAATGAGATGCGATATGAAAGCAAGTGCTTCTCAGTGGCTGCGTTTGGTTCGAATTTATCACTAAGACCAAATCACTAATTCAGACCATTTAATCTGTTGTGCTGATGGGGCCATGCTTGGTTCCCTGCATTATAAGGTCCCACAGTTCAAAAGGCATTTGATTTAAGACTACATAAACGCAAGTTCTTTTCCCCCCCCCCTTTTCCGATCACATGAGACCAAATCGCAGGCGTGACACTGAAACATCAGTGAAGGCAGATGCTCCAAATTAATGCCCCGGGCATATTGCTTGTGAGGATGGGAGCATTCGTCGGGAATACGAGTGCAGAGGTTAGCAAGTTACACAGAAATCTTTGCCCATTAACTTGCGCGATGCAAAGACCTCCAATCCCGAGGTTCATACTGCATACTCCCACAAGGCATAGCACTGTACCCAAAGCCCCAATTCATTAAATCTGCACCAGTGTATGGAACGATGGCATTGTGAAGTCTTGGATACCCACAGGATAACTTTAACCCAGCCTACTCAACCTCTCCCTAGTGCTCGGATCCTCTAGTCCTGAAACATCCTTGTAAGTGGCCGGTTTGGACGAGTTGGGCCGAAGAGCTTGTTGCCTTGTTGTTTCACTCTATGATTCTACGACTTTCACCCCCAAAATACTTCCTTCGTATCTGTAAGCCCTGCCCCTGTTGTTCAGCAGATGCCAAGAGTCCTCCAGGTCATTGATTAGTGCTTGGTGACAAGCAGGTGGGAGTTGAGAGGATGGCAACCAGAGTGGTCTTTATCCTGTGTTAACAAGTAACTGCAGATGCTGGTTTAAACCAAAGAAAGACACAGAGTGCTGGAGTAACTCAGCAGGTCAGGCAGCAACTGTGGAGAAAAAGGATAGGTGACATCTCGGGTAAGGATCCTTTTTCAGACCTTATCCTCTTTGAATGGTGCCCACCCCCCACCCCCCCCCCCCATGCCCAAATCTTTCAGCATACGTTTATTGGATGATAATTGGGAGCAGGAACACTGGCTTACACCCCCCGCCCCCCCCCCCCTCTCTAATCCTCCCACCTCCTTCCCCATTTCTACTCACCACCTAATTTTCACTTCAAAAGGAATGGTTGACGTTCTTCAGACTCTGTAGGGTCTCAACCCAAAACATCACCTGTTCCTATTTACACCAGAGATCAACACAAAAGGCTGGAGCAACTCAGCGGGACAGGCAGCATCTCTAGAGAGAAGGAATGGGCGATGTTTCGGGTCGAGACCGGGTGGTGAATCTGTGGAATTCTTTACCACAGAAGGCTATGGAGGCCAAGTCAGTGGATATGTTTAAGGCAGAGGTAGATAGATTCTTGATTAGTACGGGTGTATGGGGAGAAGGCAGGAGAATGGGGTTAGGAGGGAGAGATAGAACAGCCATGATTGGATGGCGGAGCAGACATGATGGGCCAAATTGCCTAATTCTACTCCTATCACATGATGTTACGAGTCCCTTCTTCAGACTGAAGAAGGGTCTTGACCCAAAACGCTACCCATTCCTTCTCTCCAGAGATGCTGCCAGTCCCGCTGAGTTACTCCAGCATTTTGTGTCTAGCTTTAGCCTGAAGTAAGCTGGGGGTGCAGCACTTTGGTCTGTGCAGATGCGTAACAACCTTGCCTGGGCAGCTAGTTACCACGCAGGGAAAATGATTTCCATTGTTCATTCAATTGCTAATTAGAGCACACAAATGTAACATCATCAAAATAACGGGGAGTGAGAATAGGAAGATTTTTTTTAATATACTTGAGCTTGGCTTGTTTGTAATTCTTGTACAATATTATATCTTTTGATTGGATTGCATGCAAAACAAAGCTTTTTGCCTTATCTCAGTACGTGTCACTGTAGTGAGCCTAAATGTGAACCGAGACAGTGTGCTTTTAAATTACCTGAACCCAGACAGTGGTGGAAATGGGTTCAGGGAACTGGCATTTGTAACAAAAGATTGTGAGTGGAGAGCATGTGAGTGGGGCTGATCGGATGGTTCACAGTCACAATGAGCCGGTAGTTAGCCGTCAGTCCCGTCGAATGCTCGTGATTTTATGCACGAGCCCAGACAGTAAATGCCGGCAAGCTGTTCATCTCTGTCGGTCAATGCGGCACAGTGGCGCAGCTGGCGGAGCTGCTGCCTCGCGGCGCCAGACGCCCCGGTTCGATCCCGACACCGGGTGGAGTTTGCAGGCTCTGCCTGTGACCCGCGTGGGTTTCCTCCGAGTGCTCCGGTTTCCTTCCACATTCCAAAAAGATGGCTCTGTAAATTGCCCCATCGTGCGTAGGGAGTGGATGAGAAAGTGTGATAGCATAGAACTAGTGCGAGAGGTGGTCAATGGTTGGCATGGACCCAGACGAGTCTGTTTCCATGCTGTATCTCTGAACTAAACTAAACTAAACCCTCCATTGCCAGAGTGAGCAACAGCGGAAATTGGAGGAACAGCACCTCATATTCCGTCTGGGGACCTTGCGTCCGGATGGCATTAACATTGAATTCTCCCAATTTTGCTAGCCCTTGCTGTCTCCTCCCCTTCCTTAACCCTCTAGCTGTCTCCTCCCACCCTCCCATCCGCCCGCCCTCGGGCTCCTCCTCCTCCTCCCCTTTTCCTTCCTTCTCCCCCCCATCAGTCTGAAGAAGGGTTTCGGCCCGAAACGTCGCCTATTTCCTTCGCTCCATAGATGCTGCTGCACCCGCTGAGTTTCCCCAGCAATTTTGTGAGCCTTGGACATCTATTGAGATGATTTAATTCATTTAGTTTAGAGATATACCACATGCAAAGAGGCTCTTCGGCCCACTGGGCCGAAGAGCCTCTTTGCATGTGGTGTATCTCATGCCAACCATCATCCCGTTCATTTCAATGTTATCCCGGTTTTGCACCCTGAACACTGGGAACAAGTTACAGAGGCCAATTAACCTACATACCTGCACGTCTTTGGAATGTGGGAGGAAACCAGTCATGGAGTCACAGGGAGAACGTGCAAACTCCACATAGGCAGCATCTGTGGTCAGGATCAAACCCGGGTCTCTGGCCCTGTGAGGCAACGGCTCTACCAATGTAAAGCACTTTGGCCAACGAGAGTTGTTTTTTAAATGTGCTATATAAATAAAAGTGACTTGACTTGAAAGTGACTCGACCATTGCATCGCTGTGCCACCCTAATTATTTAGAAATCATTCCAAAGGGCTGAAAAACAACCACCTGGTAATACACGAGCAGTATTCCAATAGGATTTGCTAAACAATAGACAATAGACAATAGGTGCAGGAGGAGGCCATTCGGCCCTTCGAGCCAGCACTGCCATTCAATGTGATCATGGCTGATCATCCCCAAACAGTACCCCGTTCCTGCCTTTTCCCCAGATCCCCTGACTCTGCTATCTTTAAGAATAAGTGTGTTAAATTTTTTTTTAATCTGTACATTATAATTTCCCTCCAATTGTTCACTATTGCCTTGTTCACTACTGCTTCCTTGAGGCAGATGTGGATATTACTAGAGGTTTAAACACTTGCTGCCATCCCCACCCATACTTTGTAGAGGAGTCGCTGACTCATTAATGGGGATGTTGCTTGCAAAATATACAGTAGTAGTTTACTGAAACATTGCGTTCCTTTTTTAGTGATTTGTGAATGAATAGTTTTGTTTTGAATAGTACGAGTAGACATGTCAAGGGATTAGGGACGTGGATTAGTAGCGTTTAGGAGGCTTCTGGATATGTAGGGAATGGAGGGATGTGGATCGTGTGCAGGCAGATGAGACAAGTGTATCTTGGCATCATGTTTAGCACGGGCATTTTGTGCCATAGGCCTGTTCCTGTCTTGTACCTTTCTAGGGTCTAAGGGTCGGACAGCTGAGATTTAGAAACTTGAAATCATCTGGTGCCAAAATAATCTCTGCAAGGATGTGAAAATGGAAATTTGCTTCCCCCTGACATTTTATCGGTTTGTGGCTGCACAATGGTTATGCCACTGGCTGGCAACTGGACTGGCTGTTTCCTGGACAAGCTGATGGAGCCTCTGCCTCACAGTGCCAGAGACTCAGGTTTGATCCTGACAATAGACAATAGGCAATAGGTGCAGGAGTAGGCCATTCGGCCCTTCGAGCCAGCACCGCCATTCAGTGTGATCATGGCTGATCATCCCCAATCAGTACCCCGTTCCTGCCTTCTCCCCATATCCCCTGACTCCACTATTTTTTAAGAGCCCTATCTAGCTCTCTCTTGAAAGCATGACCATGGGTGCTGTCTGTGCGGAGTCTGCACGTCCTCCCCGTGATGACGTGGGTTTCCTCTGGGTGCTTCAGTTTCCTCCCACATTCCAAGGGCGGGTTTGTACATTAATTGGCCTCTGTAAATCACCACTAGTGTGGAGGGAGTGTGAAAATGGGATAACATAGAACTGGTGTCAATGGGTGATTGATGGACTCGGTGGGCCGAAGGGCCTGTTTCCAAGCTGAATCCCGAAACTAAACATGGTTTCAGATCCTACCATAGCAGTGGGGAACTGCAGTGAATTCAGTTAATTAAATAAAATATCCTGAAATTTAAATAAAAGTATTAATAATGTTCAAGAAGGAACTGCAGTTGCTGGAAAATTGAAGGTAGACAAAAGTGTTGGAGAAACTCAGCGGGTGCGGCAGCATCTATGGAGCGAAGGAAATAGGCAACGTTTCGGGACGAAACGTTGCCTATTTCCTTCGCTCCATAGATGCTGCCGCACCCGCTGAGTTTCTCTAGCACTTTTGTCAACCTCCTATTAATAATGTTCATTGGTTTATAGTCATAGGAGCAGCAGCAGGCCTTTTTTCCTATGAAGTTTACTCTGCCATTCAATCATGACTGATTTATCTCTCCCTCTCAACCCCATTCTCCTGCCTTCTCCCCATAACCCCCCGACACTCTTAGTTGACATGATCCTACTGAATTGTTGAGAACATCTGTTTGCCTCACTGATTTTCTTAAAGGAAGGGATTCTGCAAGACTCTGTGACTCTGGGACACAGCAATATCCTTAGTTGCCCTCTGAAATGGCTCAGTATGCCATATTATTCAATACTAATTAAGTAAGGAAGCAATCAACAAATACATGAAGCTTCCTTATTCCTGAGCGAAACCAACGCAAAAGAGAAAGATAAGCAGACGTTCTAATTAAATGTTTTAACCATTCCATGAGTATCTTCAAGTAGGAGGTGGTTTCAAGGTCTGATCTATGCTGAGTTAGGTAAACTTGGCCATGGAAGCTGTAACGTGGTCAAGAGAGAAAACATTATTCAGGGCTCGTGCTACTGACCACTAAACTGCGTTTGACTGGGAAACGGGTGCACCTACATTAGAAGGCAAAAGGCAGTATAGGCTGGAAATCTGTATGAAAATGAGAGATGTACTCAGTCATTCAGTGTCTGTGGGGAAGAAACAGAGTTAACATCGGGGAGACTAAGCGGAGGTTGGGCGATCGTTTCGCCGAACACCTCCGCTCGGTCCGCAAGAACCTACCTGACCTCCCGGTGGCTCAGCACTTCAACTCCCCCTCCCATTCCCAATCCGACCTCTCTGTCCTGGGTCTCCTCCATTGCCAGAGTGAGCAACACCGGAAATTGGAGGAACAGCACCTCATATTCCGCTTGGGGAGCCTGCATCCGGCGGGCATGAACATTGAATTCTCCCAATTTTGTTAGCCCTTGCTGTCTCCTCCCCTTCCTTAGCCCTCGAGCTGCCTCCTCCCATCCCCCAGCCCTCGGGCTCCTCCTCCTCCTTTTTCCTTCCTTCTCCCCGCCACCCCCTATCAGTCTGAAGAAGGGTTTCGGCCTGAAACGTTACCTATTTCCTTCGCTCCATAGATGCTGCTGCACCTGCTGAGTTTCTCCAGCATTTTTGTGTACCTAACGATTCTTTAGTTTTGTTTAGATTAGAGATACAGCGTGGAAACAGTCCCTTCGGCCAACTGAGTCCACGCCGACCATTGATCACCCGTACACTAGCACAATACGAGGGACAAATTCCAATTTTTACAAAGGTCAATGAACCCACGCGGTCACAGGGAGAATGCACAACCTCCATGCAGACACCACCTGTGGTCAGGATTGAACCCGGATCTCTGGCACTGCAAGGCAGCAACTCTACCGCTGTGCCACCGTGCCGCCTTGGTTTCTGGTTGACACTCGTTCATCAGAATTAGAAAACGTGAATGTTTAATGTTTGTTGGAGAAAACTGGGAGAGGTGAGGAGAACGAGGGTGGATAAGGTGGAGACCGTGATGCAAATGGCGAGTGTGTTCGCTGAGAGATGTGCTGAGGGCTGGCTAACTGCAGCTCATCTATCTGGAAGAGGGGTAACAACATGCGGGGAAGATGAGTAAGAACAGAGGAGTGAGGACAATTGCTGGAACTGAGATACATATTAAGCAGAGTGTAGGGAGGAACTGCAGATGCTGGTTTAAACCAAAGAAAGACACAAAAAGCTGGAGTAACTCAGCGGGTCAGGCAGCATCTCTGGAGAAAAGGAATAGATGACGTTTCGGGTTGAGACCCTTCTTCAACAGTCTGAAGAAGGGTCTTGACCCAAAACGTCACCTATTCCTTTTCTGGGGAGAAGCTGCCTGACTCGCTGAGTTACTCCAGCTTTTTGTGCCTGTCTACAAATCAGGCATTTTCTGGGCATTGAATTAAAAGAAAATGTTGGAAGCACCCAACGGAGCAGGCAGCATTTGTGGAGAGAGATAAAACTTGAGTTAATGCTCTGATCTTTCTGCAGAACCAGCCAGTTCGGACACAAACTAGATACGATGGCTATCCGAAATGGTTGAATTCATTGTTGACTCCTAAGGGTGTTTCCATGTCTGTGGTGTGGCTGCGTGCATATTGGCAAAGTCTGCCGGTTAACAGTGTTCACTGTCAAGTTATGAAAGAACTTCAAAATAATTGTTTAGACTATAAAACACTCTTGACTCTTGACTACATGGGTTTCTTCCGTGTGCTCCAGTACCCTCCCACATGCCAGAGATGTGCAGGTTCATTGGCCTCTGTGAAGCACTCCCAGTTTGTCAGGAGCGGATGAAGAAGTGGGATAACGCACAACTAATGTGAACAGGTGATCAATGTTCTCGCTGGGCTGAAGGCCCTGTTTCCAAGCAGTATCTCCTAACTAAACTAAACTAAACTAAATCTTTGCTGAACTCCCTCTGTGGAAAATATAGCCATTTTATGTAGGAAGAACAAGATTGAGTACAATATCTCACCAAGGCCACTTTACGATTCCTATTTCAATTTAAGGCAATTTTACTCTTGTACTCAAATACAGTGGTGTGTACCATTTGGCTTCCTAATCACTTTCTGTACCTGGCATGTTGGCTTACAGTTATTTGTGTGTGAGGATAACTAGGTCTCTTTGATCATCTACTTTACCCACTCTCTCACCATTTAAAACAAAAAATAATCCGATTTTCTGTTCTGTGCACCAAAGTTGATAAATTTGTAATTTCCCCATAGTCTTGCATCTGCCAAGGTTCCTGCCCACTCACTGTTTCTCTCTATCTTTTTAAATCCTCTTTAATCCTCCTTCCTACTTGCAATCTCACATTGGTGTGCGTGGTATGCAAAGACTGGGTAAGGATGGTAGGTTTTTTACTCCTGCATGACATTCGTGAACCAAATGGGATTGAGCAGATTTTGCAATCGTCATTGTTAATGAACATAAATCCTCCAGTCACCATCCTCTAAATTGAGGGCCTGAGCTACACGGAGAGGTTGAGCAGGCCGGGACTCTATTCCTCGCAGTGTTGGAGGATGAGGGGTGATCTTGTAGAGGTGTATAAGATCATGAGAGGAATAGATCAAGTAAATGCACAGAGTCTTTTGTCCAGAGTAGGGGAATCGAGAACAAGAGGTCAACGTTTTAAGAAGAGAGGTGGGGGAGATTAAATAGGAACCTGAGGGGTAACTTTTTTACACAAAGGTTGGTGGGTATATGGAACGTGCTGCCGGAGGATATAGTTGAAATGTTTTTTTAAAAAAAATATTTTATTTTATTAGAAGTAAGTACAGTCATATGGCACCAAAGTGCCTAATATATATTTTCATAATACATTTTATGTACAACTTCTTTTTTTTTTTTTTATTACACTGAAAAAAGATTAGAATAGGAAAAAGAAGTTAGATAGTAAAGGATAGAAAGATGTGAAATATATAGTGTGTGAAAAAAGAAAACGAGTAAATGAAGAAAGTTGAGAGAGAGAATAGAGAAAAGAAAATAAAATAAAAAAAAGAAAAGGAGATCATTATTTATAGTCTTGACCAACCCTTTTTTTAAAAAAAATATGGAACGCTTCACGAATTTGCGTGTCATGTTGTATCGTAATGTTTAAGAGCCATTTGGGCAGGTCCATGGATAGGAGAGGTTTAAAGGGTTATGGGCCAAGCACGGGCAGGTGGAGCTAGTGTAGATGGGACATGTTGGTCGGTGTTTCCACGCTGCATCACTCTATGCCTCTATCATCTCCTGCCTCTGGATTGCTAGTACAAGCCTCTGGATTATTCATCTAATAATTGAACTGTCGATGTGATAATTTAACAGTAATTCTTACAGAATTAAGGGTGCAAGGCAAAACTTCATGTCTGGCAGCTATTTATTTCGTTAGGAAAACCTTAAGCTTTTCTCTTGCAAATTACCTAGCTTATATAAAAGTCACGATCCAAGCGGTTCTATTTATATAATATTTCCTCATGACAGCTATTAAAATCATCGATATCCCAATCAATTTGGAAACTTGCATGCCTGGAATACATTGGCAGGGGTGGTGGTGGAGGCAGATATGGTCGTGGAATTTAAGAGGGTTTTGGATGGGCACACGGATAAGCACGAACTGTGCAGGCAAAGGAGATTAGTTTAACGTAGCATGATGTTCGGCACAGACATTATGGGCCGAACGGCCTGTTCCTGTGCTGTACTGTTCTATGCTCTCAGCTTTAAAATCGTGAGATCCTAGGACAATCCTGACCAACTATTATCTGGTGAGGTTCCCATTGGTGTTTTGGAGTTTGTAAATCTACCCTATATGGTAACTAAAATTTATAGTTCCTGATTTTTTTTCCTTTTGTGCGAAAGCAGAACATTTTTTAGAAGTGTGAAAATCTTGCTGATCAGATGCACTGTGGGTTGCATTCATTACGAATCTGCCTTGTGTGAATAATGTCTGTAATGTACTGCTGCTAGTGTGAGATAGTTTTCACAGCTCAACCCTTTCTGAGTCTCAGGAAAAGCATTTACGTAGGATGTGGGATCTTAGCAGGAGAAGTGTGAATTCAGGAAGATGGTTGTATATTATTCATGTGCAGGAAGGAACTGCAGATGCTGGTTTACACCAAAGATAGACACAAAATGCTGAAGTAACTTAGTATTTCATTCATGTTGCCTTGCAGTATGTGTACATTGCTAGGTACACAAAAAAGCTGGAGAAACTCAGCGGGTGCAGCAGCATCTATGGAGCAAAGGAATTAGGCAACGTTTCGGACCGAAATCCTTCAGTGTATAATTCTTCAATGTGTACATTGCTATATTGATTGTTCATTATTTACTGCATGCAACTAAACGGGACTTTGAAGAGTTTAAAGAGTCTTGTTATGGAACAGACTCTAAAGGTGTCCACACACCTGAACTACTATCCACCTCATTGGAGACCCTCGGACTATCTTTGATCGAACTTTACTGGCTTTATCCTGCACTAAACATTATTCACATAATTCCCTTTATCATGTGTCTGTACACTGTGAATGGCTCGATTGTAATCATGTGTTGTCTTTCTGCTGACTGGTTAGCACGCAACAACAGCTTTTCACTGCAACCTCGGTGTATGTGACATTAAACTCAACTCAACATCTTATATCTTGACATGGTAAACGGTGTGCATGGTATGCTTGCATTCATTGGTCGGGCAATTGAGCATAAGAGTATAGGTGACAGGCTGGCACAGCGGTAGAGTTGCTGCCTCATAGCGATAACACCGCCAGAGATCCGGGTTCGATCCGACGGCGGGTGCTGTCTGTACAGAGTTTGCATGTTCTACCCGTGACCGCGTGGGTTTTCACTGAGATCTTCGGTTTCATCCCACACTCAAGTTTGTAGGTTAATTGGCTTGCTATAAAAATGTAAATTGTCCCTAGTGTGTGCATTCATTCATTCATTCATTCATTCATCATCGTAGAAAACATTAGTGGCACAGTGGTGCTGGTTATCAACGGTGACGGATGCACCACACATCTCTGTCCTCTAGTTCCTGCGGACTTCCACCGCTGGAAGTACAGGGTTTTGGTGTGTGTGTGCTTTATCATCATTCCTTACAATGCTGTGTACGACAGTGATCGCAACTTCTACTGAAGTGTGGATGGCTGTTGGCTCGCTAGAAGCTCATCCGCCCCTTTGACAGGTCTTGTTTTAGTCCTGCTGGGGGTCCACAGACCCCCTCCTCACCTGGCAAACCAGGTGGGGGAGACGGTTTAGTCGCTGACTATCCGACCATGGAGCAGGTAGCACGGGATTACATGGTACCCGTGGTGGGGAACTCCCCCCGACCTGACCTTAGTGTGTGTAGGATAGTGTTAGTGTGCGGGGATCGCTGGTCAGTGCGAACTCGGTGGGCTGAAGGGCCTGTTTCCGCGCTGTATCTCTAAACAAAACTAAAAGAAGTGCCAGGAAGTCACTTTTTGACACTGATGAATACAGATGAGGGGTGGTTTGATGATATATGGATGAACAAAGGCCAGAGATGAAAAGATAAAAGTCAGTGAGATAAGAATATAAGCAGACAAAAGCTGTGAAATGTGAAGCCAGAGGAAAGAATAGAAACATAGAAAATGGGTGCAGGAGTAGGCCATTCGGCCCTTCGAGCCAGCACCGTCATTCAATATGATCATGGCTGATCACCCAGAATCAGTACCTCGTTCCTGCTTTCTCCTCATTACCTTGTGGTCATTACTTCCGAAGAGTCCAACAGGGACTGTACTGGAAGCTGGACAATTTATACTGGACAATATTTACATTTACCAAGCCAATTAACCCACAAACCTGCACGTCTTTGGAATGTGGGAGGAAACCGAAGATCTCGGAGAAAACCCACGGGGAGAATGTACAAACTCCGTACAGACACCGCCCGTAGTCGGGATCGAACCCGGGTCTCTGGCACTGCATTTTGCTGTAAGGCAGCAACTCTACCGCTGCGCCACTGTCTATCCCTTGATTTCGATTGCCCGAAGAGCTAAATCTAACTCTCTCTTGAAAACATCCAGTGAATTGGCGTCCACTGCCTTCTGTGGCAGAGAATTGCACAGATTCATAACTTTCTTGGTGAAGATGGATAGCTGGGCTGTGGGGAGAGAGAGTTACTGAGTTACTCCAGCACTCTGTGAAATGTCACCTGTACATGTTCTCCACGAATGCTGCCTGACCTGCTGAATTACAATACAATACAATACAATACAACACAATAATACTTTATTGGCCAAGTATGTTTTGCAACATGCGAGGAATTTCATTTGCCAAGTCAGTCATACAAATGAAAAGCAAGAGAACACCAAAATACATTTTAGCATAAACATCCACCACAGTGACTCCTCCACATTCCTCACTGTGATGGAAGGCGAAAAAAAGGTTCAATAATCTCTCCCCTTCTTTATTCTCTCGCGGTCGGGGACCTCGCGCCTTCCGTTGACGGGACGATCTTTCTCCCGTAGCCGGCGGTCAAGGCCTCCGCATCGGGGCGATCAGCTCCTGCATTGGGGGGGGAATCTCAGTTCCCCCGCACTGGCGATGTGACCCGGGGTCGGGGCTGGTCGAACCTCTGCGTCATTGGAGCTTCCCGATGGTCTCTCCCGAGACTGCGAGCCCTTGATGTTAAAGTCCGCAGGCCGCGGTTGGAGCGATCCCAGGCAAGGGATCGGCACCGATGGTAAGCCCATGTCCGCGGTGGGACTCAAAGTCAGTCTCGAGGAAGTTTTCAGCTCCAAGATGTTAGGCCGCAGAGCAACCGGAGAGACGACCTGAAAACCAATCACTTCTCCAGTAAGGTAAGAGACCGACAAATAAAAGTTCCCCCCCCCGACCCCGACCCCGACCCCTCCCCCTCCCCCTCCCCCACATAAAACAAACCAGAGAACATTTACACAAACTTTTAAAACACACTACAAATAACAAAAAAAGGCGAAAAAACAGACAGACTGTTGGTGAGGCTGCCAATCGTACGGCGCCCCTGGTGGTACTCCAGCTCTCTGCCCCCTCTCACCTGTGGCCCCAGCATTTTCAGACTGAGCCTCTCCCACCAGTACCTCCTCCACCTCCAGCATCATCTGCACTCCTAACGACATGGGGCGACTAAACTCTCTTCCCCAACACTATCCTTCCCCTGTTGGTCAGAGACAGAGGCACAGGTCAAACTCCAGACACTTGCACACAATGAGGCTTTACTGTACCTCGGTACACGTCATCATAAATACTCAACTCACTAAACACTCAAAAACTAAAAACTGAAAAACAAAAATTAAAACACTAAAAAACTTTAAAAACTAACTAAAAACTTTAAAATCTTATAAACTGAAAACTTAATAACTAAATCTTAAAAACCAAAACCGTAAAAACTAAAACCGTAAAAAACAAAACCTTGAAATCTAAAAACTTAAAATCTAAATAAAGTCTAGACGTTGGGAGGTCACGTTGCAGTTGTACAAGACGTCACTGCATGTAGAGGATTGTGTTCAGTTCTGGGCACCGTGTTATAGGAAATATGTCGTCAAGCTGGAAAGGGTGCAGAGTAGATTTACAAGGATGTTGCCAGGACTCGAGGGGCCTGAGCTACAGGGAGAGGTTAGGGCAGGTTAGGACTTTATTCCTTGGAGTGCAGGAGGATGAGGGGAGATCTTATAGAGGTGTATAAAATCATGTGAGGAAAAGATCGGGTAGACGTACAGAGTCTCTTGCCCAAGGATCAGAGGACACAGGCTTAAGATAAGGGGGGTGGGGGTGAGACTGGTTGTGTATTGACTCCATCTACACCTCACGATGCATCGGCAAGGCCAGCAGCAAAATCAAGGACCAGTCTCCCCCCCCCCGGTCACTCCATCTTACCCCCCTCTCCCATCGGGCAAGAGGTTCAGAAGTGTGAAAACGCACACCTCCAGATTCAGGGACAGTTTCTTCTCGGCTGTTATCAGGCAACTGAACCGTCCTCTCACCAACTAGAGAGTGGTCCTCACCTCCCATCTACCTCATTGGAGACCCTCGGACTATCTTTAATCGGACTTTACCTTGCACTGAACGTTATTCCCTTTATCCTGTATCTGTACAATGTGGACGGTGCGATTGTAATCATGTATTGTCTTTCCGCTGACTGGATAGCACGCAACAAAAAAGCTTTTTACTGAACCTCAGTACGTGGCAATAAACCAAACTGAACTGGACTAGAATGGGGTTGAGTGAGGGGAGAGAGAGAGAGAGGGAGGGATTGAGTGGATGTGGAGAGGATGTTTCCACTAGTGGGAGAGTCTAGGACCAGAGGTCACAGCCTCAGAATTAAAGGACGTTCCTTTAGGAAGGAGATGAGAAGGAATTTCTTTAGCCAGAGGGTGGTGAATCTGTGGAGGCCAAGTCAGTGGATATTTTTAAGGCAGAGATAGATAGATTCTTGTGTGGGAAGGAACTGCAGATGCTGGTTTAAACCGAAGATAGACACAAAGTGCTGGAGTACCTCAGCAGGACAGGCAGCATCTCTGGCGAGGAGGAATGGGTGACGTTTCGCGTTGAGACCCTTCTTCAGATTCTTGATTAGTATGGGCATAAACTGATGATGCTGCTGGCCTTGCCGAGGCAGCGGGAAGTGTAGATGGAGTCGATGGAGGGGGGGGGGGGGGGGAATGCAGGATTGGAGGGCAGTGGAGGGATGGAAGGAGGGAAGAATAACGGGACGGGAGGGTGGAGGGGGGGGGGAAGGAGAAATGGATGCACATCCAGGTGTGTCACAGGAAGGGAGTGGGGGGTGGTGGGGGGGGGGGGGGGGGAGGGGGAGAGGAGAGGGGTGTAAAACCTCTCCAGTTAGTGAACTCCATCATCCAGATTATGAATTTAATACAAAGCAAGTGCCCGAGGCATGAATATGAACTGGTTATCACATGGATAAACTCTGCCGTTTCTGATCCGAGTGTCAGGATCATCTACTCAAATGTAAAATTATAATGATGTTCCATATCCACATCAGCAACAAAAAAGAAGCAAAAAATTATACATGGAGGCTAAAGATGAATAATGCAATTTCCATAGATGTTCAGCATAAAATCAGGATTGCTTAGGTAGCTCATGGAATTTGAGAAAGTTGCAATATTTTTGGCCCATTAAGTCTGCACTGATGATTATCTCCCTTTATTTCTGAAGCTGCAGTCAGAGTGTAATGTGCAAGCAGCATGATAGGTGACAACACATGGCTCATGAGTGATTGCTCTCCAGCCGTGCAGCTTTGGGTTAAAGCAGCCAGTTTGCCGCATTTGCATTGTTGCTGACTATTAGGTTCAAAGAGCTGGAGTAACTCCGCTGGTCAGGCAGCATCTCTGGAGAACGTGGACGGGCGATTTTTTTGGTTGGAACCCAAGTTCAAACAGATTATAGTCAGGGCAGGGGTGGGGGGGGAGGAGGGGGATTGTGGGGAAGGGTAAAGCCTGGCAAGTGATAGGTGGATAGACACAAAGTGCTGGAGTAACTCAGCTGGTCAGGTAGCATCTCTGGAGAAAAAAGAATGGATGACTGCCTGAAGAATGGTCCTGACCCGAAACATCACCCATCCTGTTTCTCCAGAGATGATGTCTGCCTGACCCACTGAGTTACTCCAGCTCTTTGTGTCTATCTTTGGTATAAACTAGCATCTACAGTTCCTTGTTTCTACGAGTGATAGGTGAATGCAAGGGGCTTCCTTTGATTGGTAGATGACTTTTCAAATCACTGACCTATGTCTCACTACCTGCCAATCAAACCCTCCTCCCTCCCCTTATTTGTATCCACCTATCACTTACCAGACTTTGTCTTGCCTCCAACTCTCCTCCAACCTTCTTCCCCCTACTACAGTTAGTCTGAAGAAGGGTCCCTATCTAAGATAGACACAAAATGCTGGAGCATCTCAGCGGGACAGGCAGCATCTCTGGATTGAAGGAATGGGTGACGTTTCGGGTTGGGACCCTTTTTCAGACCAATCTATCATGTCACCTGTCTGTATTGTCCAGAGATGCTGCCTGACTGGCTGAGTTACTCCAGCACTTTGTGTCTTTTTTTGTAAAGCAGCATCTGCAGTTCCTTGTGTCTGACAATTAGATTCCTGTTGTCAATAGACAACAGGCAATAAACAATAGGCGCAGGAGTAGGCCATTGGGCCTGTGAGCAAGCACCGCCATTCAATATGATTATGGCTGATCATCCACAATAAGGTCCCCATTCCTGCCTTCTTGCAATATCCCTTGACTATCTTTAAGAGCTCCATCTA
Organism: Amblyraja radiata; assembly: GCF_010909765.2. NCBI lineage: Eukaryota > Metazoa > Chordata > Chondrichthyes > Rajiformes > Rajidae > Amblyraja > Amblyraja radiata. The sequence goes on along the minus strand of NC_045984.1, from coordinate 25,457,643 downwards.
ACTCTCTCTAGAAAGCATCCAGAGAATGGGTCTCCACTGTCTTCTGAGGCAGAGAATTCCACAGATTCACAACACTCTGGGTGAAAAAGTTTTTCCTCATCTTTGTTCTAAATGGCCGACCCCTTATTCTAAAACTGTGGTCCCTGGTTCTGGACTCCCCCAACATCGGGAACATGTTTCCTGCCTCTAGCATGTTCAATGTGATGGGCATCCAGGATGTGAATTGAAATAGGAGCTGAACAATACGATGATCTCCCGCAATGTACGCATTGAGAGACATTTGCACAGAGTAGATCATCCAAGCCTGTCGGAACTATTGTAGTGTATAGCACAGGTGAATAGTTCCTTGTGTTCTCATGCCTCTTTACTGAAAGAGCTCAGTCTGAAGAAGGGTTCTGACCCGAAACATTGCCTGTCCATTCCCTCCGCAGATGATGTCTGGCCCGCTGAGTTCCTCCAGCACTTTGTGTTTTGCTCAAGATTCCAGCTTTATGTTTAGTTTTTAGTGAGAGATACAGCATGGAAACTAGCCCTTAGGCCCACCGAGTCCGCACCGACCAGTGATCCCCGCACGTTAACACTATCCAACACACACTAGAGACAATTTGCACATACACCAAGCCATTTAACCTACGTACCTGTACGTCTTTGGAGTGTGGGAGGAAACCGTAGATCTCGGGGAAAGCCCACGCGGTCATAGGGCGCACGTACAAACTCCGTACAGACAGCGCCCATAGCCAGGATCGAACCCAAGTCTCCAGCGTTGCAAGAGCTGTAATGCCCCTGCCCCACTTAGGAAACCTGAACGGAAACCTCTGGAGATTTTGCGCCCCACCCAAGGTTTCTTTGCGGTTCCTGGAGCTTCCCGGAGGTTTTTGTCAGTCTCCCTACCTGCTTCCACTACCTGCAACCTCCGGCAACCACCTTAAACCTCTGGGAACTGCACGGAAACGGAAATCTTGGGTGGGGCGCAAAGTCTCCAGAGATTTCTGTTCAGGTTTCCTAAGTGGGACAGGGGCATTAAGGCAGCAACTCTACTGCTGCGCCACCGTGCTGCCCGATATGTCTTCAGAACAAATCCAATTCTCTTGCTCTATCATCTTGGTCTTCGGTAATGTTTGATGCTTGAACTGCTTATCCCATTGTCCATTGAATGATGCAATGGTGTGTGGCTCAACTGTTCCCCTTGGCAACAATCCCCTGCTAAAGAGATTTCTCCTTAACTTTCTCTTCATTCACAATGATGGTTTTAAATCAATGACTCATCCCTTCTATCCTTGTTGCCAGAAGAAATGCCTATCTCGATACTATTAAAATGTTCGGAATTTTATAAAGCTCATTAAATCCTCTTGGTCATCTCAGTACAAATTGTTCTGAAATATCAAGTTCATCCTCCGAAGCATCGCTTCCCATCCCTGGTATCATCTTGCTGAATCTACACTCTTCCATCTGTAGGGCTTTAATTTCCTCTCTATAATGGATGCCAGGCAGAGATTGCAGTGTTGCATTGTAGCCCACTCAGTCCATAACGTCGCTTCATTATTTCTTTACTCATAAATGAAATGCCTCTGTTTCTTAAGACCAAAGCCAAGCCTGGAAAGATTTATTTTATTGTAGTAAGAATCCAGGCTTTTTTTTTTTTCTGTGGAGGGAATGGGGCAGCGTTAGAGTTGCTGCCCTACAGTGCCAGAGACCCAGGTTCGATCCTGACTACAGGTGCTGCCTGTACGGAGTTTGTACGTTCTCCCCGTGACCGCGATGGTTTTCTCCGAGAGTTCCGGCTTCCTCCAACATTCCAAAGACGTACAGGTTTGTCGGTTAATTGATGTCGGCAAAAATTGTAAATTGTCCCTAGTGTGTAAGATAGTGCTAGTGCACTGGGATCACTGCTTCCACTACCTGCAACCTCCGTGCAGTCTCGATGGGCCGAAGGACCCGTTTTCACATTGTGCCTCTAAGCTAAACTAAACTAACGATAGACTCAAAAAGGTGGAGTAACTCAGTGGGACAGGCAGCATCTCTGCAGAGAGAGAATGGCTGACGTTTCGGGTCGAGACCCTTCTTCAGACTAAATGCTGCCTGACCCGCTGAGTTCCTCCAGCACTTGGCAGGTGTTGGAATCTTGAGCAAAATACAGTTTCTTGTGTCTCTGATTTTGCTTTGGGTCCTTCAGGGAGGAATCGGTTTAAAGTTCAAAGAAGTAGGAAATCCTATCAGGGGCTGTTTGGAGGTTAGTAAACCTATCGAGAGAGATAATGCAGGAGGAACTACTGATGTGCACTCTATCGAAGCAGCCTTTAGTGAGAATTCTCCACACTCTTTTCATTTGGAATTGTTGCAGGTATTATTGTCGACTGGTTTTACATGCAGAAGTCTAGCCATAGAAATCCAATTAAAATTGTCATCAGCAATGGAGGAGCGTTGATCTTACGGCATCCCATCTGAGGCATTCTGGAATTTTTATGAGCGACATTGCATCTTTAAAAAATCCCCTTTAAAATAAGGAGAACGATGTTATTGCATGAAAATGATTCGTTATCAATTTGGGTTTCAGTATCTTGAAAGCATTTGATTAATTGGCAAGTGGATACAGGCAAAATACTCTGTGATTGCTTTTATGTCTGAAATGTTCATTAAAATAATAAGCTCATGTCAAGGAAAATTTAGTTGATCTTGATGGTTTGATATCAAGGCAATAACTACAAAAGATATTCATATCTTTACTTGGAAAGATATGAAGATGTGAAAGAACGACAGAGAAATGGTATCATGTGCAGCATGGATCAAGAGGAGACAGACGTCACACGTGGGTGGAAAAAATGTTAATGTCTTTGTAATGTGAAAAATAACTCTCATTCCTCCCATTTTACTCCGACTCCAATGTTATCCAGTACCTGAGGGAGAAAAGGGGAAATGCTTTAGATTGTATTATCTCATGCCATGTCGTAGGAGGCTGCCTATGTGACTATTCATATTTGGAAACAGACCATTCGGCCCAACTAGCCCATTCCGACCAAGACGACGACCAAGTTGCCCCATCTAAGCTCGTCCTGTTTGCATGCATTTGGCCCATATCCCTCTAAACCTTTCCTATCCATGTACCTGTCCAAGTGTTTTAAACGCTGTTATAATATCTCCTCTGGCAACTCATTCCATTCCCTTCTTCTTGCGTTTGAGGCAGCAGAGGTCTGCAGCAGGGCGATGACATCGCGTTCGACATCCGTAGCGGGCGCATGCTCCGGGTTGTCGCCAAGTTGCGGCACTGCTGCTGCTGCTGCTGTCTCTGTTTGTTGTCGTCAGTTGACAGGGCTCACCATGGGGAGGTCGACAACATGAGCCCCATTCCGTACCCAACGCCCTCTGAGTGAAGAAGTTACCCCTCAGATTTCTATTAAATCTATTCCTTCTCACTTAAACTTATGGCCTCTGGTTCTTGAATTCCCCTACCCTGGCTAAAGGAATCAATGCATTCACTCGATCTATTCACCCACTGATCTTTTACACCTCTGTAAGATCACATCTCAGCCTCCGGCGCTCTGAGGTATAACCTGCCCATCCTCTCCCTATAGCATAGGCCCTCTAGTCTTGGCAACATCCATGTAAATCTTCTCTGCCCTCTTCCCAGCTTAATGTCATCCTTCCCACAGCAATGTGACCAAGACTGAACTCAATATTCCAAATGTGGCTGCACCATATTTTGTACGTCATTGGTGAGGCCTCCAGATGGCCAAAGAGGATGGGATGAGTGTAAATAAACATCGCCATCAGTAGGTTAGACAATAGGTGCAGGAGTAGGCCATTCAGCCCTTCGAACCAGCACCACCATTCAATGTGATCATGGCTGATCCTTGGGACTGGTATGCTCTTTACATCTGATCATCTCTGGGCAAAGGTATACCATGGGAGCAGATGGACATACTAAAGGAAACAACGCTATTGGACTAAAATTAATTGTCATCAGTTTGAATTTGAGAATCTAGAAAGCATTTGATTAATTGGCAAGTGGGTACTGGCAAAGTACTCTGTGAATACTTTTTACGTCTGACATGTTCATTAAAATAATAATCAAACAAAATAGACACTGCGAGGAAGTTCTGGTCCAAATGTCTGGAGAATTAAAACGACTGGATTGGGGAGGAAATCTGCTGTTTATACCCGCTTTGCTCCTTGTGCCGGGGTCGGTCGGTCGATGGCCGTGTCGTAGAGAACAAAGAAGGTCCCGGCATGGGGGAGGGGGAGGGGGAGGGGCGCTGAGAACAAAGAGAGATCGACCCAGCGTGAGGGGGCTGCCGGGAACAATGAAGGTCCGGGCGTGGGGGAGGGGGAGGGGCGCTGAGAGCAAAGAGAGACCCAGCGTGGGGGGCTGCCGAGAACAAAGAGGGATTTGGCCAGGGGGGGCAAGTTGGCTGAGGTACCATCCGGACTATATTGAATACTTCTGTAACTTTGTACCTGGCGACTCTTTGCATATGTGTGTTTACGCAAAACAAATAATTTCACTGTACCAAGTACATATGACAATAAAGTATCAAACAATCGATCAATCAAGACCCATAGAGATAGAAGTGATTTTTACCCACCCTTTAAAATGAGCTAACAAGGGACATCTAGGATAGACAGGAAAAGCTGGAGTAACTCAGCGTGACAGGCAGCATCCCTGGAGAGCAGGAATGGGTGACGATTCAGATCGTGACCCTTCTTCAGAAGTCTCGACCTTTTTGTGTCTATCTTCGGTTTAAACCAGCATCTGCAGTTCCTTCCTACATAAGGAACATCTAGGGATGGACAGCAAATGTGACCGTGCCAATGGTGAATATATTGAATTTCAGGAAATTAATCTTAAAGATCTCATTTAAAATAAGAATAAATCTTGAAAATACAGAGGCCTCTGATGGAAGCAACTTGAAGCAAAAACATGGTAAAACAAATGACAGCAGGACCAAGAGGAGATTTCCTGTGTGGATAGTAAAATTGTAATATATTATACTTTGACCAGATGTTCATCAGAAAGAGAGAACTCAGCATCCCTGAGGAACTTACTATCCGTGACCTTTACTTGCTCTCCTTTCCTCCTTTTTGACCTGACTAGCAGCCTCAACAGCATGCCATCTGATTGTACACTGAAGAGTCTTTTCCCTTCTCTTTCTCAGACGCAGGCGGTTTAACAGTCGGAATAAAATGGGGTTGAGGGCAAACAGCTTTTAAAAAAAAAAAAACAACATATATTTCAGGTTTAAAGCCTCAGATTTATAGAGCGTGAAGGAATTGCAATTAAGCAGAGTCTACACTCTTCATTGTGTCAATAAAGGACTCATTTGAAAAGGAACCCGGTACACATTGATGAATGCATTATAGCTTTAAGGTGAGAGGGGCAACGCTTAAAATGTTTAAGATGTGCAGGGCAATTTTTTATTCCACACATAATGCGGTGGGTGCCTGGAATGCACTGCTCAGGGGTGATAGTGGAGGCAGATGTGATACTGGCGTATCAGAGACTTTTAGATACAGTAGGTGCATGGATATGCAGGGAATGGAGGGATATGGATCCTGTGCAAGCAGATGAGATTAGTTTATTTTGGCATTAGTTCATATTTTAGTTTAGTTTATTTTTTTACTTTAGTTTAGAGATTCAGCGTGGAAACCGGCCCTTCGGTCCGCTCTGATCAGCGATCCCCGCACGCTAACACCATCCTACACCCACGAGGGACAATTTTGACATTTACCAAGCCAATTAACCTGCAAACCTGTACGTCTTTGGAGTGTGGGAGGAAAGCGAAGATCTCGGAGAAAACCCACGCAGGTCACGGGGAGAACGTACAAGCTCCGTACGGGCAGCACCCGGAGTCGGGATCGAACCGGGTCTCCGGCGCTGCATTCGCTGTAGGGCAGCAACTCTCACCGCTGCGCCACCGTGACCGCATGTGGGTTTTCTATATGTATGTTTACCTTTGCATCATAGAGTCACACAACATGGCCCAACTTGCACATGCCGACCAAGATGGCCTATCTACATTAGTCCCACCTTGCCGCATTTGGCCCATATCCCCTCTAACACCTTTCCTACCTAAAGATAGACTCAAAGTGCTGGAGTAACTCGATGGGTCAGGCAACATCTCTGGAGGAAAAGGATGGGCGACGTGTTGGGTCGGGACCCTTCTTTACGACCTGACATACATGCTGATGCTGGTTTGGGCAGCACAATGGCACAGTTGGTGGAGCTATAACCTCACAGCACCAGAGACCTGGGTTCCATCCTAACCTCGGGTGCTGGCTGTGTGGAGTTTACATGTTCTCCCCATTTTGCACCAGCTGCTCCAGTTTCCCATTTCCTCAAAGACGTATGGATTTGTAGGTTAATTGTTTTCTGTAAAAAAAAATTGCTCCTAACGTGTTGGGAGTGGATAAAAAAACTAGGATAACATAGAACTTGTGTGAACGGGTGTTTGATGGGTCAGCATAGACTCAGTGGGCTGAAAGGCCTGTTTCCATGCTGTATCTTTCAATCAAACAATTAAAAAAAAGACAGAAAGTGCTGGAGTAATTCAGCATCTCTGGCGAACATGGATAGGCGACGTTTTTGTGGTTGGGTCTGAAGAAGAGTCCTGACCCAAAACATCCCCCATTCCTTCTCTCCAGAGATGCTGCCTGTCCCGCTGAGTTACTCCAGCTTTTTGTGTCCATCTTCGATTGAAACCAGCATCTGCAGTTCGTTCCTTCACATCCCCTGTCCATGTTCTCCAGAGAAGGTGTTTAAGAAGGCACTGCAGATGCTGGAATTTCGAAGGTACACAAAAATGCTGGAGAAACTCAGCGGGTGCAGCAGCATCTATGGAGCGAAGGAAGAGTGAAGGTCTGAAGAAGGGTTTCGGCCCGAAATGTTGCCTATTTCCTTCGCTCCATAGATGCTGCTGCTTCCGCTGAGTTTCTCCAGCATTTTTGTGTACCTTCTCCAGAGAAGGGTTCTGACCCAAACATCGCCTGTCCATTCCCTCCACAGATGCTGCCTGACCCGCTAAGTTACCCCAACACTTGATGTCTTGCTGTACAGCTAATACCTTCCCAAGGTTTCTGTCAATATCGTGGTGTGATGGCAGTGAATGCCGTCAGTTTCTCTGCCATAATAGACTCGGTTTGTACTCGCTAGAATTCAGAAGATTGAGGGGGGATCTTATAGAAACTTACAAAATTCTTAAGGGGTTGGACAGGCTAGATGCAGGAAGATTATTCCAGATGTTGGGGAAGTCCAGAACTAGGGGTCACAGTTTACGGATAAGAGGGAAGTCTTTTAGGACCGAGATGAGAAAATCATTTTTTACACAGAGAGTGGTGAATCTGTGGAATTCTCTGCCACAGAAGGTAGTTGAGGCCACAGTTCATTGGCTATATTTAAGTGGGAGTTAGATGTGGCCCTTGTGGCTAAAGGGATCAGGGGGTATGGAGAGAAGGCAGGGATGGGATACTGAGTTGGATGATCAGCCATGATCATATCGAATGGTGGTGCAGGCTCGAAGGGCCGAATGGCCTACTCCTGCACCTATTTTCTATGTTTCTATGTTTCCATAATAACGGCAGAGTTAGGTCCACGGCCATTTTCTTCTTGTTGTCATTTGGAAGCCACTCCAAAGCTTCATTACCTTTAGTCTTTGGGGGGGGAAAAAATTACAATCTATGGGATCATGCAGCATGAAATTGCCTTTCTCAGTCGACTGTTTAACCTGTCCCTCTCTGGGGTGATGTGTGAGCCATCTAACACCAAACACTGCCTCATCTCCTCTCTCACTTGCCAGAACCCTCTCCAGAGACTTCTCTCAATATATTCTGTATTTTATGGGTATCTCTTACAACTACCAGAGGTTAAAAGGTTGATATGGTGCTATCCCTATCACTTAAATGATTTGATCCTTTTTTGTTAGCAAAAGCCCACTTAGCCATTTTAGCAATTGTTTAGGTATTTTGCAATAGATTGTAAAATCACTTCAGATTGCCTTGTCTTGTAAAAAGCTTTTAGCACATTACTGGAAAAAAAAACAATTTTACATTTGCCTGTAGCCATTTTGTCTATTTCCATTAGTTTACAGCTTAACCTTCATTCAGATGTGGAACTTCTAAAGGCTGGTATTAAACGGTGTGATTTTTTTTAACTATCTGCCATTGGTAATCCACATGCTCTTAAACTCCTGTTGGTGATGATTTAGCATTTGATTTGTTTTGTTTTCAATTTGAATTTTGCATGCTGTGTACCGAGTGTCCCGGAAATGAGATGGTCAAAACTTGGGCAGAAATGCCATGGGTCTGTCGCTAACTCCAGGGCACTGATTTTTATCTGCGGAGGGCGCTCAGCATCGCCAAGGACTGCTCTCACCCCAACCATGGACTGTTTACCCTCCTACCATCCGGGAGGCGCTACAGGTCTCTCCGTTGCCGAACCAGCAGGTCCAGGAACAGCTTCTTCCCGGCGGCTGTCACTCTACTCAACAACGTACCTCGGTGACTGCCAATCACCCCCCCACCCCCCGGACACTTATTATCACTTATTATTATTTATTTAAATCATTTGCTATGTCGCTCTTCCAGGGAGATGCTAAATGCATTTCGTTGTCTCTGTACTGTACACTGACAATGACAATTAAAATTGAATCTGAATCTGAATCTGAATCTGATCTGCAAGGAGTGCCCTGTCTTCCCTCTCTTGAACTGAGGGTAAACTGAGAGGCTTTACCCCTGACTCTCAGTCTGAAGAAGGTTCTCGTCCCGAAAAGAGGTCACCTATTCCTTTTCTCCAGAGATGCTGTCCGACCTGCTGAGTTACTCCAGCTTTTTGTGCCTATCTTCGGTTTAAAATCAGCATCTGTAGTTCCTTCCTACACATTATGAAGTGTACAGCTGATAAAATAGATCGAGTAAACCTGAACCTGCACAACAAATGTAAGTGGAGGGAAGGCAATTATATTCTTATGTTCAAAACAATTGATAACTGGGCGGCATGGTGGCGCAGCGGTAGAGTTCTTGGTTCTTGGTTTCTTGGTCCTCCAAAATATTCCAAATGGAATTTAAACTGGAGGTGGTGAAGGGAGGGCTTAAGCCAGAAAGGGTTATTGGGAAGAAAGAGCTACTTTAAATTTAGTTGTATCTAGTTGGGTAACTATAGTAGGGTGGAGATTATTCCATGCTTTTTAATTGAGCGGGGGAAGAACGAATTGCTGTACACATCTGTCTCTGTAGCTGGGTTCACAAATTGGATCGAATGCCCTCGTCTGCTCCTAATTGGTTTGGGTTTGGTGTAGGTCTTGTAGTCTATGTCGAGCTGACCATTTAACATTTTGTAAAAACAGGTCAAACGGTGAGCTTCACGTCCGTCTTCGACAGGGTTCCACCCCAGAGAATTCAGAAGTTACATTGCCAGACACCCGTGTTCTATCCATCTCCGTACAGACAGCGCCCGTAGTTTGTATGTTCTCCCCGTGACTACGTGGCTTTTCCCTGGCTACTCCGGTTTCCTCCCACGTTCCAAAGACGTACAGGTTTGTAGGTTAATTGGCCTTGGTAAAGATTGTAAATGATCCTGTGTGTACGGGGATTGCTGGTCGGCTTGTACTCGGAGGGCTGAAGAAGCCTGTGTCCGCACTATATCTCTTCTACTAAAAAATTAAGGACTGTCTTGAAAAATGTACGGAGAGTGGTTGGTGTGTAGGATAAACTTCAGGGCAATCAAGTCCAGGAAAAGCTATGGACTGGTCACAAATGTTAGATTCCGTATACGGAGATACAAGGACCCGCAGATGCTGAAATCCCGAGCAAAACACAAAGTGCTGGAGGGATTCAGCAGGTCAGCGGGTTTGGGACGTGGGAGGAGAGCTGACCACTCGGAGGTAGTCAATGCGGTCATGGTGGGGGGGACGTGCAAATTCCACACAGACAGTAGCTGAGGTCAGGAACAAACCTGGGTCTCTGGCGCTGTGAGGTAGCAACTCTACCAGCTGCATAGCTAGACTGCCTAAGACTTGGTTGTAACCCAATATCTTGTTTATCACCTGGGCTTCTGCCTGAAGCCTGGGCATTGAGGGCATTGAGGGCATTCTTGGTTTAAGGGTTACTGGTCTCTGGCATTGTATTTCACAACTTCAGTCCATCAGCAGACTGAATGACACCAAGGGGTGGAGAGAATGAAGTCGGCGTTCCTTGTGCGTGCCTTGCATTGGAATAACCAGATCGCGAATTAACACCGAATGCAATTTGACAATGTTTAAATGTCAATAACCTTTGCCTAATAGCCTGGCTTCATTAGTGTCCGTTTTTTTTTTTTAGCCAGTGGCTATTACCTGTCTGCCATGATGAGGAATAGGGTTCAAAGGTCAGCACAACTATGCATTACTCGGGCAATGACAGTTGTTAATAGTCCAGTCGCTCCCCCATGAAGATAATCAATGTGGCCATAAATTATCAATAGTGGAAATTGTCCCAAGAACTTGCTGCATTTTGCCGTTTGTTGTAGATCCTTAAAATGTGTTTAAGGATAAGAATGGTCATTTGCAGGTTTGCTTTGAAAAAATCTATTGAATAGGATTTGATTCTCATGAGACTGTGTTACAAGATTGTGTGTGGGCCCTGGTATACAGTGTATAACACAGAGAGAAATACTGCTCTTACTGTAATGCTGCCATGTGGAACAAGAGTTAGACTACCCAGCCAGATGAATATTGATTTCTCTAACTTCAAGTAACCCTTGCTTCCCCACTCTCTCTGTCCTAGTTCTCTGACTAGTTTCACTGTCCTCCTGATTAATTTTGCCTCATTGTCACCATCCCCTCAGCCACCAACAGGCCATTCTCCATGTATTTGAGCTTCGTCTGCTTTCATCTGTCCTTTTTTACACCTTACTCTTCCACATCTCTAGTCCCCCTCTCCCCTGACTCTCAGTCTAAAGAAACGACACTTGTTCCTTCTCTCCAGCGATGCTGCCTGTCCCGCTGTCCCTGTTACTCCAGCCTTTTGTGTCTATCTTCGGGTGTAAACCAGCATCTGCAGTTCCTTCCCACACAAGAGCTAGGCAGGTCCACAGTGCTTCAGGATGTTGACAATGATAAGCTGGCTGGCCTGGCTCACTAATAAGCTTGGGTGCTGAACGTATGCAAGGCAGGAGTTTATAACTTCAGATAATTCTGCATGCCTCACGTCCTATAGGGTAATAAGACCATAGAACAGTATGGTGGAGGAATTTTGTACATTTCTTGTTTTATACATATTTTTTATCCTGAATAAAGTTCATTTTTAGTTTAGAGATACAGCGCGCAAACAGGCCCTTCGGCCTACTGAGTCCGTGCCGTCCAGAGATGCCCGCACACTACGGACCACTTACAATTATACCAAGCCAATTAACCTATAAACCTGTACGTCTTTAGATTGTGGGAGGATGCCAGAGATCCCGGAAAAAAAACCCACGCAGGTCACGGGGAGAACGTACAAACTCCTTACAGACAAGGACCCATAGTCAGGATCGAACTGGGGTCTCTGGCGTTGTAAGGCAGCAACACCACAGCTGCCGTGCCGACCTATTCTGAGTTTAAAAAAAAAAGTATGATGAAAGAATGGGGCCTTTGGCCTACAATGGCCTTGCCGAACATGATGCCAAGCTAAACTAATCTCTCCTTTGTTTGCACAAGATCCATATCCATGTGCCTCTCGAAAAGCCTCTTAAACTCTGCTATCTCCACCTCTGCCCATTTTTTATTTTTTTTTAATTTCAAAATAGACTTTATTCAATTGATAAATATATACAATTCCTGAACCATTCGAACAAACAAAATTCATCCGACATTTTCGGAGACTACAAATTTTTTCAGTACAATTTTTTTAACATTTGTCAAATTCCACCAAACAGTCCCCCACCCGTGCCACTCTGTGGCCCCTGTCCAAGTAATAAATATATACAATGTGTGCACAGTGCGAAAATTCCATCCAACATTTTCGTAGGCTATAGAGATTGTTCAATACAGTTTATAAGTCTTTTAAATTCCACAAAAATGTCCCCCACCCGTGCCACTCATGTGGCCCCTTGGCATGGGATACCTTCCCTTAATTTAATTTGAGGGGCGTCTCCACCATACCGTGCCCCCCATGTCCAGCAGCGGAAGGACCCTAGACTGTGGCCCTCCCCCACCGAGCCTTGGCGTTGGCTGCACCAAGCTTCAGCGAGTCCCTTAGCACGTACTCCTGCAGTCTGCAGTGGGCCAGTCGGCAACATTCTCTGACGGACATCTCGCTCTGCTGGGTGGTGAGCAACGCTAGGGCAGACCAAAGAGCGTCTTTCACTGAGTTGATGACCCTCCAGCAGCACTCGATGTCAGCCTCTGAATGTGTCCCTGGGAACAGTCCGTAAATCACAGAGACCTCTGTGACGGAGCTGTTCGGGATAAATCGTTCCAGGGACCCTTTCATACTTCTCCAGACTCTTTTTGCAAATCCACACTCTGCAAAGAGGTGGGCAACCGTCTCCTCTCCATAGCAGCCGTCCCGAGGGCAGCGTGCGCTGGTAGTGAGGTTCCGACGGTGCAGGAAGGATCTAATTGTCACACTCATCTCCTTTAAGCTTTGTTCCTTTCACCTTAAAGCTATGCCGTCTAGTCCACCCTGGGGAAACTGTCCACCTCACGCCTCTCATAATTTTAAATACTTCTGTCAGGTCTCCCACCAACCCCTGATGTTCCAGAAAAAAACCCAATCTAAGTTTGTCCAATCTCTCCACACCGCTAATACCCTCTAATCCAGGCAGCATTCTGGTAAACCTCTTTGACATCTTCTCCATAACCTCCACATCTCTTCTTAATGTGATTAAGTATTGCACGCAATGCTCCAAATGTGGCCGTACCAAAGTCCTATAAAGCTGCAGCATGACTTCCTGACTTGCAATATTAATATGCCGTCTCTTAGCTTCATTTCAATATATTCCAAAGCAGTTTATGTACAATGAGGTGCTTTTGACATGTAGTCACCATTTCAACGTGGGAAATGTGGCAGCCAATTTTAGCATAGCAAAATAACACAGACAGCCATATGATAATGATCAGATAATGTAACTATGGGATAAATAATGATCAGAACATCAGGGATAAATCACTGACTCCTTTTTGAGCCATATAGTCACACAGCGTGGAATCTAATCCTTTGGCCCACTGAATCCGCACTGGCCATCAAACACACGTTTAAACTCATGCTGCACTAACCCCACACCATTCTTCCCACATTAAGTTTAGTTTAGTTTAGAGATACAGCGCGGAAACAGGCCCTTCAGCCCAGCGAGTCCACACCGACCAGCGATCCCCGCACATTAACACTTTCCCACACACAATAGGGACAATCTTACACATACAAAGGCCAATTAGCCTACAGACTTGTACATCTTGGGAGTGTGGGAGGAAACCGAAGATCTCGGAGAAAACCCACCCGGTCACGGGGAGAACGTACAAACTCCGGACAGACAGCACCCGTATTCTCCAGCGTTGCAAGCGCTGCAAGGCAACATGGCCGCCCGACTGTAGCCAGTATGGGTGTCAGGGGATATGGGGATAAGGGTGGGGGGGGGGGGGGGGGTGGCAAAAGGCTTATTTCCAAGTCTTCATTTCAAATATCACATCTCCAGCAAGCAGCTCTCTGAAAGTGTTGCACACAAGTATTGGACTTGAGGTTTGAGGTCATTTCACGGGAGTGGGGTTTGAACACACAACACCGTGAGTTGGAGGCGAGAGAGTTACCACCAAGAACCAGCTAGAAGAGATGGTCCTGCCCTGCGATAGGAAAGATATCATTGAGCTAGAAAGAGTTCAAAGGACAAAGGACATTTATTTTCACATACACCAATTGGTGCGGTGAAATTTGAGTTGCCATTACAGCACACAAATAAAATAAACACAACATTATAGAATTTAACATTAAACATAAAAAACATCCCCCCACAGCAGGATCAACGTTTCCCACTGTGAGGGAAGGCAGCAACGTTCAGTCCACTTCCTCCATGTTCACCCGTGGTCAGGGCCTATTCAGAGTAGATTTCCAAGGATGTTGCTGAGACTCGAGGGCCTGAGTTACAGGGGGGAGGCTGGGCAGGTTTGAGCTTAATTCCTGGACTGCAAGAGACTGAGGGACAATCTTATAGAGGTGTCTAAAACCATGAGGGGAATAGACAGGGTGAATGCACAGAGTATTTCACCCATGGTAATGGAATCAAAAGCCAGAGGACATGGATTTAACGTGAGAGGGGAAAGATGTAACAGGAAGCTGAGGGGCAACTTTTCCATACACGGTGATGAGTATATGAATGGTGGAATAACATATTTAAAAAAAACCCTTGGACAGTTATAAATGGATTGGAAATGTCTAGAGGGACGTGCCAAACGTGGGCAAATGGGATATCGTGGTCTACATGGACGGGTCATGTCAAAGGGCCTATTTTTGTGCTGTATGACTACGATGTCATCTGTAGAAGCTGGGGAAGAAAGTGTTCTAGTTGGTCAAATCTCACAAAACCTCTGCTTATCTTTGAGAGCCCCTGAATCTTGCATGTTACTGAACAGTGCTTTAGCTGTCTGAGCTCCGTTAAAGATGCTGTTTACTTCTCGAAGCGAGGGTGCAAATTCGGAATAAGCAGATAGATATTCAACATTAAAAAAGGCACTTAGCAGGTCAAGATGCATCCATGGAGGCAGAGAAAATGTTGATGTTTCAGATCAAGTACCCTTCATCAGAACTTAAAAGTGGGAAAACAAATGTGTTTTAAGTTGCAGAGAAAGGGGAGGATGGGCAGACTAGAAGGAATATTCAGGAACAGCTTCTTCCCCTCTGTTATCAGGCTTCCGAATGGTCTTGCCATAAGCTAGGGTACTGTCAGATCCTCATTGCAGACATTGAACTTTGTCTATGGAAATGGTGCAGTTAATAGATGCAGGAGCAGGCCATTCGGCCCTTCAAGCCAGCACCACCATTCAATGTGATCATGGCTGATCATCCCCAATCAGTACCCCGTTCCTGCCTTCTCCCCATATCCCCTGACTCCGCTATTTTTAAAAGCCCTATCTAGCTCTCTCTTGGAAGCATTCAGAGAACCTGCCCCACCGCCCTCTTGTTGCAATGCTGAGAACTATATGTAGTCCTATCTGATTTGATTGCATAGCATGCAAAACAAAGCTTTTCACCAGGCCTCGGTACAATAATAAACATAAGCCTAATGATGATAGGGTGCAAACCAATGTTGTCTGGGTGACAATTAGTTTAAAAGCCATTGGAGACTGAAAAAAAACCCCAAATTGAAACTGAAATTTTCAATAGAGAGCAATAACCAAGGGTCGTTCGTGAAATTGTTAATTACATTATTGAGAGCTGCACGTACCCAGATGAAGTCCAACTCCTCAAAATGACATTGCGTACTTGTGGAACAATGTAGACTATAAATGATAGAGTGCTCAGAGTGGGATGGAGAATTGAAAGAACAGATGATGCAAGCCCAGGGTCATCTTTGTGGACTGAACAAAGTACTACTGCAAAGCAATAACTCAGTCATTGTTTTTTTTGCCAGTGTAGAGAGGAACGCCTCTCCATTCTGCCCGCAAGGACAACCCTGAGCTGTCGGGAGCATTGTGTTGCATTCAATGCTCGTGACATGGTCTTCTCTACACTTTTGTTCCTCCCTCTTGCTCTGGTGTCCTGTGTGTAACTCAGTACCAAACTCTAAGAAACTTTATATAACACTCTACCAAATATCTGAAGTAACCGTATACCAGTCACTAGCAGCAGCTGGTGCACTGTATGTAATTTGCTGGTAGCCATCTGCTGGCTTGTGCAGAACTGAATTGCCTTGTAGAAGTCATTGCCAACTATCCAATGCCCTCTGTTTAACTCGCTGCCAACCATCTGTTGTTCCATGTATAATACCCGACCAGCCATCGAGTGCCCTTGTAACTGGCTGCCAGTTGTCAAGTGCCCCATGCATAATTCACTACTCGTACTCTTAATACCCTGCTTATAGATTATTGCCAGTTCTCTAGTGCCATGTGTACAATCTTGTCCCAGCTCCCTTATGCCATGCCATGCATATAACTCACAATTGGAAATCCAGAGCTTATAACCAATTGACCAATTGTACTTGTGCCATGACAGAAACATAGAAACATAGAAAATAGGTGCAGGAGTAGGCCATTCGGCCCTTCGAGCCTGCACCGCCATTTAACATGATCATGGCTGATCATCCAACTCAGTATCCTGTACCTGCCTTCTCTCCATACCCCCTGATCCCTTTAGCCACAAGGGCCACATCTAACTCCCTCTTAAATATAGCCAATGAACTGGCCTCAACTACCTTCTGCAGCAGAGAATTCCAGAGATTCACAACAAAGAACTGCAGGAGATGTTGGTTTAAAAAAAAAAACTCACAAAGTGCAGGAGTAACTCAGAGGGCCAGGCAGCATCTCTGGAGAACTTGGATAGGTGGTGTTTTGGGTTGAGATCCTTCTTCAGATCTTCTGAAGAAGGTTCCCGACGCAAAATGCCACCTGCTCATGTTATCCAGAGATGCTGCCTGACCCTCTGAGTTACTCCTGCACTTTGTGTCCTTTTTAAAAAAAATATCAAGGCACTTAGCCTGCTTCTATGTTGTACACACTGCTGCCTCTATTGATGTGAATTGTAGATAGAGGATAGTCACAGATAGTCATGAAGTCATAAGGCTTGGAAACAGCCCAATTCATCCATGTAGACTCTCCATCCGAAATCAAGAGCGAACTCTCTCTTTCAAGAGAGAGTTAGATTCAGCTCTTAGGGCTAAAGGAATTAAGGGATGTGGGGGAAAAAGCTGGAACGGAGTACTGATTTTGGATGATCAGCCATGATCATATTGAATGGCGGTGCTGGCTCGAGGGGCCAATTAAAAAAAAAAAATGTTTTCTATGTTTCTATTTTTCTAAATTGCCCAATCTATGTTAGTCCCATTTGGCCCCTATCCCTCTAAACCATTCCTTCCCACATAGCCATCCAAGTCCTGGAGTAATCAAGAGTAAATCCTTCATGCAGAAACAATCTCTATAGAAGAGAAAGATCCTGCTTCAGCATCTTGTGTACTTTTGTTGGCCTAAAGGGCCCAGGACTTGAAGGGCTCAACGCGATTACAGCTCCTGTTCACAGTGTAGCTGGTGAGGAGTAATATATTTGTGGACATCGAGTACTAGGTTGGATTTTGCCATGCCACTCACTGCGAATGGGCAGATACTGTGGCGAAGTTAAAAAAAACTGAATATCAATAATTAATTTTAAAAATCATGAAAGAACTGAATGCCATAGTGTAGTGGATAGTGGAATGAAAGACGTCTCTTAAAAATATAACACAAACTATGTTTTTTTACCACTTATCTCTGCAGATCGGGAATGTTGCATAGACTCGAGGATCTGAGGTATAGGGAGAGGTTGAGCAGGCTAGGACTTTATTCCCTGGAGTGCAGGAGGATGAGGGGTGATCTTATAGAGGTGTATAAGATCATGAGAGGAATAGATTGGGTAAATGTGCAGTCTTTTACCCCTTGACTAGGGGAACCAAGAACTACAGGACGTACAGAGCCATCCATAATTTTTGGGACAAAGATCCATCATTTATTTATTTGCCTCTGTACTCCACTAGTGATGCAGTGGAGGCAGTGATTCAAATCCACTATGGACACTGTAAATTAATTATAGTTAGTGCTTCCTTATTTTCGTACACAGAAAGGTGGCGGTACATGTTATTAAAATACATATACGGGGCGGCATGGTGGCACAACGGTAGAACTACTGCCTTATAGCGCCAGACACCAGGGTTCGATCCTGACTACATGTGCTGTCTGTCCGGAGTTCGTACGTTCCCCTCGTGACCTGCGTGGGGTTTTTCCGAGATCTTCGGTTTCTTCTCACACTCCAAAGACGTACAGGTTTGTCGGTGAATTGGCTTGGTGTAAATGTAAAACTGGCCCTAGCATGTGTTAATGTGCGGGGATCGCTAGTCAGTGCGGACTCGGTGAGGCGAAGGGCCTACAGTATTTCCGCGCCAGTATCTCTGAACGGAACTAAATTAAATTAGAACTAAATACAAGTCATGTGGCCGTAAAACAAAATAATGACATTTAACCTTTTAGAGGTGTCGATACGTCGTATTGCAGCATTCCGTCACAAGTTGTATTAATCTGAGATCTCAAGAACAACGATAAATTAGGTGGATTAATTTTCTGTTTAATTTCTCAATGGAGTGATGGGAATTGGCCAGGACATCTCTCCTTTTCTTCCTTGAGTTAATTTTGTCCACTTGAGACAAGACTACCGTGAACTTTTTAATCAGCAAGATGGTAGCCCATAGGGAAGTGTTACCTCCCTGCACTGCACTGAGGTGCCAATTACGATTAGGTAGAGTTAACCTCATGAAATGCTTATGCCACTATTGAGCCAAGGAAGGCTATTACCTAATAGGCATGAGAATCAGTTACATCATCCTGGGAGTGGAAGATGCTTCAATGGATTGCTTTATGATCCCGGAAGATGCAATATTCCAGATGACGCAGGCAAATCTATGACTCTGAAATAAAAGTCGGGAGTAAAATAATATTTCTTCAAATGAATAAAACGTTCAATCTTTGGAATTCTTCTGCGTCACACAAACTGAAACCAAAGTGTAAATACGTGGAGATAATTTGTCCCAGATTCTGTTTAGCAATCTGTTCTGTATAAATTAGGATGTATCAGAGAGAGATAAAGAGAAATACTGGATAATTTAACCAAATTATGCCTTGAGGACTCCATAGGCTTCTGGAGTTTATTGAGCATCTGTAACGTCCAGCTCTATAATCCATGGACACATTTTGTTCGGTAACATTCTTGTGATGTGCCTTGTGCTGTTTTGCTATGTCAAAGATGCTAACATACGAAACAGGAGTAGAAGTGGGCCACTTGGCCTCTTGAGCCCGCTCAGCTATTCGGTAACATTGCAGTTGAGCAAAACTACAAAAGTGCTCGGAGTAACCCAGCGGGTCAAGCAGCAACTCTGGAGGAAATGGATAGATAGCGTTTCAGGTTGGGACCCTTCTTCATACTCTGTGATTGAAAAGGGGACCCAACGATATGTCACATATTGATTCCATTCACAGGTGCCGCCCGACACACTAAAATAATTCCAGCACTTTGAGGTTTGCTCAAGATTCCAGCATCTGCAGTTCCTTGTGCCGAGGATGTAGTTGATCCAAACGTGGCCTCAATGCCACTCTCCTGCTTTCTCTCCGTAACCCCAGCTGTTTTAGAAACACGCATTATTGTGGTTGATAATTTCCTTGAAGTTAGATGTGAAATATTTGTCTCTTGAAATTCCCCACAGGGGAATTTACTTCTCTCAAAGATGTGGGGTAAAGATATTGGGGGTTGTTAAGGAGGATATGACCCATCTAACCCATTAGCTTAGTCACCTTCTCTATTCTGATCTCTTCCTGAGTATAATTTGCTATATTTAAGAGGGAGTTAGATGTGGCCCTTGTGGCTAACGGGATCAGGGGGTATGGAGAGAAGGCAGGTAAGGGATACTGAGTTGGATGATCAGCCATGATCATATTGAATGGCGGTGCAGGCTCGAAGGGCCGAATGGCCTACTCCTGCACCTATTTTCTATGTTTCTATATTTCTATAATGCAATTATTACCTGTTGGAAAGTAATTTCAGTGGGATTTGATTTCTTTTCATAAGGTATATCTATGTTTTCCTCTAGGCTGTGCCTTCCTTACCTACTGTGCAAGAGAATCAGCTATCAAGGCACAGAATGCATTACATGAGCAGAAGACACTGCCTGGGGTAAGTGAGGCTTTTATGTTATTTGTTTTTGCAGATAAAAACTGGATTCTGATGCCTTTTGTTATTCGGCATGAGGCTTGACAGACCTGAAGCAAAGTCGCTGCTTGTTTACAATTGAGTGTGGCTCGAAGACGTACTTTCCTGGCGTCTCCAATGTAATTAATATAAAGTAGGTGCCCCTCCGGGATCATTTTTGTCTGGGTAACTGCGGGAGATTATGATTAGAGGGCCGTTTACGTGGCCAGCTATTTTTGCTTTCTATTAACATTGCAGGTTTTCAATGCGACCAATTTAGGTGTAATTTAGACAATGCTCACAAAACTGTAGGGACCGGTCTTTGCACTTGTTTGAAGTACTATTCCAATTCCAACCCTTGGTCTGAGATGAGCTGGATCTATCTCCCTGTGCTGGTACACAGCTTAGCTGAACAAAGAACTCGCAATTATACCTGACGGGCAGACATTGAAACACAGAAACATAGAAAATGGGTGTAAGAAAGTAGGCCATTCGGCCCTTCGAGCCAGCGCCGCCATTCAATATGATCATGGCTGATCATCCGGAATCGGTACCCTGTTCCTGTTTTCTCCTTATATTCCTTGCTTCTGTTAGCCCTCAGAGCTATATCTAACTTTCTCATGAATACATCAACACCAGGCACCAGATACATCAGACACCTGCCTTACCTAACGTGTCCAAAAATCTTCCATGGGGATGCCTGAGCAAATTCCATAGAAACAAAGATGATTTTGGATGATCAGCCACGATCCTATTGAATAGTGGTGCTGGCCCGAAAGGCCGAATGGCCTACTCCTGCACCTATTTTCTATGTTTCTAAATCAAGGCATTGTCTGTCCATATAGATTTTAAAGGATCCTTCGGGGAACATTCCTGATTGGCCTGGGTGGCATTTAATTCCTTTCCCCAGACAATCTTTCACCCAAACCAGTTAAAATAAGCAGATAACTTAGTTTTGCTCCTTGGTAAAGTTGCGGACTCCTTCGCTATAATTGACGTGACATTCACATACAACAGGGTAGGTCTTTGCCTCTCCGAATGGCTTGTTATTTGTGAAATTCCGTGTAGCGGTAAGGAGCTGCGAGCCTTTGTGAGTTTTCCTTCGGACAGTTAACTGCTGTGTATCAGGTTTCCCGATAGATTTAACCACCTTGGAATCCAAGAAGAAGTCAATTCAGTGTATCAGTGGCTTGGTTATTGGTGTACTGGGACTAGAAACAGTGAAATAACACAAGGTAAATGCATGCTATCCACTTACAACCCTTGTCTTGCTGTTCACGTCTAGCCAGAGATAACAGTTGTCCTGTGAAACTGCAGCACAAGAATTGGAAAATATAATGTGTGTGGTTTCAGCTGCCTAGATTGTAAGTTCTGGAATTTCTTTCTTAAACTCTTCGTCTGTCCTTAAAACCTATCTCTACAACCAAGTCTCTCGTTCGTCTGTCCCAATATGTGACTTTAGGTCGGATTTAGCTTGAAAGGCAGTTGGCAAAGTATCTAGGGACTTTTGGCCAAGTTAACGACGCCGCAGTATTTGATGCAAGTCGTCTTTGATGGTCTTGGTGGACAATTATTGATATGTCTTCTGTGTGATTCCTTTCCCACTTCTCAGCTTGTCCTGAGTGGCTTTGAGGAGTGGGAACATTTGGTTCACTTCAATGAAAATTATGAGGTGTGTTCTCAGTCCGTCGATAGTCGAAGAGTTAGATACTCCGGTTTTGGCTTTTTTTTCCATCGTAACTTTGTGTAGAGTCAGAGGAGCAACGACGTCCCTCCTGGTATTACAGGGCACTGGACACGTGCTAACCTGAGCTGTTCCTTCCCAACCCCATTCTCCTCCCTCACCTCCGAGAACCTAACAGTGGTCTGCTGCTAACATGGTGGTCCACCAAGAATGGGGGAGACCTATGTCCCCGATCAGGGAGCTGCCTTTCAATGTAGCGCTCCATAGCCAGGGTGAAACTCCTGATTTTGGATGCTGTTTTGTTCATTGGCTTTGGTGTGCATGGAATTGTAATTGTATAGTCCAGGCTGGTAAGTAAATGCATCTGATCAATTCAGATTCAGATTCAAACTTTATTGTCATTGTGCCGTGTACAGTACAGAGACAACGAAATGCAGTTAGCATCTCCCTAGAAGAGCGACATAGAATATGAGTAATAAATAAATATATTGAAAGGTAGTTGGCAAAGTATCTAGGGAGGGGGGGGGGGGGTGATTGGCAATCACCGAGGTACAGTGTTGAGTAATGTAACAGCCGCAGGGAAGAAGCTGTTCCTGGACCTGCTGGTCCGGCAACGGAGAGACCTGTAGCGCCTCCCGGATGGGAGGAGGGTAAACAGTCTGTGGTTGGGGTGAAAGCAGTCCTTGACGATGCAGAGCGCCCTTCACAGACATCGCTTGCTTTGGACAGACTCAATGGAGGGGAGTGAGGAACCGGTGATGCGTTGGGCAATTGGGCAATGATGGCTAGCTGGATATTCTGGACCTTTGCTTCAACTATTTTGAAGGAAATGACAGATGACATCTATGGAAAATTCAGGTTACAGAGGTTAAAATTCCCTCCTTCATTTCTAATGTTCTTTGGTTAACCGAGACTTGCCCAGATGCATAAAGGGGAAGAACTCAGATGCTGTCAATTGAAATTAAAATGGAAAATCTGGCATAAAACCCCTTTCATCATCTTCTCCCTTGCCATGCAAGTGTGTGGAAAGCGGACAAACTGATCAGAACTGAAGCTGCAAGGATATTGTTCTTTAATGGAGCAATAAAGAAGGACAAGTTGGGCAGAAGGGCTGTAAGACTCTATAAATGGCAGATGCTGGTTTATACCAAAGCTGGTATAAACAAAGTGCTGGAGTAACTGAGCAGGTCAGGCAGCATCTGTGGAGGAAAAGGATGGGTGACGTTTTGGGTCGGGCCTTCTTCAGACCAAACGTGAGAGTGGAAGAGGTTGGAGGGAGGGGCTGAAGAGATGGAAACGAGAAAAGTTCTCCATTGGATCCATCTTGAGATCACACCTTCCCTCGCCAAAAATGAGCCTTCCCTATTTGTGATTAGTTTTCCCCAAGTCATTGAGCTGGATGAAATCATCATTGTGAGTATAGAATGGGAAACCTCCTTCCAGCTCTCAGTCATTTAACTCGCATTTGTGGGTTTGGGGAAAATGTATCACATTAATGTTATGTGCTGACGACCTGGTCGATATGTACATCACCAGATGAATCCCTTCACTCATGCTCTGAGCCTGTGTAGTGAATGGACAATAGGCCCAGTGAGAAGTAGTCATACAGCATGGAAACAGGCCCTTTGGCCCAACTTGCCCATACCGACCAACATGCCCCATCTACACCAGTCCTATCTGCCTGCGTTTGGCTCATATCTCTCTAAACCTATCCTATCTATGCACCTCTCTAAATTTTCTTGGAAGACTTTGAACAATGGTTTCCAATCAAATCATCTTCCCTGTTCTTATCCATCGCCTTATTGCAGTCCTGCTCTTATTCCATCTCTCCCCCATCAGATGATTGCCTTTGAAGTCTCAGCCAGTCTCCCCATCTCAATCAACCATCATAGCAAAAGCCCCTGGATGTCTTCCTCTGCCCAGAGCCCTTTGAAGCAAGGGCCACTGCTGCCTCTTCCACCGTGCATTGCATAGGGCACAATGTATCTCCACCCTTGCCTCACTTCCCAGCTACTGCAGCAGCCTGGTCATCTACAGACCCTGCTGACCATCTCCCTTCACCGCCACCCAACACACCCCTGGCCCAACTCACAGGTGGCACAACGTCAGTGAAGATGCAGGGTTCTTGAGCGCAACAGCACGCAGTGCTGGAGTAACTCAGTGGGTCAGGCAACATCTCTGGAGGGCATGGAAAGGTGATGTTTTGGGTCGGGACCTCTCTTCAAAATAATGTGCAACGCTGCTGAAGTTTCCTATGGTCTTGGGGTGGAGCTAAAATGTGAAATAAGGAACCTAATGAGTTAAATAATTGCTACTGCCTTGCTGTAGCGCCTATGAAGGATAGGGTTTTTGGTGCAGTAGAATTTCCAGATCTGCATCTTTTGATGCACAGAATCTCTTGCCCAGAGTAGGGAAATCGAGGACCAAAGGACATAGGTTCAAGGTGAAGGGGAAAAGATTTAACAGGAATCTGAGGGGTAACATTTTCACACAAAGGGTGGTGGGTGTATGGAACAAGCTGCCAGAGGAGGTAGTTGAGAGTTGGGACTATCCCAATGTTTAAGAAACAGCTAGACAGGTACATGGATAGGACAAGTCTGGAGGGATATGGACCAAGCGCAGGCAGGTGGGACTAGTGTTGCTGGGACATGTTGGCCGGTGTGGGCAAGTTGGGCCGAAGGGCCTGATTCCTCACTGTATCACTCCATGACTCTATAATGAGATGTGCAAAGCCTTTTAATCACTTTGTGGACCAACAGATCCAACCCCAATGGTCCCAACAGCAACTGGTGAAATGTATTTGACCTGAAACATTAAATATTTTCCTCTTCCCACAGAGGCAGCCTGACCCGTTGAGTATTTGCAGCATTTTCCGTTTTTATTTTAGATTTCCAGCACCTGCCTTTTTTTTTTGATTTTCAGCACCATGATGTCACCAGATAAAAATAAACACTCAATTATCTTCCCACATTTTTGATGAGAGGTACGAAACAATTTAAAAAAAAACTGAAATGTGTTGCTTTCCAAGAGAGGAATGGCTTTTTGGATTAGTGTTCTGCTTTGAATTATCTTTTTCAAATAATAGGGATCAAGCTAGTGGATTGCTGAGCCAGTATATTTAATCAGTTGGAATCATTTTTGTTCTAACGGTTTGGGAGATTGCTGTTCGTCTGTAGGGTCACAGTCAAGAAGGGTCCCGGCCCGAAATGTCACCTGACCACCGTCTCCAGAAATGCCGCCTGGCCCGCTGAGTTACTTTGTGCCGTATTCGAGCAGCTCGATCTCAACACCAGCAGACGGCTCTTGACGAAAATATACCTTGCGCAGAGGATAATGACATGTCTCAAACGTGCGGTTGCCTGGGTGAAATTTGTGCTCCCAGAGAAGCCTTGTTAAAGGTCGGGCAGTTTTAAAATCGGGAAGGGTTTATCACTGGCAGTGCGGAGGAGGGGATTGGGAGGGCGGGGGCGGGCTTTGATGCTTCACTGTTCTGCCGGGATCAGGTACGCATGTTTAGCTGGCGCCCACACTGCGCCCGAACAGCTGTCGCTAGGCGATGCGGGCATGACTGAGCCTGCAGTCTGTTGACAGATTTTGGTGCCCATGACTCATCCTCACGTGCCCGACTGATTACTCACAGATAAACAAGTACAGGAACCTTTACATCCATTTATCCCTGTGGAATTAAAAGCTGATTTCCTTTCTTTGAAGGCAGTGCTATTTTTGGACAAAGTCTGAGAACCATTTTCCTTTGAGCTACGAGACATTTGGAAGGCTTTACCTTTAGTATTGTTATGTTTTTCTCCACAAATTATTTCTTTCCTCGCACAAGCAACGAGCATTGAGACCTTTAAGCGAGTCTGTTATTGAGCCCAGAAGCATCAGACAGCTCAATAATCGTTAATGATATTTTCAAAAAATGATGTTGTTGGTGTTTATTAGCTTCTCATTAATGGAGTAATAAATGAAAAATAACAGGGCTTACCGAAACCATAAGCTTAAATCTGTCACGTGGTGAACTGACTGTAGTTGAGATATGAACGTGTACAACATTTCTTAATTACATTATTGTAGTGGTATTTACAGAATCTTAGTATAATGTAGATTCTTACAACCCCTATTTTGTAGGCTGATTAACTTCAGTATGGATTAAACAGATGCCTAATTACAATAGATGCTGCAGCTATTGCTGTTCTTAGATTTGCACAAATGAGGGACTTGTGCTGTGATATGTATTCAACTTGTCTGTGCTTTTCGAGGAAGAGAATAATTCTAAACTCTCAGATATCGGCACGGTAAATGACAGGGTAACATTTGCCTTCACACTTCAAACATGCACACTGGAAATGGCTGACGTGAAATTCGGTTCCATGAACATTAAATGGATGAAGCCAAAATTTGGAAGCAGAGAGGTGCAACGTTATTTTGTGCTTTGTGCATAAGGCCGGGTGGAAACATAGAAACATAGAAAATAGGTGCAGGATTAGGCCATTCGGCCCTTCGAGCCTGCACCGCCATTCAATATGATCATGGCTGATCATCCAACTCAGTATCCTGTACCTGCCTTCTCTCCATACCTTTAGCCACAAGGGCCACATCGAACTCCCTCTTAAATATAGCCAATGAGCTGGCCTCAACTACCTTCTGTGGCAGAGAGTTCCAGAGATTCACCACTCTCTGTGTAAAAAATGATTTTCTCATCTCGGTCCTAAAAGACTTCCCTCTTATCCTTAAACTGTGACCCCTTGTCCTGGACTTCCCCAACATCGGGAACAATCTTCCTCCATCTAGCCTGTGCAACCCCTTAAGAATTTTGTAAGTTTCTATAAGATCCCCCCTCAATCTTCTAAATTCTAGCGAGTACAAGCCGAGTCTATCCGGTCTTTCTTCATATCAAATGAGAATATTTAGGTCTGCTGTAACACGTTGCAGGAAAGATGCGGAAGCTTTGGTGAGGGGGTTAGAGGAGGTTTACCAGAATGCTACCTGGATTAGAGGGTTTCAGCTGCAGGGAGAGGTTGGATGGACTTGGATTCTTTTCTCAGGATCGACAGAGGTCGAGGGGGGACTTGATAGATGTGTATAAAATTATGAGAGGCATAGATAGGGTAGTCAGTCAGAACCTTTTTCCCCAGGGTGGAAATGTCTCACACTAGAGGTCCTAGCTATAAGGTGAGAGGGGGAAAGTTTAATGGAGATATGCGAGGCAAGTTGTTTACACTGAGAGTGATGGGGGCCAGGAATGGTGGCGGAAGCAGACACAATAGTGGCATTTAATAGGCTCTTAGATAGGCACATGGAAGTGCAGGGAATAGAGGAATATGGATCATGTGCAAATAGATGAGATGTTCAACTAGGCATCATGTTCGGCATGGACATTGTGGGCCGAAGGGCTCGTTTCCTGTACTGTACTGTTCTATGTTCTAATCCAGTCATCCACAGAATGATGTTATAGTGCTGAAGGAGCCCATCTAATCCACTGTGCAGTGCATTCTCTCTTTGGCAATGCTGACAATATCCCCTACAACCCTAAATGCATGAATATGTATTCCATTTACTTCTGAAAGTTGCTTGTGAGTCTTCTTCCACCACCCTTTGGCAAAATTAGAGCACAAGGTATTGGGGGTAGGATATTGACATGGATAGAAATTTGGTTGGCAGACAGGAAACAAAGAGAAGGGATTAACGGGTCCCTTTCAGAATTGCAGGCAGTGACTAGTGGGGTGCCGCAAGGTTCCGTGCTGGGACCGCAGCTATTTACAATATACATTAATGATTTAAAGATGAAGGAATTAAAAGTAGCAATAGCAAAATTGCATGTGACACAAAGCTGGGTGGCAGTGTGAACTGTGAAGAGGATGCTATGAGGATGCAGGATGACTTGGACAGGTTGGGTGAGTGGGCAGATGCATGGCAGATGCAGTATAATGTGGATAAATGTGAGGTTATCCACTTTGGTGGCAAGAACGGGAAGGTAGATTATTATCTGAATGGTGTCAGGTTAAGAAAAGGGGAAGTACAACAAGACCTGGGTGTCCTTGTACATCAGTCACTGAAAGTGAGCATGCAGGTACAGCAGGCAGTGAAGAAAGCTAATGGCATGTTGGCCTTCATAACGAGAGGAGTTGAGTATAGGAGCAAATAGGTCCTTCTGCAGTTGTATAGGGCCCTGGTGAGACCTAGAGTATTGTGTGCAGTTTTGGTTCCCTAATTTGAGGAAGGACATTCTTGCTATTGAGGGAGTGCAGCATAGGTTCACAAGGTTAATTCCCGGGATGGCGGGACTGTCATATAATGAAAGAATGGAGCGACTGGGCTTGTATTTACTGGAATTTAGGAAGAGAGGGGATCTAATAAAAACATATAAAATTATTAAGGGATTGGACAATCTATAAGCAGCAAACATGTTCCCAATGTTGGGGGAGTCCAGAACCTGGGGCCACAGTTTAAGAATAAGGGGTAGGCCATTTAGAACTGAGATGAGGAAAAACATTTTCGCACAGTGAGTTGTGAATTTGGGGAATTCTCTGCCACAGAAGGCAGTGCAGGCCGATTCACTGGATGCATTCAAAAGGGAGTTAGATAGAGCTCTTAAGGCTAGCGGAATCGAGGGATATGGGGAGAAGGCAGGAATGGGGTACTGATTGTGGGTGCTCAACCATGATCACATTGAATGGCGGTGCTGGCTCGAAGGGCCAAATGGCCTACTCCTGCTCCTATTGTCTATTGTCTATTACATATGGATTTAAGAGAGAGTTAGATAGAGCTCTAGGGGCTAGTGGAGTCAAGGGATATAGGGAGAAGGCAGGCACGGGTTATTGATAGGGGACGATCAGCCATGATCACAATGAATGGCGGTGCTGGCTCGAAGGGCCGAATGGCCTCCTCCTACACCTAGTTTCTATGTTTCTAACAGAGCTGCTGTAGGACAGTCAGCAGGGCATCCGTATCACCAACAACCTGAATTGGTCTCTTCGCATTGATGGGGTGATTAAGAAAATGCATCGGCACATTTACCCCTTCTGGGTTATCTGAGCAGAATTAGTGTGTTGATGGACGGTTCGAACTTCATGAGAGTATCATGAAGATTCATGAGAACTTCATGAGAGAACCATGTGGGGTGCACTGCAGAACATATTCTGACGGGATGCATCTTGGCCTGGTGCGGAAACTGCTCTGTTCTTGACCGCCTAAACCTGCCGAGAGTGTTCACTTCCTTCCACACAATCCATCTTCATGGAGTGCATACTGTCGTTGTGTCCTTGGGCAAGACACTTCACCCACCTTTGCCTGTCTGTGAATGTGTGTGAGTGATTGGTGGTAGTCGGAGGGGCCGTAGGCGCAGATTGGCAGCCACGCTTCCGTCAGTCTGCCCCAGGGCAGCTGTGGCTACAGAAGTAGCTTACCACCACCGAGTGTGACTGGGGAGTGAATGAATAATGCGATGTAAAGTGCCTTGAGTATTAGAAAGGCGCTATATAAATCCCATCCATTATTATTATTATTATCTTCACGGCGCGTGGCCTCAGGAAGGCTGGAAATATCGTCGAGGATGTCCAATCCCTGTGTCTCTCTTCTACCTCCTGGGAGACGATAAGGGAGCATGAAAACCAAGCTTAGGAACCTCCTGAAGATAGACGCAAAAATCTGGAATAATTCAGCGGGTCAGGCAGCATCTCTGGAGATAAGCAACTGATGACCTTTTTGGCTCGAGACCCTTCTTCAGACTGAGAGTCAGGGGAAAGAGGAATGAGAGATAATAGATGGTGATATAGAGAGATATAGAACAAATGAATAAAAGATATGCAAACTGTAACGATGATCAAGGAAAGGTGGAGCCCACAATGGTCCATTGTTGGCTGTGGACGAGCTTCTTTTCCCATCCGACTCCTGAACGGATAACCCCTTTTACACCTCCTTGTACTGTAGGTGCTGCCATGTATTCTTGCTATTAACTCTACCTTATTCAGTTATCCTGGTATTGAAAGACATTATTGCACTAATGAAGACTGGACTACAATTGTGCACTCATTCTGTACTTTAGCACTCATTGTGTTCATTGTTGCATTTATCATTACTGTCTGTGCACTGTTTACTCTGTGAGCTTCATGAGAACAAGGAATTTCATTGCACCCTGGTGTATATCATAAATTAATCCGAATCTGATGCAGATCCCGCTGAACAGATTGGTTAATAGATGATGAATAATGATTGTTGTCTAACAGTGGAGACCTATTTTAATAGCGTTACTGCATCAAAGTGAAAACATCTTGAAATTACAGGCCCATTGTTTTTTCTTCCTCCCTCCCTTCCTCCCTCCCTCCCTTCCTCATTTCCAAAGGCTTTGTCTAGGTCTATTATTGTCGTGCATCTAGGCTTTGTTTTTCATGCTACCCAAACAGATCAGATACGCCATACATACATACATACATACATACATACATACATACATACATACATACATACATACAATCAAGTCAATCTCATGTACAATACAGCAAAGGCAAAGAGCAAAGATACAGAGTGCAGACGACAGTTCTCAGTATTGTAGTGCATCAGTTCCATTGACATAGTCCAATGTCCACAATGGGGTAGAGGTGAATCTGAACGTGCCTTGGATCATTCAAAAGCCTGATAACAGAGGGGAAGAAGCTGTTCCTGAGTCTGGTGGTGGGTGATTTCATGCTTCTGTATCTTCTGTCGGAGAGGAGCAGGAAGAAGAAGGAATGACCAGGGTGGGTCATAGTCATTGATTATGTCAATTATGTCTAAAGAAGGGTCTCGACCCTGAAACATCACCCATTCCTTCTCTCCAGAGATGCTGCCTGTCCCACTGAGTTACTCCAGTATTTTGTGTCTATCTTTGATTATGTTGGTCGCTTTTCCGAGGCAGCATGAAGTATAGATGGAGTCACTGGTGGGAAGTCTAGATCATATTGTTCAGATGTAATCACTTAATGACTGAGTTTAAATGCTCTGCGCTATCTGTGAGCCTCTCTGGGGAAAAAGCAGGAACGGGGTACTGATTGGGGATGATCAGCCATGATCACATTGAATGGCGGTGCTGGCTCGAAGGGCCGAATGGCCTACTCCTGCACCTATTTTTTATTGTCTCTCAGGAGGCAACCTAACAGCTGCAGGCATTGTAATGGAGTCTGAATTCAAAGCAGATTATGCTGAAAATAAAAGATGCAAAGTGCAGGCCATTTCTGGAGAACATGGATGGGTGATGTTTATGGGTCTGGTTGTGGTTGGGGGAAGAAAACTGCGACAGATGTGGGGGCGGGACAAAGCCTGGCAAGTGATAGGTGAGGGGAGGGGTTGATTTGCAGATGGGGTGTCAAAGACTAGAGATGGGAAGAAAACAAAAGTCTGTGAGGCAAAGAGATAAGGGGAGAAGAAGCGAGAATTGTGACCCTTGTCCACTTATCTGACAACCAAATGCCTCTCCCTCTCTCCGTCCCTCTCTCAGTGGCAGACTGGCTGCACTTCCTGCGCCAGAGACGCGGGCTTGATCCTGACTACGGGTGCTGTCTGTACAGAGTTTGCCCGTTCTCCCTGTGACCATGTGGATTTTTTCCAGGTGCTCCCACACTCCAATGACGTACAGGCCTGTAGGTCAATTGGTTTTGGTAAAATTGTTCCTAATGTGTGGGATAGTGCCAGTGTACACGGTGGCCACTGGTTGGCATGGACTCAAAGTGGGCCAAAGAGCCTGTTTCCGTGCTGTATCCTTAAAGTCTCTCCCTCCTTCTCTCCCTCACTCTCTCCCACACTCTCTCCCTCGCTCACTCCATGCGTGGTCACCATAGAATTATTCTCTTTGTCAAAGTCGACTGAGAGAACATATCCTGACGGGGCACATTTTGGTGAATCACAGTGAGATATATGGCCAGGTCAAGGGTGCTAAAGTGAAATAACAATGAAAGATTTAGTGTGTAGGAAGGAACTGCAGATGCTGGTTTAAACCGAAGATGGACACCAAAAAGCTGGAAATAGCTCAGCGGGTCAGACAGCATCTCTGGAGAAAAGGAACAGGTGATGTTTCAGGCCGAGACCCTTCTTCAGACCGAGAGTCTGAAACTCGGACGCCGTCTCAGTCTCAATGTAAGATTTAGGTCAGGCAGCATCTGTGGAGAGAGAAGCAGAGTAGTCAACATTTCAGCTTGTAAACCTGTCATCAGAAGCAGGGAAAGTGGTTGCTGCTAATCGTTTGCCGGCTGTGTGCCATGTTCACTTTTGCAATAAACACACTCCAGAGCGATTCAATTGCATGTGAAATGCCTTGAAATGCCATGAAAAATGTCTGATAAGCCAAAGTAAAGGCTCTTTTTCCCGCCGGTCCCAGTGCAGCCGTGTACTGT
Organism: Amblyraja radiata; assembly: GCF_010909765.2. NCBI lineage: Eukaryota > Metazoa > Chordata > Chondrichthyes > Rajiformes > Rajidae > Amblyraja > Amblyraja radiata. Next base: position 25,425,741 of record NC_045984.1, on the reverse strand, counting down.
TTTTTTGTGTTTTTTTCCCGATGAATCCACTGTTATTGGCTTCGCGGCCGGATCCAGGAGCGAGCTCACTTCATTACGGCACATTATAGAGGTACAACCCAAGAACCGAGCTCTGGGTTCCAGTTTCATTCCAAGCCAAACGACCCGTGTTCCCAGAAGACAAGACGCAGAAGAAAACAATTACAGGATTGATTTCATTTAGCATTCTTTTATAACTTAGACGTGCAGTGCGCTGTTCTTTAAAAACGAGTCTTGGCGACTGCACTGGGAAGCAATGGGCCCGGGAGAGTTAATGACGATGGGCTGTTTAACTGATATGATTGAATAGGTTAATATACATGATGCAATTGGTGACCAGTGCAGCCGTGTACTGGGCGCGTTTGCTGATGATTAGTTTTCTTCAATTTGCTGGACCAAACAACTCCCGGTTAATCCTCCAGGGATGTCGCCTTCACTGACTATTTAACCAAGAAAGTCTCCTTCACAAATTCTCCAGTTGAAATAAACAGAGAGATTGATCAAAATTCATGTAAATGACTGCCAACCCTTTTAGAAGAACGTACGTCGACGGATGATACAATTTGGCTTCTCGTTTTCCTCCCATCCGGGCTTCAACACCTTTTCATGCTGCAAGATTAAGGCCTTTGTCCTCTGGCTTCTTTGTCGACAGCCTTTCCGCACTTACTCCATCAAAAATCCCCCTCAAATCTGAGCTCCTCGATCAGATCTCCTCCTAACCCGTTGGTGGGTGAAAGGATCTGCTCGGGAAGCTGTGCTGTATGTGGCAGCCTGGAATTAAAACAAAATATGGGAAATACTCGACAGATCAGGCAATACAGGTGGAGAAAAAAAAAATTGGTATAAATTGGAGGCAAACAAAGGAAGGGAAGACGAGACAATAAAAAGGGAAGGTGGCTTTTCCTCCATCAATTTTGGAACTTTTAAAATTCATAACTTTCGATGGAGGGGAGGGCTGTTGCCTGCCTTGGAAACCGGGCTGAGTCCACCACTCTCTGTAGCCTCTTGCATTCTTGCGTGTTGGGGAATCGCCGTGGCAGGTCTTGATGCAACCAGTCCGTTACTTCCTACTGTGCATCTGTAGACGTTTACTAGAGTATTCGGTGACATGTCGAATCTCTTTAAACTTATGAGAAAGTCCAGACGCATTGGTGCTTTCTTCATGATGTAACTGAGTACTCCCCCACCCCTTCTCTCTTCTCCGCATCCTCTGATATGCACCCATTTCTGCCACTATCTGTGCCTCTTCCCCCCCTCCCCCTCCACCTCTGTCCCTTTCCATCTATATTCCTCCCTCTGGTCTTATGTTTCACTGCCCCACTTCGAAGCAGCAGTGGAGGATGCGTACAACTTGACTTGCCCAGGCCATGCTGCCATGGCAACAGGCCTTTAGGGCCAGCTGCACTTGAAGCAACTTGGACTTTGAAAATGGCGCCAGGATGTGGTGACTTATATATTGTCTCAGTGGACTATTTCCATACACTTTGTACTTAATGTAAGATCGGGCTTATGCATGGTAATACTTTGCTGAACTGTATGCAAAAAAAGAAATTTCACTGTACCTCGGTACATGTGATGATAAAGAGCCATTGAACCATCGAGTGGTTGACCATGCCACCCACATTCAAGGAAAGATATATATTGATATGACATTTTTAGATCCTTTGAGGGTTCCATTGTGGGTTACAACCAATTAGGCACATTTCTGAAGAGTAATCATAGCTGCACTGTTGGAAGTGGAAAGAAAGTCCGTGGTTGAGTTGGTAGCCCCCTTGTCTCTGAATCAGGAGGTTGTGGGTTCAAGTCCCACTCCAGGGACCTGAGCAAAAACCTCTAATTGATGCTCCAGTATTCTCTTTGATTCTGCTTGTGTATAAAATGGCGGCTTTGGTCTCTCTAGACCTGACCTGGCTATTGTATCTCTGCATGCCTGCACTATTCAATTTGATATGTTCATGTACACATCCATAGCCTCGTTTGGGTTTTTTTAATTATCTCTCTCCCTCTGTCTCTGTCTCTGTCTCCGTCTCTCTCCCCCCCTCCCTCCATCTCTTCCTCTCCCCCTCCCTCCCTCCCTCTCCCTCCCTCTCTCCCCCTCCCTCCCTCTCTCCCTCTCTCTCCCCCTCTCTCCCCCTCCTTCCCTATCTCTCTCTCCCTCCCTCTCCATCCCCCCCACTCTCTCTCTCTCCCCCTCTCTCTCCTCCTCTCTTCCACTCTCCCCCCCCCTCTCTCCCTCTCTCTCGTTACCGCCCCACATTCCAAAGACATGCAAGTTTGTTGGTTAGCCGGCCTCAGTAAATGTTGCCTAATGTGTCGGGAGTGGATGTGGAAGTGGGATAATATATAATTGTGTGGACGGGTGATCGATGGTCGGCGTAGACTCAGTGGGCCGAACGGCCTGTTTCTATGCTGTACTCTGTATCTCTCTCTTCAATTCAATCAAACATGGTACTGTCAGATCTGACCTGAACTGGACTGGTTTAAATGGTAGACTCGACCAAAATGGAACCCGACATAAGTAGAGGACAGCATCAAATTCACGTCAGGGTGAGTGAGCTGGCTCTGCCTCTGAGGGAATAACGTGGTGCTTTGTAGCTGAGCCAAGGATTTTGCATGACTTCTCAACTTCTCAAACACATCCCAAGCACTAAGAGGTTGATGCCTTTACCAATAATAAGTGAAAACATAAAACTACTGGAAACACTCAGCAGGTCAGGCAGCATCTGTGGAGAGAGACCTACACCTGTAATGTTTACTGGTTTTATTTTCACAGATGCTGCCTGACCTCCTGAGAGTTTCCAGCGTTTTCTGCATTAATTCATATTATTGGTATTAGCAGTTATTTTAAATTCATGCCTTTGCCTATATTTCCCTGAACCAACAGCCACTAAAACTGAACCAACAGCCACTAAAACTGACCATCACTGAACTGCTGTTTCTTCGAGCTTGCTTTCCACAAATTGGCTGTAACTCTTCCATCAATGCATGGGTGGCCACACATCAAAAGCACTTAATTGGCTCTGCATTGAATCGGGATGTTCAGAGGCTGCACAAGAAAGTGGGTATATACAAACTTACTTTTCCTTTTGAATGATTTCTACGAATATTGGGCGGCACAGTGGCACAGCGGTAGAGTTGCTGCCTTAATGCCCCTGTCCCACTTAGGAAACCTGAACGGAAACTTCTGGAGACTTTGCGCCCCACCCAACGTTTCCGTGCAGTTCCCGGAGGTTTTTGTCAGTCTCCCTACCTGCTTCCACTACCTGCAACCTCCGGCAACCACCTGCAACCTCCGGGAACCGCACGGAAACCTTGGGTGGGGCGCAAAGTCTCCAGAGGTTTCCGTTCAGGTTTCCTAAGTGGGACAGGGGCATTACAGCACCAAAGACCAGGGATCGAATCTGACCTCAAGCTCTGTCTGTGTGGAGTTTGCACGTTCTCCCTCGTGACCGTGTCGGTTTCCTCTGGGTGCTCTGGTTTCTTCCCACATTCCAAAGACGTGCATCTTTGTAAGATAATTGGCTTCTGTAAATCGTCCCTGGTGTGTAGGATAGTACTAGTGTACGGGGGATCGTTGGTCAGCGTGGACACGGTGGTCCCAGGGGCCTGTTTCCACGCTGTATTCAATGCAAAAAATCAATTTTGGAACAGAAAGGGTTAAGGGGAGATCTGATAGACGATCTCAAAGTTATGAGGTGTTTTCATAGTGGCTATCTCCAGTGGCACAATGGTCACTATTGTCACATCAATGTAGATGCTGCGAAATGCTCTGTTTTGCACACAATCCAGTAAAGTCATACTATATATAAGCACAATTATACATCAGTAAAACAGTGCAATGATTACAGTGTTAAAAAAAACAGTGGATTTCTTTGGATGCAGTCAGTGCACACAGAGTTGCCATGTTTCCATGCCATCTTGTATCTATTCAAGTATCAAGTTCTTAAATATATTGAGTCTTATCTTGGCCTTAAAGGCCCGTTATCCTGGTGGTCAGTGATACAGGGGTCAGCCTGGCCTGGCGATGTTGTTAGTTACCAGAGGACAGGCAGAAGCCATGGTGAGATGAGGGAAGGTTTTGTTTTGAACGAGGTGGGTTGTGGTGATCTGGAACGCCATGCCTGAAAATGGCAGAAGTTATAAATCTGAAAAGCAAAATGAGGTAAATGTTCAAAAGGAAATATTTACAGAGCTATTATAAAAAGCCAGGTGCGAAGGGAAGGGTAATTAATTGCATAACTCTTGCATTGAGCAGTGCACAATGAAAGCCAAGTAGCACACAGCGCTGGAGACACAGGAGTGTGCAGATGCTGGAAGATTAGTTTAGTCCGGAGATACAGCGCGGAAACAGGCCCTTCGGCCCAGCAGGTCTGCCCAGACCAGCGATCCCCCGCGTATCAACATGATTCTACGCACACTCGGGACAGTTTTTACATTTACCAAGCCAATTTACCTACATACCTGTACATCTCTGGAGTGTGGGAGGAAAGGCGAAGATCTCGGAGAAAAGCTTGACCAAAACACAAACTGGTGCAGGAAATGGACAGATGCTGCCTGACCCGCTGAGCAGTTTGTTTATTGTTGACTGCGTCGTTGCTTTGTGATTCTACATTCTGACGGGCATAGGCGAAAAATAAAAAATATGATTGGAAAATGTTCCTAGTTATTGCCAATATCAACGATGAAAATGAAACTGATAATATAATCTGATATGCTGGGAAATAGCAGCTGAAAGAGGTTTCTCTTGCTTTGTGCATCACTTCCACCTTCAAAGGCAGTCTTGTCAAAGGCACATTTGTCAAAGGCATCTTTGCTCCTGCAACTCTTGCCCCTCTGCAAGATTTCAGTGATCTGTTTTCTAACTTTTCTCTTCTACATCCTGCTCAGCCTCCATTCTATCCATGTAACTCTGTGTGAAAAGCACTGTATAAATGCAGACACAAGGAACTGCAGATGTTGGTTTACAAAATGCATAAAATGCTGGAGTAACTCAGCGGTGGTCAGACAGCAACTCTGGAGAACATGGATAGGTGACGAGATTTGGGTCTGGACCCCCCCCTCCCCCCTTCAAGACCCGAAACTGTCACCTATCCACAGATATACTTTTCTGTTTCCCCTTTTGAAAGCTGCTACAGCTTGCTATTCGTGGAGAAGGGTAGGAGGCCTCGGCATTGCAAATGGTTTTCTAATCTGCTCCCTTCTCCTCTCCCAGGGGACCTGGTGGTCCCAGGTGGAGAGGGAGTGCCCTTGCCGTGATGCACGAGACATTGCCGTCGTATGGGACGGGCTGGATGGGCCAGCTGGGACCCTCCTATCTGGCATCATCATTTGTTTTTGTGTGTAGCCGGAGATGGGATTAAATGAAGTGGAGAATGCCTGGGGGGGACTTGGACTGAGCACCAATGAAAGATTGCACCTGAACATTCCACATTCACTCACACCCCAGCGAACTGCCTAATGGGGGTAGCTGTCAGCTCAGGGTAGCTCCCAGCATGAGAATGGTTTAGAAGAACACACCCTCATGTTAGTTAGCAGTGACCTTAATCCGCACACAAACCCTTTCTCGATTGATTCTCGTTGCGGAGTTTTTTTTAATTCCCAGGTCCTCGTTTTGATGACCAAGCGCTTTACCCCCGAGGAATTTGAATTTCAAACACTTTTGATGAAGTCTCATTACACAATAATCTTTTTGTAAACTGTCAGTGCTGTCACTTTATTTCTGAGGAATAACTTCCCTTGGCCCTCTCCCCAAGCCACAGTTTACAATGAACTTTGCATTGCAAATTGGAGGGTGTCAATTATAGAACCAGGCTGTCGTAGAAATAGGCCCTTTGGCCCAAATTGCCCAATGCCAACCAAGATGCCCCATCTACACAGGCCCTACCTACCTGTGTGTGGCCCATATTGTTCTACACCTTTCCTATCCATGTACCTGTCCAAATGTCTTTTAAATGTTGTTATAGTACCTCCTTCAACTACCTTCTCTGGGAACTGGTTTTATGTACCCACCATCCTCCGAGCTGTAAAATGCTGATAGACTGTGGGCGATATCGCAGCTTGCAACCACACTGGATGTAGAACTAAAGGACACCATCTAAGGATAGGATGTTGGTCATTTGAAGGGGATGTTGTCTTATGCCGGGATTGTGTTAGCCCAGATATTGAATGTATGTGAGGGTGATGTCAGTATATCAATAGATTCTTGGTAACAAGATGAAGCAGGTTATGGAGATTGGGCAGAAAAGTGAGCTGTAGAGTCACAGAGTGATCAGCAATACATAGAGTGATCGGCACTAACTTCCTATTGCCACTTTGATCATTCCTCCTTCTCCCCGCTCCCGTCAGGCAGAAGGTACAGATGTTTGAAAGTGCACACCACCAGGCTCAGGAACACCCTCTTTTCCTCCATTATCAGGCTTCTGAACGGTCCTTTCATAAGTCGGGGCACTGTCCTGATTCTCCAACCCACATCATTACAGACATTGTACTGTTTAGTTTAGTTCAGAGATTACAGCGTGGAAACAGGCCCTTCGGCCCACCAAGTCCGCGCCAACCAACGATCCCCGCACACTAACACTATGCTACTAACACTATCACACCAGGGACAATTTACAATTTTACCGAGCCAATTAGCCTACATACCTGTAGCTGTACGTCTTTGCAGTGTGAGAGGAAACCGGAGCTCCCGGAGAAAACCCCACACAGGTCACGGGGAGAATGTACAAACTCCCTACAGACAGCACCAGTCGTCATGATCGAACCTGGGTCACTGGCGTTGTAAGGCAGCAACTCTAGCATTGCACCACCTCTCAGGAACCGTTACGCAACAATGCTAAGAACTAAATCCTGCTCTCTGTATCTTTCCCCTCACTCTAATTATTATACTTCAGTTTGGATTTGACTGTACTTGTATATAATATTACTTGATTTGATCGGATAAGACACAAACAAAGCTTTTCACTGTACCTCGGTACATGTGACAATAATAAACCTAAATGTCATTTCACAGACTGTGCGCCCATCTGATGTTAGACAGGGGTCATCTGCCAGCCTGTTTCCTTTCTGTTAATTGAAAATAAATTAATTAATATAACTTGGCGTCAAAGACTAGGTGACACAAACTGGGAATAGAATGTTAGCCCTTCAGCCATGCTTGGGAATTGAACCTGTAACCTTCCTCGGTCTTAACTCAGTGAAACTTGAATGTGGCTCTGAAATGGTGTTCTGTATAACTTCACTGCAATGATTATTGATTTTAACGGATCATGATTATTGTAAAGGTGAGGAATAAGGAATTTTAGAAATATAGAAAATAGGTGGAGTAGGCCATTCGGCCCTTTAAGCCATTCAATATGTTCATGGCTGATCATCCAAAATCAGTACCTCATTACTGCTTTCTCCCCATATCCCTTGATTCCGTTGGCCCCAAGAGCTATATCTAACTCTCTCTTGATTACATCCAGTGAATTGGCCTCCATTGCCTTCTGTGGAAGAGAATTCCACACATTCACAACTCTCTGGGTGAATATGTTTTTCCTGATCTCAGTCCTAAATGGCCTACCCCTTATTCTTAAACTGTGGCCCCTGGTTTTGAAATGTTGTCATATCACTAATAATTTAGCAAAGGAAAGTGGGTGAATTTCTTATTGATTGAAATTCTTTTGAAGTTCTCATTCCTGTACAATGGTACAATGGTTCGATGGTACTTTATTTGTCGTATGTACCGAGTTACAGAGATATTCATTTTTGTATACAGTTCAGTACAAGTACCACTTTACATAAGCAGCTAGATACATCTTAGATAAACATCTCAGATAAAGTACAAGTGTGTAGCAGTAGTACACTGAGACAGTATTTGGTGCCATTTTCGAGGTCCAAGTTTGTAAGTGCAGGTTTCTTGACCTGACCATGGGGGCCCGTTGTCCTGGCGACGATGTAGGTTCGGCCTGGCTAAGCGTAGCCGTGGTTTCACACAGAGAGTGGTGAATCTCTGGAATTCTCTGCCACAGAAGGTAGTTGAGGCCAGTTCATTGGCTATATTTAAGAGGGAGTTAGATGTGGCCCTTGTGGCTAAAGGGATCAGGGGGTATGGAGAGAAGGCAGGTACAGGATACTGAGTTGGATGATCAGCCATGATCATATTGAATGGCGGTGCAGGCTCGAAGGGCCGAATGGCCTACTCCTGCACCTATTTTCTATGTTTCTATGTTTCTATGTGACCTCCATTGGTATTCAGCCCATGCTCCAATGCTGTAGGCCGTGTCCGGTCCACACACTCGACCTCTTGGAGTGGCGTCCAGTCCAACCGAGCCCCAGGCTGTTGCAGGGCCTCCAGAGGCCCACTCCACCATCCAGGTTATACACTCCCCCCCACCCTCACCCCCTCCCCCCACCCTCACCCCCTCCCCCACCCTTGCCATAGGCTGTGGGTTCCTTCTGATATGTTTTTCTGTCAAAATTATGTTTGAATGCACTGCTATATGACACATTAGGATATTTTTCCACCTTAAATTCACTGCATAAATGCTAGCAGTTATTGCTGTTGAATTGATTGACTGGGTTGTGAATTAATATTGGGACGGTATGTGCAAGATCTCCCATTCAGCTGAAATTGACCATTGTTAACATGCACAGTTGCGAGCAGTATCACTTTTATGTCAAATTGAATGCAGTAAAAAGACCTGGAATTTTGGCTCCAGCTTTCACCTCACGTGGTGAAGAGATCAGGGACAGCAGGAGAAGGTCTGGGCTTTGGGAAGCCCGGGTTTTATGCTGAATGGGAGGTTGAGAACTCGATGTTGGCTTGTATGCCTTGTAAACAGAGGCATACAGTCTCTTCCCAGTCGCTATTTGTACCTCGCTACCAGCAATCCACGGAGGGGGTTTCGGACCACAACAACGGGCTAAATCACGCAGGGAGAAACAAAGCAACAAATTTGACGTTAACTATTTGGTAAAATATGAGAATTTTTCCAAGGAAGGAACAGCATCTCCCACTCTGCAATTGGCACATTGTGAGATTCTCTGGACTGAATCACTCCTCACTGCCTGTTCCCAATCTGTGTATGAGGTGAACCACTCATAAACCCAGAGGACATAGGTTTAAGGTGAGGGGGGAAAGAGGGGTAACGTTTTGTACACAAATGGTGGTGGGCGTATGGAATGAGCTGCCAGAGGCGGCGATTTAGGCAGATACTATGGCAATATTTAGTTTAGTTTAGAGATACGGAGCAGAAACAGGCCCTTCGGCCCACGGAATCCACGCCGACCAGCGATCCCCGCACATTAACGCTACTCTACACACACTAGGGACATTTTTTAAAAACATTTATACCAGGCCAATTAACCTACAAACCCTTTACGTCTTTGGAGTGTGGGAAGAAACTGAAAATCTCGGAGAAAATCCACGAAGGTCATGGGGAGAATGTACAATCTACGTACAGACAAGCACCCGTAGTCAGGATCTGGCGCTGTAAGACGGTAGCTCTACCACTACGCCACCGTGCCACCAATAAATGCTTAAGAAACAATGATGGGTACATAGGTAGGATAGGTTTAGAGGGATGAGGGCCAAATGCAGGCAGGAGGGCTAGTGCAAATGGAGGATGTGGCCGGCGTGGGCAAGTTGGGTCGAAGGGGCTATTTCCACGCTGTATGACTCTAAGACCCTGCATATCTCATTTGAGGACATTTTCAGCAAAGATTTCCAAGGTCTGTCAAGGCTATTCTCAGGAAATATTTCCCCTCGTACAAGGAAGAGGGATTGCAATTTATCCATTTCCAATCCCCGGGGGAATCAAAGTACAGAAGGTTAGTTCTAAGCTGTGACGGGGAGATTTATGATGATGTGATTACGAAGCACAACCTATAATCACGTACCTTATGGATGATGAAGGCAATCTGAAGTAGAGACATATTCACAGGAGCTGCCCTTGGTGCTGATTTGCCAAAGTAGGGTGTGGGTTTTAGAGATGCAGATTAGGGACACGACGTGGAAACAGGCCCTTCGGCCCATTGAGTCCATGCCAACCATCATCGCCTGTACACCAGTTTAGTTTAGTGATACACGGTGCAAACGGCCTCTTCGGGCCCACCGAGTCCGCACCGACCAGCGATTCCTGCACATTACCACTATTAGTACACACAAGCCAATTAACCTCCAAACCTGTAGGTCTTTGAGGAGACTGGAGCACTCGGAGAAAACCCCTTGCAGGTCACGGGGAGAACGTACAAACACCGTACAGACGGCACCCACCATTTTATGGACCTACGCTCTTTTCTGTAACAACCTATTAATCTATTCTGATCTTTTATCTGGAGGTTTGCGTCTTGAAATTAGTTATCTAAATGTTATCTATTAAGGTGGGTTAGTGGTCACAGGGAGAATGTGCAAACTCCACACAGACAGCACCCGGGGTCAGGGTTGGACTCTGTGTTGTAAGGTAAGAGTCCCCTGTAGATACCAGGAGAGCTGATGGGAAGCAGAACATAACAATTGAGAGTAGACACAAAATGCTGGAGTAACTCAGCGGGTCAGGCAGCATCTGCCTGACCCGCTGAGTTACTCCAGCATTTTGTGTCTACTCTCAATTGTTATGTTCTGCTTCCCATCAGCTCTCCTGGTATCTACAGGGGACTCTTACCTTGCTGCCTGACCCGCTGAGTTACTCCAACATTTTGTGTCTACCTTCGATTTAAGCCAGCATCTGCAGTTCTTTCCTACACATAACAATTGAGATATTGAACTAATATCCGGCTACTCTGACAATTGTTCTTAGGACACAAGTTTTTAGGACACAGAATTAAAGCATGTTCTTTTAGGAAGGAGATGAGAAGAAATGTATTTAGTCAGAGGGTGGTGAATCTGTGGAATTCTTTGCCACAGTAGGCTGTGGAGGCCAAGTCAGTAGATATTATTAAGGCACAGATAGATAGATTCTTGATTATGGGTTATGGGGAGAAGGCAGGAGAACGCAGTTAGGAGGGAGAGATTGATCAGCCATGATTGAATGGCGGAGTAGACTTTATGGGCTGAATGGCCAAATTCTACTCATCACTTATGACAGGACCCAACTACGATGGACTGGGACGGGGTGGAGGGCGGAGGAGATGAGGTGGGGTGATAGTGATGTGGGTTGGAATAGCCCAAGAGCACTTGTTAACCATATAGTAGGTCAATGAGTACATGATGGATATTCACTTCACATGAGTGGCACTGTGGTGGCACAGTGATGCAGCGGTAGAGTTGCTGCCTTACAGCGCCAGAAACCCGGGTTCCATCCTGACTACGTGTGCTGTCTGTACGGAGTTTGTACTTTCTCCCTGTGACCGTGTGGGCGCTCTGGTTTCCTCTCACATTCCAAAGACGTGCAAGTTTGTAGGTTAATTGGCTTCTGTAAATTGTCCCTAGAGTGCAGGATAGAAATAGTGTACGGGTGGTCGCTGGTCTGCGCGGACTCAGTGGGCCGAAGGGCCTGTTTACACGCTGTATCTCCAAACTAAAAGTAGATTCAGTGCAAATAACTTGAAGCCTTTGTGTTGAACAAACATACAGTGGTCTGCCGGTACACTGCAGTTACTTCTACGTACGTCTGTATCAAGTATAATATCGAATGTAAGGTACCAATTGCATTGATAAGGACAACTACAATAGTTTCGATGTGTGTTCAATCTCAAACCCATGACTTAGACCTTTGTCTTGAAACCCAATGGCATAGGAGGTTAGAAGAGAACTGACTAGTAAATAGTTCCATAGAAAGTTTCATAGTTGTTAAGACCTCGGAGGTCAAATCTAATACTGAAGTGGAATTATACAGGAGATAGTTGGACATGACCTATTGCAGACTTAGAAACATAGAAAATAGGTGCAGGAGTAGGCCATTCGGCCCTTCGAGCCTGCACTGCCATTCAATATAATCATGGCTGATCATCCAACTCAGACTGACCTTCATACGGTAGACTCTGGGGACAATATTGTACCACTCCATCTATGCCAGCTCCCACCAGTTCCATACTTCCTGCTGAGTTTATCCACTCGGGCTTCTACAGTGTATCTATCACGACTTTATCTATTGTTACGACTTTTTTCTGTCATTCCATTCCCTCTTTCCTGGGCTTTCCTCAATTCCCTCAGACTTTGCCACCACTTGGATGTGGAAGACTCTCATTTCCAATGACTCCTCCGTCTAGCACCAAGTGCCCAACCCCAGTTCCCCAACACTTGTCGAGAGCCTTCAAACATTTCAGGACAGATTGCCTCTTCCGGGGGACGGGCAGAACTGCTTCAACCCGAACACGTCCGTCCTTGCCCTCAACTTGGGAAGTCAACACTTGCTGTTCGGTGCTTTTGTCCCCAGCTCTGGGGAAACTGATAACTGAGTCCGTCTCTTCTCTTCTCGCTGTGAAATCGTTCATCGGCTCGCCATGTTCTGTCCGATGAAAGGCTCGGACTTGCGGATTCCTGTGAGCTGCTCACCGGAGGAGACTGAATCTTGATCACGAGAGGTGAACTCCATGCAGTCGAACATGCTGCCTGTCACATGCAGAGCCCACAACTAAAAATCAATAATTAGTACACGAGAGGCTTCCAGTTCTGAGTGCACTCCATTAAATTAATATGTTATCATATCAATATAAATAGTTACCTCTCCTTTATTTTAGTGCCTGTTTTAATCTGAGAAATATGCTATATAAACGCTGGTGATCATGGCTGAAGGCCAGCGTGTTATTCATTTTAATGAGGTGGTCTATGAGTCTATGCAGCATGATATTAATTCGGCCAGTGCACCAAAGTGCATAGAGCAATATCCAGAAAGGCAAATGGAGGGGGTTTAATTCATGAGGATAAAAATTCTGGGATCAAAACCGGATCAAACCATCACACAAACCAACCTACCTTGACCTTGACTCCATTTTACAGCTCACGCTGCCTCGGCAAGGCCAGCAGCGTAATCAACGATGAGTTGCACCCTGGCCATATCCTATTCTCCCCTCTCCCACCAAGCAAAAAGGTATAGAAGTGTGAAAACGCACACCTCCAGATTCAGGGACCATTTCTTCCCAGCTGTTATCAGGCAACTGAACCATCCTACCACATCCAAAGAGCAGTGCTGAACTAATATCTACCTCTTTGGTGACCCTCGGACTTTCCTTGATCGGACTATGCTGGCTTTACCTTGCACTAAACGTTGTTCCCGTATCATGTATCTATACACTGTAAATGGCTCGATTGTAATCATGTATTGTTTTTCCGCTGACTGGTTAGCACGCAACAAAAGCTTTCCACTGTACCTCGGTACACGTGACAATAAACTAAACTGAACTGTGTGGTACACTGGAAGCCTGAGAGGACTGGACTCTAGGCTCTGCCGTGTGAGCTGAGTTCACCTGGAAGTCAGTGTTTAGTTTAGTTTAATTATTGTCCCGTGTACCGAGGTACAGTGAAAAGCTTTTGCTGCATGCTAACCAGTCAGCGGAAAGACAATACATGATTACAATCGAACCATTCATAGTGTACACATACATGATATAAATGGGAATAACGTGAATGACGTTTAGTGCAAGATAAAGCCAGTAAAATCTGATCAAAGATAGTTCAAGCGTCTCCAATGAGATAGATAGTAGTTCAGGACTGATGAAGGGTCTCGACCCGGAACGTCACCCATTCCTTCTCTCCAGAGATGCTTCCTGTTCCGCTGAGTTACTCCAGCTTTTTGTGTCTATCTGTTGCTCTCTAGTTGTTGTTGTTGTTGTTGTTGTTGTTGATGCTTTGCTGTTTGGCCCCGCTGGTTCTCGGTTGGAGGGTATTGGAAGGAGATGGGAGGAGGGGATGGAATAGCTGGGAAAACCATCTAGAATCCCAAATCTTGACCACAATCCAATGATCCCGTTGGATAACTTGTGTTGACTATGGGCCAAGTCATGATTCTCACATGGTTAATGATCCCTCACCCAGGGGCTATGATGCCTTCAGAATTAAGTTCCTCTTGAAGAGCTTACAACCTAACGGTATGAATTCTCCAATTTTTGGTAACTCCCCCCCCTCCCCCTTTTTTCCCTCTCTCTTTCCTATGCCTCACCCCCCGGTGCACATTTCTCCCACTATCCTGCACCCCCGCCTCCATTTCCCCTTCTCCCCCCGTTCCACTTCGACCTATTTCATAGAAACATAGACAGTAGGTGCAGGAATAGGCCACACGGCCCTTTGAGCCAGCACCGCCATTCAATATGATCATGGCTGGTCATCCAGAATCAGTACCTTGTTCCTGCTTTTTCCCCATATCCCTTGATTCTGGTAGCCCTAAGAACTACTGTACATCTAACTCTCTCTTGAATAATCCCTCCCTCTGGCTGCACATTTCATTACTTTTCTCACCTCATCTTTTGTCTTCTTCTCATCTCTAGCCTTTGTCCACCCATTGCTAATGAAACCCCCCTCACCTGAATCCACCACCTTTCACTTGGCAGGCTTTGTCCTGCACCCATCTCTTATTCTGCTTTCTCCAACCTACTTCTATCAGTCTGAAGAAGGGTCCCGACCCAAGATGTCACTTGTCCATGTCCGCTAGAGATGCTGCCTGACCTGTTGAGTTTCTCCAGCACTTTGTGTGTGTGTGTGTGATTTCTTAATAGTTCAGCTATTAGAATAGCAACCAGAAAGCTGGGCATTGATCCTGAGACATGATCAGATGGCAGATGGGGAATTCAAATTCAAGGAATTAATTAAACATCTGGAATTAAAACAAGTTAGTCTTGCTTAGCATAACCATAAAGCTCTTGGATTGTGAGAAGATCCAACGGCTCTCATGACCAGCAGGTCAAAGAATCCCAGAATATAGAATAGCACAGTATAGGAACCGGCTCTTCAGCCCATAATGTATGTGCCATGCATGCAGGGCCGGATTTAGATGAAGAGAGGCCCTAGGCTATTTCACTGTGAGGCCCCTCCCAATCCCCCACCCCCACGACGAGAGGAAAATGGAAGAGCCCACCAGATTGACACCGATGTACATCCGAGCGTGGCCAATGAGATAAGGGCTGGAAAGCTGCGCTGTTTATTTATTTATTTATTGCCAGTGCTAGTAAACACTATTATTCTGAAATGGAGGGCAAGGAAAATTACTGAAGTGTTGTTTAGAGACAACAGTACGTTGTGACAGCATATGTAAGAAAGGCCTATGTCAGTGTCAAAAATATTACACACCAGGCCCATACAAAGCTTTTCAAAAAGGGGGGTGGCATGGCAGGATTACAAATTTTTTAATGTGAAATAAGTTCATGCAGAGCATATCATAAGCGCAAAGTCCCTTGTGGCCGGCCTTATTTTGGAGCATTTTTGCACCAAATTTATGATCAATATTTCAGAAATAATTTTGGTTGAGTCAAGAGTGATGAGTGGTTGGAATGGGATGATTGGGTGTCATGTTTTAAAATCTGGAATTGAAGTTGTCCTTGTTTTAATAATCAAGTTGTACTGTAAAATGTTCTGTAAAATGTTATAAAGGAGCATGCAAACACCTCAAATAAAATACTGTAAGTTTTTGTAGTAAATAAACCTTTTTTTAGAAAATGTTTTGTGTGTTGATTTGATTGCCTGTTACTGTTCGACTGTGTTAGTGTGTGCACATTAAAAATATGCAAAAAGAAAGGCGCAAACTATGGAATTCATATTTTTCAGTATTGTTATCAAAGAAAAGAAAGCAGTTCCAATTGTTTGATAGTATTCATATGGAGGAGAAAATATAATTGCTCTAAACCCTACCTTAATTTTGCAATCTCACTGAAGATAATCCAGAAACCCCCCAACCCCTAACCAAAAAAAAGAAAATCTCTCTCCTCCCCTCCCCGCCCATCTCCCCGCTCTCGTCTCCCCTCCCCTCTTCTCCCCTTCCCCTCGCTCTCTCTCCCCTTGCTCTCTCTCCCCCTCTGTCTCTCCCCCTCTCCCCCTATCACACCCCCCCTCTCTCTCTCCCTCCCTTCCCCTCTCCCTCCCTCCCAAGCAAGCCGCAGACACCGCAGCCCTCCTCCCGGCCCGGAGAAACGGGCACTCCTGCAATGCAATATTCCACTACTTACCTAGAGTAGACACGAGGCATCGAGTGCAAATGGAGATCTGAACCCGCCCGGGCCCACTGCGCACGCGCGGAGAGACAGCATCATTTTGCATCGCTACTGCTTCACCGGCTTCTCCCAATTGCGCAGGTGCGCATGGTCGCAATTTTTCCCCCGAAACCTCCAGCGTGCCGGAAACGGAATTTCGGGTAATTTCCGTCAAAGTGGAATTGCACTCCAATTTTGTTTTTTTTCTCGGTGTTTTTTTTATTCTGGGGAAATAAACACATATACCGGAGGCCCCCTAGATTTTGACGCCCTAGGCTTAAGCCTATGAAGCCTTTAGGTAAATCCGGCCCTGCATGCATGATGCCAAGATAAACTAATCCATGCACATGATCCATATCTCTCCATTCACTGCATATCCATGTGCCTATACACAAGCTTCTTAAATGCTTCTTCAGTATCTGCCTCCACCACCCTCTCGGAGTTTGATCCAGGCACCCACCACCCTCTGTGTGTAAATATAAATTGCCCCACATATCTCCTTTAAACTTTACTCCTATCACTTTAAACCCCTGCCGTCCAGTCTTTGATATTTCCACCCAGAGAGAAAAAAGTTTTGACCGTCTGCCCTATTTGTACCTCTCGTAATTTTATATACCTCAAGTCTTCGCTCTACCTCGAGAGGAAACAATCTAAGTGTCCAATATCTCCTTGCAACTATTATCCCCTAATCCAGACACCATTGTGGTAAATCTCTTCTGCACCCTCTCCAAAGATGCAACATCCTTTGTTTCATGGGGTGACCGATCCTAGTTGATCTGGCCTATATATGAGAACAGTCCACACTTTTGTGCCTCACCCTGACCTGCCTTCTCAGTTCCGATGCCTTAAGCAATGGGAGGCAAAAGTTGGAATTAACAGTGACATCCATATGCCACGGACAACAAGCAACAAAAAGATTCCGTGCCGAGCTCAGAGGTGAAGGATTAGTCCCCTGGGTGGGGCCCTAGGCTGAAGACAAACTCCTATGACACAGTCGCCTGGGGAAAGTGTAGGAAGGAACTGCAGATGCTGGTTTAAACCGAAGATAGACATGGTGTAACTCAATGGGACAGGCAGCATCTCTGGGTTGAAGGAGTTTGGGGTTGAGACCCTTCTTCAGACAGCATCTCTGGAGAAAAGGAATAGGTGACGTTTCGGGTCGAGACCATTCTTCAGACTGAGAGTCAGGGGAAAGAGAAACGTCTTCTCTCTCCAGGAGAAGTGAAAAAGCAGGGAGAAGAAAAAGACACTGTTTTAAATTGAGAGCTGATTGACAAGAGGGGTCCTGCATTAAATTTAATATTTTCAGTTGTGAAAACTCCTCAGACATGAACAGATGTGTTAAAAATGCACGTGAGACATTGCGCACGGATTAGAGGCTGAATTATCCACTATAGTATTCCAAATTCAAGCCTGGCTGAATAATGATTTGCACCAGAATATAAAAATTGAACACCTTAGGACGTGGGGACCAACATGAGATGGTTCATAGGTCAATAATCTTCATAATGCAGTGAAAATAACAGCAGAAAGAAATCGCCGCAAATGGCAAATTAGATGTATGGGGAGCGGGAAGATGCTGTTTCCACAACTCCCAACCCCCCTCCCCTCCCCTCCCCTCGCCAACCCTTGCATTGCACACTTCCGGGCTTGAATTAAATAGGCTAACGCAAAAGCACCATCTTTGCAATGTCTTGTCTCTTGTATCCGCCACTTCACTGGTTCAGTCAGCATCAGCCCCCACCCCGATTCGCAGTCTCTCGTTTCTCTTTCCTTTATTATTAAAAAAAAGAGGAGAGAAGCTAAGATTAGTCTTTGTTGCAGGGATCTGGTGAGATTGAGTCTCTGTGGAAAAAATGATGACATCTGCTTGAGAGAGGACTGCATTGAATTGCCAGATAATCACAGCAGGAGAGACTGAAGATAATTAGCATTAGTACGGGTGAGGGCTTTAACCCCAGCAGCTAGACCTTTGCCTGGGTAGCAGGCCTGGCAGATGGGTTAGTTTAATAAATGTATTGTGTTCCTAGGTTCTGATGCATGAATAATTAGGCTGCTGTGAATTCACCCACTGATTACTCATTAACTAAAGCTGGATACTGGGAACACACAAAGGAACATTGTCCTGATGATGCAGTCTATCAAATCATCAGCTCTGTTAACATGAAGCTTTTTAAAATTCTGATTGGATTTGAATTTATGCATATCCTTAAATAGAATAGAGCATGCAAAATGTGATAGGTTTCCTTTTATGAACATTTTGAGGTGTGTTTCAAGCGCAGGCTTGGGGTGTTTTTCTGCCTTCCCAGAGATTCATCTGCTGCTGTGACCTATTAGACCAGACTATAGTCAGCGTCAGGAAAGGAAAACGACACAAAGTGCTGGAGTAACTCAGCGGGTCAGGCAGCATCTCTGGAGAACATGGGTAGGCCTACGATTTGGGTCAGCACCCTTCTTACGTCTATTTGTTGTGGTTTCGGTTTTTGTTTAGTTTAGTTTAGAGATACAGTGCGGAAACAAGCCCACCGAGTCCACACCGACCAGTGATCCCCGCACAATAACACTATCCCACACACATGAGGGACAATTTGTGTTAATCCCGTGTTAACGACTTGCACGCTCAGTTCTGGTGCTCTGAGGCAGTGGCGCAGTTCCTCCATGAGAACACAAAACAAGATAGCAAGGGAACAGGTCATACAGCCCAAAAGGCAGCCGGTTCGAATCCCGCTTGGAGTGCATACTGTCGTTGTGTCCTTGGGCAAGACACTTCACCCACCTTTGCCTGTGTGTGAATGTGTGTGAGTGATTGGTGGTGGTCGGAGGGGCCGTAGGCGCAGAATGGCAGCCACGCTTCCGTCAGTCTGCCCCAGGGCAGCTGTGGCTACAGAAGTAGCTTACCACCACCGAGTGTGACTGAGGAGTGAATGAATAATGCGATGTAAAGCGCCTTGAGTATTAGAAAGGCGCTATATAAATCCCATCCATTATTATTATTATTAATTTACATTTATACCAAGACAATTAACCTACAAACTTGTACATCTTTGGAGTGTGGGAGGAAACCGGAGATCCTGAAGAAAACCCACGCAGGTCACGGGGAGATCATACAAATTTTATTGGTTGCGGGGGGGGGGGGGGGGGGGGTGTCTTTTTTTGTAAGTCAGCATCTAAAGTTCCTTTTGACTGCAGTTTGAAGCGCGTAGCTTTGCCTCTCCACCCGGCAATGTTTGATGCTGAAGGGGATGGAGAACATTTTTTGCTCGCGGAACAAGTGGGGCTGAAAAGCAGTTTGATTGGCCGCCGCTGTGAGTCGCGAGTTACACAAATTTAGGTGCGAGCTGCAGTTCTGATGGCAATAGAGTTATCCCCGTGTTAACGACTTGCACGCTCAGTTCTGGTGCTCTGAGGCAGTGGCGCAGTTCCTCCATGAGAACACAGAACAAGATAGCAAGGGAACAGGTCATACAGCCCAAAACATCTGTGCCAAACGACACCAAAACAGGCGGCGCAGTGGCACAGCAGTAGAGTTGCTGCCTTACAGTGCCAGAGACCCGGGTTCGATTCTGGCCACAGGTGCCGTCTGCATGGGGTTTGTATATTCTCCCGTGTGACCGCTTCTCCGCGTGCTTCGGTTTCCTCCCATATTCCAAGGACGTGCAGGTTTGTAGGTTCATGGGCTTCTGTAAAGTGTCCCTAGTGCGATAGGTAGAACTAGTGTATTGGCTAAATGCTGGGCAGCACGGCATCAGTGGACCAAAGGGCCTATTTCCATGCTCCATCTCGAAACTAAAATGTCTTCATGTGATCCCCATCCTCCATTCCCGACCCAACCACGTGCCCACCTGAAATCCTCCCAATCTCCACCATCACATGCCTCACCACCACCCTCGTCAGTATCACAAGGTCATAAGCGATAGGAGTAGAATTAGGCCATTCGGCCCATCAAGTCTATTCCGCCATTCAATCATGGCTGATCTATCTCTCCTTCAGAACCCCATTCTCCTGACCTCTCCCCATAACCTCTGACACCTGTACTAATCAAGAATCTATCGATCTCTGCCTTAAAAATATCCACTGACTTGGCCACCACATCCTTCTGTGGCAATGAATTCCGCAGATTACCACCCTCTGACTAAAGACATTTCTCATCTCCTTCCGTAAAGAACGTCCTTTAATTCTGAGGCTATGACCTCTAGTCCTAGACTCTCCCGCTAGTGGAAACATCCTCTCCACATCCACTCTATCCAAGCCTTTCACCATTCTGTATGTTTCAATGAGGTCCCTCCTCATTCTTCTAAACTCCAGCCAGTACAAGCCCAGTGCCGTTAAACGCTCATCATAGATTAACCTACACATTCCTGGGATCATTCTAGGATCCTCCTCTGGACCCTCTCCAGAACCAGCACACCCTTCCTCGGATATGGTGCCTAAAATTGCGCACAGTATTCCAAATGCGGCCCGACCAGTGCCTTATAGAGCATTACATTACATCCCATGTTTTTGTATACAAGCCCTTTTGAAATAAATGTTCGCATTGAGTTTGTTTTCGTTACTACCGATTTAAAGAAAGTATTGAAAATAAATTGAAAAATGAGTCAGTTTGGTAAATGCACTGATTTATTTTTAATGGATTATTTGCAGCAGTGACTTAATTTTCACCTACTTATGATGCACCTATTGTGTAAAAAAAGTTACCCCTCAGGTTCCTATTACATCTTAACCCCCTCACCTGAAATTCTGGCGTGCCTGCAACTCCTGTAGTTTAACAGCCCACTGCGTTGTAGGTTCTGAAGTGTGACAACCTGCATATGAGTGTCGGTGGAATTGTACCCTAATAAAAATCAATGGGTTAGAAATTTGGCCTCGATCTGCAGTGTAACTAAGTATGCAGTGAAGCTACGGGAATTGGATTTCTGAAGCAGAGCACGACTCATGCTGGCCATTCGGTGCAAATGGCGGAGGTTGCATTTCTGAGCCAGTGCCTTTACCAGCGGAGATAGCCACAAAATGATGGGGTAACGCAGCGGGACAGGCAGCATCTCTGGAGAGAAGGAATGGGTGACCTTTCGGGTCGAGACCCTTCTTCAGAGTTACTCCAGCATTTTGTGTCTATCTTCGAATTAAACCAGCATCTGCAGTTTTTTCCTACACCCTTTACCAGTGGAGATTGGGATGGAAAATACACAATCCAATGCAGAACACTTTCTAAATTTGAGAATGAGACAGCTGACCTGTGATTGTTACTCCACGAACAGTACAAAACTCATCGTAATGTGAGATATCGATCGCAGCAGTCTATCTACATTAACTCAGATGCAATACCTTGTGCAGAAAAATATTATTATTGGATTGATTTTTCTATACATCACAAGCCCATCATAATGGATAGGTTGCTTGAGTAAGACTCTTGAGCTTGCTGCATATGTTCCTGAGTGTGAAAACACATTGAGACTGAAGTCTAATGTACTTCATGAAGTGACATCTTTAAAGATTGAAGGTAGACAAAAATGCTGGGGAAACTCAGCGGGTGAGGCAGCAACTATGGAGCGAAGGAATAGGTGACGTTTCGGGTCGAGACCCTTCTTCAGACTGTGGCGGTGAGGGGGGGAGATGGGGGCTGGAAGAAGAAAGGAAGAGGCGGAGACAGTGGGCTGTGGGAGAGCTGGGAAGGGGAGGGGGAAGGGGGAGAAAGCAAGGACTACCTGAAATTGGAGAAGTCAATGCTCATCTTTGGGCAGCACAGTGTTGCAGCAGTAGAGCTGCTGTCTCACAACACTAGAGACCTGGGTTCGATCCTGACTACGGGTGCTGACTGTACGGAGTTTGTATGTTCTCCCTGTGATTCCATGGGTTTTCTCTGGGTGCTCTGGTTTCTTCCCACATTCCACACGTACATGTTTGTAGGTTAATTGGCATTGGTAAACAAAAATTATAATTGTTCCAAGTGTGTGGAATAGTACTGGTATATGTGGCAATCGCTGGTCGGCATGGACTCAGTGGGTCGAAGGGCCTGTTTCCACATTGTATCTCTAAAGCCTAAAGTTTGTAGGTTAATTAACTTTTGTAAATTGTCCTTAGTGTGCAGGACTTGAGAGTGGGATAACACAGAACTAGTGTGAATGGGTGAGCGATGGGCTGAAGGGCCTGCTTCCACGCTGTATCTCTAAACTAAAGTAGACTCAATACCATACAACACAATAATACTTTATTAGCCAAGTATGTTTTGCAACATATGAAGTATTTCATTTGGCAAGTCAGTCATACAAATAAAAAGCAACAGAACACACAAAATACATTTTAACATGAACATCCACCACAGGGACTCCTCCACATTCCTCTCTGTGATGGAAGGCGAAAAAAAGTTAAATCTCCTCCCTTCTTTGGCCTCCAGCGGTCTGGGGCTTCAAGCCTACCATTAACGGAACGATCTTATTCCAGAGCTTCCCGACTCGGTCTCTCCCGAGACTGCGAGCTCCTCGGTGTTAAAGTCCGCAGTTGGAGCGTCGATCCCACGCAAGGAATCGGCTGCGATGGTAAGTCCACGCCCCGCGGTGGGGCTCAAAGTCAGTCCCGAGGTGGCCTCCAGCTCCGTGATGTTAGGCCGCAGAGCGACCGGAGATACGATCCGGGAAACAATCGCATCTCCGGCAAGATAAGAGATTGAAAAAAAGGTTCCCCCCCGATCCCCCCCCCCCACCCACCCACATAAAACAAACCGGAGAACATTAGCACAAACTTTTAAAGCACACTTAAAATAACAAGAGAAAGGCAAAGCTGCCCACAAATACGGTATTCACACTTGCTATATCAGACAGCAGGAGAGTATTTGACACTATAAATGCTAAAAGAGTTCAGAGAAACTGTAAAACAGAATTAAAAGGAAATAAAGAGTGAGAGACACAAGAAACTGTAGGTGCTAGAATCTTGTGTGAAACTCAAAAAGCGCTGGAACAACTCAGCGGGTCAGGCGACATCTCTGATGGATGATGAGATCTTTGATGATGAGTGAGTGAGGAGAGACTAGCAGGTAACAGAAAATAGAATCTAAAACACAAATAAAAATAGAAATAGTTTTTAAAAAAAAAGGTTGTCAAAGGATGAATGCCCATAACTATGTAAAAAGAAAATCATCTGAGAGAATGTGAATCTGCAGATGCTGGAATATTGAGCAAAATGCACAGTGCTGGAGGAACTCAGCGGGTCAGGCAGAATTTGTGGAGGGAATGGACAGGGGAACTTTTGGGTCAGCACGAGTCTGAAGATGGGTCCCAATCCGAAATGTTACCTGTCCATTCCCTCCACAGATGCTCCCTGACCTGCTGAGTATCTCCAGTACTTAGTGTTTTGCTCAAGTAAATCATCTTGTTTGGATGGGGGGGGCATCGCTGAAATCCAAATAATTATTCTGCTTCTTTCATTGGAGAACAGATGCTGACTACGTCACAGGAAGAGAAAGTGGATGGGATTAAGAGTAAGTCAAGAGAAAGAGAAAGGTAGTGAAGGCAGGGACTATCGCCATGTTAAAGAAACACTTGGAGAGGTACATGGATAGGACAGGTTTAGAGGGATATGGGCCAAATGCAGGCAGGTGGGACTAGTGTAGATGGGACATGTTGGCATTTTAAAACGTAATTCCTGGGAATATAACAAGCTTTTATAAAATGACGAAAGCAAATATACAAGTTTGTCATGAAAGACAGAGTACAGAGCTATCTGCCAATTAGAACCACACCATTACTTTGCTGGTATTCCAGCAGAATTTCAGACAATTAATTCCCTGTTGGCAAGTTGGACAAAAGGGCCTGTTTCCATCCACACTGTATGATTCTATGACTCTCTCACTCTGTGACCTGATCCAGAAAGGATACATCCTGCGTAGATTTGTAGTTTATTACAATATGGCAACAAGCCCTTCAGCCCACTTAATCCGTACCGATGGTGGTTGAAAGACTTAAGGAAAATAATTGTGGCGATTCTGGTCACAATATTCCAATCCCCATTAATTAGGTCTTCTTCCTCGTGTCCGGCCATCCGTCTTTCCGGTCAGTCAGTGACGGTTGAAGGTCGGTGGTTGCAGAATTGGCTACTTCAGTCAGTCACTGTGGTACAGTTTCTGTCGTCAGGGATGCGCCACGTGGAGGCTTCTGCTTGCATCCCAGGGCATTAGTAATAGAGGACTAGAATCTCATCCCATTTTCTAAGAAGGGGCAGAGGTACGAAAGAGTAATTACAGCTGATCAATTTGCTGAGGGGACTTTTTGAGAGATCCATCCTGGATATGGATTAAAAAAATGAGTTAATGGGGATTTATTAATGCCACTCCATATTTGACTATCTTCTACGTGTTCTTTGGTGAACTAACACGGCGGCACGGTGGCGCAGCGGTAGAGTTGCTGCCTTACAGCGAATGCAGCGCCGGAGACCTGGGTTCGATCCTGACTGCGGATGCTGGCTGTACGGAGTTTGTACGTTCCCCCTGTGACCCGCGTGGGTTTTTTCCGAGATCTTCGGTTTCCTCCCACACTCCAAAGACGTACAGGTTTGCAGGTGAATTGGCTTGGTAAATGTAAAAATTGTCCCTAGTGGGTGTGGGATAGTGTTAATGTGCAGAGATCGCTGGTCGGCGCGGACCCGGTGGGCCGAAAGGGTCAGTTTCCGCGCTGTATCTCTAAACTAAACCAAACAAACTGCATTCATGCGAATATATGAACTTTCGATAAGTCTGAAGAAGGGTCCCCAACCTTAAACATCGCCCATCCATTCCCACCATACATGTAACTTCAGCTCCTTCCAACCCACCCTCATGCTGCCAGAACCTGCTGAGATCCTCCTGCACTTTGTGCTTTCTTCACGATTCCAGCATCTGCAGTTACTTGTGTTCTTCAACTGTCAAAAAGTATTTGAGGGAGTACCAGAAAATCGAACTTGTTTGAAAAACTGAAGCCTCCATGATTGGAAGGGCGGTGACTACGTCAGGAAGATGTACGCTGAGGAGATTAATGCAGAGAGTAGTGATGAGTGGTTGTTTCTCGGATCTGTTCCGGAGTGTCGATATTAAGACCGCAGCCCTGTTTAATATCTATTAAGGACCTGAACTTGAGCATTCAGGGAATTGTTAAACTTGGATGATGCTACTTACAGACATTAAAGTATAAAATAAACCTCCATCAGGTCACTCCTCAACCACCAGTGCTCCATCTGTCCAACTTCTCTTTGTAGGTAACACCCACTATTCCAGGCAGCATTCTGGTAAACCTCTTCTGCACTCTCTCCATATCCTGCACATCATCCTCCCTGTAAAAGGGCAGTCAGAACTGCACGCAATATTCTAATTGTGGCCTATTCATAGAAACATATAAAATAGGTGCAGGAGGAGGCCATTCGGCCCTTCGAGCCAGCGCCGCCCTTCATTGTGATCGTGGTGATCATCCATAATCCGTAACCCGTGCCTGCCTTCTCCCCATATCCCTTGATTCCACTAACCTCGAGAGCTCCATCTAACTCTCTTTTAAATTCATCCAGTGAATCAGCCTCTGCTGCCTTCTGTGGCAGAGAATTCCACAAATTCACAACTCTCTGGGTGAAAAAGTTTTTTCTCATCTCAGTTTTAAATGGCCTCCCCTTTATTCTTAGACTGTGGCAAAAGTGTCTGTCTTATAAAGTCTTATAGAGCTGCATCATGACTTCCTGGCTCTTATCGCCAAAGTCACGACCAATGAAGGTAAGCGTGCCATACGCCTTTTTTGTGCACCTACTTGTGTTGCAATTTCAGGGAGCTAAGGATTTGGAGTCGTAAGGTCCCGATGTTGATCTCTCAGCTTCAATGCTGTTAAGGGTCTTGCCATTAACTGTATACTTTCCCCTTATATTCGACCTCCCAAAGTGTATCATCTCACATTTGCTGACTAATAATATTCTATCCTGTATAAATTCTGGTCTTCAGGGAGATGAAGGCTTAGAAATTGCTGTACTATTCTCCAGCTATATTTCGGTCCGCAAAGGCCTGCCTGGAGCATCTCAATAGACAATAGACAATAGGTGCAGGAGTAGGCCATTCGGCCCTTCGAGCCAGCACCGCCATTCAATGTGATCATGGCTGATCTCCCGGTTGGTAACCATTTTAACTCCCCTTTCCATTCCCACCCTGACCTTTCTGTCCTGGGCCTCCTCCATTGTTAGAGTGAGGCAATAGACAATAGGCAATAGGCGCAGGAGTAGACCATTCGGCCCTTCGAGCCATCACCGCCATTCAATGTGATCACACGCAAACTGGGGAAACAGCACCTCATATTTTGCTTGGGCAGCTTACAACTCAAGGGTATGAACATTGAATTCCCCAATTCCCCCTCACCTCGTACCTCGCCAGGACTCCATTCCTCCATAAACCTATTTCCTCTCCTCGGCCCTCCCCCACCCCCCACCACTACCCTCCCTCTGACCATAATCTGCAGCTCTTCTGCCGATCAACACTCCCCCCACCCCTCATCTATGTGGACCTATTACCTTCCACTCTTTGTCTTCCATCTCCCCTTTTACACCTTTCTTCTCCCCCTGCCCCCTACAATTAGTCTGAAGAAGGGTCTTGACCTGAAATGTCACCTATCCGTGTTCTCCAAAGATACTGCCTGGCCTGCTGAGTCTGAAGAAGGGTCTCGACCCGAAACGTCACCTATTTCCTTCGCTCCATAGATGCTGCCTCGCCCGCTGAGTTTCTCCAGCATTTTTGTCTACCTGCTGAGTTACTCCAGTACTTCCTGCCCTTTTTTAAACATTAAAACAATGTTGTGGGCCAGAACTTTCCAAGCACAGCTTGCAAGAGATAGTGCCGTGTAGGCGGAAAGAGGCTTAGATTGGGGCCACAAGGAACTGCAGATGCTGGTTTACACAGAAAGACACAAAGTGCTGGAGTAACTCACTGGGGTCAACGTTTCAGGAGAACTTGAATAGGTGATGTTGTGAGTCGGGATCCATCTTCAGACTGCTCCTGCAATCAGATGCTGATTTCTGGGGTTATTCGGGTTCAGCAATTTCGTTTGTTAGCATTAGATTTCCCCCCCCAGTATAAAGATACCCTAAATACCAGTGGGTGACGCAGTGGCACAGCGGTGGAGTTGTTTTCTTGCAGCGCCAGAGACCCGGGTTCGATCCTGACCACGGGTGCTGTCTATATGAAGTTTGTACGTTCTCTCTGTGACTGCGTGGGTTTTCTCCAGGTGCGCCGGTTTCTTCCCACACTCTAAAGACGTAAGTTTGTGTAGATGAGTTGGCCTCGGTAAAATTGACCCTAGCGCGTAGGATCGAACTAGTGTATGGGTGACTGCTGGGCAGCGTGGCCTCAGTGGACTGAATGGTCTATTAGTGTACGGGATGACTGCTAGACTCGTTGGGCTGAAGGTCCTGTTCCTGCACTGTATCTCTAAAGTCTAAAGTCTCTGAAGTCTAAACAGGTTACGCACACACTTTTTTTCCTTTTTAACAGCACGATACGCTGCCAGGTCTGTTTTTAAAAGTCCCTCGAAGATCATAAACCTCAATGTGAGATTCCCGAATGAGCCTTGACAATAATTAGAGACTGGACAATGGAGATTACATTTTATCAATAAGGATGGGGACTGTCACACTACTGTGGACGGCTAATGGCCTCTGGTGGATGCAAACCTCACGCAGGGCATTACCGTCCACAACGTAAGTGATTTCTAAATGGTGAGTCATGGAAAATTCCTTGAAGGTTGGCTCAGGATTGACAGGGATACAGATTCTGCTAATTCCCATCCACGTACTTGTACTTACAATTCCCTATGTGGGCTCTCTGTGAGAGCGCCTGTCAGAATGAGGCAGGGGCAATGATTCTGTCAAGACTCGGAACATCTTCAAGCCATTAAATATGCAGCGATTTGCATTCGCTGTGCTCCTCTTTTATTTAAAAAAAAAAACCTGTTCCTTTCTGCACAAAATAAAAGGGAGGGAGAAAGCAGTTGGAAGTGTTTATGTCAAGGTGACTGTTACATCACGATGTTGTTTCCTAGGCAACGGAAAACTAATTAAGACCTACATCAACGACCATAATGACTATGAGCACTTTCGTGAGCTGCAACAATGGAAACAAATAATTAGCTACTCTTCTCCCTGACGGAACATCATGGTATCATTTACACACAGCATTTCTCTTCCATCAGAGTCCTCCAGTTTTCATAAAAGAAAGTTCAAACATTTTTTTTTACAGCAGCTAAATGTAAATGTGAATATATTTTTCAGTAGCTTCCTGAATAGATTTGTGTGAAAAACAGAGACGTAGTTCTACAGAAGTGTATAAGGTATAAGGTATCAGTCTGAAGAAGGGTCTCGACCCGAAACGTCGCCTATTCCTTCGCTCCATAGATGCTGCCTGACCCGCTGAGTTTCTGCAGCATTTTTGTCTACCTAAGGTATAAGGTGACAATTGTTGCTTTCAAGGGCTGTAGTGGACCTTCTTAAAATCCCATAAATGTCTAGAACGTAGACCAGTGCATGGCAGGAACAAGGCCCTTCAGCCCGTCATGTCTGCACTGGCCATCATGACAATCTAAACTAATCTAACTAGTGTGGCTGGGACATGTTGGCCAGTGCGGGCAAGTTGGACCGAAGGGCCTGTTTGCACACTGTATCACTCTGTGGCTCTATTCCCATGTGCCTGCATATGAAGCATATCCCTCAATTCTCTGTGTGCAGGAAGAAGCTGCAGATGCTGGTTTAAACCAAAGATTGACTCGAAATGCTGGAGTAACTCAGTGGGACAGGCAGCATCTCCGGAGAGAAGGACCTGAAGTCTGAACAAGGGTCTTGACCCAAAAAGTCACCCATACTTTCTCTCCAGAGATGCAGCATTCTCCGCAGATACTGCTGAGTTACTCCAGCATTTTGTGTCTACCTTCCCTCCACCCCTGTCTGTGTGTCTTTCTAAATGGCTCATCTTCTTCTTATCGAGTCCACACACGAGATTAGAAGTTGTTCAGCCAAAGCTGAACACACTTCTCGGCATCTGCAAACAATGGTGTCTGTCTTGTCGCTTCTTGTGCTTCTTGTGCGTGGTGGTGGAAAGTTTGGTGGAAACAGGGCCGCGACGTGAATGCTCTTTCCTCAACATTGCTATTGTATCTTTTTTTTACTATTCTCCCTGCTGGTACATTCCAGGCACCTGCACACCCATGTCCAAATTTATCTCCTAAATCGCTTTGATACTTCTCCTTCTCCCCCCTAACGATAGAAACATAGAAACATAGAAACATAGAAATTAGGTGCAGGAGTAGGCCATTCGGCCCTTCGAGCCTGCACCGCCATTCAATATGATCATGGCTGATCATCCAACTCAGTATCCCGTACTGCCTTCTCTCCATACCCTCTGATCCCCTTAGCCACCAGGGCCACATCTAACTCCCTCTTAAATATAGCCAATGAACTGGCCTCAACTACCCTCTGTGGCAGGGAGTTCCAGAGATTCACCACTCTCTGTGTGAAAAAAGTTCTTCTCATCTCGGTTTTAAAGGATTTCCCCCTTATCCTTTAAGGATAAACCTATGCCTTCTAGTATTTGACATTTCCACACCAGGTAGAATTTTCTGAACCTCTACCCAATCTATTTATGCATCTCATAATCTTTTACACTTTTAATTTTAATTTACTTGGCAGTTCGTTGTTTGCAACTTTGCACTGGTCCTTCTAAGTGTTTTTGAGTTAAACATTCTCTCTTGTTCATTCCTGGGGTGTATGCATTGCTCTTTGTTGTCCATCGGTCTGAAGAAGGGTCCTGACCCGAAACATCATCAGTCCATTCCCTCCACAGATGTTGCCTTGACCCGCTGAGTTCCTCCGGCGCTTTGTGTTTTGCTCAAGATGCCAGCCTCTTGTGCCTCTGCTTTTTGTTCTTCATTCCTGGTGTAGCTGAGAATATTGTGGTGCCTTGCTTGAACTGTTGGCATAGCTTTGAGGCAACTGACTGACTGACCCACTTCAAAGGACAAGCAAAGATTGGTTATGATGCCCATTGATTAGACTCCCGGACCAGCAGCCAGAGTTCCGAACCTTTGAACACAGAGTGCTGGAGTTATAGCCCTGTCCCACGGTACGAGTTCATTCAAGTGCTCTCCCGAGTTTAAAAAAAATCAAACTCGTGGTAAGCACGGAGAATGAACGTAGCGGGTACGTCTGAGCTCGGGGACGTCTCTTAGCGGCTCGTACCGCTAACGGCAGGTATTCGGGAAGACTCAGTAACGGCAGGTAGGCACGGGAAGACTCGTGAAGATTTTTCAACATGTTGAAAAATGTCCACGAGAGCCCCGAGTACCGACGAGTGGCCATTACCGTAAATCTCCGAGTTCGAATCAGGGCACATTCGGGAGAGCTCTTGGAATGGACTCGTACCGTGCGACAGGGCTTTAACTCAGCAGGTCAGGCAACATCTTTGGTGAAAGTGGCCAGGAAACATTTCAGGTCAGGACCCTTCTTCAGTCTGGTTGACCTGCTGAGTTACTCCAGCCATTCCTGTTCTACGCAAGATTCCAGCATCTTCAGTTCCTTCTGTCATCTGAATCATTAATCCATTAATCAGTCTGATGAAGGGTCTCGACCCGAAACGTCACCCATTCCTTCTCTCCAGAAATGCTGCCTGTCCCGCTGAGTTACCCCAGCTTTTTGTGTCTATCTTCGGTTTAAAGCAGCATTTGCAGTTCCTTCCTACACATGAATCCATGGATGTGAGTTGAATTCAACTCTACCGGATATTTCAATTTATATTCAAGCTTAGTTTAGTTTCATTTCGAGATATAGCGCGGGAAAAGTCCCTTCAGCCTACTGAGTCCGCGCCGACCAGTGATCCCGGCACACTAACACTATCCTGCACACACTAGGGATAATTTACAATTATACCAAGCCAATTAACCCACAAACCTGTACGTCTTTGGAATATGGGAGGAGACCAGAGATCCCGGAGAAAACCCACGCAGGTCACGGGGAGAAAATACAAACTCCGTACAGACAGCACCCGTAGTTATGATCGAACCCGGGTCTCTGGTACTATGAGGCAGTAACTCCACCGCTGCACCACCTGGAGTTACTCCAGCATTTTGTATTCTACGCAAGATTCCAACACCAGTAATTCCTTGTATCCTCCGAACCATTAACCCAGGAATGTGAGTTTGATTCCCCACTTTACCAGAGGTGGAATTTAAATTCAAGCCGTTCAATAAATATGGAATTAAAGCCAGTTTTAGGACTGGTAAGCACAAAACTATTGGATTATTGTAAAACTCCATTTGCTTCACTAATGTCCTTTAGGGAAGTCTATCTAGACATGGTCCCACTGACCTGATTGACTCTGAAGTACCTCTTCAGTTCTGGGCTATTAGAGATGGACAATAAATATGTAGGAAGGAACTGCAGATGCTGGTTTAAACTGAAGATAGACGCAAATAGCTGGAGTAACTCAGCGGGTCAGACAGCATCTCTGATGATGGTGTGGTAAATTGGATTAGTAAGTATGCAGATGATACTAAGATAGGTGGGGTTGTGGATAATGAAGTAGATTTTCAAAGTCTACAGAGAGATTTATGCCAGTTGGAAGAGTGGACTGAAAGATGGCCGATGGAGTTTAATGCTGATAAGTGTGAGGTGCTACATCTTGGCAGGACAAATCAAAATAGGACGTACATGGTAAATGGTAGGGAATTGAAGAATGCAGGTGAACAGAGGGATCTGGGAATAACTGTGCACAGTTCCCTGAAAGTGTAGATAGGGTGGTAAAGAAAGCTTTTGGTGTGCTGGCCTTTATAAATCAGAGCATTGAGTATAGAAGTTGGGATGTAATGTTAAAATTGTACAAGGCATTGGTGAGGCCAATTCTGGAGTATGGGGTACAATTTTGGTCGCCTAATTATAGGAAGGATGTCAACAAAATAGAGAGAGTACAGAGGAGATTTACTAGAATGTTGCCTGGGTTTCAGCAACTAAGTTACAGAGAAAGGTTGAACAAGTTAGGGCTTTATTCTTTGGAGCGCAGAAGGTTAAGGGGGGACTTGATAGAGGTCTTTAAAATGATGAGAGGGATAGACAGAGTTGACGTGGATAAGCTTTTTCTACTGAGAGTAGGGAAGATTCAAACAAGGGGACATGACTTGAGAATTAAGGGACAGAAGTTTAGGGGTAACATGAGGGAGAACTTCTTTACTCAGAGAGTGGTAGCTGTGTGGAATGAGCTTCCAGTGAAGGTGGTGGAGGCAGGTTCGTTTTTATCATTTAAAAATAAATTGGATAGTTATATGGACGGGAAAGGAATGGAGGGTTATGGTCTGAGCGCAGGTATATGGGACTAGGGGAGAATACGTGTTCGGCACGGACTAGAAGGGTCGAGATGGCCTGTTTCCGTGCTGTAATTGTTATATGGTTATAAAAGGAATAGACCTGAAGAAGGTTTTCAACCCGAAACGTCGCCTATTCCTTTTCTCCCGAAATGCTGTCTGACCTGCTGTTACTCCAGCTTTTTGTGTCTATCTATGGACAATACATACTCCCATTACCAGCTACATCCACATTCTGTAAATGAATATAAGACACTTGGTGTGTAACTCTAGAGTTATACATCAGTCAGGCCAAGTAGATAAAGCATTTCTTTTTTACATTAAACAGATGTACTTTTTACATTAAACAGATTTTTATTTGCAATAAAAAATATAGATTTAAAATGCGTAGCAGTTTCACTCAAAGGCTACAACGACAATATAGCATTATTTATTAAAATGTCACAAGGCTTTTCACGGGAATGTTGTCGGGCAGAATTTAACATTGAGAGACATAAGCACCATCGGGATAGGTTTTGTTTAGTTTATTATTGTCATGTGTATCAAGGTACAGTGAAAAGCATTTTGTTGCATACTATCCAGTCAGGAAAAATACCTCTGTGTAACACTGGATCGCATTCTCTCCTATAAGGAACATGTCAAAAACACCAAACTGAAAGTTAACTCCCGAAATAACATCCT
Organism: Amblyraja radiata; assembly: GCF_010909765.2. Lineage (NCBI taxonomy): Eukaryota > Metazoa > Chordata > Chondrichthyes > Rajiformes > Rajidae > Amblyraja > Amblyraja radiata. The sequence continues at coordinate 25,392,616 of NC_045984.1, read as the reverse complement.
CCGGAAGCTGACCAACTCCAAATGGGGAGCCACAGCACACACATTAAGATCTACTGCTCTGGCCCTGTGCTACTCCTCTGCGGAGTATGTGTGTCCTGTTTGGGAGAGATCATCCCATGCCAAGAAACTAGACCCAGCGTTGAATAACACCTGCCGCTCAATCACTGGCTGCTTGAAGCCCACCAACATAAACAGCCTGCACCTCCTCGCTGGCATTGCCCCTGCTGATGTGAGACGGGAAGTCGCCAGCCGAGTAGAGATGACCAAGGCCACCAGTGATGAACGCCACCTCCTCTATGGACGTGTACCCCCGGCCCAACGGCTGAAGTCCAGGAGAAGCTTTCTCAGCCATGTCCAGCCCCTAATAGCATCACGGGAAGAAACCAGACTCCAACTATGGACAAAAAGGCTTGAGGACGACACCCCCTCCTACTGACATGGGTATCCCTCCTTCTGAAGCCCTCCCTCCGGACTCAGAAGCCCCATGGGTCCAGTGGAAGACGCTCAACCGCCTGAGAACAGGAACAGGGCGATCAAAAGCTGCCATGGCCAGATGGGGCTATGAAATTGGCCAAACCACCTGTGAATGTGGAGAAGAGGACCATACAATGCAGCACTGCCTTGTCTGCCCCCTACTACCCAACCAGTGCAGCCCAAAGGACCTTGCAGTGTTCAATAAAAACGCAAAGGACTGTGTAAAGGAATGGGAAACTGTCATATAGTCAACCAGCTTCAAAGACACGAAAAGAAGAAGAAGAAGAAAAATACTGTACATGATTATAAATAAGCTGTCCATAATGTACAGATGCAGAATAGAGGGTATAATGTTTAGTGCAAGATAAAATTCAATAAGGTTCGATTAATGATAGTTCGAACGTTTCCGATGGGGTAGATGGGAGGCCAGGACCACTTACGATCTGGTGAGAGGGCAGTTCAGTTGCCTGATAACAGCTGGGAAGAAACTGCCACTGAATCTGGAGGTGTTGAAACAGCTGTATCTCTTGCCTGATGGGAGAGGTGAGAAGAGGGAGTGTCCGGGCTGAGACTGGTCCTTGATGATGATGGTGGCCTTGCCGAGGCAGCACAAAGTTTAGATGCAAGGTTGACCTGGGAAGTTTTAAGGACTCTCCTCAAGCAGAAGGAGATAGAGAGGCAGACAGGTTCAGGAGAAGATGTCCAGAGCTTAGGGTCAAGTCAAGTCAAGTCACATTTATTTATATAGCACATTTAAAAAAGCATCTCTCGCCAAAGTGCTTTACATTTGTTATAAGAGTGGTATAAACAAACGAACTACATACATATATACATATAGCCCTCGCTCAGTGGACGTCAGGAAAGGCTTGGGAGTATAGATAAGATTTTAGTCTTGACTTAAAGGAGTCGATGGAGGGGGCAGTTCTGATGGGAAGGGGGATGCTGTTCCACAGTCTAGGCACGGTCGCCCCTAAGCTTATGCCTAGACCGCGGGATATTCAGCAGCCCCAAGTCGGCCGATCTGAGGGATCTGGTGGAGTAATAATAATGATGGATGGGATTTATATAGCGCCTTTCTAATACTCAAGGCGCTTTACATCGCATTATTCATTCATTCCTCAGTCACACTCGGTGGTGGTAAGCTACTTCTGTAGCCACAGCTGCCCTGGGGCAGACTGACGGAAGCGTGGCTGCCAATCTGCGCCTACGGCCCCTCCGACCACCACCAATCACTCACACACATTCACACACAGGCAAAGGTGGGTGAAGTGTCTTGCCCAAGGACACAACGACAGTATGCACTCCAAGCGGGATTCGAACCGGCTACCTTCCGGTTGCCAGCCGAACACTTAGCCCATGCAGGAGGAGGCAAGCCCATTGAGGGCTTTGTAGACATAGAGGAGGGTCTTGAAATGTATACGGAACCGCACAGGGAGCCAGTGGAGAGAGGCCAGGATCGGGGTGATGTGGTCCCTTTTTCGGGTGCCCGTCAGGAGTCTCGCTGCGGTGTTTTGGACCAGTTGCAGGCGGGACAGGGGAAGATTGGCTGATGCCAGTGTAAAGAGAGTTGCAGTAATCTAGGCGGGAGGAGATAAATGTGTGGTTGATCTTTTCGAGGTCATCAAAGTGGAGGAAAGATGGATTAAGGCATCGAGGAGACACAAGAAACTGGAGATGTTGGAATATTGAGCAAAACGCAAAGCGCTGGAGGAATTCAGCAAGCCAGGCAGCATCTGTGGAGGGAAATGGAGAGGTGATGTTTTGGGTGTTGTGAAGGGATAGGATTTGGGGTTTTACAAGTGGCCGCCATTGGAGGTGTGCTGAGATCCCGCAATGTTGTACAAGGCTTCCAATATGGAGAGTGTTAATGCAGGACTGCTGACTGGAAGATTTAGTGCCTTTAGCACAGTATAGGTTCACACTATAGAACAAGCAATATATCCCCAAAAAGAGAGGACACAAAAAATGATGGTATAGATCTAATTTGGAGGTGGAAACAAAGACAATGGGGATTTTACCAACGATAGTGGATAATCTATTGACAGAAAACCTGATAGCGTATTTGAATTTATAAGGTGAAGTTAAGAAACAAATCATCTCCATTGGTCAGTGCAATAGTTCTGTAATGTTTAATGTCCTAGCTAAACAAATGAAGGGAGATCATAGCATCAAACGTGTTTTGCACTAAGAATCATCAAATTATTAAATTTGCTTAAACAGAATTAGACTTTGCTTTTAAAAGGAAGTGAATGAATATTTGAAAAATAAACAATTAAATAGAGGTGAATGAGGTTGAGCAGGAGAGACGGAACAAGCTCCTCCTGTACTGTAAATTTCTATGATCCAGCAAATAAAGGGATTTGGCCACATTACAATTAACAAAAAACTGTATTGGATTCAGCCTTGAGAGGAACTCATCACAAAGACCGGCTTTTCACACTCCTGGTTGGAAGTTGTGGACCTTCCTAATTGTTCTAGTTATTAGTCATGTAATTGTGCTCTGTTCCATTGTAAAAATTCAACTCCGCGGCATGCTGGCGTAGCGGTTGAGCTGCTGCCTTACTGCGCCAGAGACCCGGGTTTGATCCTGACTACAGGTGCTGACCATATGGACTTTGTACATTCTCCCCGTGAACTATTGCCAGCTGGCCCCTGTCAATGGAATGCAAACTATTTTTGAATAAGCTATTCAAGAGTTAAGAGCGTTCTATTGTCATATGTTCCAGATAGAACAATCACATTCTTACTTGCTGCAGCACAACAGAATATGTAAACATAGTACATATCAGGAGAAAAAAACAGGAGTGTGTATATATATGTGTGTATGGGCAGTCACGGTGACGCAGCGGTAGAGTTGCTGCCTTACACCAAAATGCAGCGCCAGAGACCCGGGTTCGATCCCAACTACGGGTGCTGTCTGTATGGAGTTTGTACGTTCTCCCCATGATCTGCGTGGGTTTTCTCCGAGATCTTCGGTTTCCTCCCACACTATAAAGACGTGCAGGTTTGTAGGTAAATTGGCTTGGTTAATTGGCTTGATAAAATGTAAAAAGAATTGTCCAGTGCTGCTCTACCTAGAGCTTTTCAGCGTACTACATCTAGATCCAGATCCAGACAGACATACTCAATAAACAAACAATGACAGTGCAATAATAATAATAGTCTATTGTAGTTCAGAGCTTATTGGTCGTGTTTAATAGCCTGATGGCCGAAGAGAAGAAGCTGTTCCTGAAGGTACACAAAAATGCTGGAGAAACTCAGCGGGTGCAGCAGCATCTATGGAGCGAAGGAAATAGGCGACGTTTCGGGCCGAAACCCTTCTTCAGACTGATGGGGGGTGGGGGGGAGAAGGAAGGAAAAAGGGAGGAGGAGGAGCCCGAGGGCGGGGGGGAGGGGAGGAGACAGCTCGAGGGTTAAGGAAGGGGAGGAGACAGCAAGGGCTAGCAAAATTGGGAGAATTCAACGTTCATGCCATCCGGACGCAAGCAACCCAGGCGGAATATGAGGTGCTGTTCCTCCAATTTCCGGTGTTGCTCACTCTGGCAATGGAGGAGACCCAGGACAGAGAGGTCGGATTGGGAATGGGAGGGGGAGTTGAAGTGCTGTTCCTGAACCTGGTCATTGCAGTTTTCAGGCTCCTGTACCTTCTTCACGATGGCAACGGTGAAATGAGTGTGTGGCCAGGATGGTGTGGGTCTCTGATGATGTTGGCTGCCTTTTTGAGGCTGCGACTTCGATAGAGCCCTTTGATGGTGGGGAGGTCAGACGCGGTGATGGACTGGGTAGTGGTCATAACGTTTTGCAGTCTTTTCTGCTCCTGGATGTTCAAGTTGCTGAACCTGGCCATGATGCAACCGGTCAGACTGCTCTCTACTGTGCACCTGTAGAAGTCCAAGAGAATCCTCTTTGACATACCGACTCTCCGTAATCTTCTCAGGAAGTAGAGGCGCTGATGTGCTTTTTTATAATTGCATCAGTGTGCTGGGTCCAGGAAAGATCTTTGGAAATATGCATGCCCAGGAATTTGAAGTTTTTGACTCTCTCCACTATTGTCCCATTGATATAAGGATTAAGGGTCCTCATCCTTCCTCTTCCAAAGTCCACAATCAGTTTCTTGGTTTTACTGATGTTGAGAGGCAGGATATTGTGCTGGCACCATTTGGTCAGTCGGTCGATCTCTCTTCTATACTCTGACTCATCACCATCTGTAATTCGTCCAACAACAGTGGTGTCGTGATAATGGAGTTCGCACTATGTCATGAATATAGAGTGAGTAGAGCAGGGGGCTGAGCATGCAGTCTTGAGATGCTCCCGTACTGATTGTTACTGAGGATGAAGTATTTCTGCCCATTCTAACAGATGAGGAAGTCGAGGATCCAATTGCAGAGGGATGCACAGAGACCCAGTTCTGTGAGCTTGCTAACCAGCTTTTTTTTTTAAATCAAAAAATGTATTCAATTATTAAAAAATAATATTTACACTACATTAAAACAAGCCAGAACCCACCACCATAATACAATACAAACATATATCCATAATCAACTACTATACAACTATGTTACAATCCTTATTGAGGATACATTCAACACCCTGCGGAGCCCAGTGGTCCCGGAACTCCCTCAGGGTGCCCGTGGACAGGGCGCATTCCCTTTCTAACCCCACCCTAGGTAACCAGGTCGGAGGGGATGATGGTATTGAACGCCGAGCTGTAGTCTATAAACAACAGCCTGATATAAAGTGTCCAAGTGGTCCAATGCGGAGTGGAGAGCCAGTGAGATCGCATCCTCCGTTGACCTGTTGTGGTGGTAGCCGAACTGTAGTGGGTCGAGGTACTTGTCGAGGTAGGAGTTGATGTGCTCCATAACCAACCTCTCAAAGCACTTCATCACCACAGACGTTAGTATCACTGGTCGATAGTCGTCGAGGCACGTCACCTTACTCTTCTTGGGCACTGGTATTATTGATGCCCTCTTAAAGCAGGTGGGAACCTCAGACCTCAGAAGTGAGAGGTAGATTTAAATAATTAAAAAGGCACTTTAAACGCTAGCAAGTGTGTAACGGAATACAAATAAAGGAAAGTAATTCAAATTGCACACATTGCCTTATATGGATCCCAATCAGCTAATAACATCCATGTAGGCTCCTGTTAGAGAAATCACATCAACCTGATCTCACCGCACTTTAGACATTAGACCTACCACTGGTCACAGGTCTCCAATTAGGAAAACAACTCCCACCAGACTAACTATGAATCCAATTCAGCTTAGTTCATTGTCACGTGTACTGACGTGTGCTGAGTTTCTCCAGCATTTTTGTCTACCTTAAATTCTGTCTCTAATTCCGTTACTTCTCTCCCTCTCTCAAATCTCCTTATTTTCAGATTGGGGGCGATATCTGTTTGCTCGCCTTCCTCGGAGGCTCTGTGGGACATTCTGCGTTACTTGCACTGTATAAATGGCAACGTTGGACAACTTCCATCCATCTATTTCCCATGCACAAAACCACGCCGGCTATCCCTAGTCAACCCGTGCCTGTACAAATGATGGTACATCTTTCTCAACACTGGCGTCATGACGGCTGACTGGCCTGTTGTGCCCTGGCTTGTCTATGCTTCCCTTCTGAAATAACGATATAACATTATCCACCCTACAGTCAACCACAGCGTCCAGCCAACCTACCAGCCCCAAGTCTCTTCCAACAAGCCTGCTTCACTTTAGGGAGCTCCAGCGCAAACTGTTTCCCTTTGTGCCTTTGGCTAAGTATTCTCTTCCACACACAGCAAGATGATCTATGTTGGTATAAAGGGCTTGCAACATATATCCATTAACTCAGTTTGCCTGATGCCAGGTATAATACTTTATAAATCTTGACATTTACCTAATTTATTTTACATATATGTAAATTAACTTCAATTAGAGTTGAGTTTCCAGCCATCCCTGCTGTTGGGTGGGAGAGAAGCTGTTTAATGAAAGACAAAGATGATGTCGGAAACTCGCGGTTTGCAGGATACAACGAACCGTTTCATTTCTAAGTACCCTGTGAGTTGTTGGTAGCTTTGCTGTTTTTTTTCCCCTTCAGCTTCTGGCCTTTTTTTCTGGTGGCTTTTTATTTGGATTGCACCCAGGACAGTATAAATTCAATTTTAAAACATTCCCACGTGAGGGAGACTAATCGCTCACCTCACTCTTCCCACCTCCCAACTCACTGCACGAGTGCGGAGTAAACAGTGATGGGTGGAAGTCGTCCAATGTTGGCATGAAATCATCCCACCACAACGAGAGCGGTGCTGAACTACTCTCCACCTCTTTGATGTCCCTTGGACTATCCTTGACTGGACTTTGCTGACTTTACCTTGCACTAAACTTTTTTCCCTTATCATGTCATTGTACACTGTAAACGGACCGATTGTAATCACGTATTGTCTTTCTGCTGACTGGTTAGCATGCAACAAAAGTGTTTCACTGTACCTATCAAATTTACATTTCCGCGCACATCCCTGCACCCATGCAGTTTGCAACACAGTGGCTTGCACGGAAATCGTGATGGTACAAGAGACTGGAATTGGACAAGAGCTTTAGGGCTGAATTTTACTTTGTCACAGCTGTACTTTGTTTCATACGATATGGAGAACTCACACTTGGATGTCAAGTTTGTCAATCCGGTCAGAGACCTCCAAAGATGCCAAGTGCAGACATTTTTGCCTCCTACATCAGATCAAAGAGATATTCCAGTTTGGAGCCTATGTTTCAGTAGTAATTTGGGTCACTGAGCATCTTCCATTGAATGAGCAGGAAGACACAGCATTGTGACCAATGCAGCCTCTATTAAGAATTGTTCATTATTTTACTAGTCATTGAAGCCATGGACCTCCATTTTGGGTTAAAGCTGAAGCTCGAGTTCTTGACATTGGATGAGTCCTGCGATTCCTGCCATTGGTAGAACATGTCTGAAACCTGCAGAAGACATTTTGGCTGCTTTTACTCATAATGGCCAACGTGCATTTAAACATTTTCACAGCTGTTCTGCCAAATCTTTGCAAATAGGAAATCGGGGTTGATCATCTCAAGCTGAGGACATTGAAATGGTCGAGAGTAGCGGCAAGTTGACATTGATCTAAGATCCCTGCCTTTATCTGTATGATTCCAGAGCTGCACGTCCAAATCTAAAACCCCAGCCAACAACGGGCCATTATGGGCTCCACTCTTCCATGGTCATCTGTTGCCGGTCCTGCTTGGTTCTGGCCTTTCCTTACCTCCAGTTCCCTTTCCTCGACTTTCTGTCTGAACAACCGAAACATCATCCGTCTTTTTTCTCCAGAGATGCTGCCTGACCCGCTGAGTTGCTCCAGCACTTTGTGTGTCTATCTATGGTATAACCCAGCATCTGCAGTTCCTTTATACACATCTAAACTCTTTTACGGTTACCGGGAGACCCAGCAGTATTTTGAATTCCCCATCAACATTCGTGCAATGGGCTCATTGCTGAGGACTAGGAGGTGCCTCCATCTCCATACGTTCTGAACTACCAGCGAGGAAATGTGGTGAAAGTAGGACAAACATTAACCTTTTCCCAGGAATGTCAGAAGGGAGAACTGATAGAAACATATAAAATTATGGGAGCCATGGATAGTGTAGACAATCACAACCATTATCCCAGGATGGGAATGTTGAAGACTAGAGACGTAGCTTTAAGGTGAGAGGGACAAAGTTTAAAGGAAATGTGTAGGGACATGGAGAGTGGTGGGCGCCGAGGACTTGCTGCGAAGGGGTGGTGGTGGAGGCATTTCGATAGTAGCATTTAAGAGGCTTTTAGATAGACACATGGACATGCAGGGAATGGGGGGATAACAATCACATGCGATCTTTTTTTAGTTTAGTTCAGTTGAGAGATACAGCGCGGAAACAGGCCCTTCGGCTCACCGAGTCCATGCCGGACAGCGATCCCTGCACACTAGCACTAACCTACACACACTAGGGACAATTTACAATTTTATTGAAGTCAATTAACCGACAAACCTATACGTCTTTGGAATGTGGGAGGAAACGGCAGTATCCGGAAAAAACCCACGCAGGTCATGGGGAGAACGTACAAACTCCATACAGACAGCACCCATGGTCAGGATCGAACTGGGTCTCAGGTGCTGACAGGCAGCAACTCTACCGCTGCACCACCATGCTGCCCCAAGATTGTTCATCTTGGCATCATTTACAGCACGGACATTGTGGGCTGAAGGGCCAGTTTCTGTGCGGGTGCTGCTCCATGTTCACTGAAAAGATGTAAGAACTGGTGCAAGAGTGTTCTCTCGATCATTGTTTGTTAGCATGCAGTCCCTTGCTGGAATCGGAGAGTCAGTGGATATAACCTGGAGGGAAGGTGTGGATGAGCATTGCCGTTCAGGGGCTGGGAAGATTATTTAGTTACGCGCTGGTCAATCAGCAAACATCTGCCATTTGTGATTTCATCAGATCTGCACCCAGGCTGTTGGGAGTCATTGTTAGCCGGGAGGTGAAAAACAAAAGCATTAAAATGTGAAATTAATACAAAAATTAAATGTGGCAATGAATTACGATAAAGATAATGAAATGAACATGATCTTGAATTAATACATTATATTAAAGACGTCATAAAAATATAAGTCGCTGTTAATTTTTTCATTAAGTGAGAGAGAGAGGGAGTTACAGAGTGAAGATTCCAAAAGGGTGATAAAAAGCCCCTTGCATTCACTGTAATCATGGTACACAACCAACGTAGCTAACAGATGGAGGCTTTCACTCTGTGGGCTAGTCCTTGCTTTCAAAGCGGACCGAATGGTGGTTGTATGGAACGTGCTGCTGGAGGAGGTAGTTGAGGCAGGGACTATCACAATGTTTAAGAAGCAGGTACAAGGATAGAAGACAGACACTAAAAGCTGGAGTAACTCAGCGGGACAGGCAGCATCTCTGGAGTGAAGGAATGGGTGATGTTTCGGGGTTGACCCAAAACATCATCCATTCCTTCTCTCCAGAGATGCTGCCTGCCCGACTGAGTTACTCCAGCTTTTTGTGTCTATCTTCGGTGTAAACCAGCATCTGCAGTTTCTTCCTGCACAGGTACAATGATAGGACAGGTTTAGAGGGACATGAGCCGAACACAGGTCAAGTGGGACTAGTGTTGATGGGACACGTTGGTCGGTGTTGAGCAAGTTGGGCCGAAGGGCCTGTTACCACACAGTATATGACTCTATAACTCTTTGACTCTATGACTGATGTCCAAATCCAATGTACACCTGTAAGCCTGAACCGCTGAGTTGCTCCGGCACTTTGCGTCTATTTTTGCATCAGTAGTTTCCTGTACCCTCTGGTCTTTTATACCAGCTCGTTGTAATGGAATATCTAATTGGATTGTCTGTAAGAAGGACTCGAATGTCAGACTGGCTGCTTCACATCTCGGAACAGTGGCAGTACATTTCTGCTCGGCTGAGGCACGGCTGCCTGTGAGTGGAACTGAGTCACAAGCATGCTTTGAATCGAGAGGAGGAGCAGGTCCAGTTGTTAAAGGACAAGGAGACAGGCAGCAACTCTCCACAGGCTGTGCTAATGCACCGCGTGAAAGGTTCGTTTATTATTTCATTTCGACCGCTGTTTGTGAGTCACAGAGAGTGTAATCTCGTGGAACTGCTTATTTTCCCGCTGTAGTTTCAGAGTGCGTTGAAAGGGCGGTGACCGGGAATAAATAGGCCTTGCATAATGTGCTTCTTTGTGTGTCTGTCTGTGTGTGCTGCGTGGGTGTGTTGCATGGGTGTGTGTGTGTGTGTCTGTCTGTGTGTGCTGCGTGGGTGTGTGTGTGTCTGTGTGTGTGTGAGTGGGGGGGGTTTAGAGAGAAAGAGAGCGAGTGAGAAAGAACGAGGGAGAAAATGAGAGAGATATACGGGACAGATGAAGATGAAGCACAGGATTATACCATGGCCTGTTGCAGCTCAAGTGCCTGCCTGTTAATGGAAATAGAGATTTGATTGGATTAACTTGCTGATTAAACTGACCTAATATTGTGTAAGCCATAATATCAACATTTGGATTTGGCTGAAAGCTCAACGTGTCTCTAGTCATTATAAAGACATTAAATGGGTCACTGATTTTAAACTCTTCCACCCTGATATGTAGCTGTGAGCCTGGTTAACATGTTCCTGGAGGGGGCAGCACATGTCCTCCTGCTTCCAATCCAGCCCGTCCCTAGACCACTACAGCTCCAGGAATGAGAGGGTTAACATATGATGAGCTGCTGGGCCTGTACTCGCTGGAGTTTAGAAGGATGGGGGGGGGGCTCATTGAAACTGACCGAATCGTGAAGGACTTGGATAGCATGGATGGGGAGAGGATGTTTCCACTAGTGGGAGAGGATGTTTCCACTAGTGGGAGAGTCCAGGACCAGAGGTCGTAGCATCGGAATTAAAGGACGTACCTTTCGGAAGGAGATGAGCAGGAATTTCTTTAGTCAGAGGATGGTGAATATGTAGGATTCACTGCCACAGAAGGCTGTGGAGGCCAAGTCAATGGATATCTTTAAGGCAGAGATAGATAGATTCTTGATTAATACGGGTGTTCCTGGCTTTGCTTGCAGTAGTGCTCTGAGATTAGTCGTCAATAGCTGTATGACCGACCGGCCAAACGCTAACCACAAATTAACTCTCGAGTCTTGGGCCTCCTCCGTTGACAGAGTGAGGAACTGGAGGAACAGCACCTCACATTCTGCCTGGGTAGCTCACAACCCAATGATATGACATAGAATTTTCCAATTTTAAGTAACTGACCAACCCCATCCCCCAACCCCCCCGAACCACCTCTCCCCTTCCCCATCCCCCCCCCCCTTCCCTATGCCTCACCTGGATGCACATACTATTCTCTCACTATCCAGACCCCCTCCCCCGCATTCTTTTCCACGTCCAAAATCCTTTCCACTGGCTTCAAATCTCCCCTTATAACCATATAATAACCATATACCAATTACAGCACGGAAACAGTACATCTTGGCCCTTCTAGTCCATGCCGAACACTTACTCTCACCTAGTCCCATCTACCTGCACTCAGACCATAACCCTCCATTCCTTTCCTGTCCATATACCTATCCAATTTATTTTTAAATGATAAAAACGAACCTGCCAGCACCACTTCCACTGGAAGCTCATTCCACACAGCTACCACTCTCTGAGTAAAGAAGTTCCCCCTCATGTTGCCCCTAAACATTTGTCCCTTAATTATCAAGTCATGTCCTCTTGTTTGAATCTTCCCTGCTCTCAATGGAAATCTCTCCTCTCCTTATCTCACAGCCTTTTGTCTTTTATTTTCATCCCTGGCCTTTGTCCATCCGTCTGCTAATCAAACCCCCTCATCACTTGCCGCACATTGTCCCACCCCCTGTGAGGAGATGGAGGGTTGTTGATGGGCAGATGGTTGGGCAAAGTCCAGAGATCAAAAGGCAAAAGATGTGAGGTCAGGGTAGAAGAAATGCGAATTATGGAGGAAGAAATACAGGGGGAAAGGGAGAAGGGTGCGAGTCCAGGTGAGGCACAGGGAAGGGCGGGCGGGGGAGGGGGGGCAGGGGAGGGGGTGGGAGGGAAGGTACATTTTATGGACGGAAACCAAAGAGCTATACAGACAAGTTGTTAAGCTAAGACCAAGGCCATGTAAGAGAGAAATCATGAAACACTTTTCCACACAAAGGGAATTAGAAATCTGTTGTACTCCTGCTACCCCTCCCTCTTTCCTATGCTCCCCCCACCCCCATTTATCTCACTATCCTGCCATTTGTTTCTCCAATCCTCCCAGCCCGTCCCCCTCCACCAATCTCCCTCCCTGTGGATTTACATTCTACTCCCCTTTGCTCCTTATCTGGACTCCTTTTGTCTCCCTTTCAACTCCAGCCGTTGTCACTTAACTCCACACAACTGCTAATAAAATCCTTCTCACCTGTATCCACCTATCACTTGCCCACAACCTCAATTTTTTACTGTCAGCCTGAAGAAGGGTCTCGTCTCGAACCGAAACGTCGCCTGCCCATTCCCTCCACAGATGCCGCCTGACCCGCTGAGTTCCTACAGGAGTTTATGCTTTGCTCAAGGTACCAACATCTTGCAGTCGCTTGTGACCTGGATGTTGGGGTCGAGCCGAATCCTTCAAGACTGAGGTTGATAGGATACAAATGTGATGGGACGAAGGCGAATGAGTGGAATTTAGTTTAGTTTAGAAATAAAGCACGGAAACAGGCCCTTGGGCCTACCGAATCCACGCTGATCAGTGATCACCGAACACATGGTGGCACGGTGGCGCAGCGGTAGAGTTGCTGCCTTACAGCGTTTGCAGCGCCGGAGACCCGGGTTCGATCCCGACTACAGGTGCTGTCTGTACAGAGTTCGTACGTTCCCCCCGTGACCTGCGTGGGTTTTCTCCGTGATCTTCGGTCTCCCCCCACATGCCAAAGACATACAGGTTTGTAGGTTAATTGGCTTGGTATAAATGTAAAAATTGCCCCTAGTGTGTGCGGGATAGTGTTGGTGTGCGGGGATCGCCGGTCAGTGTGGACCTGATGTGCCGACGGGCCTGTTTCCTTGCTGTATCTCTAAACTAGCATGGTCCTACACACAAGGGACAATTTACAATCTTTACCAAAGTCAATTAACTTACAAACCTGTATGTGTTTAGAGTGGAGTGTGGGGAGGAAACCGGAGCCCACCGGGAAAACCCACGCGCTCACGGGGAGAACATGCAAACTCCGTACAGACAGCACCCATAGTCAGGATTGAACCCAGGTCTCGGGTGCTGTGAGGCAGCAACTCTACCGCTGCGCCACCATGCTGCCCACGTTGCAATGTGGAATTGGTTTTAAGAGCTAAATGTTTTTTTTCGGCTGTACAGTCCTCGAAGCACCTGCTGTTTGCAACTCGATTAGTAGGCTGTAAATAGAAACATAGAAACATAGAAAATAGATGCAGGGGTAGGCCATTCGTCCCTTCGATCCAGCACCGCCATTTAATGTAATCATGGCTGATCATCCACAATCAGTACCCTGTTCCTGCCTTCTCCCCATATCCCATAATTCCACTAGCCCTAAGAGCTCTATCTAACTCTCTTTTGAATGCATCCAATGAATCGGCCTCCACTGCCTTCGGAGGCAGAGAATTCCACAAATTCACAGCTCTCTGTGTGAAAAAGTTTTTCCTCATCTCAGTTCTAAATGGCTTACACCTTATACTTAAACTGTGGCCCCTGGTTCTGGACTCCCTCAACATCGGGAACATGTTTCCTGCATCCAGCTTGTCCAATCCTTTAATAATTGTATATGTTTCTGTAAGATATCCTCTCATCCTTCTAAATTCCAGTGAATACAAGCCCAGTCGTTCCATTCTTTCATCATATGACAATCCCGCCATCCTGGGAATTAACCTGTTGAACCTACGCTGCACTCCCTCAACAGCAAGAATGTCCTTCCTCAAATTAGGAGACCAAAACTGCACACAATACTCCAGGTGTGGGCCCAAAGCCTCAAGCAGTGAGATAGATGCCAAAGATCAGGAGGTATTGGTGTGGTGTTGGACATTGGTGTTGCTGGACATTATCTTGGGAGCACCACTGATGTGCAGAGTCCAGCAGGCAGACCAGGTGCACATTATAGCACAATTCATGTCCAAATAAATTACAAATATAATTGGCGATTCTGTAAGTTATTTACAAATATAAGAAAACATAAATAGAAAGTTGCCTTTGATCGAAAGGGATCTGGAATCCTGGCAATCATATCTGTCAAGGCATGAAAAATTCAGGTAAGTATTAACAATTCACTTTCACCTTCTACCTCTGCAATTGAAAATATGTGCTTTTTTTTAAACAAAAATGTAGATTTTGTTTTTGACAGTTTTCGTGTTTTTTGACATGCTTTGATGTTTGAAGTTTGGATGGCATGACTAACCCTTTGAAAAAAAGAGGATCAATACAGCCAGTGACTTAGAATTATCTGGGATGGGTATAATGGGGATTTGAAATATTAGCCACAAATATTAGGTTCCACAGTCACACCGTTATAACGTGAAACTGGGTCATTTTCTCCGGCATTTGTTTTCCATTGTAACTCTTTGTTCTATGTTCAACATGTAGGGTCATGGGGAAAGAACGAGGGAGGAAGCCTCACTCTCCAGTGGTCTTACTCTTCAATAGAGACATTTGTAGGCTGAATGAATGAAAGAAAATAAAATGTCGAGCATTTACATAATGTGAGAATGTTTCAAAGTGCTTTACAGTCAACACACTTCTTTGGCTGGTGTTGTAATGTACATGGCACACAATTTGCACGGTATCCTGGTACAAGGGGCGGTACGGTGGTGCAGCGGGAGAGTTGCGTTCTCACAGCGCCAGAGACCCGGTTCGATCCTGACTAGGGTTGCTGCCTGTACAGAGTTTGCACGTTCTCCCTGTAACTGCGTGGGGTTTTTTTCCAGGTGCTCCACACTCCAAAGACGTACAGGTTTGTAGGTTAATTGGTTTCGGTAAACATTTGTAAATTGTCCATAGTGTGTAGGATAGTGTTAGCGTACAGGGATGTCACTGGTCGATGCGGACTCAGTGGGCCAACGGGGCCTGTTTCCGCGCTGTATCTCTAATCAAACTAAACTAAACTAACCATAGACAATTAACATGCTGGTGAAATAAACAGTTAGGTCGGCCTTTATTGCAAGTCATAAAAGTCCCGATGTACAGGTTTTTTGGTGAAACCACTCCTGGAGCACTGTATAGAGTCTTGGTCTCTGTACTAATGGAAGAATCCATTGGCCTTGGAGTGGTGCAGCACTGCCACATCACGAGTTTAATACTAAATTGTAAGAATGTTTTTAGTGGACATTATCATCATATCCGCTGAATTTCAAGAGTGTTTAAGAATGTTTAATTGTCATATGCACTGGGACCAGAACAACGATATATATATATATGTGGCTACAAAGCTGCAGCAAGTATAAATTTTGTTCGATTTCGAGAGATAAGGCACAGAAACAGACCGTTTGGCCCATTGAGTCAATGTTGTCCAGCAACCATCCATTTACACTCATTCTACACAAATCGTATCCAATCTTATTCTCTCTGTATTTTTTGTCAGTTTGCCCCAGGTTTTACCACTCACCTACACACTAGGGGCAATTTACAGTACCCCTATTAGCCTACCAATCCGCATGTCTTTGAGGAACCCATCCCGGTCACAGGGAGAACGTGTAAACTCCACATAGATAGCAGCCAAGGTCAGGATTGAACCCGGGTCTCTGGCATCGTGAGGCAGTGGCTGCACCACTGTGCCACCTCATTAATCCAGTCCTGGTGCATAAGACAAATAAATGCTCTTCAACACTCAGCGTATGTGATGATAATGCAACCCGAAAAGTTCTGAGAAATGTCAAACTCCCTAACTTGAACCACAACCATTCTGATTTGAGAATAACAGAATAACTTCCAACTATACAGGTTGCTTTATATAGGTCATATAAACCTTAATATATTCACTTGCATAATTGCACACTTCCAGGAATTTCAGTGGGGGTGTTATACACTGTACCCCTTCTAATTTTCTGACTTGGAAACATATTAAGATAAAACTTGAATGTTTTGAAAAGAATTTAATATGTTTGCATATCAAAGAACTGCTGAAATGAATAAGCGGCAGGCAATGTCTTTCCGAGGTCTTTTATGTTCAAGTCTGCACACAGTTATTAAATCTCTGCTGCAGATTGAGTGTGTGGCTTAATGCAATAAATTAAAAAAGTCACATCTTAAGGCTTGCAGGTAGATTTGGAAATCGGGAGACTGCGAAATGTCGTTCGAAGTTCAAGCTGGACTAATGCAACCAATTGCTTCCCACCTCGTAAGGGTCTAGAGCGGAATCAGATGTGTCAAACTAAATGGCTCAGTTCTGAAGGTTGAGGAGGACCAGAGGGACACAAAGTGCACGTGTGCTTCTATCTTTGAAGTTGCACAATTTATTGAGTAACCATTATAGCATGGAAACAGGCCATTCAGCCCAACTTGCCCACCACAACCAAGATGCCCCAGCTACATTAGTCCCACCTACCTGCATTTGGCCCATATGCCTATAAACCTTCCCTATCCATGTACCTGTCCAAATGTCTTTTAAATGTTGTGATAGTACCTGCCTCAACCACCTCCTCCGGCAGCACGTTCCATATACTCACCACCCTTTGCACAAATAAAGTTGCCCTTCAAGTTTCCATTAAATTCAAGATTCAAGATTCAAGATTCAAGATTCAATTTTAATTGTCATTGTCAGTGTACAGTACAGAGACAACGAAATGCATTTAGCATCTCCCTGGAAGAGCGACATAGCAAATGATTTAAATAAATAATAATAAGTGATAATAAGTGTCCGGGGGGTGGGGGGGTGATTGGCAGTCACCGAGGTACGTTGTTGAGTAGAGTGACAGCCGCCGGGAAGAAGCTGTTCCTGGACCTGCTGGTTCGGCAACGGAGAGACCTGTAGCGCCTCCCGGATGGTAGGAGGGTAAAAATCTTTCCCCCACTCAACTTAAACCTATGTCCTCTGGTTCTTGATTCCCATGCTCTGGGTAAAAGACTGTGCATTTATCTTATTTGTTCCTCTCATAATAATCTTGTACACCTCTATGGGATCACCCCTCATCCTCCTGCCATGCAAGGAATAAAGTCCTAGCCTGCTCAGCCCCTCAAGTCCTGGCAACATCCTTGTAAAGCGTGTGGGATTTGAGCTTTGTGAAAAGCGGAGAGATTATGCAAAACACATAAAACGTATGGCAGAAATGAAGAATTGTGCCCAATTCTGATAAACGCACTTTAGGAAGGATGTGAAGTTCTTTAGAGAAGCCACGTGAAAGATTAACTGGAGCAGTTCATCTTTATTGGTGGCACAATGGTGCAGCGGTAGAGTTGCTGCCTTACAGCGCCAGAGACTCAGGTTCAATCCTGACTACAAGTGTTGTCTGTGTAGGGTTTGTACGTTCTCTCTGTGACCGCGTGGGCTATTTTCTGATTGCTTCGGTTTCCTCCCACATCCCAAAGACGCGCAGGTTTGTAGGTTAATTGGCTTCGTAAATTGTTCCTAGCGTGTCGGATGGAACTAGTGTACGGGTGATCGCTGGTCAGCGTGGACTCGGTGGGCCGAAGAGCCTTTTTGTACACTGTATTTCTAAACTAATCCAAACCAAACTGTTCCTGGGGAACGAGGCATGTTCCCTGCTCGCTGAGGCTGGAAAAGTTGGGTTTATTCTTCTGGGAGTGAAGAAAGTTGGGTGGAGATTTGATTGAGGTGCATAGGATAATAACAGACTTAAAGAGGGTGGATATTGGAAAATGATCTCCACGAGTAGATGATTCAATGACCAGAGGCTCAGATTTAAAATAAAGAGTAAAAGATACCGAAGGATGTAAGAGAAAGTTTCATTGTCACGGGAGCAGTTGTATCCTGAAACTCACCAGTCAGTCAAGAGTCAAAAATAGATTGGACATTTGAGGGAAAATAATTTTCGAAGCAAAGATGGAAAGCGGGGAGATTGGGATGACTGAATTACTCCACACAAGGAGTTAGCCTTGCTCCAGTCGTCGGTCATCGCAGTGGTGCAGTTGGTAGAAAGGATGCCTCACAGCGCCAGGGACCCCTATTCGATCCTGACCTCGGGTGCTGTCTGTGTGGAGTTTAAGGAGTGGATGAGAAAGTGAGGTAAGATGGAACTCGTGTGTGAATGGGTGATCGATGGTCGCCGTGGACTTGGTGGGCCAAAGGACTTGTTTTCATGCTGTATCTTTCAATCAATTCGTCTTTCTGGATTCTGACAATTTCTCAGTTTAGTTTATAGATCCAAATGTTGCAATATCTCCTGCTCCTCCTGGGCAGTGAACATCAATGGCACGTCACCGATTCACGCAACGTAACAGGGAACTGCAGATGCCAGCGTACAAAAAAGGTCAAGTGCTGGAGTAACTCAAGTGGGTCATGCAGCATCTCTGGAGAACACGAATAGTTAGTTCGTTTTGTTCATTGTCGTGTGCACCAAGCTACAGTGAAATGCTTTAGAAAAGAATCGGGTTGGGACCCTTATCCAAACCCAAAATGTGTAGCGTGGATAGATGGATAGATCGCGGATAGGCAACGTTTCGGGTTGGGAGAAGGCTCATCTATCCACGATCTTCATGAATGTTGCCTGACCCGCTGATTAACTCCAGCACTTTGTGTCTTTTTACTTTTTCAAAGACTGAGTACTAAGTCTGCCTTCCCAGCGGTGTCTGGCTCAGGGTTTGGTTGCTGCAGGAATCATGTAGGTATCAGGCCCTTCACACAGATATAGGGCACCATTCATCCTTTAGACATGGGCCTCTTTTACTTTTATCTGCAAAGATGGCACTATCAGCATCAGATGGAGCTGCTAAATTTATAAACCACTAACTGTTTCTCCAACCCATTTACATAAGAAATAAGATCATATGTAGGTCAGCAGGCCTCTCGAGCATGCTCCTCCCCGTAATACCTTTGCTCGCCTTCCCCCCTCAACTCCCATTTCCCGCTTTATTTCCGTTCCCTTTGATTTCTGAAGCCACTTCTGAGGTTTTTAGTGATCATTTATTCCAGAATAGTACAGTGGCACGTTGGCGTAGTGGTAGAGCTACTGCCTCACAGCGCCAGAGACCCGGGGTCGATCTTGACTGTGGGTGTTTATCTATACGGCGTTGGCACTCTATTGTCTATTGTCTATTGGCACGTTCTCCCCGTGACCTGCGTGGATTTTTACTCCGAGATCTTCGGTCCCCCCCCCCCACTCCAAAGACATCCAGGTTTTGTAGGTTAATTGACTTGGTGGAAGTGTAAAGGGCCTGTCCCACTGTACGAGGTAATTCACAAATTCTCCCAAATTTTCCCTGATTCGAACTCACAGAATGTCCGTAACGAGTCGGTAGGAGGCTGTAGGAGTTTGTGGATGTTTCGTAGTGGCTCGTTATGCTAACCATAGATACTCGGGGCATCAGGTAAGTCGGGACCTTTTTTTCATCCCGATGAAAAATGTCCACAAGTAAAAAAATAGTCGGGATGGCTCGTACAGTGGGACAGGCCCTTTAATTGTCCCCAGTCTGTGTAGGATAATGTAAGTATGTGGGGATCGCCTGTCGGTACGGACTAGGTGGGCTGAAGGGCCTGCTTCCACGCTGTATCTCTAAACTAGAAAACAAAACTAATGTTAGTGTTCTTTGTGAAAACAATTCTTCCGGAATTTCCTTCCTTTTCCTATTTTCCTAATTGTACTTTGTGTCGTCTGGGACTTGATAATAATAATAATAATAATAATAATAATAATAATAATAATAATAATATCTTTTATTGTCATTGCACATAAGCGCAACGAGATTTGGTATGCAGCTTCCAACCGATGTTATAACATAAATAACTAATAAAATTTGGATTTAGATATCCCGAGAACATGGTTTGTAAAAAGAACAGTAAAACATGTGTGTAAAGATAGAAGGATCAACCTTATCAATTCCCTTTAAACAAGGCACATGGAAATTCATCAAATGGAATCCTTCACATTATCCATCTTCGCAGCACATAGAATGAAACTCATGGGAGAAACTACCTTAAATGGAAAGAAAAGAAGGGTTTTGATCATCAGTAGAGCCAGATAAAAAATAAAGAATTTATAAGCAGAGTTATTCATTAAAAAGAGGCTTTGCCTTTAGCAAAGATTACCCCACTTCCAATTTTGTCAACACGGACTGCGTTGAATGTGAAGAAGGACCCTGACCCTGAACGTCACCTGTCCTGTTTTCCAGAGATGCTTCCTGACCCGCTGAGTTACTCCAGCACTGTGTGTTATTTTATTTGTGGAGGCTGAAGAAAGGGCTACGACCGGAAGTGTTACCTAGCCACGTTCCCCATAGATGCCGAAGAAGGGTCTCGACCCGAAACGTCACCCATTCCTTCTCTCCAGAGATGCTGACTGTCCCGCTGAGTTACTCCAGCATTTTGTGTCTATCTTCTCTAGAGATGCTGCCTGACCCGCTGAGTTACTCTGGCACTTTGTGCCTTTTTTGTCCAATCGTGTTAAGTTGTGTTGTGATATTTGTTACGTTCCCTTACCTGTACGCTGAATGTTTGCAATCTTGAGGCCATATCAGATCCTCAGGTTAATTTTTTCCCTCCATAAAATAATATAGACTTTGCAGTGACATGATGTGATTTTTCAGTCGACAGAGGCTGCTTTCGGTAGCTGAGGGACGCAGATAAAGGTATTATGGACCCAACGTTAAAAGGGAATGGAATCTAAGATTCTTTATAATAGAATCATTCACAACTATTTTATGATGTCCTAAAGTCGTTTACACACATTAGAGTCAAAGAGTCATACAGCATGGAAACAGGCACTTCGGCCCAATTTGCCCATGCTGATCCACCTACACTAGTCCCACCTGCCTGCGTTTGGCCCATATCCCTCTAAACCTATCCATAACATTGGTGTACCCCAAAACATAATTGTTATTGTAATGTAGGAAACACAACAGCCAAAGTGTGCATGTGAAGCTCCTTTTAAATGCAATATAATAGTAAGATTAAACGAGAACTTACCAGTTTGAAGTTTGATCAGTATTTTATGAGGAGTTACGATGAGGGATTACGTGAAGAACCCGCTCAGCGCGCATGCGCGGCATACTTCAAAGCAGCGGTGTGAAATCACAGATAGACACAGTTATTGAAGTAAACATAGTAAAGACAAGGAGACATCAGTTTATGAATTTGACCCATATTATTGAGGGTGGGAGCGGAGGGCACGTAATCCCTCATCGTAACTCCTCATAGAATACAGATCAAACTTCAAACTGGTAAGTTCTCGTTTAATCTTACTATTTTACTTCGGAGTCACGTGAGTGATTCCGTGAAGATTTCAAAGCTCTGTGATTTCAAACCGTGTAACAGTTATTACTACATCACTGCCGAAGTCTTTGAGGGAGGAAGTGTGTTATCGTACCAACCAATGAATCTGTTTGTAGAAAAACACAATGGTATTTTTTAACAATAACAACAAAGAAATTAAATTGCTCCCCTGGCCTTAAATTAAATATTTGCAGTCTGTAAAATCTTTCCTGCAAATAAAACAGGTTTTGCCAACGGCTTATTATAAAATTTCTGAACGGTCTTTCCCCCGACCATCCTGCTGTAGCCAGGATGTGGTTTATAGGCACGTCCATTCTTTTAGCCATCGACGTGGATGCTGCCCTGGCGGAATGAAATTTGTACATGTTAGTTTTTATCCCAGCAGCTTTTAGCACCTGCTTGAGCCATCTCGAAATGGCTCGTCACCCGACCATAAGGTTTTTTATGACTGACCCATAAGGCTTTTCATCTCCCTCGAGTATTTTGGTTGTGTCTATGTAGGATAGTAGGGTCAAGGCACATAACTGTGTTTCTGACGGGTAAGCCCGGAATTCCACGACTGGATTAGGTGTTCCTGGTCTGCTCTGTTTGATCATTCCCTGGATAACGACAGAGATCTGGTCTGGAGCTGTGAGCATGGTGTCCAGTCGCAATAGGTGTAGTGACTGGACCCTCTGTGCAGATACAAGTGCCATCAACATTAGTGTTTTGAGCATAGATGGTTCCAGGTTGAGGGATCTGGCTGGTGGCCATCCCCTGAGGTATGTCAGGACCACACTGACATCCCATATATGGGTGTACCTTGGTCTAGGGGGTTAGAGTTGTAAATACCCTTCATTAGTTTGACCACCAGCTGGTGGGACCCCATGGCCTGTTGTCCTGGAGCTGGTTTTAAATAGACAGGCAGGGCAATTCTAGATGTGTTGATGGCTCTGTAGCTGAGTCCTTCATCGTGGTGAAGGTTCGCCAGGAATTCCAGTACGTTGGTAACTGTAGCGGTTGAGTAGGTGGTCCCTGTATCCAAGCAGTACTTCTCCCATTTTTTGATGCTGGACAAGTGGTGTTTTTTAGTGGATGTTCGAAGGGATGCTGACATGGTGTCGACGGTTTGTTCTGATAATCCCAGTCCCAGAAGTGGTTTGTGCAGAATCTGCAACCCAGGAGTTTGATTTTTTCATGGCACGGGTGGCTTGTGCCCGACACTGGGTGTTAATAACTCTGGTTCACTGGGGAATACCATCGGAGTTTCAACAACCATGTCATGGAGTATTGGGAACCATGGCTGTGTAGGCCAGTCGGCTACTATCAAAATACCTGAAACAGAGTCCATTTGTACTGTGCGTAGTCCCCGACTGATGAGGCAGAAGGGAGGAAATGCATAGAAGAAGAATTTCCCCAAACCAGCGCGAACGCATCTACCGCTGCTGCCTCAGGGTCTGGTTCCTAAGCGACATACATAGGCACCTGGTGATTTAGCCTTGATGCAAATAAATCGATATCTGGCGTGCCATATTGCTTGATAACGTTTTGGGGTTTTTAACATCCATTCAATGTTGTCATTAAATTTACGTGACCTGGTGTCTGCCACTGTATTTAGCTTACCTGTCAGGTAAGTTACTGATAGCCAAATATGTCTTTGGACACACCATTGCCAAATTGTGTTGACCAACTTGTCGCATGATACCGATTTTATGCCGCCCATATGGTTAATGTAGGCCACCACCGTAGTATTATCTATTTATAACCGTACATGCAAGTGATGCATATTTATGCATATGCTTTTAAACCATAAAAGTCACCCAACATCTCTAGATAATTAATGCCCATTAATTATAAGTGTAAGTGGTAACGATGATTCTGGGTTAGTCCATCTACTACTTGTGCTGGATATAGAGTTAGTTGCTCCCCAGCCTTGAGCACTGTCATCTGTTTGGATAACTGACGTAGGGTTAGTGATGATAATAGGCTGAAAACTATGTCAAACGTTTTTTGCCCACCACTGTAGTTCTGATATTACTTCAGTGGGTAACTTCATGAAATGATCATAATGACCTGTATGTCGTTTTTGGTACAAAGGTCCGAATTATGTAGCTGGAAATGCTGCTACCATTTTCCCAACTACTCTGTTACTTGTCGAGTAGTTGGTAGTTTGTTGACCATTAAATTGTTGCATGATTGTGCCAATTCAACTATTTTGTCTCTTGGCAATGTTACAGTCACGTAGACTGAATTAATTGTGAAGCCCAAGTAGTCCATGATAGTGGATGGCTTCAACTTAGATTTATCTGGATGTAAGACAACCCCAGGGTTTCGAATAACTGTTTGGTAGCTGAACAGCTAACATAGTCAATTTCATGGTCTTGCCTACCATTTAGGATATCATCAAGATATGCCATGACAATATGTTTTTGTCTTCTGAATATTGCCAGAGCTGGTTTTAGTGTCTTGGTGACACTCTTGGCTGATGTGAACCCATTGGATAACGCTTTAAACTGCTATAGCTGAACGGGTTCTTCACGGAATCACTCACGTGACTCCGAAGTAAAACAGAGTATTTGTTGTAGTCAATTTGATTGTGATTTAAATATTGGGTAGGTCACCGAGGAGAATTTCCGATGGTCTTTGAAATTGCACCTTGGAATGTTTTGCATTCACCTGAAGTACCAGCTGGAGTTTATATTTAAAGTCTGACAGTGTATCACTCACTCCCTCCCGCCCCCCCCCCCCCCCCCCTCTCCCATCCCCTCCCCCTCCCCCCTCCTCCTTTGCTCCATCCCTCCCAACCTCCCTCTATACTGCACTCAGCTTAGATTTGAGAGCTCAGTCATTGGAAAATGATTTGAACTCACAACTACTGGGTTCGAAGGGAGAACACAACCAACCAAGCCACAATAGGTTAAAAGCATGTACACGTATATTGTGAGAAGCATGTGTACACAGAGCACGGCAACCTAATAACTTTCTGGTGTGATAGGATCTGTTTCACTATATGATTTGATTAGATTTTCAAGTGACGGAACAGGATAGCCAGTAAGGAGGAAAGTGGATAAAGGAACTCATATTATTTGTTTGTACAGAGGCTCAGGAGTGAATTCCAAGTTCTGTGGTGTAACTTCTATCTTTCATGGAACTACTGTTATTCTTCATTCCATTAAAACCTTTCCCATTTAATTCTCTGCTGCATACGGTGATTGGTTTCTGACTCGTACCACTTGTGAGTAAATATTCTATATCGTAATAACCTTTTCATAGAAAATTCCTTCTTAACCTTTGCTTTATGATTCTGAGACATTTCGTTTTAATTTAAATCAAAAAAATAGTGTGCATTTAAATCGGTCACCATTCCAGAAACTCCTCAGCCTGTCTGAAGGTGCAATACATTAGCAATATGCAGCAATTTATTGCGAGACTCTGGTGGCAATACTCAAGCACGCAGAAGGCCCAAGGTGTAACGCATGATGGGATTTGCATTTCAAATCTGCACAAAGACATTTAATTTGCTTGGTCCACCAATGCAGTGCCTGCTCTTTCCTAATTTATCTGAAATTGAAAACAAAACTCAATCAGTGTTCGTTAACTCATAGAATCGTAGAGAGACACAGCATGAAATATTTGGATTGTGATGTAGCGAAGTATTATTCCTGCTATAGTTTAGTTTAGTGATGCATCGTGGAAGCAGGCCCTTCGGTCCACAGAATTTTGCATCCCACTAGCGGCAATTTATAGAGGACTATTAGCCTACAAACCTGCATGCTGTTAGAATGTGGGGTGGAAACCAGAGCACCTGGAGGAAACCCACTCGGTCACAGGGAGAACGTGCAAACTCTGTACAGACAGGGCCCGTGATCAAGATCAGACCCAGGTCGGTAAAGCAGTGCCACTTTGCCACCCTGTTCTTGTTATGTGATTATTAATTATATTGTTGTCGTATATGATGTTTGTGAGTCAGTTACATCCCACATTCATTTAAGTTCCTACCGGTAAGTATTGTGCTGGGGATGTATTTTGTGTCAATAGACAATAGACAATAGGTGCAGGAGTAGGCCATTCGGCCCTTCGAGCCAGCACCGCCATTCAATGTAATCATGGCTGATCATCTCCAATCAGTACCCCGTTCCTGCCTTCTCCCCATATTCCCTGACTCCGCTGTCGGGCAGGAGGTCCCCTGGCGGATACATAGAGACTGCATGTTGGGTTACCTACTACTGTGATTAAACCTAACAGTAGCCCAGATTATTACCCACAGCTTAGAGTGACTGGAGTAATCTACACAAAAAAACAACGGTGACATGACATTAATCCCATGATTTATCTTCTCCCCATTCTCATCAGCCACCCCCAGATTCACCCACTCACCTACACACCAGGGGGAATTGGCAGTAGCCAGTTACCTACCAACCGGGGCACGGTGCCCCAGCGGTAGAGTTGCTGCCTACCAGTTGGGACGACAGATGGCACAATGGGCTAAGTGTTCGGCTGGCAACCGGAAGGTAGCCGGTTCGAATCCCGCTTGGAGTGCATACTGTCGTTGTGTCCTTGGACAAGACACTTCACCCACCTTTGCCTGTGTGTGAATGTGTGTGAATGTGTGTGAGTGATTGGTGGTGGTCGGAGGGGCCGTAGGCGCAGATTGGCAGCCACGCTTCCGTCAGTCTGCCCCAGGGCAGCTGTGGCTACAGAAGTAGCTTACCACCACCGAGTGTGACTGAGGAGTGAATGAATAATGCGATGTAAAGCGCCTTGAGTATTAGAAAGGCGCTATATAAATCCCATCCATTATTATTATTATTACCAACGCCAGTGACCCAGTTTCGATCCTGACTATGGGTGCTGTCTGTATGGGCATGGTATGTTCACCCCGTGACCGAGGGGGTTTACCCCGGGTGCTCCGGTTTCCTCCCACATTCCAAAGACGTGTAGGTTTGTAGGTTAACTGGCTGCTGTAAATTATCCCTAGTGTAGAGGATAGCACTGTGCCGTGTGATCGTTGGTCGGCGTGGACTCGGTGGAACGAAGGGTCTGTTTCCACGCTGTATCTCTAAACTCTAAACTAAACTAAACCTGCATATGTGAGAAGAACCTAAGCCAACCTGAGGAAACCATGCCGTTTTAAGATGAACATACAACTCTGTCCAGTCACCAAACAAGGACAGATTGAGCCTGGCTCTAGCTGTACGAGCTAGCAACTCTGCTAATCACTTCACCAGCTGAATTCTCCTTCTGAAAATTCTATTTTACCTCGGTTCAGCAATGGGATGGAAATACTTGAAGGAATGGGTGATGTTTCGGGTTGAGACTGAATCTTCTTCGAACTGAATCAGGGGAGAGGGAGGCACGCACGGAGGTAAGGAAATGTAAGGTGTGAAAACAGGACAAAGGTGATGAGGATCAAGGAAAATGTAGTATCCTTCTCTCCATAGATGCTGCCTCATTCATTGAGTTTCTCCAGCATTTTGTGTCTATCTTCGATTTTATCCAACATCTGCAGTTCTTTCTCGCACATTCCTTTGTTAACACACAAATCATTGCATGATATAAAATAATTTCTTGGCTACCAGTCTGAAGAAAGGTCTCGACCCGAAACGTCACCCATTCCTTCTCTCCGTAGATGCTGCCTCACCCGCTGAATTTAATCTAACACCTGATTACAACAAATAACCTGGCCCTTGCTGAACATTTTTTGAGTTTGGTAAATTTGTTCTGGGCTTTTGGTGTGTTTGAAATATACGCACATGGTCCACAGTGCAGAGGGAAGAAACTCCTTTGTGTAGTTTAGTTTAGTTTAGTTTGGAGAAACATCATGGAAACAGGCCCTTCGGCCCACCGAATATATGTCGACCAAAAATCACCCGTACACTAGCTCTTTCCTGCACTCTAGGGACAATTTACAAAAGCCAATTAACCTACAAACCTGTACATCTTTGGAGTGTGGGAGGAAACCGGAGCACCCGGAGAAAACCCATGCGGTCACGGGGGAGAATGTACAAACTCCGTAGTCAGGATCGAACCTGGGTCCCTGCTATAAGGCAGCAACTCTACTGCTGAGCCACTGTGCAGCCCCTTGTAGGAGAGAGAAAGGAGTGTTTGGAATAGTTTTAGGGGTGAGCGCAAGGCTGTTAGGAATACCATTATATGTTTGTGAAAGGGAGATCATAGAAGCAATCAGGCTGGAGTCTAGTGGTGCAGAATTGAAGAAGCATTCAAGGTGGGTGACATGGTCAGAGAGGGGAAAGGACGATGGATGTGTTGGTGGGTGCAAACAGCAAGGAATTGTCTTCAAGAGAATCTATTTGAGACAAAAGCAAGCATTGGACTACACACGCCTGGACTAGGGAAGCAATTTGTCTCTTTTAAATAAGTTGAAAGCAAGCCTTGCATGTTCCAGACAAGCAAATGAATTTTGCAGATTATATCCAAATGTGAATAGTTTGCAGAATGACATGTATGTGCATTTCATTCCAACACATCAAGAACCTAGAGCAAGGCGGCACAGTGGTGCAGCGGTAGAGTTGCTGCATTACGGCGCTTGCAGCACCGGAGACACGGGTTTGATCATGACTATGGGCGCAGTCTGTGCGGAGTTTGCACGTTTTCCCCGTGACCGCATGGGTTTTCTCCGAGATACTCGGTTTCCTCCCACACTCCAAAGACATACATTGGCTTAAGGTATAAGTGTAAATTGTCCTAAGTGTGTGTAGGCTAGTGTTAATGTGCGGGGATTGGTGTGCCGAAGGGCCTGTTTCCGCGCTGTGTCTTTGAACTGAACTGAACAGAACTAAAGAAGTTTCAGAAAAATGTACAGGAAATGCCTCGTCAGATTTTATGATCAGGTTTTGGGTCAAGTTCCCGTATTAATACACAAAACCATTGCACGAGGTAAAGATTTTCTTGTCTTTTGTAATTTCCATCTACAGATTGGCATTCAAGCAGACGTATGATCAGGCAGGGAAAAGAGGGATATAAACCAAGTGCAGGCAGATGGGATAGGATGAGGGGTAGACAAAAATGCTGGAGAAACTCAGTGGGTGCAGCAGCTTCTATGGAGCGAAGGAGATAGGCAACGTTTCGGGCCGAAACGTTGCCTATCTCCTTCGCTCCATAGATGCTGCTGCACCCGCTGAGTTTCTCCAGCATTTTTGTGTACCTTCGATTTTCCAGCATCTGCAGTTCCTTCTTAAATAGGATGAGTTAGATTGGCTTCATGGTCATTCCAGACAAGGTGGGCCGAAGCCATACTGTTCAATATTTGATGTTCTATTCCTTTACTGAACCTGAGCAAAATGTGGAAGAGTAATTTCAAAAGAAATATCGAAGGCAAAGAGGATGTTAAAAACATGCCGATTTTTTTTTTTTTAATTTGGAAATAAATTAGAAAATAACTTTTGCTTGTACAGGAAGGAACAGCAGATGCTGGTTTCCACCGAAGAGGGACACAAAATGCTGGAGTGACTCAGCGGGTCAGGCAGCATCTCTAGAGGAAAATATTTGTTGTGCATAGGGAGAAGGCGGGAGAATAGGGTTGGGCGATCGGCCATGATTGAATGGTGCAGTAGATTCGATGGGCTGAATGGCCTAATCTCTTGCTATACCTTTGAACTGTATCTGAGATGCTTAGCTAATATGTAGCTGAGTGCTTATGTATAGTTTTACTTGTATTGAACCTCGGTACATGTGGCATTTAATGTACCATTCTTCATATGTTTAAATTATAATGTTTTATTTTTAATTGTCTACTGTATATAGTGTTGTTACTTGCGAGGAAAGCATCAAGGCAAATTCCTTGTATGTATACATACTTGGCTAATAAAATTTATTCAATTCAATTCAATGCATACCATACCATATTCATAACTTGTGTATGAACTTGAGCATAAAAACATAGAAAAATAGATGCAGGGGTAGGCCATTCGGCCCATCGAGCCAGCACCGCCATTCAATATGATCATGGCTGATCATCCAGAGTCAGTATCCTGTTGCTGCTTTCTCCCCATATCCCTTGATTCCGTTAGCCTGAAGAGCATATTCCAGCATCTCTCTTGAATACATCCAGTGAATTGGCCTCCACTGCCTTCTGTGGCAGCGAATTCCACAGAAAGGAATATCTAAAATGGAGGCCAATGTAGATTGGCTTTGGGGAATATCTGGTGGGTTTAGTAATGGGTGCGTCGTTACCCCTCGGGACTGCCCGCTGTTCTCCACAGTAAATAGAATAGAATGCATTTATTGTCATTCAAACCAAGGTTTGAACGAAATATAATTTCTACAGTTTTTTTACATTACAAAACAATCCAAGACCCACACTTAACACAGTTTACATAAACATCCATAAAGTACTCACTGATCACATAATGGAAACAGAAATGTATTCTAGCGCTTCCGAGAGCAGTTGACAGCAACAATGTGGAGTGAGGAATGTGTGGATGGGAAGGGTTTTGTTTTTGGCAGGAAAATAATCCATGATAGATTAATTACATGTAGGCTCTAGATGCAGCAGGATCGATGGTATGAATGGCTTTCTTTTCATTTTGAATTCATGTGATGAAACATTCACCCTTTGTATCATTTAACCACAAAACCACTTTTGGAAGCAACGTGTCAACTTTCATTTTCTTCCTTTAGAATAGAGAATGTAGAGCAGCACGGCACAGGAACGGGCCCTTCGGCCCACATTGTCTGTGGCAAACATGACGCCAAGATAAACTAATCTCCTCTGCCCGCACGTGATCCGTATCCCTCCATTCCCTGCATATCCATGTGCCTATCTAAAAGCCGCCAAAGCACCGCTGTCGTATCTGCCTCCCCCACCACCCCTCACAGAGTGTTCCAGGCGTGAATAAAAAAACTTGCACGACCAATCTTCTTTAAAACTTAAAACTATGCTCTTTAATCTACGACATCTCCTGTATTCTTGTTCTATGTGCATTGGTGTTATTTATTGGCAATGGTGAATATTGTACATTATTTGGCAAAGAGGTTCTGAGGTAATGGGACCTTAAGATCGGAAACATGTTTTCAGAAGGTCACTTTGAAGGAAAATTGGTGACGCTGTCAAGGACTGCTCATAATTTCCAATGAAATTCTCTTCCTAAGCAATTTCATCTCTCCCCTCGAAGCTACCTACAGAACCGTGCCTTCAGACAGCAGTTTTTAATCTATTAATTTATACTGCTGGAGCTTCCTGTGAGGACTATCACCGCTCTCTGTGTTAGGGTTTATGCTGTTGCATGTTTAGAGTTTAGAGACACAGCATGGAAACAGGCCCTTCAGCCCACCGACTCCATGCCGACCATTGATCATCTGTTCACAATAGTTCGACGTTATTCCACTTTCTCATCCACTCCCTGCACATTAGGGGTCATTTTACAGACTAATTAACCTACCAATGCGCATGTCTTTGGGGTGTGTGGGGAAGGCGGAACATCGTGGGTAGCACGGTGGTGCAACGGTAGAGTTGCTGCCTTACAGCGCCAGAGACACGAGTTCAATCCTGACTACGGGTGTTGTGTGTATGGAGTTTGTACCTTCTCCTCGTGATCACGTGGGTTTCCCCCAGGGGCACCGGCTTCCTCCCATATTCCAAAGGCGGACAGACTTGTAGGTTAATTGGCTTCAGTAAAGATTGTAAATTGCCCCTGGTGTGTAGGATAGTGCTAGTGTGCGGGGATCGTTGGTTGGCGCGGATTCTGTGGGCCGAGGGCGAGTGCAGTGGAGAGATAAGTTTTTTTTGCCTTCCATCACAGCGATGTGATGGATGTTTGTGTAAACTGTGTTGTGTCTCGGGTCTTTTTTGCTTTGTAATGTATGGCTGCAGAAACGACATTTCGTTTGGACCTCAAGGGGTCCAAATGACAAATAAATTGAATTGTAATTGTAATTGTAATTGTAATTCCGCACTGTATCTCTAAAATAAACCAAAACCCGGAGGAAACCCAGGCAGCTCAGCGAGAATGTGCGGACATCACACAGACAGCACCAGAGATCAGGATCGAACCCGTGTCTCTGGCGCTGTGAGGCAGCAGCTCTACCCGCTGCGCCACCGTGCTGCCACGTTGATGCATTTTGGGAAGTTTCTCAGCATTATCGTCTCTCACCCTGCTGAGCACAGACACATGAAAATACTTTGCTTGATACTTTTCAGATATGGCTGATGTGCAGGTCTATAAAACCCAATATCGTCTTTTTAAAAGGCTTGGTTAGGGCGGTACTTCATTCTGGAGATTTACCCAGAGCCAAGAATAACCGAACGGCTGCTGTATTAGAAAGATAAGTGCTCTGATGAACTGGATAAGTATTGATTATTCTGTGAAAACATCACCCCCTCAAAGTGGAAACCAATGCAGATTAAATAGGTTTTTCCATTTCATTCCTATCTGTTGTAATGTGCAGATGTCTATTATTTGATGAGCTGGTTTACCACAGACAGGCATTTACTTACATGTAATTCTGTCAGCGATCAATAGCGTAAGAAAATTTGTTGCCTGCATCTGCCTGGAGTTGTTGGGAAAGTGAAAAGTGGTTTCTCGCAACAAAGCAGTTATTAGCTCTACTTGTCATTTGAGAAATCACGTTACAGACCATTCTACTTTGGAGTAAACAAGCTTTCCCCGTATCATGTTGGTCGCAGGAAGCATTAACTTTTATCTGATTGAAGGGGAGCTCATCTCATTCCCCCCACTTTGAGTTCAGGAAACCTTCTCCTGGTCCCTTTAAAACTTCCCAGCTGGGTGGTGAGAATTTAGTCGTCCTGGTTCAGGATCACTAGTGTTGGACGTCACTGGGTTTCAACGGTGTTGTCGTACATGGATAGGGTAAGTTTGGAGGGATATGGACCAAACGTAGGCGGGTGGGACTAGCTAGCGTAGCTGGGACATGTTGGCCAGTGTGGGCAAGTTGGGCCGAAGGGCCTGTTTCCACCCTATGCCTCTATGGCTCTATACTATGTGTAGGAAGGAACAGCCGATGCTGGTTTAAACCGAAGATAGACACAAAAAGCTGGAGTAACTCAGCGGGACAGGCAGCATCTCTGGAGAGAAGGAATGGGTGACGTTTTGGGTCGAGACCCTTCTTCAGACTAGTCAGGGGAAAGGGGAATGAGAGATACAGACGATGATGTAGAGAGATGGAGAACAATGAAAGAAAGATATGCAAAAAAGTAACGATGATAAATGAAACAGGCCATTGTTAGCTGTATGTTGGGTGAGAACGAGAAGCTGGTGCAACTTGGGTAGGGGAGGGATGGAGAGAGTGGGATTACTGAAGTTAGAGAAATCAATATTCATTCCAGTCGACTGTAAGCTGCCCAAGCGAAATATATAACATACTAGTTGTGAATCCCGTGTGGTTCACAAGAAATTTGTATGTGGCTAATTGTAAAGGACACAAAGTGCTGGAGTAACTGAGCAGGTCAGGCAGCATCTCTGGACAACATGGGTAGGGGATGTTTCGGGTTGGGAGCCTTCTTCAGATTGTACTTATTGCATTTGGGTTAATGAGAACACAAACAGTATCGTCGCTGGCCACAATCTCCATATTCATTCCCATAAGAGCGAGCAGGTACAATGCAACCATATTGTTGATTTGCTGGTAAGATGGATATATGAAAAGGACAATATGTATTCAATCATGAGAGGAATAGATCAGATAGATGCACAGAGCCTCTTGCCCGGAGTGGGTGAATCAAGGACTAGAGGACTTAGGTTTAAAGTGAAGGGGAAAAGATTTAATAGGAATCTGAGGGTTAACCTTTTTACACAAAGGGTGGTGGGGGTAAGGAACAAGCTGCCAGAGGAGTTAGTTGAGGCAGATGGGACTAACTTAGATGGATCAATCTGGTCAGCATGGATGAATTGGGCCGAAGGGCCTGTTTCCATGCTGTATGTCTCTATGAGTCCATGACTATGTCATGCAAAGCAAAGCTTTTCACCGTATCTTGGTACATGTGACAACAATAAACCTAAACCTAATCCTAAATACACACCTACATTGTGTAAAGATTCTTCCATTGAAGCAATCTGTTGTTATTCCACCCAGCATTGGCTAATTGACAATTTATGTTGGACCTCCATTGGCCCCTGGTTAAGCAACACCACTCGTGCTTATTTATCAATCCCTTTGTGCCTACCCCACTCCCTACCTCCCCAACTTCCTCGAGCATTAATAACCTGCAGAAGAATGATGGCTGCAATTCAAAAGGGATATTTTGATGGGGTTTTGATTATAAAGATGTCAATTAATTTTAACCCTCTGGGAAAACTGCACTAATCCCTTGAACATTTCCAATTGCGCGAGCCAAGGCCTTCAGCAGCCAAGGCCTCAAAGCCTGGAATATTTTCCCTCAAAGCCTCTCGATCTCTTTTAAAAAATTATTTTTAAAGCCTTCAATGAACCTTTGTTCATCTGTCATAACATCTGAGCTCCTCCGTTCAGTGTCACAAGTGTTCAGTAATATTTCAGTGAAGAGTTTTGGATGTTTTTGGTACATTAAAAGCAATACGTATTTATTCAAGTTGTTGGACTAGGTTGTGGTTCATATTGTCCTTCACACTGATCTCGGTCCAAATGTTGTTCAGCACATTCCCGCAAGTTGTGATAAGGAAGTGAAGAACAGAATAGTAGCCCTGTTTCTCTGGTCTGTGATAAAAATGAAATCCAGTGTAAAATGGTTGATAAATTATTTAGACAATATCCATGTATGCCCATACACAGCTAAGGAACTGCAGTCTGAACCCTTTGAATATTGGAATAGACTCGAAGGGCCGAAGGGTCTATTTCACTTTCTTTGTCCATACAATCTTTGGGAAAGAGGTAAAAGGGGGCGGCACAGTGGCTCAGTGGTGGAGTGGCAGCCTCACAGCGCCAGAGACTCGGGTTTGATCCTGACTACGGATGCTGTCGCTACAGAGTTTGTAAGTCAGGATGGGACTTGGGTCTCTGGAGCTGCAAGGCAGTAACTCTACCCCTGAGCCACTGCGTGCTGCCCACCTTCACCTCTGTCCTCCTGTCTGTACATAGTTTGTACGTTCTCCCCGTGACCGCGTGGGTTTTCTTCGGGTGCTCCGGTTTCCTCCCACATTCCAAAGACGTGTAGGTTAATTGACTTCTGTAAATGGTCTCTAGTTTGTGGGATAGAACTAGTGCGCGGGTGATCGCTGGTCTGCGCGGACTCTGTGGGCCAAAGGGCCTGTTTCCACGCCGTATCTCTAAACTAAACTAGAGTGAATTAAGGTACACAAAATTGCTGGGGAAACTCAGCGGGTGCAGCAGCATCTATGGAGCGAAGGAAATAGGCGACGTTTCGGGCCGAAACCCTTCTTCAGACACAGACACATAGAGTGAATTAAGAGTGGGCGATGAGGAAAAGTAGCAGTAAGCTTGAAGTAGCTCCATTCATCATCAATATCCTTGATGCCAAAAACACATCCAGCAGGTGTGATATTTGTAATTTATTCCATCTCATAGCATTTCAGCACCTTCAGTTATATATTACTTTGTCACTGAGGTTGAAACTGATTGATATTTTCTTCCCTGAACAAACCTCCTAGCAAACCTCTTAAGAACCCAATATCCTTTGACCTCACAAAACACCAAAGTGCAGGGATTGGATAAATATTTGACTTCACTCAAAGGCAGAAATCATCAATTCTCATCTTAACGCTCGAGTCGATTTTCTTTGAAATGTCACCTCTCTTCCAGCAGCTGCTCTGTTCTCATTGATCTGTGCGTGAAGCTGTGGCAAAACACAGTTTGCAAATACAGGTTGCTGGTAAAAATGAAAGAGAGCTCCATTCCTGTAAGGTATGGATTCAGCTCTGTGAAAAAGTAATGAGAATTTAGCTGGGTGCAATCGCAGCGGTTTCTCTCCTCAGTAGGCAGTGGTCTGAAACCTCTTTGTCTTGTTCAAAGAAGGACATAAGGTACTGGATTAAAGCAGCAGGTCAGGCAGCATCTCTGGAGAAAATGGATAGGTGACGCTTTGGGTCGGGACTATTTTCAGACTCTTCCTCTTCTTCAGTCTTGTCCCAAACTTCATCGTCTCCTGAGGTGTAGCCTGACCCACTGAGTTACTCCAACATTATTTGTCCTTTGGTGCATTCACCAGTATCCAGTTATTTGTTTCAATGTGCTGAGTTACCCCAGAACTCTGTCCTTTTGTAGACACAAAATGCTGGAGTAACTCAGCGGGACAGGTGGCATCTCTGGAGAGAAGGATTGGGCGACGTTGCGGGTCGAGACTCGTCTTCAGACCTCTGTGTCCTTTTATGTACTAATCAGCCTCTGCAGTTCTCTGTTTCTACTCTTTATCTTGTACATAGACACAAAATGTTGGATTAATTCAACAGGTCAGGCAGCATCTCTGGAGAAAAAAAGAATAGGTGGCGTTTTGGGTCAGAATCTTTCTTCAGACGCTTTTATCTGTTCCTATACAGGCCAGCCAGGGTTACAAATGCCTGATTTATGTTCACCCGACATACGAACGAATGTCCTTAAAATGATTAAATTCAAAAGTCCATAGTGTACACAAGCCTTTGAATGGCAGAACTAGTTTTCTCTCTCTCCAATGTTGTTACTTTTTCTTTCTCAAGAGCCACGAGTGTTCAAATGTCATATTCACCGACAATGGGAGAATGACATTGTTACTTGCAGCGCCTTAATTGTCCCGTAAATGAAATAACACAGATAATATTTATATTTGAAAATTATATCAATTAATTACCGTAAATTGCTCCCAGGGTGCAGTGAGGGGGATGAGAAAGTGGGACAACATAAATCTAGTGTGAATGGGTGATCAGTGGTCAGTGTGGGCCCAGTGGGCCGAAGAGCCTGTTTCCACGATGGATGTTAACAAAATATCAAGCTGTGTAACAGTCATGTGTCCATGCCTAATGCCTAATCTGGAAGGTGGATAATCACAGGGTAATAATGGAGGTTCCACCATACAGAACTGGGATTAATTAAACGTTTAAAATAGTGTCAAACTTTAGTTTATTTTATTAATATTGTAACGTGCGCTTAGATTCAGGGAAAAGCTTTTCTTGTTGTGCTATCCCGTCAACGAAAAGACTGTGCATAAATACAATCGAGCCGTCCACAGTGCACAGATAAAGGATTAAGGGCACAACATTTAGTGCAGGATATAATATCGAGAGAGACGGGAGATTATAGCAATATTAACTGCGTTACTTGAAGTTATTTGTTGTGAGGAGACATTAAAGGAAAACATTTAGCCAGATGTGTCATGAAATTCACTGATTGCCACTCCTGGCAGATGTTAGAAATGTCAAACTGGCAAATCCAATGTCTATTATGTCCTAAAATCAATGGTGGCGAGAGAGGGAATTGGTGATAGAATATTAGAGGAAGGCTGCATGGATGAAATATCCTCACTCTCTTGTATGTTATTGTGTCAAGGGATGTGGGTGTCATCGATGGTATTTAATGCTTGCCCTGAATTGCCTTTGAGAAGATGGTTTTCCACCAGCTTCTTGGAGCAAAATGGGGAGTTTGGCTTCTGCCGGCGAAGATCTCCCTCTGTTTCTGACAACGATGTCAGCCATGGCTGATAATTTGTACTGAACTTTCACCCTGAAATAAGCTGCATAATTTTTTTTAAATTGGGATTTTTCACCTCGTTCACTCAGATAAGTCTTCATTTCCTTTGTCCTAGCCCTTCCATTAAAATAGGCTGCTTCATGCTGCTGTGGCCACCGTGTGTGAGAGCACTTAGGTTGGTTGCTAAGGAACTGTTATATTTTCACAGTCTGCACTTCAGATGTCTCAGGATTTTAAAACTCGGCCTCCCTGTCAGAGCTTCCCTTCACGTCATTCCTGTTAGCTTTGTTTAAATTATTTTTCTCTTTTTTCTCTTGGATGAGGCTGTCGCCATTGTGGTCAGCATCTATCATCCGTCTATAACTGGACTTGAGAAGGCAGTGGTGGAGACTTCTTGAACCTACTATTGTTCTTCTGGTGAAGGGGCTCCAACTGTGCTGTTGGGTAGGGCGTTCCACGACTTCGGCTCAGAGGCGGCAAGAAACGGTGATAGATTCGCGCCAGGACCTGTGCGCGTGGATGGGGAACCTGCAGGTGGTGGCACTCCATGTGCCTTGCGGTGTTTCACCCTTGACAACGTCAAGGGCACGGGCGATGCTCCTAGATTGGCCTTGATGATCAATTGCTGCTGTGCCCATAGGCATGGTGCAGGCCCACAATGTCACTTTTATACTTGATGCCAAGGCAAGTCTGCCTGCACGTGATCCGTATCTCTCCATTCCATGCACATCCATGAACCGATCCAAAAGCCTCTCAAACCCCACTATTGTACCTGCTTCCACCACCACCTCTGGCAGCTCGTTCCACGTATTTAGCACAAAAAAAAACTTGCCCTGCTAATCTCCTTCAAACTTATCTCTTCTTACCTGAAAGCTATTCCCTCTAGTCTTTGACATTTCCATCCTGGGATATATGCTCTGACTGTCCATCCTAACTTAGGTAGAGCTAATATCCCTAATCCAGGTAGAATTCTGGTAAACCTCTTTTGCACGCTCTCCAGTCTCTACATCCTTTCTGCAATGGGGCGGCCCGAACTGCACACAGTAAATATGGCCTAACCAAACTCTTATAGTGCTACGCCGTGGCTTCCTGAATCATATACTCAATCTTCTCCGCACTTAATGATCTCACTCATTTTGTTTTGGTGACCAAGACTGAATATAATATTCAGCGAATAGCCTAATTAGGACGCTGCATAGATTGACCGTTCCCTCTTCCAGATTTTAGTGGTTTTGACAATGCAGTTCTATGGTCTATCGGTTTAATGATTGCTGCTCCATATTAGGTGGAGTTTTGAGTCTGCAGAGACCTAGATCCTGAGCTGTTTTGACACCGTCCATGAAGTAGTGTTATCCATTATTCCATCTCATCTGCAATAGTTTGTTGCATTACATTTCCACTGTTGATACTTGGCATTTTGCACTATTCGAGATTGCTTGCATTGACTACGCTGGCTTTTGAGGGTGTTTTGTGTTCATTTGATGTTTAAGGCCAAGGATTGAGCCCAGTTGAAGTCCTGGCCAAGCAGTTATGAAATGAGAGTTGTGGTGGTAATCTCGTACCGCTTTCTTGTGGGTTTTCTTGTCCAGTATTTTCTCTCAAAGGTCTCCGACCAAAACTCAAACAAAATGATTAAACTTTAGACTTTACTTTAGACTTTGCAGGTACAGCATGGAAACAGGCCCTTCAGCCCACCGAGTCCACGCTGACCAGCGATCCCCGCACATACTAGCTCCATCCTACAAACTTGGGACTATTTTGCATTTTACAGAAGAAAATTAACCTACAAACCTACACTACTTTGGAATGTGGGAGCAAACCGGAGCACCAGGAGAAAACCCACGCAGTCACAGGGAGAATGTATAAACTCCGGACAGACAGCACCCATAGTCGGGATCGAACCAGTGTCTCTGGTGCTGTAAGGTAGCAACTCTACCGCTGCGCCACCGTGCCGCCCCTGCGCCTGCACTGATCTTGCACGTTATAATGAGCAGTGGCCTACTGCGCTCATTGGATACAAGAATCCTATCTTTGGTTCTTGACCCCAATATTCAGAATCGATCTACCAGTCGCTGCTGGTTTGCAAGCTTCTCCAAATGTTCTCCAAGCTTTTCCAGTTTGCTCTGAGGTGTTGGATCCAAATCCTCGGTGTCATCTGGAACTAGAGGAACTGCAGATGTTGGAATCGTGAGAAAAGAAACACTGTGCTGTAGTAACCCAGCGGGCCTGGCAGCATCCGTGGAGGGATGGGGAGGTGATGACTTTGGCCAGGAGCCTTCTTCAGGCTGATTGTAGTCGGGGGGAGGGGAACTAAATCTGTAAAAGGGAGGTGAGAGGTGGACAAAGCCTAGCAATGGCAGGTGGATACAGGAGAGGGAGGGGTTGATTGGTAGATGGGTGGACTGGGCGACAGAGGCTAGAGATGAAAAGGAGACACAAGGGAGCCAAATCAGGAGAGAAGTGGAGTGATATGTAAAGGCCGAGGGACGGATACAGTGTGGAGAGGGACAGGGGGAAGGGAAAGAAGAGTGGAATAGCGGGAGGAATGGATTCACTCTGGGCTGAGTTGAGTTGCATTTAGTTTATTGTCATGTGTACCGAGGTACAGTAAAAAGCTTTTGTTGCATGCTAACCAGTCGGCAGAAAGACAATACATGATTACAATCGAGCCATCCACAGTGATCAGATACATGGCAAAGGGAATAATGTGAGTAAAGCTTACTATAAGATAAAGCCAGTAACGTTCGATCAGAGACAGTCGGAGGGTCTCCAATGAGGTAGATAGTAGTTCAGCCATGCTCTCTTGTTGTTTGTAAGATGATTCAGTTGCCTGAACACAGCTGGGAAGAATCTGCCCTGAATCTGAAGGTGTGTGTTTTCACACTTCTATACCATTTGCTCGCTGGGAGAGGGGAGAAGAGGGAGTGGCCAGGGTGCGGCTTGTCCCCGATGGCCAAGGCATCGCGAGGTATAAATGGTGTCATTGGAAGGGAATCAAACGAAGAAGGGTTTCGGCCCGAAACGTTGCCTATTTCCTTCGCTCCATAGATGCTGCTGCACCCGCTGAGTTTCTCCAGCTTTTTTGTGTACTTTCAGTGGAAGGGAGGTTGGTTTGTGTGATGGTCTGGGCTGCGTCCACAATTCTCTGCAATGGGGTTGACAGGAAAGAGAGAGGATTTGGAGGGGGGGGGGGGGGATTAGTTAAAATTGGGGAATTCAATGTTCATACCATTGGGGTTGTAAACTAACCACGTGGAATATGAAGTGTTGTGACAGGCACCTATCTCTGCATCACCAACTCTCACATTGCCCATCTAACCAGTGTCCTCAAGCTAATTTCTAATCCATAACAATATTTTGTCCCAGATGTAGATGATGAATTGTCCAGAAAGTTCATAAACGAAGGGGCGAAAATGTGAAATGGCCCCATGGGTTAAAAGTCCACCATTGGAAAATAACATTTTTGGGAAATATATCCTTCCTTCCAATCTTTATGAAAGGAAATGTATCTTTGGTGGCTGCGAATAGTCAAAAACAAAATTATTAACTTTGGGTGAAAAAAAGTGAGAACATTGATAAACCAGAATATCATCCATTTGATCGGTCCATTTGTAAACGGTGCATTAGACCTAATAAGCTCTGTACTCTTCACAATAATCAATCCATTTTACAAAGTGCTTTGAGTCTTTCCACTGCGATGGGGCCCCGTGTGAAGGTAGGTGTGAGAGTTGGCAGGCTGCTACTACATTAGTATATATTGATGACCCTCGAGACAAGACAATGAGCCTTCGAACCTGATCGATAACCCACCTCTAACATAATCAATGCAGGGAAGTGTGTGCCAGGCACATGCTAGACAGTCTCTTCAGGAATGTCCTCGATTGCCTTAAAAGTAGTGGAGGATTGGCAGGGCTCATCGAACCCTCTCCTCATGAGAAACAGTGCCAATGTTATTGTGGCCAGTTCCAGCACCTTAGGGGCTGCACAGTGGCGCAGCGGTGGAGTTTCTGCCTTACTGCGCCAGAGACCCGGGTTTGATTCTGACCTAGGCTGCTGCTGTGTGGAGTTTGCACGTTCTCCCTGTGACCGTGTGGGTTTTCTCCGGGTTCCTCCCACATCCCAAAGACGTGCGGGATTATAAGATAATTGGCTTCAGTAAATTGCCCCTGGTGTGTAAGGAGTGAATTAAAAAAGTGGGATAACATAGAACTAGCATGAAGGGCTGATCAATGGTTGGCATGGACTCAGTGGGCCAAATGGCTTGTTTCTATGTTGTATCTCTAAACAGCGGCCTGGGTCGGGATTGAACCCTGGTCTCTGGAGCTGTAGGGCAGTGGCTCTAATAACTGCGCCACGTTGACGGCTTGCCTAGTTGGATGATCCGGGTTCACCCCTAAATTGGAATTACTCCAAGAGCCAATTCAATGTCAAGGTTAAGGGTTGCAGCGAAGGAAGGAAGAAAGTAATTAACGGAGAGAGAGGGTGAGAAGAGTTAAGGGCCTGTCCCACCGGCATGCGATTGCATGCGTCTAGCGCAACCAAACGTGGTGGCTTGAGGCTTACGGCCTAGCGGGGCCGGTCCCACTTCCAACCGCGGAGCCATCTGGAGCTGTGCGGGGCTGGTCCCGACATCATACTCACCAATCAGCTGGGCAGGAGGCGGGCCGACTGAATTTGGACGTCGCACAGCGTCGGGCGGTTACATCACGCAACGGCATGGCGTGCGGTTACGTCATCGCGCAACGCTACGCACTATGCGTACGCCGTCAAGACGCTGCGTACGGCATTGAGACGCTGTGTACGGCGTCGAGACACTGCGTATGTCCGTCGAGGCGGTGTGTAGGCCTCAAAGCGGCTGCGGGCCGACAGGCCGTTGCCGCGCGGAATTTTTGGACAGTGTCAGTTTTTCGGAGCCCCGCGCGATGTCGGGACCAGCCCCGCACAACTCCATACGGCTCCGGCGATCGAAGTGGGACCGGCCCCGCGAGGACGTACGGCTCAAGCGACCACGTTAGGTCGCGCTAGCCGCATGCAGTCGCATGCTGGTGGGACAGGCCCTTTAGAGATAAGGTTTAGTGTCGAGTATCAGCACTGAAACAGGCCCTTCAGCCCACCAAATCCGCACCGACCAGCGATCCCCGCACACTAATGCTATCCTACACTAGTGGCAATTTTTATATTTACACCAAGCCAATTAATCTACAAACGGGTACGTCTTTGGAGTGTGGGAGGAAACTGAAGTTCTTGGAGAAAACCTACGTAGGTCACGGAGAGAACATGCAGACAGACAGCACCCGCAGTCGGGATCGAACCTGGGACTGGTACTGTAAGGCAGCAACTCTACCGCTGCGCCACTGTGCCGCCCTGGGGGTGCTGAGGGAAAGATCCAATACGTTGGCTATTTTGAGAACTTAGTGGCAGATGTCAAGGAAATCTCATTTCTGTTGTGAACAGTCTGCTCGTGGCGTGTCACACTGTGGAGGGGAAATGACTCAAAAGGTTGCATTGTGAGAGAGGGCACATCCCAGCTGATCCCTGGGTTCCACAT
The DNA here is from genome assembly GCF_010909765.2 of Amblyraja radiata. Lineage (NCBI taxonomy): Eukaryota > Metazoa > Chordata > Chondrichthyes > Rajiformes > Rajidae > Amblyraja > Amblyraja radiata. The sequence goes on along the minus strand of NC_045984.1, from coordinate 25,350,126 downwards.
ACCATTTCCTCCCACCAATTAGACCAGGAAGTGGGTGTTGAAGGCGGAGAGGGACCCTGGCAGAGGTTGTCATGAGATTTATTTTACGCCATCTCCGCTGGTTATTGGCTCCCTGGGGTACGGTGAATGTAGCAGATTAAAGTCGCTGCAGTAAATACGTGCATTAAACTTCTTGGGCAGCTGCCTGGTCTGTGGGAGGATTGCTTTGTGCCCAGGATAGACACAAAGTGCTGGAGTAGCTCAGCGGGTCAGGCAGCATCCCTGGAGAATGCAGAGAGGTGACGTTTCGGGTCGGGGCCTTTCTGCAGACTTCTGCTTTGTGCCATCTGTCTCTATCACACTCATTCCGTGAACCTTTTGAAAGATTTTTGAAATCAGCAAAGTCATGCTTCCAGTCTCAGAGAATTAGGGGGCAGCACAGTGGCGCAGCTGGTAAAGCTGCTGCTCCACAGCTTCAGAGACCCGGGTTCGATCCTAAACTCACGTGCTGTCTATGTGGAGTTTGCAAGTTCTCCCTGTGACCGTTTGAGTTTCCTCCGGGCACTCCGGTTTCCTCCCACATCACAAATATGTGTGGGTTTTGTAGGTTAATTGGCCTCTGTAAATTGTCCGTAGTGTGCAGTTTAAACATTTTTTGTTAGAGTTACAGCATGGAAACAGGCCCTTCAGCCCACCCAGTCGACCAGCGATTAGCCAGCCGTACACCAGTTCTATTCCGCACATTAGGGAAATTTACACAAGCAATTAACTTACAAACCTGCAAGTCTTTGGAATGTGGGAGGAAACCGGAACACCCGAAGGAAACCCACGCGTTCACAGGGAGAACGTGCAAACTCCGTACAGACAGCACCTGATGTTAGGATCAAAACTGGGTATCTGGTGCTGTGAGGCTGCAACTCTACCGCTGTGTTGCTGTGTTGCCGTGTGTAGGGTGTGGATGCAAAAACGGGATAACATAGAACCAGTGTGAATGGGTGACGGATGGTCTGTAGACTCGGTGGGCCGAATAGCTGTTTCCATGCTATGTCTGCACAGTGATACTGGAACTGAACTGTATACAAAAATGAACTTCACTGTACCTTGGTACACGTGACAAAGAAAATACCTTACCATCTCTAAACTAAACTGAACGAAATCTAGAGGAAGGCATACACTCCAGGCATAGCTCCTTCGAAACATATGGCCCTGAACAAACGAGATCGCTGACTGTTACCTAAATGTATTTGTTTGTTCTTGTTGTGTTGAAGATGTATGTGTATACCTGTAAATTTTGCTTGTTTGAAGTCACTCCTTTAACCAAAATCCTGCTCTGGACTTAAATGCTCGTATTCCACCATGTGTCTTTTGTCTTCTGCTCCGATGTTAATGCGGGTGGGTACACCACCAGACTTGCTCTACAGAATTCAGATCAGATCGGAGGCAAGGAAGGCGGGGGTGGGGTGGGGTGAGATTTAATAGAGTAATTCAAAATCAAGAGGGTTATCAATAAAGTAAATCTATAATAAAAATTGCTTTCCGTGCTGGCAGAGTCAAAATAACCAAACGTGTGAACTTCAGATAATTGGGAGATTAGAACTGGAGGGAGGAAGTACGTTGGTAAGGAGTTAAGGAAAAAATATTTTAACTAACAATAGCCAATGAGTTGGAGATGACAATATATATGTGGCTGGCGGCAAGCAGTGTAATATAAAATAAAATTAAACTTGCCTTGAAAGCAGATTATATTTAAAGAGAAGAGTGGAATCAGGATCTATAACAAAGCCTCCTTATAAAAGCAGGGCAGTTGTTTCAATGCTGGATACTGGATAAGGAAGCACAGTGGAGCAGCTGGTAGAGCTGCTGCCTCACGGTGCCAGGGACCCGGGTTCGATCCTGAGCTCAGGTGCTGCCTGTGTGGAGTTCTCCCTCAGTGATAATGCAAGGAATGAATTCCAGAGTAAGTGAGCAAGTGAGCAAGACACTGATGGGCACCTGTGAGTAAGATGCATCCTTGTTTCTGGCCTGTTAGGTTGCTGTAAGTAAGAATTTCATTGCTCCATTGTCAGTACGTATGGGAAACATGATCAAGAGAGGTGATCGTGAGGTAATTAACTGGCTGTCATCAAAAGGATTGCAAAACTAATGCTGTGGTTTCAAATATTATTGACACAAGGCAACAAATACTTTGCAAATAAAACCAGTAAAAATACCACAAACACTGTGTAGGAAGGAACTGATGCCGGTTTAAACCGAAGATAGATACAAAAAGCTGGGGTAACTCAGCCGGACAGGCAGCATCTCTGGGGAGAAGGAATGGGTGTCGTTTCGGGTCGAGACCCTTCTCCAAGCCCACACTCCAAAGACGTAGAGTTCTGTAGGTTAATTGGCTTCGGTAAATATTCTAAATTGTCCCTTGGGAGGAAGAAGGACGATATTGAAAGCTTTTGTGACTTTGTCGCCGCTCTTTATGTCGTGGCGCTTTGTGTACTTGTACTGTATTGAAACAGAGAATCTCTCTGTACCAGGTACACATGGCAATAAAGTGTTAATCAATCAATAGTGTGTAGGATAGTGTATTGGGGCTGTCCCACTGTACGAGCTAATTCAAGAGTTCTCCCGAGTTTCCCCTGATTCGAACTCGGAGAATTACGGTAATAGCCGCTCGCAGGTACTCGGGGCTCTCGTGGACATTTTTCAACATGTTGATAAATCTTCACGAGTCTTCACGAGCTTACCGCGTTTCCCGAGTACCCGCCGTTAGCGTTACGAGCCGCTAAGAGACGTCCCGAGCTCCGACGTACCCGCTACGTACATTCTACGTGCTTACCACGAGTTTGATTTTTTTTTAAACTCGGGAGAGTTCTTAAATTGGCTTGTACAGTGGGACAGCCCCTTTAGTGTACAGGGTGATCGCTGGTCTCGATGGGCCGAAGGGTCTATTTCCGCGCTGTATGTCTAGAGGTTAAGGTTTTCAGTAGACCGATTGTATACATCTGTCGAAGAACAAGTGCAAGCATGTTGAACCAAATGGCCACTTCCAGTCTTGTAAGATTCTATGTTCAATTTCTCTTTGTTCTTCCACTGCCTGGTTTTCCCTTCTGAAGGCACTGACTCAGGAAAGGATCTGGTGTATATCCACGTCAGTCTCTACCACTGGTGCAGTGATCACCCTTCCTTTGTGTATGACCCTTGAAGAGATGAGAAATGAATAGCCAGCAACTCTGCTGCATTGGTAATGACATCGGTCTCCTATCACCAAGATCATAAATTCAGCCCTTTCCACAGCCAACTATCAAGCAATCAATCAATCTGGCCTGTACTGGGCTGGCACTAGATATGTTGACCGCAAAAGCAATGGGCTTGCAATTAAAAAAAATCTTGAACTCTTTCAGAGAAAGACATTGCCCAGCATGGTCCGAGTGTGTGGTTATCTCCTAATGTGTTCTAAGCAACTCGGGACATGCGATAATTGTTGCCTCATCATTACTTCCAATAAAGATGTCTGTGTGGAGTTCTCCCTCAGTGATAATGCAAGGAATTAATTCCAGAATAAGTGAGCACTAAGATAAATTACAAGCAAGGAGGCAACTGTATAATCAATTTAGGAAGATTAGCGACGGAAAACAAACCAAACTAACAACTCACAATCTCAAAGAAGCACAAATGCACAATCTCAGGATGTCCTGCACATTTTCCACCCAATGAATTGGGTGCCACGGTGGCGCAGCGGCAGAGTTGCTGTCTTACAGCGCCAGAGACCCGGGTTCGATCCTGACTATGGGTGCTGTCTGCATGGAGTTTGTACGTTCTCCCCGTGACCTGTGTGGGTTTTCTCTGAGATCTCCTGTTTCCTCCTGTAGGTCTTTGGAGATCTTTTGGAGATCTTTTCTCTGAGATCTCCTGTTTCCTCCTACGGAGGAAACAGGAGATCTCAGAGAAAAAGATCTCCAAAAGATCTCGGAGAAAAGATCTCCAAAGACCTACAGGTTTTGTTGGCTTCGGTATATTCTAAATGATCCCTAATGTGCGTATCGGATAGTGTAAGTGTGCGCGGATTGCCGGTCGGGCACAGACCCGGTGGGCCGAAGGGCCTGTTTTTGCGCTGTGTCTAAACTGGACAGAAAAAAAATATGTGCTTAATTTCCAGCATGGTTTTCTTGCAGAAGATGCAGAATGCTGACAGGATAACCCCGCCCCCACCCTGAGACCTTCGAGTTTATATGGCTCAGCGACAAACCAAATGGTGCATTTATTCACGGAGACATCAGGGCAATGATTGATGTTGGACAGTGTAAAAAAAGCATTGAGACAGATGAGCCTCCACAGCTATGACTGGTCTATGATTACTGCTGCCAATCAGACTTTGCTACCTTAATAGAGGCACTAACCTGTTTATTTTAGAGTACCGGGGAAAGGAACAGCCCATCACTCCATTACGATGTGATCACCAGCAGGTATTTCTATGCTCCCTTGTTTACTTGGAAAACAAAATGGTTTCGCAGTGGGTGATGTGGCTCCTGTTTTGAAACTGTCAGAAGTTAAAACCGTGGATGAAATTCTGCTGTTGTCGAATTGTTTGTCAATGTTCCTGATCGAGGTGACATGCTGTGACCTATTCCCATACGGTTCTGTCCTGTTCTGCAGCAAAGTGGTGCAGCGGGTAGAGTCGCAGCATCCTAGCGCCAGAGTCCCAGGTTCAATCCTGACCTTGGGTGCTGTCTGTACGGACTTTGCACGTTCTCCCCGTGACCACGGGGGTTTCATCCAGGTGTTCGGGTCTCCTCCCATATCCCAAAGGCCTGTGGGTTCTCAGATTGCGTAGGAAGGAACTGCAGATGCTGATTTAAACCGAAGATAGACACAAAAAGCTGGAGTAACTCAGCGGGGCAGGCAGCATCTCTGGAGAGAAGGAATGGGTGATGTTTCGGGTCGAGACCTTTCTTCAGATTCGTGGATTAATTGCCCTATGTTAAAAAAAAAAAAAAAAAAAAATTGCCCCTCATGTGTCTGGGGTGGATGTGCAATGGGATAACAGGACTACCGTTAACGGTGGTCGTGGTCGGCATTGACTAGGTGGGTCGAAGGGCCTGTTTCTACGCTGCATCTCCAAAAGTAACACAGTGTCAGTAGAACAAGGAATCCAGTCCTTCAGAAAGGAGCGTAGATCACTAAACAAATAAGGTTGTTTCAAAACCTGGCGTTTTGTAATGTTGTGAAGGTGACAATGCATTGAGAAGAAAGGTGCAAAAATCGGCACTTTTTTGGTTAAACCTTGTTCTGCATAGGGGCCGGGACCCCTGTCTGTGAGCGGATGGCGGGCCACACCTATCGCCACAGCGTGACACTTGGTGTCGTTTTTCGCGTTAGTCTTCACGTGTTTTTCAATTCGTTTTCTGCAGTTCCCAGATCGGCTCGCGTGCCCCGGGACAAGCTGCAGTGCCCAGATCAGCTCGCTTGTCCCAGGACTGGCTGCAGTTCCCAGGTCGCGAAAACAAATTGGAAAGAAAAAATACGCCTGCGGGCCGGATGATTTCGGGTTACGGGCCGGATCCGGCTCGTAACCCGAAATCATCCGGGCCGCAGGCGTATTTTTTTTACGGGGTTACCTTTTAAGGGTTGCAGGCCGAATCCGGCCCGTGGGCCGACCCCTGGGTTAAAGCATTCTCGCGCTCTTTGCCAAGACGTAAATCCTTCCTTGTGCCCTGCAGAATATTCTGCTTATTACCGAGAAGTAAAACTCAGACCACAAAATTCAAAGGATAATAACATGGTTATAGATTGCTCGGTCATATTGATCCGAGAGTGAAATGTTAGCAGTAGCAATTGTATTTGTTGACTTGCCTTTTGGGTTGTCACCTCTGGTGAAGCACAAAAGCTAATTGAGACTTGGGTCGGGATTGAAACAATGGCTGGGAATGGGAATGGATTTTCCACATTTTTTGCCACATGAGTGCCCTCAACGAGGGAATCTTGATGGTTCCTGGAAGGAGGAATCCCAGTTGATTTCTCCAAGTCCATGACCACATCCCCACCCACCATTACCTCATTAACCCACCGACGAACAGTGTGCACGGTTCGGAACGGCATTGAATGTTATTCTAATATTCATCTCCTGCAGTAACAATTAAGTCCCACCGCAAATTGGAGGAGCAGCACCTCATATTTCGCTTGGGTAGTTTACACCCCAGCGGTATGAACATTGACTTCTCCAATTTCAGGCAGCCCTTGCTTTCTTCCTCCTTCCCCTCCCCATCCTAGCTCTCCCACAACCCACTCTCTCTGTCCCTTCCTTTCTTTTTCCCACCCCCCCCACATCAGTCTGAAGAAGGGTCTCGACCTGAAACGTCGTCTATTCCTTCGCTCCATAGATGCTGCCCACCCGCTGAGTTTCTCCAGCATTTTTGTCTACCTTCGATTTTTCCAGCATCTGCAGTTCTTTCTTAAACATTAAATTTAAGCAATCTGCGTGAATAGTTTATACTTTAGTTTCACTTCTTCTTATCGAGTCCACACACAAGATTAGAAGTTGTTCAGCTAGAGTTGAACACACTTCTCGGCATCTGCATACAATGGTGTCTGTCTTGCCCTTCTTGTGCTTCTTGTCCGTAGTGGTGGAAAGGCTGGTGGAAACAGGGCCGTGACGTGAACTCACTTTTCTTGACCCCTTAGTTTCCCTAATATCATATGACCTCCCTGCTTTTCCCGGAGCATGGCGACACTTTGTCTGCTCTTCCCAGAGAAGGATCTACTATCATCGGATACATTATTCACTCTATTCTTTTTCCCCTGTAAGTCCAGCGCCATTTCCCCTCTGCTCGATCTATTGCACTTGAGTCTGACTTGATTCATCGATGCATAGCGTTATCTGATCTGCTGGAATTGTGATTGACGAGGGAATAAAATTGGGAGAGGATCACGGGCTATGAGAGATGGACACAAAATGCCGGAGTAACTCAGCGGGTCAGGCAGCATCTCCGGAGAAACGTTTCAGGTGAAGACCCTTCCTCAGCAGAACTCCTGCCGGAGAGGGGAAATGAACTTCTTCAAAGTAGGCGTGCCTTGAGGAGCGAGCCAAAACGTAGAAACAAAGAACTGCCAATGCTGGTTTGTACCAAAGCGCTGTAGTAACTCTTTCTGCCAATGCCTTCTGGTATTAGCTTTGATCCTGATGAAAATTCATTGAGATCCTTAATAATAGTAAGATTAAATGAGAACTTACCAGTTTGAAGTTTGATCTGTATTTTATGAGGAGTTACGATGAGGGATTACGTGAAGAACCCGCTCAGCGCGCATGCGCGGCATACTTCCAAGCAGCGGTGTGGAATCACAGATAGACACAGTTATTGAAGTAAACATAGTAAAGAACAGGAGACATCAGTTATCAGTTTGACCCATATTATGAGGGTGGGAGCGGAGGGCACGTAATCCCTCATCGTAACTTCTCATAAAATACAGATTAAACTTCAAACTGGTAAGTTCTCGTTTAATCTTACTATTTTACTTCGGAGTCACGTGAGTGACTATGTGAAGACTTCAAAGCTCTGTGATTTCAAACCGTGTAACAGTTTTATTTCACTCACTGCCGAAGTTCTTGAGGGAGGAAGTGTTATCGTAATCAACCAATGAATCTGTTTGATGAAAACACAATGGTATTTTTTAACAATAACAACAAAGAAATTAAATTGCTCCCCTGGGCTTAAATTAAATGTTTGCAGTCCGTAAATCTTTACTGCAAATAAAACAGGTTTTGCCAACGGCTTATTATAAAATTTCTGAGCGGTCTTTCCCCCCACCATCCTGCTGTAGCTAGGATGTGGTCTATAGGCATGTCCATTCTTTTAGCCGTCGACGTGGATGCTGCCCTGGTGGAATAAAATTTGTACATGTTAGTGTTTATCCCAGCAGTTTTTAGCACCTGCTTGAGCCATCTCGCAATGGTTTGGCTCGTCACCCAACCATAAGGTTTTTTATGACTGACCCACAAGGCTTTTCATCTCCCTCGAATATTTTGGTTGTGTCTATGTAGGATAGTAGGTGGGTCATGGCACATAACCGTGGTTCTGGTGGGTAAGCCCGGAATTCCACGACTGGATTAGGTGTTCCTGGTCTGCTCTGTTTGATCTGTCCTGGATAATGTCAGATCTGGTCTGGAGCTGTGATCATGTTGTCCAGTCGCAATAGGTGTAGTGACTGGACCCTCTGTGCAGATACAAGTGCCATCAACATGAGTGTTTTGAGCATAGATTGTTCCAGGTTAAGGGGTCTGGCTGGTGGCCATCCCCTGAGGTATGTCAGGACCACACTGACATCCCATGTATGGGTGTACCTTGGTCTAGGGGGTTAGAGTTGTAAATACCCTTCATTAGTTTGACCACCAGCGGGTGGGACCCCATGGCCTGTTGTCCTGGAGCTGGTTTTAAATAGACGGGCATGGCACTTCTAGCCGTGTTGATGGCTCTGTAGCTGAGTCCTTCATCGTGGTGAAGGTTCGCCAGGAATTCCAGTACGTTGGTAACTGTAGCGGTTGAGTAGGTGGTCCCTTTATCCAAGCAGTACTTCTCCCATTTCTTGATGCTGGATAAGTGCTGTTTTTTAGTGGATGTTCGAAGGGATGCTGACATGGTGTCGATGGTTTGTTCTGATAATCCCAGTCCCAGAAGTGGTTTGTGCAGAATCTGCAACCCAGGAGTTTGATTCTCATGGCACGGGTGGCTTGTGCCCGACACTGGGTGTTAATAACTCTGGGTCACTGGGGATACCATCGGAGTTTCAACAACCATGTCATGGAGTTTTGGGAACCATGGCTGTGTAGGCCAGTCGGGTACTATCAAAATACCTGAAGCAGAGTCCATTTGTATTGTGCGTAGTCCCCAACTGATGAGGCAGAAGGGAGGAAATGCATAGAAGAAGAATTTCCCCAATCCAGCGCGAACGCATCTACCGCTGCTGCCTCAGGGTCTGGTTCCCAAGCGACATACATAGGTACCTGGTGATTTAGCCTTGATGCAAATAAATCGATATCTGGCGTGCCATATTGCATGATAACTTTTGCAAATTATTTGGGGTTTAACATCCATTGTCATTAAATTTACGTGACCTGGTGTCTGCCACTGTATTTAGCTTACCTGGCAGGTAAGTTACTGATAGCCAAATATGTCTTTCGACACACCATTGCCTAATTGTGTTGACCAACTTGTCGCATGATACCGATTTTATGCCGCCCATATGGTTAATGTAGGCTACCACCGTAGTATTATCTATTTGTATCCGTACATGCAAGTGATGCATATGTGTGCATATGCTTTTAAACCATAAAAGTCACCCAACACCTGTAGATAATTAATGCCCAGTGTAAGTGGTAACGATGATTCTGGGTTAGTCCATCTACTACTTGTTAGTGATGATAATAGGTTGAAATTATGCCAAACATTTTTTGCCCACCACTGTAGTTATGATATTGCTTCAGTGGGTGACTTCATGACACGATCATAATGACCTGTATGTCGTTTTGGTGCCTGTACCTTTGCTCTTTGTAAGTTTTGACAGTGCAAAGGTCTGAATTGTGTAGCCGGAAATGCTGCTACCATATTCCCAATTACTCTGTTACGTGTCGAATAGTTGGGAGTACGTGGACCATTAAATTGTTGCATGATTGTGCCAATTCAACTGTTTTGTCTCTTGGCAAAGTTACAGTCACGTAGACTGAATTAATTGTGAAGCCCAAGTAGTCCATGATTGTGGATGGCTTCAACTTAGATTTATCTGGATGTAAGACAATCCCAGGGTTTCGAATAACTGTTTGGTAGCTGATACAGCTAACATAGTCAATACCATGGTCTTGCCTATTTTCCCATTGGGTAACACTTTAAATTGTCATAGCTGCGCCGTCCAGGTAAATTTCAGGTATCTGCGATGATCCTTGTGAATGGTACTAAAATAGTAAACATCTTTAAGATCAATGCTTGCCATGAAGTGTCCTTTGGAAATTAGTTGTTTGGCAGTAACAACCGTTTCCATTTTGAAATGTATATACTTAACAACCATATTTAGTGAAGTTAAGTCAATGATGATGCGACATCCACCATCTTTTTCGGTTTAGTGACGAATATTTGATACGAATTCCAAGGGTTCATGTTTCCCATGATACCCTTTGTAATTAGTCTCACCAGTACAGCTTGTCCCTCTCGTTTCTTTAACGGAGAGGGAAAATACCCTCTGGGGTAAATGTTGAACTGGTGGCAATTTTTCTAGTATGAATTGTATTTTGTATCCACTAAAGCCATTGAGTATATACTGATCACTTGTGATAGACTCCCGTGCTTCTTAAAACAGGTGTAATCTCCCCCCTGTTAGTATTAAGCCCCTATTTTCTATACGTTGGTAGGAACCAGACCCACCTACCTCCATGGTTATGGGTATTCTTCTGTTTCCTGCCGGTCCAACGAGTCTTGCACGTTGTCTGACGTGGTGGTGGTGTTGGGGGGTGGCGCATTTTCCTTGGGGCCTGCTCTGGGCCTTGGCCTGAAAGGCTTACGGGATTGGCATGCAGGCCCCGAGCTTTCACCAGTACCATGAGGTGGACCCTCCTGGTGGACGCGTTAGAGGTACTGCTGACTGGTTTACGTGTGGTGCTCATTCCAGACCCTGCCCTCTTGCGCCGATATTTTGGACACTTCGTCCAGTTTTTGTGAGGTCGGCGTTCTTTGAGGGCAGGTTTTGTAACTTCCTAAGAAGTTGCGGAGCACTGCGAACAGTAGGTCAGGTGTTTTGCCATACTACCGTGACCCTCTGGAAAGAGCATGCGAAAATGATAGCCGATGTCAGGGATATCAAATTCATTTTTTGATATTTTGGCTTTTTTAAAGCGATGCTCAATGTACCCTCCAATAATGGTGGCCACTTTGAGTAAATGCAATTTAGGGGAAGCGTGATGAAATCCAACGCCTCATGACTACCTGTCTTGGAGATTTTTGCAAAGAACAGGTAGTAAGCTGGCCATCAGTTGAGACTGAAAAGCCATCTCGCTAGTGGTGGAGCCACATAGCGGCCACACCCAGCAGCTCTTCCTGATCCTGTACCTCAAGCATACTCCCGATGTTGTTCAGTCAATGACCCCTCTTCATGACCAGCCCAGCCCCTGGTCACCCCAAAGCTAACCACACTAAGGAGGAAGCGATGGGCAGTGCCTAGGCACTGTGGAGGGTATGCCTGAACCCTCCAGCGAGGCTGCCCCTCACGTAGCGTGTCTCGCAGGAGCTCCTGCTCCAGGAGCCGCTCCAGCGGCTCAGGCGGCTGTCTCTCTCCCATGCGGGTGGAGAGACGTCCCCTCCGACAAGTCGAAAGCCACCGGCCGGATGCCTCTTCGGATGGCTAAACATCCAGCCCGCAGCTCAGGCACTAGCGGGACTGGGCTCGGCGCGGTGATGGGGATAGCGGAGCGCCCGGTAATTGTTCCTACCGCCTGTTATTCTAGAGCTTTTGTGCCTTGTAGAAGCGAGAGCGCCCCTCAAGCAGCGCGTCTCGCAGGCACCTGCTCCGAGAGCCGCCTCAGGCGGCTCTCTCTCCCCTCGTGCGGGTGGAGAGACGTCCCGTCCGAAATCGGGAACGCCTGCCGGATGCCTCTTTGGGTGGCTATGCATCCAGCCCGCTGCTCAGGTACTAGCGGGCTGGGCTCGGCACGGTGTCGGGGAATAGCGGAACACCGGGTGAACGCTCCTACCGCCTGTTGCTGCCCCCCTGACGGAAAACATTCCTCCTTGAACGGGGGACAGTTTTGTTCCAGAGCCTTTTTCTCTGCCTGTAAAACACAAGCAGAAAAAGGCTCCCCTGTCCGGTTCATTCTGTAGCGGGAGCGCCTAACTCCCGTTGCAGCCGCTGTTGTACTGCTGGCGTTAATGCCGCGCATGCGCGCTGAGCGGGTTCTTCACGTAGTCACTCACGTGACTCTGAAGTAAAATTAATGCATCCACATGAGAAACAGAAGTAAGGAGAAATGAAGTTTTATTTTAAGGGATTATTCTTTTGAATCGAGTTGTATCTTTGCGATTCCAGGAGCCCCCCCCCCCCCCACTTATCAGCCCTCCATTTCGATTTTAATTGCCGTCAGCAATTGTCAGCCTTAGCTTATTTCCCCACCCCCGGTCAAAGCCTGGTTATTGAGGCTGCTTGTCTGACAAAGCTTCCCTTCCCACAAAAGAAACGTGCTTTGTGCAGGAAGGGACTGCAGATGCTGGTTCAAACCGAAGGGTGGACACAAAAAGCTGAGAGCAACTCAGAGGGTCAGACTGCACCTCTGGATAAAAGGAATAGGTAACGTTTCGGGTCGAGTTACTTCAGTTTTTTGTGTCTATCGAAAGAAGTGTCGGTTTGTTTTGTTCCAGCTCTAATAGAAGCCCGCTCTCATTTGAGGAAGACAATCCCTTTCACCAATTGTGTACAGGAGGCTGTAAAATTATTTGTGGCACCATTGTCTCACATGAGGGCAATATCGTGGTAAATTCATAACCCAGGAATGAGGGGAAACTATTCTTCCCTTCGCTGGTTTAGAATTGGAGGCAATTGCTTTTTTCTTTCTCTTGTCGAGCCTATTGTTGTTGCTCCTCTATTGTAACCAGCGAACCCAGCTCAGTCCTGGTCATCCTGAACAGTAGGAGACTACAGTGAATCAATCAGGAGACAACTTACCATCTGATATTTTAAATAAAAACCAGATATATGCGCAAATACAGCACAGAAACTGGCTTTTCGGCCCAACTGCTCCATGCCGACCAACATGCCCCATCTAACCTTGCACCATTTGCCCACATTTGGCTCATGTCCAGCTAAACCTTTCTCATCTATATACTAACGCAAGTGTCTTTTAAATGCTGTCATAGTACCTGTCTCAACTACTTCCTCCAGCAGCTCGTTCCATACACCCACCACCGGAGGTGCTGCCTCACACCTGCCAGACACCCAGGTTCGATCCTGTGCTTGGCTGCTGCTTGTGTGGTGTTTGCACGTTCCCCGTGTGATTGCGTGTGGGTTTCCTCCCGGGGCTCCGGTTTCCCCATCGCATCCCAGAGCCCCTCAGGTTCCTATTAAATCTTTCCCCCTCTCACCTTAAACCTATGTCCTCTGGTTTTTGATTCCCCTACATAGTGCAAAGGACTCCGAGAATCCACCCCGCCATTTCCCCTTATGATTTTATGCACTAATATGCTCGGCGTGGATATGAGACTTCAGCGTCGAATCGGAAAACTAGTTGAAATTTAACTCATCTTCAGAAACATGTAAAAGGTTTAGAAAAGCAGCTGTCTTGCCGAATCTTGTGGAGGCAAATAGCTTCAAAGAAACTGTGCGTTTTACGGACATTTAACAATTTGTTTGTGCCTCTGCGGTTGTGTTTTGGGGAAAGGTGTATTTTCAGTTAGTACCTCAATTTTGTTTTAATCTATCAGACTCTCAGTCCATTCCCCTTGAGAAATAGGCAGTAAAGTGGCCCTTCCACTTTCTCCCCCCTGGGCTGCAATCATGTTGGGGAGAGTGAAAAATTTATTGTCCCTTTTCTCCCCAGAGGCTGACAGATTTTTACTAGTTTTGTCGCTGGCTGCCGGCCTCCAAGGTGATTAAATGTCAACTTTTAATTGATGAACAAAGATACCCAGTTCTCAATTGCCTCGTTCCCCCTGACTGTGCCTTAAAGCCGGCCTGTGTTTATAGCAAGCAATTTTCGCCAAAGTTTTAGTGCAGACATTGTAATTTGTCTCATTTTTACAAGAAGCATCAAGGCCTCCACAATGATAAGCCAGCTGCAAGGGAGGCAGACTTTAAAAAGTTATAAACATTACTATTTCAAACTTGCGTGTGCGCTGATGTACATGCGTGTACGTGCACACATGTCTGGGTGTTTGAACATATGTGTCTAGTTTAGTTTAGATCATAAGATCGTAAGTGATAGGCGCAGAATTAGGCCATTCGGCCCATCAAGTCTACTCTGCCATTCAATCATGGCTGATCTATCCCTCCATCCTAACCCCATTCTCCTGCCTTCTCCCCATAAACTCTGACACCCATACTAATGAGGTTTAGAGATACAGCATGTAAACAGGCCCTTTGGCCCACCGAGTCATCCCCATACAGTAGTTCTATACAACACTCTAGGCACAATTTACAGAAGCCAATTCACCTACAAACTTGCATGTGTTTCGAATGTGGGAAGAAACTGGAGCACCCGAAGAACACCCACGGGTGCTCTCATGAACATGTCTGTACATCACAGATGTCTGTGTGTTTGCACATATGTGTCTAGTCCACTTTAGTTTAATTTAATTTAGAGATACAACGTGGAAACAGGCCTTTCGGCCCACGGAGTCTGCGCCAGGTACATTCAGTCACCCATACACTAGTTCTATCCGACACTCTGGGGACAATTTGCTGAAGCCAATTGGCCTACAAACCTGCACGCCTTTGGAATGTGGGAGGAAATCAGAGCACCCGGTGAAAACCCATGCGGTCACAGGGAGAACGTGCAAACTCCGTGCAGACAGCACCCGTAGTCAGGATCGAACCAGGGTCTCTGGCGTGGTAAGGTAGCAACTCTACCGCTGCGCCGCCGTTCCACCCTTAAAAAAACAGTCTACTTGTGTGTGTGTGTGATGCAGAGTGTGGAAGGTGAGCAAGGTGAGTTCTAGTTGCCTAATGTGTCAAAGAAACTCTACTAGGTAGTCTCGATTAAACTAGATCTACTTATATGCATTTTATATTCTTTGAAACTTCTTACCTCCCTGAAGATGAGAGCAATGACCCAGCAAATCATCCACATTTTTGCCACATGCATTAGTGCGGCACGGTAGCACAGCGGCAGAGTTGCTGCCGTTCAGCGTTGCGGCACCGGAGACCTGGGTTCGATCCCGACTACGGGTGCTGTCTTTACGGGGTTTGTACGTTCTCCTTGTGACCGGTGTGGGTTTTCTCCGTGATCTTCGCTTTCCTCCCACACTCTAAAGACGTACAGGTTAGTAGGTTAATTGGCTTTGGTATAAGTGTAAATTGTCCCTAGTGCGTGGAGGATAGTGTTAATGTGGGGGGGATCGCTGGTCGATGTGGACTCGGTGGGCCGAAGGGCCTGTTTCCGCGCTGTATCTCTAAACTAAACACTGAGTTCACGCCAACCATCGATAACTAGTTCTATGTTATCCTACTTTCTCACCCGCTCCCCGTACTCTCAGGGCAATTTACAGCCGCCAATTCACCTACAATCCCGCACATCTTTGGGATGTGGGAGGAAACCGGAGCACCCGGAGGATACCCACACAGGGAGACTCCACACACCGTCGGTCAAAGGACCTGTTTCTATGCCGCGTCTTTAAAACATCAATATCTTTCTCTCTCCAAGATACTGAAAAAATAGTCGATGATTCAAACTAATATAAGGTTACTTTATTAAACCTAAGATGAGCTTAAGTGAGGAAATGTGTACTTGCTGCTAGCCCAATATATATGGACCAGTTCTGCTTTGCTCTAGACACCAAAACCTGGAGTAACTCAGCAGGTCAGACAGCATCTCTCGAGAAAAGGATAAGGGTGACGTTTCGGGTCGAGACCCTTCTTCAGACTGAGAGTCAGGGGGAAAGGAAACAAGAGATAGACGGTGACGGAGATATATATATGAAGAAGGGTCTCAACCAGAAATGTCACCTATTCCTTTTCTGCGGAGGTGCTGTCTGACCCGTTAGTTGCCCTGCACGTCTCCTTTAAACTTTGTCCCTCTCACCTTAGAGCTATGCCCTCGTATTTACTTTTTTCATCCAGAGATGCTGCCTGACCCGCATAGTTACTCCAGCTTTTTGTGTCTATCTTCGGTTTAAACCAGCATCTGCAGTTCCTTCCGACACATTGTGTCTGCTTTGTTCTGTGCTGAAACATCCGATTCACCAGAGAGCCATTGATTGCAAGCCACATGTCTTAAAGGGGTACACCCCATTATTACATGACCTGCATTTGTAATGCATTATTCCAATGGCCTTGGTTCCCAACCCTCATTCGCAGGCAACCATTTTATACCATCGCTTTATAATTTTAACCATCTCTTTCAAATTAACTAAAAGTTGCATTTGAAACTTGAAAATGTCAAGTCTTTTCCCCTTGACTAAGAGGGAGTCTTATGGGGCTGTCCCACTGTACGAGTTCATTCAAGAGCTCTCCCGAGTTTCCCCTGATTCGAACTCGGAGAATTACGGTAATGGCCGCTCGTATGCACTCGGGGCTCTCGTGGACTTTTTTCAACATGTTGAAATATTTTCACGAGTTTTCCGTGTTTCCCGAGTACCTGCCGCTAGCGTTACGAGCCGCTAAGAGACGTCCCGAGCTCCGACGTACCCGCTACATGCATTCTACGTGCTTACCACGACTTTGATTTTTTTTTAAATCGGGAGAGCTCTTGGGTAAACTCGTACAGTAGGACAGGGCCATAAGTCTGAGACTAGTTTCACCTGCCTGCATTTGGCCCATATCCCTCTAAACCTATTCTATCCATGTACCTACACAAATCATTTTTAAACTATCTCCTCTGGCAGCTCGTTCCATGTACCTACTACCCTCTGTGTAAAAAAATGTTGTCCCTCAGGTTCCTATTAAATCTTTCTCCCCTCACCCTAAACTAATGTCCTCTGTACTTTGATTCCCCTACTCTAGATAAAAGACTGTGCATTTACCCGATCTATTCCTCTCATGATCTTATACACCTCCATAAGATCACTCCTCCACTCCAAGGAGTAAAGTCTGATCCTGCTTAACCCCTCCCTATAGCTCAAGCCCTCGAATCCTGGCAACAACCCCTTAAATCGTCTCCGCACCCTTTCCAGGTTAACAAGGTCTCTCTAGTTATTTTTTAAAGAAAGGTTGATTATAATCCTATCTGAGTTTTGAATTCATAAATCAATATCACAAATATTAAAATTTGAAGCTAAAAAGGAATATTTAATTATTGAATGTTGCCAAAACACAGATTTTGTATTATTCTGTTCCTGTTGCCATCTGATAGATTTGTAAGTTATGTTTTAAGAAAGGGGTATTGGATATCAGTCCCTCTAAATCCAAGCGTCATATGTCCCAGGTAGAAACAAAGAAAATAGGTGCAGGAGTGGGCCATTCGGCCCTTCGAGCCAGCACCGCCATTCAATGCGATCATGGCTGATCATTCAAAATCAGTGCCCCGTTCCTGCTTTTCCCCCATATCCCTTGATTCCGTTAGCCCAAAGAGCTATATCTCTCTTGAAAACAGATAGAACAATGACATTCTTACTTGCAGCAGCACAACAGAATATGTAAACATAGTACACTGTAAACAATGTAATAAACTGAAAGAGAGATTAAAAAAACGGAAAAATAATCCCCATTGTGCTTTGATGTAAAGTCTGGCAGACGATGAAGTCTTGATTAGTGAGATGACTGCATTACGGCAGAGATACCCTTGGTGAGTCACTGCGGACGGACGGCATTCACAGCAACTCCTATCCATTAGTGTGATTCATCCCACCTGGATCAGGCTGGCAGGAGCTGTTTGCTGCTCTGTAACCCTGAGCCACTGATGCATCTCCTTGAGCTCTCAGGAGTGACGAACAAAGAAGTAGAGAGGGCAGGGAGAGGGAGAGAGAGAGAGAGAGTGAGAGAGACGAAAGAGAAAGAAAGAGAGGAAGGGGGAGACAAAGGGAATGAATGCCGAGACGTACTCCGCTAACAAATTATAAATTAATTATATGCTTGCATACAAAAAGCGATCCCACTCCCTAATCCTTCTTTTATTTCTCCTGTCTCCCCTCCCCCCTGTCCCCTTCCAGCTTTGCCTCTCTCCCTGGCATTACATTTATCTCCTTATCCGATGCCCTTTTGTCTCTGGTCTCTGTCACTCACTCCACCCATTTGCCAGTCAAATCCCCCCCCCACTCCTATATCCACCTATCACTTGCCAGGCTTTGTTCTATTTTTCCCCACCTCACTTTACCGGCGTTTGTTGTGCTACTCCATCAGACTCAAGAAAGGTCTCGACCCGAAACATCTCCTGCCCATTCCCTCCATAGATGCTGCCCCACCCGCTGAGTTCCTCCATCACTTTGTGCTTTGGCAAAGTTACCGCTGTTTGTGACTAATATGCCCCTGTCCCACTGAGGAAACCTGAACGGAAACCTCTGGAGACTTTGCGCCCCACCCAAGGTCTCCGTGCGGTTCCCAGAGGTTCCCGGAGGTTTTTGTCAGTCTCCCTACCTGCTTCCACTACCTGCAACCTCCGGCAACCACCTGCAACCTCCCGGAACCGCACGGAAACCTTGGGAGGGGCGCAGAGTTTCCAGAGGTTTCCGTTCAGGTTTCCTAAGTGGGACAGGGGCATAACATCAATAATACCATTCCATATTCTTGTGTATATTCTCGTAACCATTTTATATATTTTATTGTTAACGATATAACAAGGTTAATTCTGTGATGGGGGGGGGGGGGGGGGGTGGGGGGTGGTGGTGGGGCACCCAATTACTGCTGCTCCGTTGATATAAACGAATAGGATTGCTGTAGCCAAGAAAGCAGAACAACTGGAGGAACTCAGCGGACCAGGCAGCATCCGTGATGGGAAATGGTTGACTTTTTGGGTAGAGACCCTCCATCTAGATGGTTGACAAAAGTGCTGGAGAAATTCAGCGGGTGCGGCAGCATCTATGGAGCGAAGGAAATATGCCCGTAACGTTGCCTATTTCCTTCGCTCCATAGATGCTGCCGCACCCGCTGAGTTTCTCCAGCACTTTTGTCTACCTTCAATTTTCCAGCATCTGCAGTTCCTTCTTAAACACTCCGTCTAGATGGGTCCATTTCTCTCCACGGATGCTTTCAGACCTGCTAGGTTCCCCTGGCATTTTGCTCCAGAGAACCGGGTTTGATCCTGACTACGGGTGCTGGTCGGTACGGCGTTTGTACGTACGTCCGTGGGTTTTCTCCGGGATCTCCGGTTTCCTCCCACACTCCGAAGGCGTACTGGTTTGTGGGCTAATTGACTTGGTATAATTGAAAATTGTCCCGAGTGTTTGTAGGATTGTGTGTTAGTGTATGGGGATCGCTGGTCAGTGCGGACTCGGTGGGCCGAAGGGCCTGTTTCCACGCTGTATCTCTGAGCTAAACTAAACATGTACGTGCTCTAATCTCATCCACTGCATCTGGTGTTCCCAATGTGGGTACCTGTACATCGGCGAGACCAAACGTAGACTCGGCATTTAAAGAAGACGTCCTGACCCGAAACGTCACCTGTCCTTTTCTTTCAGAGTTGCATCATGACCCCGTTGAGTCACCCCAGCACTTTGTGTCTATCGTTGGTTTAAACCAGCACCTGCAGTTCTTTGTTTCTACATTCATGCTGACCTCTGCTGGACAATGTATGAAGGTGGCGCCTGGTCAGGATCATGTCTTGTGGTCAAATATCCTGCTGCCCAAGTGAAAGGATACATGAGAATACAACACAGTCGCTCTTAGGGTGGTGGGTATATGGAACGAGCTGCCAGAGGAGGTAGTTGGCTTAGATACAATAACAACATTTAATAGAAATATGAGGGGCAATTTTTTCATATACCCGGTGGGTATATTGATCGAGATGCTGGAGGGGGTAGCTGAGGCAGACACTTTATCAAAATTTAAAATCATTTGGACAGGTACATGGATAGGAAAGGCTTAGAGGGATATGGGCCAAATGCGGGCTGTTGGGACCAGCATAGATGGGGCATCTTGGTTGACATGGGCGAATTGAAGCAGAGGGCCTGTTTCCATGCTGTATGATAATGATTCTATAACAATTGTAATGCTATATTGACTTCAATGAGAGGAGGTAGCCCAGTTTAAGGAAAGGGCCAAGGTTTACAGGCACTAAACCAGGCACACTTTTTCAGTCTGAAGAAGGGTCTCGACCCGAAACGTCACCTATTCCTTTTCTCCTGAGATGCTGCCTGACCCGCTGAGTTACTCAGGCTTTTTTGTGTCTATCTTTGCTGTAAACCAGCGTCTGCAGTTCCTTCCTACACATACTTCTTCACATGACAGGTAGTTTGAAAAGTAGCCACAAAAAGGAACTGCAGATGCTGGATTGCAACAAAAGACACAAAGCGCTGGAGTAAATCGGCAGGTCAGGTAGCATAAAAAGCCAATGTGATGACATTTTGGGTTCGGACGTTTGTCGGACAGCTGAGATATCACCTATCCATTGCCTCCACAGACGCTGCCTGACCTACTGATTTTTTGCTTTTTGCTTTCTTTCTTCGTATTTTGCTTTTTCAACGTAACGGATGTTTCTGCTGTTACCACCTTTTAATACAGTTACTCTGCTCTCCACCGCTCGCCCGGTGGGAAGATATTTGCTTATCTACTCCTTAATCCTCTCCAAACTACTGTAAATCCGTGCCTTTGGCTTCCGGGCCCCTCTGCTGAGGGAGGTGTGTGTGAAGCTTCCTATTTACTCCAGTGTAATTATATGCATCTCAATTAAGTCTCCCCTCAATCTTCACTGTACCTTTGGCAGAGGTGAGGTCTAAAACTGCAAGTGAGAAGGGCAAAGGGCCATGAATGATGGTGAAAGCTGGCTGTTCAATTAATGTAAGTGCACGGTGCGGGGAGGGTGTGGGGGAAGGTTGCTGGGTGCAAAAGGTGATGTAAATGGGTTTTTTGGCAAAGTCAGCGTTTCCATCTTCCAACTTCTCAGCTAGCAGTGTGTTTGTGGGAGGCATAACGCCATTGTAATGTGGAAATGCAAATGTGTAATATTGACAGAGGCTGAGAGAGGGGGGAAGCAATCCAGACTATTCATTTCCTTCTGAAGATTGATGCACAAAGGGTGAGACAGGGAATGCACCACAGATTCAGCCAGCTGAGAGTGGATGGGAAAAGTCCTGACTAAGGTTTAGCTCAGCCACTCACGTGCTCCAAGCCTCAAAGAAAGGGCGCATTAACCTTCCTTAGAAAGTACCGGTTCCGGACAGATTACGTGGGGACGGTCTCATTTCCTTCACATTTCATAACTCCATCTTCATCAGGGGAAGCCTTTCAGCCCACCATAAGCATGTTCTGCTGTTCAATCAGATCCTGACTGCGGGCCATCTCAGCTCTTAGGCTCCTCTCCCCTCAGAGATACTTTCAACTAACATTACAGCTGGGCGCCGCAATGGGGCAGCAGTCGTGCTACTGCCTTACAGCACCAGTGACCCAGGTTCGATACTGACCACGGGTGCTGTCTGCGCGGACTTTGTACATTCTCCCTGTGACCCAAGAATAAGGGGTAAGGCATTTAGAACGGAGATGAGGAAATACTTTTTCACACAGAGAGTTGCGAGTCTGTGGAATTCCCTGCCTCAGAGGGCGGTGGAGGCCGGTTCTCTGGATACTTTCAAGAGAGAGAGCTTGATAGGGCTCATAAAGATAGTGGAGTCAGGGGATATGGGGAGAAGGCAGCAACGGGGTACTGATTGTGGATGATCAGCCATGATCACATTGAATGGTGGTGCTGGCTTGAAGGGCCAAATGGCCTACTCCTGCACCTATTGTCTATTATTTTGGCTTCCCCCCCACACTCCAAATACGTACAGGCTTGTAGGTTAATTGGCTTGGTATAAATGTGTAAAATCCAAAGTATGTCTTTGAGAAGCAGGAGGAATCGGGCGCACCCATCGGAAACCCATGCAGTCACAACAAGAACGTGCAAACTCCGCACAAACAGCAATCCAAGGTCAGGATCGAACCCGCGTCCCTGACACCGTGAGAGGCAGAGTCTCTTGCCCAGAGTAAGTGAATCGAGGACCAGAGGACATAGGTTTAAAGTGAAGGGGAAAAGATTTAAGAGGAATCTGAGGGGTAACATTTTCACACAAAGGTTGGGGAGGGTATGTAACGAGCTGCCGGAGGAGGTAGTTGAGGCAGGCACTATCCCAGCGTTTAAGAAACGGCTAGACAGGTACATGGATAGGACATGTTTGGAGGGATATGGGCCAAACGTGGGCAGGTGGGACTAGTGTAGCTGGGACATGTCGGCCGGTGTGGGCAAGTTGGGCCGAAGGGCCTGTTTCCATGCTGTATCAATCTATGACTCCGTGACTCTATAACTGTACCAGCTGCGCCACCGCGCAGACCTGGCCTGCCTTGGCACCACGATGCCAAGGATTTGTCAGCCGAGGGGATAAGGAAGAAGAGAAAAAGACAGAAAAATGCTTGCATTTATGCAGTCTGTTCTATTTCCTTCATAAAAATCGCCTGGGTAATTTGCAACGAAGAGATACCTTTTGGAAGCGTAATCACTGCCATAGGATATGTGGCAATTGATTTACCGATGAGCAAACTCTCCTGAGCACTAATATGATAATGAACAGGATAAGTTGTTTCAGATATGACGACTGATGGGGAGACATTGGACAGGACACTGCTTCCTTTTTGAAATGGGGCCATGGCCATTGCGTCTTAACGAAAATATCCTCCAAGCATTAGTGGCTCATCAAAATCTGACAAAATATGACAGTGTACCACTCCCCCTGTACAGTGCGGTTGTAAAGTAAGCGATCGTTTCGCTGAACACTTACGCTCAGTCCAACGAGATCTCCCTGTAGCCAAACATTCTAAGCCCTTCCGATTCCCCATCCGACCATTCTTGAGTTTAGTTCATTGTCACGTGTACCGAGGTACAGTGAAAAGCTTTTGTTGCGTGCTAACCAGCCAGCGGTTAGGTCCTGGGCTTGGAGTGAGGCCACACGTAAATTGGAGGAACAGCACCTCATATTTTGCTTGGGCAGCTTACAACCCAGTTGATATCTCTAATTTCAAATCACTCCTGCATTTCTTCCCTTCCCCTTCTCTCCCCTCTCCGCCACTCGAGGCATCCTACTAGTTCCACTGTTCGCATCCTTGCATCCCTGTCGTTAGCACATCTTACCCAGCCAACAATGGACCATTATGGACTCCACCCTTCCTGAGCTCATCTGGCCTTCTCTGTCTTTCAGTCTGAAGAAGGGTTCTGACCCGAAACGTCGCCCATTCTCTGTTCTCCAGGGTTGTTGCCTGACCCCCTGAGTTACTCCAGCATTTTGTGTCTATATCCGGTATTAAACCGGGTTTTTGTGCTTAAATCTCCCATAGAGTCATAGTCATAGTGTGAAACAGTGTGGAAACAGGCCCTTCAGCCCAACTCGCCCACACCAGCCAACAATGTCCCAGCTACCATAGTCCCACTTGCCTGCGCTAGGTCCACAACCCTCCAAACCTGTCCTATCCATGTACCTGTCCAACTGTTTCTTAAACGATGGGATAGTCCCAGCCTCAACTACCTCCTCTGGCAGCTTGTTCCATACACCCACCTGTGTGAAAATGTTAACCCTCGATTTCCTATTAAATCTTTTCCCCTTCACCTTGAACCTATGTCCTCTGGTCCTCGATTCCCTTACTCTGGGTAAAAGACTCTGTGCATCTACCCGACCTATTCCTCTCATAATTTTATACACCTCCATAAGATCTCCCCTCATCCTCCTGCGCTCCATGGAATAGAGACCCAGCCTACTCAACCTCTCCTTATAGCTCACACCCTCTAGTCCTGGCAACATCCTCGTGAATCTTTACTGAGCCCTTTCAAGCTGAAAACCAGTGGCTTGATGTGGCTTGAAAGCACAGTCTTCTGGTGATGAGGTAACAGTGCTACTTATTGATGCACTCACTATACAGCACTGGAACCTGCCCTTCGGCTCCCAATGTCCGTGCTGGACTTGATGCCAAATTAAACTCATCTTTGCCTGTACATGATCCATATGTCTCCGTTCCTGACACATTTGTGTGCCTATCGCAAAACCTCTGTATCTGCCTCCACTGCAAACCCTGTTAGTGCACTCCAGACATTCACCACTCTGTGTGTAACAAAAAAAAACGTTTCCCCTCTCATTATAAAGCGATGCCCTCTCGTCTTTGACATTCCTACGCTGGGGGAAAAAAAGGTTCTGGCTGTCTACCTTAAAAATTGACAAGAAAAAGATATAGGGGGGGAATAATGATTAGTAGATGTATTAGATGTATTATCTAGCGCCTTTCATCATCTCAGGGCAACCCAAAGCCAATTGAGTAATGAGCAATTACTACATGGCAAGCACTCACAAATGATAATGACCAGACACTGGTTGTGTGATGAATATTGACCAGAACAATGGGAGGAACTCAGGAGGATAGAGTGGTTCAGCTGGCAGAGCTGCTGCTTCACAGCACCTGAGAACCGTGTTCCATCCTGACCTCTGGTGCTGTCTGTATGGAGTTTGCATATTCTCCCTGTGACCATGTGGGTTCTCTCCAGGCGTTCCAGTTCCCTCTCACGTCCCAAAGACGTGGGAGGGTTTGCGGGCTAATGGCCTCTGTAAGTTGCCCACTTGACAGCCTAGGGTCTTGGCTGCCGATAGTGGAGCGGGCGTGCGAGCCTAACTGACCGAAATTGGAGGGGCTCAGATGGTTTGGAGGTGTATGGGGGCTGGAGGAGAGAGATGACACAGGGAGATGAGATGGCAGGTAGGCACACAATGCTGGAGTAACACAGCGGGGCAGGCAGCATCTCCGGATGGAAGGAATTGGTGACGCTTTGGGTCGAGACCTTTCTTCAGACACAGCTCCAGCAACTGAGGTCCAAACATGCTGCCTGTGTGCAATTTGCATGTTCTGCCTCTGACCATGCGCATTGTGACAATGTGGTAATAATAAACTTAATTCAGGGTGGCACAGTGGCGTGTAGGGGCGTGTAGGTAGCTCAGCAGTAGAGTTGTTGCTTTGCAGCGTCAGGGACCTGGGTTCAATCCTGACAACGGGTGCTGACTCTACAAAGTTTGCACATCCTCCCACACTCCTTTCTCCGGTTGCTCCGGTTTCCTCCCACATCCCAAAGACGTGCAGGTTTGTACGTTAATCGGCATCTGTAAATTGCCCCAAGTGTGTTAGATAGAACTAGGATGGTCGGCGTGGACTCGGTGGGCCGAAGAGCCTGTTTCGCAGACCAGATGCCCTCCCCCCCCCCCCCACCATTGGCTCCATCTACCCTTCATGCTACTTCGGAAAAGCAGCCAACATATTCAAAGAC
Source organism: Amblyraja radiata (assembly GCF_010909765.2). Lineage (NCBI taxonomy): Eukaryota > Metazoa > Chordata > Chondrichthyes > Rajiformes > Rajidae > Amblyraja > Amblyraja radiata. The sequence goes on along the minus strand of NC_045984.1, from coordinate 25,325,057 downwards.
ACGTGGTGTCCCATCCCCCGGTGGTTCCTCCATCTCCTTGCTCTCATCAGGCAGAATGCTGTATCTCCAAACTCAATCTAAACCAAAACCACCTCGGAAAAACCCTAATAGAAACACTAAGTTGCTTTGATTGGGTTGCAGTGATACTGTTCACAGGCCCTGCGCCTCACTGCTTGTACTCACCACTCACAGTAAACCCATGCACACAAAATGTGTAGGAAGGATCTGCAGATGCTGGTTTAAACCGAAGATGGATGCAAAAAGCAGGAGTAACTAGACGGGTCAGACAGCAATCTCTGGATGGAAACATCAAATACTTGAGGGCATAGCGTTATGGTGAGAGGGGCAAAGATTCGGTGAGATGTACAGGTCAACTATTTTGCCCAGGTGGTTGAGGCAGATATGACAGTGGCCTTAAAGAGACATTTGGACTTGCACATGGATTTGCAGGGAATGGAAGGATATGGATCTTGTGCAGGCAGATTAAAGTTAGTCTTGGCATTATGTTTGGTCATTGTAGGCTGTAGGGCCTTATCTGTGCTGTACTGTTCTATGCTCTATGCTTTCTCCGTTGAAGCCAGGGAAAAATGTTTGAAACGCAAACTAAAAAACCATGGAAAAAACTTGCAAAGCTGGAGGCCATTCAGCCCGTGAGGTCAGTGCAAGCCTGAAATACCCATTCACATACATTTCCCACTATTTCAAAGATAGAACACAAATTTTCCGGGATGGCGGGACTAACTTATGAAGAAAGAATGGGTCGACTGGGCTTGTATTCACTGGAATTTGGAAGGATGAGAGGATACCTTATAGAAACATGTAAAATTCTTAAGGGATTGGATGGGTAGATGCAGGAAAAATGTCCCCGATGTTGGGGGAGTCCAGAACCAGGGGTCACTGTTTAAGAATAAGGAGTAGGCCATTTAGAACTGAGGTGAGGAAAAACTTTTTCACCCAGAGAGTTGTGAATCTGTGCAATTCTCTGCCACAGAAGGCAGTGGAGGCCAATTCACTGGATGTTTTCGTGAGAGAGATAGAGCTCCTAATGCTAACGGAATCAAGGGATGTGAGAGAGAAGGCAGGAACGGGGTACTGATTTTGGATGATCAGCCATGATCATCTCGAATGGCGGTGCTGGCTCGAAGGGCCGAATGACCTGAGTTTCTATGTTTTGAATGTTTCTAAAGCGCTCAAGTCATCTAGCGGGTCGGGCAGCACCTCTGGCGAACAAGGAATGGGTGACGTCTCGGGTCGGGTCTCTTCTTCAGAGTGTGTGAGCTGCACGCGAGAACCTGCGCCAGATGCGAAGCTGGAAAGAAGAGCACGCTCTGGGTGCGCATGGCGCTTTTAATTGCTCACCCCTGCCGCTTTGGAAAAGCCCGCTGATCCTGACCGGCAAGGCCTCTCGTGAATGACGGCCCCTTTGATGCTGCTTCTGAAGTACAATCCGCACCCATGGATCAGAGACTCAGTGGGGAGCGGGTGCCTCCAGGACAGCAGGGGCAGACAATTGATGGGGGGGGGGAGGGGGAAGAGAAGAGACTAATTAAAATGGAGAAAATCTTTCAAGTTTTAATTGAATAACAATAATAGACTTCTGGCGTAGTGTCTTAATTGCCGGGCTGATAGACTGGGTGATTGACAGACTTGACCTTTCTGCTTGATCTTCAGTCATCGAACGTGTCCTTGCTTTGGCAACAAGATGCACATGTACATCTGCAATCGCCTAATTAATACAACGGGGAGAACTCAGGTGCCCAGAGAAAGATTGTGTGGATCTAAGTGACAGTGATCTGAGGGGCGCTTTGAGACGTGGAGCCGTGTGCTGAGAGAGAAAGCTGTTGAAGTTTTGTGTCGGTTTCCACGGGCATCTCAGACGATGAAGGGAGTGGCCTGAGGACGGACACAAAACGCTGGAGTAACCCAGAGGAACTGGCAGCATCTCTGGAGAAAAGGAACGGGTGACGTTTCGGGCCGAGACCCTTCACAAGTTCTAGGAGTAGAATTAGGCCATTCGGCCCATCGAGTCTACTCCGCCATTCAAGCTTGGCTGATCGCTCCCATTGTCCTGCCTTCTCCCCATAACCCTTGACACCCGTTCTAATCAAGAATTTATCTTTCTCTGCCTTACAAACTATCCACTGACTTGGCCTCCTCTGCCCTCTGTGGCAACGAGTTCCACAGATTAACTACCCTCTGACTAAAGAAGCTCCTCCTCACCTCCTTTCCAAAAGAGCGCCCTTTAATTCCGAAGTCCAGGCTTGTGGAGTTGGATGGCATGAAGTTAACTGATCGATATGTGTCAAGGATGGGGAAGGAGGAGTGGACAAAGCAGCCATGATGATTCCTTCCCTCAATGCCAATCCAATGACTGTCATTGGAGATAGACACAAGAATGCTGGAGTAACTCAGGGGGACGGGCAGCATCTCTGGACAGAAGGAATGGGTGACGTTTTGGATCAAAACCCTTCTTCAAACTGTTATTGGAGATGCATCATTTCTAAATAAAACTAGCTCCTACAGGTCGGCTGAGTGGTGCGGCGAGTAGTGCTGCTGGCTCACCATGCCAGAGAGGCATTGGGTTCAGTCCCGACCTCGGGTGCTCTGTGTGTGTGGAGTTTGCACGTTCTCCCTTTGACTCATGGCTTTCCCCCGGGTGGCTCCACTTTCCTCCCACATCCCAAAGACATGCGGATTTGTAGTTTAACCAGACACGTAAATTGCTCCTGGTGTGTAGATGAGCATTCCAATCTTGGGTTGTGGTTGGGAATGTGGAATGAATTTTTTTTTTAATGGGATTAATGTAGGATTAGTGTAAATGGATTGTGTTTTTCCCCCCAAAGTCTGCCCAACCTCTCCTTGGGGCTACACCACCCCTAATCCAGGCAGCATTCTGGTAAACCTCCGCTGCACCCTCTCCAAAGCCTCCACATCCTTCCTACAATGGGACGACCAGAACTGCACCCAATTAAAGGGGAAAATCCCTGTGTTCCACCTTTGGTTTCCCCGAAGTCCGTCCAACATTCACCTACTCGTGCTCCATTAAACGGCAGTTTCAAGTTTGTGGTCTTAAAGCGGTTTAGTATAGTTTTTAGATAGTGTGGAAACAGGCTCATTGGCCCACCGAATCTGCACTGACCAGCGATCCCCGCATATTGACACTATCCTACACACACTAGGGACAATTTTTACATTTACACCAAGCCAATTAACCTAAAAACCTGTACTTCTTTGGAGTGTGGGAGGAAACCGAAGAACTGGAGAAAATCCACGGGGTCTCGGGTAGAGTGTACAAACTCCGTACAGACAGCACCAGTCGTTGAGATCGAACCCGGGTCTCCGGCGCTGCAAACGCTGTGAGACAGCAACTCTACCGCTGCGCCACGCCACCGGTCTGTGACGTCCAGGCAATACATTTAACTTGGAATCAGCCGCTGCATCTCTAACTTTATCTGAAAACTTGGAGCAATTGTTGCCCCAAAAAATCATTCAAGTGCAACCCATTGCACCAGACCCGAACAAATCACATTATTGCAATCTTTCAAAAGTACACTGAAACGGGACAGAGCAATTTCCTGCTGTTTTATCTGACCTCGAGATAGCCCGAAAGAAAAAAAAGGTTGTTGAGATAACAAGACGAGGCAAGGAGCTGCCAATATAACAAAATAGACAACAGCAGCAATAATTAGCCTCCAATTCATCTCGGAACTTATTTAGACCGCATCTCCACAGGGAACGCCTAATGCAATGGCCGTATAGCGACAGGCCAGGCAACCGACTGAACATGTCGAAGGCTCTTCATGCCGGTGGTCAGCTGGACTGCCAGATTAAAATATGACCTGCATCTGACCTGATCTCAGCCAAGTAGATCCCAACCCCATGCCGGGCAGCGGATACTTCTTTCTATATGTGACCTGACCTGACTTGATCATCAATAAAAATAAAATACTCTGACATCTTCCCCACACTGAGGAAGGGTCTCGACCCGAAACGTCACGCATTCCTTCTCTCCAGAGATGCTGCCTGTCCCGCTGAGTTACTCCAGCTTTTTGTGTCTATCTTCGGTTTAAACTAACATCTGCAGTTCCTCCCCTACACCCTCTAGGTTTTTCTCAGTTGACAATCTCTTTGGGAGGTTTAGTTTAGACATACAGCATGGAAACAGGCAGTTCGGCCCAGCAAGTCCGCCCCGACCAGCAATCCCCGCACATTAACACACTAGGGACAACTTGCAATTCTACAGAGCTAATTGGCCTACAAACCTGAACTTCTTAGGAGTGTGGAAGGAAACTGGAGATCCTGGGGAAAACCCACGCAGGTCACGGAGGGAACGTGCAAACTCCGTACAGACAGCGCCCTGTAGTCAGGATCGAACCCGGGTCCCTGGTGCCGTAAGGCTGCAATTCTACCGCTGCGCCACCGTGCCACCCAGGTGATGACACACAAGCTGAACAAACGCAACATGAAGCCGAGTGTATGACCAGTCGTGACCTGAACATAATGTCAAAGAACATATAAGAAGCCAGACACAAAATGCTGGAGTAACTCAGCGGATCAGGCAGCATCTCTGGGGGAAAAGAACTGGTGACAGCTTCAGGGTCGAGACCCTTGCACAGCCGGAGAGTCAGAGGAAAGGGGAGCCAGAGATATGGACGGTGCTAGGAAAAATGAAGGGAGTACATGCAAAAAACAGCGATAATCAAGGAGAGGCGGAGCCCACAATGGTCCATTGTTGGCTGTGGGATAGGTGATAACGAGGGGATACAGACAATGGTTACACAGAAAATATATCTGATGTGACTCAAAACTGGGGGAAGGATATACTGGCTGAAGTGACCCAAACCCGAAGATGTAACACTCAGAATACATCTGACTTGTTCTGAACCCTAAAGAACGTTGCAAAAAAATACTTCTGACTCATCACTAAAAGGAATGCATGACATCCCTTCTCCACTTGACTGAGCCCGAATCAGAGTGTATAACCAAGAATATGCAGCAAAACTGCCCTGACACTGAATGAATGACGGAGAAGGTACAACTATAGATAGGGTAGACAGTCAAAACCTTTTCCCCAGGATGGAAATGACAAAGACTTGAGGGCACAGCTTTAAGATCAGAGGGGAAAAGTTTAAAGGAGATGTACAAGGCAGGTTTTTGTACACAGGAGGGTGGTGGGTGCCTGGAACGAGCTGATGGTGGTGGGGAGGAGAAAGGATATTGGCGTTTAATAGGCTTTTCGACAACCCCCACAATTAAAATATGGATTATGGAGATGACGGAGACCTTACATTTGGAAAGAACTAGACTTGTCTTAATTGACAAACAAGAATTATTTGCTAGAATATGGTATCCATTTATTGATTTTTTGAAAGGGTAAATTGGTCAGGCACGGATTGGGAAGCCTGACTGAAGCTTGAACCCAGGATTAGATGAATAGTTATGTTTTGTAAACTAAGGACCTATCTCCAAATTTGTATTATTGGTCATTTATTCTATTATTTTTTATCGTTTTTTTGTCTTCTTTCTCCCTATCTATATAAAAAAAAAAATACAAATAGAAGCAGAGTTAATATGCAATTGATAAATGAGGATCTCTATTACTTTGATAGCTGTATCCCATCTATTAACAATATGTTTAAGAAGGAACTGCAGATGCTGGAAAATCGAAGGTACACAAAAAAGCTGGAGAAACTCTGCGGGTGCAGCATGCATTTCGTTGTCTCTGTACTGTACACTGACAATGACAATTAAAGTTGAATCTGAATCAGAATCTGAATCTGAATCTGAATCTGAATCTATGGAGCGAAGGAAAAAGGCAACGTTTCGGGCCGAAACCCAAAGGGTTTCGGCCCGAAACGTTGCCTTTTTCCTTCGCTCCATAGATGCTGCTGCACCCGCTGAGTTTCTCCAGCTTTTTTGTGTACCTATTAACAATATGTAATTGATAAACAAAATGTGTTTTGATTATGATATGTATATGCTTCTAATAAAAATATTATTAAAAAAAAAAAAAAAAAAAAAGGCTTTTCGATAATGTAGGCCGAGGTTTTTGGTGTTGATTTACTCCAGTCCTCTGGGCTATGGGTAATAATCAGGCTTCTTTACTTTTCTTTAATCACAGACAATAACATTGGAAGGTAACTCAACATATGTCCTGCAGGGAACGTTCTGCACTACTGCACTAAAATAAGTCCCATTTACGGCAATTGCCGATAGGACCCCAAATTAATGTGGGGCGAGATTGACTCACAAAAATCTTGTACAACACCAATGGTACAATTAGTAGTTATATAACAATAACTATAGCAACAACAACACTAATCTAATAATACAATAAACAAAAATGCAATACGATAAAATCAGATTACAATACAAGTGCGCAGCGGTAGAGTTGCTGCCTTACAGAGACCTGCCAGAGACCCAGGTCCCGGGTTGGTCCTGACTACGGGCGCTGTCTGTATGGAGTTTGTACGTTCTCCCCGTGACCTGCGTGGGTTTTCTCTGAGATCGTCGGATTCCTCGCACACTCCAAATACGTACAGGTTTGTAGCTTAATTGGCTTGGTATAAATGTAAATGGTCCTTAGTGTGTGCAGGGTAGTGTTAATGTGCGGGGATCGCTGGTCGGTGTGGACTCGGTGGGCCAATGCGCCTATTTCCACGCTGCATCGCTAACCTAAACTAAACTAAGTAGGCAAATGGATATGCGGTGAATGGCGGCATGTGGGTTATGTGCAAGCAGATGATATTAGTTTAGCTTGGCATCATGTTCAACATGGACATTGTGGACCAAAGGGCCTGTTCCTAGGCTATGCTGTTCTTTGTCCATACTGAGCCCAATGCAAATCAAAATGTGTGACACGGAATACGCACACAAGCTGATCTGTCCCAGGCCAAATGAATAACTTAGGGTATGTATCTAACCCTGGTTGAAAGCACAGCGCAAATGGGAATATATGACACAGAGCAACCTTTCCCGTCTTACGTAAGGGTTATGTCCGTGGACCCTTGCGTAAATCAGATGTTACGTAAGTCAGAAACGGAAGTGCAACTGCACACCCGTAAATTTGCTGATCGATGCGGTGACCATGTGGGAACTCCGACGTGGAGACCACGTGGGAGCACTCAGGAGAACAGCGGACTGGTTTACGGAAAGGGCCGCTAGCGACGGCAGTAGTTTACTGCTGCCAAGACTAACGCACAACGCGGAAATAAAGCAATGGGCTTAGGGAATTTCTTAGATAAGTGCGAGTTTACATAAGTCACCTATTTAGACTTCAGTCTTTAGACTTTGGAGATGATGTAAGTCGTGGAGTGCCTGTATATGCCAGACCCTAGCAGATCCAAATGTAAGTCCCAACCAGATGTAAGATCAAACCCAGAGTGTGCATTGACTCGATGGGACACAAATATATGTTGGGTGGTATACGCCTGACCCACTCACAACTGGATGAATGATATACATCACACCCACAGCACCATCTGAAAACTGTCTCGACCCGAGCCTTAGTTTAGTTTTAGTTTTAGAGATACAGCGCAGAAACAAGCCCTTCGGCCCACTGGGTCCGTACCGACCAGCGTATTAACACTATCCTACACACACTAGGGACAATCTTTTTACATTTATACCAAGCTAATTAACCTACAAACCTGTACATCTTTGGAGTGTGGGAGGAAACCAAAGATCTCGGAGAAAACCCACGGCGTCACAGGGAGAACGTACAAACTCCGTACAGACAGCACCTGTTGTCGGGATCGAACCCGGGTCTCTGGCGCCCCAAGCGCTGTAAGGCAACACCGCTGCGCCACCGTGCCGCCCCTAAAGATGAGTTAATTTTATCATAAAGCAAAACCTATACGGCAGCAGTTTTTATCTGTACCGGGTATATTGTCGTTTTTTGATAAAGTAGTGGTACTTTGTAGTGTTTTCATTAACTGTTTTGATGAGTATCATGAGATCTTTCAAAGCATTTAATGAAAATATTGGGAAGCGTCCGTGTTTTATTAAGGGGCCATGTCAAATCCAAACAACTGCTCATCCGTAATATTGAGACTAAAGAGCTAAAGTGAAATAATGGTCTTCCTGGAAGAGAATTACTTGTTCGATTGTCGCCTGCTCGCTGTTTCTCCAAATTTAACGATTGAAATATTCATTCATCTTTGATATGCAAAATCTCATTTCCCACCACATGTAACTCTCTCTTCCCAATTTTCACCCGCTCATCTATAAACTTGAAACCTAAAAGTTGGTGCTTTTGTCATTTCACTCACGGGCTATTTAATAATCTTTGGATTTGCCTCAATAACATAACTTCCACCGTGTGTTTTATTATCAGGAGGAATGATTAGATTCAGTGATGAAAGGACAGGGTTGGAGAGACTTACTGAGTGACAATGTGATTAAGATCTGCTGAACGGTCTTCTCCCCTGCAATTATTTTGCGATTGTGGTGAATCCTTGTTTTAAGGAGGAAAGTTTTGTAATCCTGGTGCAGTGCAACAGCTTCAACAAGGTGTGACTAATTGGTAGCGAAGACACAAAGTGCTGGAGTAACTCAGCGGGTTAGACAGCAGCTATGGAAAGCATGGGCAGGGGGAGGAACTTTTCAGGTGAGACCCAACCCGAAGCATCAGCCACCCATGTTCGCCAGAGATGCTGCCTCACCCGCTGACTACACTGCACAGACTAAACTTCCCACCATTGGCTTCATCCACACTCCACGCTGCCTCGGGAAAGCAGCCGACATCATCAAAGACTTGTCCCACCCCAGTCATTCCTTCTTCTCTCTGCTCACATCCAACATAAGGCACAGAAGTCTGTTATGAATGGTCCTACCATAAGCTAGGGTACTGCCCAATTCACCTCTACCCCAAAGAGAACGTTGGACTTTGTCTATGGAACTGATGAGCCACAATGCTGACAACTATATTATGCACTCTGCATTTTTTTTTCTTCATTATCATTATCATCCTTTTATTGTCATCATGCAAAGCAACAATTGTACAGTGCAAAATGAGAAGACGTTTCTCAGGGAATACTGGAGCATCGCACATAAAAACTTAAACATTTCACGCATAAATAAAAACAATCCAGTTCCTGATAAAAACAGTACAAATAGTTTTAAAAAAGTGCAGGTAAAAAAAGCAACATTAAAATACAAGTTAAAAAAAAAGTCATAAAATGTCCAGGGCAGCTGATTTAAGTGACCTGAGCCAGTGCCAGAGTTATTACTCAGTGCCAGTTATTAAATTGTCAGTGCAAAAGCAGCAGAATCAGGTGGAGTGACTGTTTAGCAGCCTCACAGCCTGTGGAAGGAAGCTGTTTAGCAGTCTGGTTGTCCGGGCTTTGATGCTGTGGTATCTCTTTCCTGATGGCAGGAGATCTAGATGTGTGTGGATTCCCCTTTGCTCTACCCATTGTTGTTGAATTTGACTTGATTGTATTTAGGTAGGGCAAGCAAAATAAAGCTTTTCTCCCTACCTTGGTACAAGTGACAATGATAAACCTAAACCTCTGAGGGAAGACATTTGTTTCATCTCAGTCCTAACTGGCCAGCCCTGTATTCTCAATCTGTAATTCTAGACTCCAGAGTTAGTGGATGCTCTCTGTGCATACCTTATCAACTCTGCTAATACGACACAATATGATGCGCTAGAACTTTATTCATCCCAGGTAGACAAAAATGCTGGAGAAACTCAGTGGGTGCAGCAGCAGCTATGGAGCGAAGGAAATAGGCAACGTTTCGGGCCGAAACCTTTCTTCAGAGATGCTGCTGCGATTTTCCTTCAATTTTCCAGCATCTGCAGTTCCTTCTTAAACACATTTATTTATCCCAGGATGGAGATTGGTCTGCCAACAGTCATACAACACAAGATACATGAAACATGACATAAAAATGACGAGTGAAAAGTCCTGGTTTGGGGATGTGCAAAAATTGGGAGGCGGGGAGGGGGAGTCAGTCTACCCCATGACACAAAGAGGAGGGGCTGTACAGCTTGATACCCATAGGGAAGAAGGATCTCCTGTGGAAATCTGTACTGCTTCTTGGTGGAACCAGTCTGGTACTGAAGGTGCTCCTCAGGTTGACCAGTGTGTCATGGAGGGGGGTGGAGCTGTATTGTCCAGGATGCTCTGCAGTTTGAGGAGCATCCTCCCCTCCAAGACCACCTCCAGTGAATCCAACTCCACCACCAGGACGGAGCCAGCCTTCCTGATGAGCTTGTTAATCCTGTTGGCGTCCGCGACCTACACTGTTTACTCTCAGCGTCTATTTTTAAGTGGAATAGTGGACATTGGTCCGTTACTGTTCAATCTTTCCTCATTCCAATAATCAGTCCAGTGAACCCTTCTTACAATCTTTTCCCTGCTGAGAAAACTCCACGTGTGATGTCAAGAAAGCCCTTTGTAATTGCAGAAGAACGTTGTACTCCCTCCCCATACATTAAATGATCTGCCTCTTTTATTTATTTATTTATCTATTTGTTTATTTATTTATTTATTTTTTAAATTAGAAGTACAGTAAATTACATTAATACACTTCACATAAATCTTAACGATCTGCCTCTTTTAGTGCGTGCTGTTGCTATCCATTGAAGTTATCAGGTTGTAGTTTGTGCGACTTTGCCTTGACTAAATTGGTCGCTGAGTTACCACTTTGAAACAACAACTGTACTTCAAAAAATATTCTCCGGCTGTAAGGTGAATTTTGTGGTGTGATGAGGTCCACAAACATATGTTGCCAGTTGGTAGACACAAAATGCTAGAGTAACTCAGCGGGTGAGGCAGCATCTCTGGAGAGAAGGAATGGGCGACGTCGGCTATTCCTTCTCTCCAGAGATGCTGCCTCACCCGCTGAGTTACTCTAGCATTTTGTGTCTACCTTCAATTTAAACCAGCATCTGCAGTTCTTTCTTACACACGTTGCCAGTTGGTCTTGTCATTCATAGAAATGTGCGTGTGTGGAGTGAGTATTAACAGAGAGAAAATAAAATAGAAAAGACTCATCAACTATTAGCTGGCAGTTATTTTATTATGTTAGCATTAAAGATCTCCAAGGAGTCCTGGCATCCTTACAGGTTTTAATCTACAGCGGGTTTTGTCATCCTCCATTTGTTTATCTGCAGAGATATTCCATTAGGACCTCAAAGGATTACAAGCAACCTACGCACAGTACTCTGTGAGAAGCTCAGAGCATGGTTGAACATGGAGCGTGAAACAGGACAGCAGAGTAATGGGCCCTTCACCCATCAATGTTTGTACCAAACATGGTGCCAACTTAACTGATCCCATCTGCCAGCAGATGATCCCTATCCCTCTAATCCCTCAACTTCACAACACTGAAGGACTAGATTGAAGCATCAGGGTAGTCAAAGGTACTGTCCTGTAGTGCATTGTAAAAAATTGTACTGTCCTGGAGAAACATCACAGGAGCTTTTAAAAATGTTTTTCAAATTTTATTAAAAAGTTGGTTTAACTCATTATCACCCATTCCTCAGCCAACAATGGACCATTGTGGGCTCCACCTTTCCTCGATCTTCGTTGCATTTTGCATATCTTTAATTCATTTGTTCTTTGATTGTTCTATCTCTTGCTTTGTGATGCTGCCTGACCCGCTGCGTTACCAAAATCTTTTGTGTCTATTTTCAGTTTAGATTAGTTTATTGTCACATGTACCGAGGTACAGTGAAAAGCTTTTTGTTGCGTGCTAACCAGTCAGTGAAAAGACTATACGTGATTACAATCGAGCCGTCCACTGTGTACAGACACACAATAAAGGCAATAACTTTTAGTGAAAGATAAAGTCCAGTAATGTCCTATTAAAGATAGTTCGATGGTCTCCAGTGAGGTAGATGATACTACTGGACTGTTTATAAGAAAATAATTTCACTGTGTGTTTGCACTTTGTACATGTGACATTAAAAGCATTGAACCTTAGTAGCCTAGGACTGCTCTCTAGTTATTGGTCGGATGGCTCACTTGCCTGATAACAGTGGTGGAGCGACTGTACCTGAATCTGAAGTTGTGCGTTTTCACACTTCTGTATCTCTTGCAATATGGGAGAGGGGCGAAGAGGGAGTGGCCAGGGTGCGACTCGTCCTTGATTAAGCTGCTGGCCTTGCCGAGGAAGCGTGAAGAGTCAATGGAGTCAATGGAAGGGAGGTTAGTTTGTGCGATGGTCTGGGCTGCGTCCACAATTTGCTGCAATTTCTCGCGGTCTTGGATGGAGCTGTTCCCAAACCATGCTGTGATGCATCCCGATGAAATGCTTTCTACGGCCCATCTGTGGAAGTTGGTGAGAGTTGTTGGTGAGAGAGTGGTTAGAGGCTTAATGAATAGTGTTTTCTCCCAGAACACAAGGAGAATCCTGAAAGGTGATGGATGTAAGCACCATTGCATTTAGAAAGCATTTGGCCATACAATCACCCTCTGAGCTATGGACCCAGGGTGGGAAGGTGGATAGGCTGGGTAACTCTGCATGGACTGACATTGAATAAACTCTGCAAATTTACTTGATTCCAAATCTCTGCAGACGCCAAATGCGGAATCTCTTCACAGGGCTGAGTTGCAGGCAGTGTTTCACCTTGACTGCTAGCATTAGCTGCGCGCATTGTAACTCTGAGACAGACTGGCTCCGCACTCTCTGTGCCTTCCGAACCCCAAGCGCGACTCAAGAGCTGGTGCAGTCTTCAATTTCTGAAACATTGCACCTCATTATTCTGACGCCCGTTTGATGCAGCTAGAAGTTGTACTGGCCTGTTAATTGGCCGGCATCCTTCGAACACCGGTGCTGAAGAAAGGTTCAACAACTAATGAAACTCAACCCATGAGGAGTTATTAGCTTTTTCCAAGTACCAACATCTCTTCTGGCCAGATTTGCAGTCAAGGGAAGCAAAATTGCTGAGTTGTGTTCGTTTGAAAAGTCCTATATCTATTTCATCATTGGAAGATGTTCCTCGTAGCATGGGCCTGTTTATGAGGGGTGTTTGTGTTGGGTGAACAGTACAGGTGCAAGGCTGCTAGCTCAACTGGTCAAGTACAGCACAGAAGCAGGCCCTTCGGCCCACAATGGCCAACTTTGGTCCTTCGTTCCACATGTGCCTCCTTCTACCCATCTTCATCTCTCCCCATTTATCTCAGGTGTACGGGTTCTCCCCTCTGCCAGAAAGTTGAGGGTCAACTCACATTCTTTGAGTGCAAAGATCAAGGCTGCCAATTCAATGAACCGCTGGGAATATTTTGTATCATCGGAGGTGCTTTTATTTTTCCCAAATGGGCCTTAAAAAAGATGCCTCTAGTGGACGTAAAGGACTCTGCGATATTATTTTGTGGAATAACCTGCGGGAACTCGTGCTTGTCCCACAAGGAGATGATCTGGTCAATATGACGATGTTTCTGGCAGCTTGTTGTGTACAATTAGGCTGCATCGTTTCCTACATAAACAGTCATCACACTTCAGAAGTACCTCAGTGGCTGAAGGTCCTTCAGGATGACCTAAGGCCCTAAAACCTGCCTTGTTAACGCAACGTCTTTGCCTGCCCCTCTGTTCTTTTAATGTTATTTCCTCGTCCCGGGGAATTGGTAATGAGAGATCAGAGTAAGGAAGGTAACGAGACTTATGAATCTCTACCTTAGAGAGCTGCGGATGCTCAGTTGTTAATATTGAAGAGCGAGATTGATTTTCTTGGGTAAGATGGGAGTCATGGGGTAATGTAACTGGGTAGAACATGGACGAGGTTAGACAAGGCTTCACTGATTAGCAGAACATGAAGGGCCATACATACGGAAAACCAGCGTTTATTTATTCTCTTGGCAAGTTCACATCTACATCATGCATTCGGTTTCCGCTAACTGCTACTTGCCTCATCTCTCTCTATGGTAACCCTTCCCAGATTGTTCAGGACGCTGAACGTTATCTGCACAACCACTCCACGTGCCACTTTCTTCTCCCTTGATAGACACAAAACGCTGGAGTAACTCAGCAGGTCAGGCAGCATCTCTGGAGAAATAGGATGGGTGACGTTTCGGGTCGGGACTCTTCTTCAGACTCGAAACCCGAAACGTCACCCTTTTTCTCCGGAGATGCTGCCCGGCCCGTTCTGTTACTCCAGCACTTTGTGTCTTCCTTCGGTATAAACCAGCATCTGCTGTTCCTTGTTTCTACATTTCTTGAGATTCCTTTAAACTGGTTTTCTCAGCAGTTCTGGAAATAATGAGCATGAAGGGACTGAACAGAAGCGCAACGAACCCTCATGTGGATCGGAAAATCAAATCTTTGTTTCTTTGGAGCCTCAATCTGAGCTCAATGTCAAAGAGGGATTGGCTGACCAACTGAGCTGGCTATGTGACCTCAGTCGTGGTCCCCACCAGCCTAGTCAAGCAGAGTGCAGAAGAACTTTCTTGATTGATCGAAGGAGACAGCATGGGAACAGGCCCATCGGCCCATCAAGTCCATGCCGACCTGTTCGCACTGGTTCTATGTTATCCCACTTCCACATCCACCCCCTGCACATTTGGAGCAATTCGCAGAGGCCAATTAATCTACAATCTTTGGGACGTGGAGGGCAATTGGAGGACCCGGGGGGAAACCCACGCAGTTACATGGAGAAAGTGCAAACTCCACGCAGAGAGCAGCCAAGGTCAGGATCGAACTCGGGTGTCTGGCGTTGTAAGGCAGTGACTCTACCAGCTGCACCGTGATAGCCCTGAATTGCGAGGAGGATTCCGTTCGCTCTGCTGAAGCCGTTCCAGCAGAAGTTGTCTGGTATAACTCAGCCGGTCAGGCAGCATCTCTGGAGAAAAGGGATCGGTGACGTTTTGGATCGAGACCCAGCTTCAGACTCTTGAAGGAACGTTTCCACCCGAAACGTCACCTATTCCTTTCCTACAGAGATGCTGCATGACCCGTTGAGTTACTCCGACATCCGGTGTCCATCTGCAGTCCCTTTCCTATACACTTTCGGCAGCAGTTTCCTGTTCGTTTCTTCCTTAGATCGCTACCAAAGCTGCAATGGACAAGTGGAGGCAGCCTCCTGGAAACTCATTTCTTGATATGTCTGAACAGGGAGAGATATTTTACCTGTGCTGACGTTCTTCAACATAATGAGTACAACATTCCCAAAAAGAAAGACCTTTGGACACAATATGAGTTCATTATTTTATATTTATTAAAAAAGGTGCTGCGTAGTGGGATTCTTAATTATTTAATAAATTTAAGCTTGTCAAATAAATTATAAAACAGAGGATCACAATGCCCATGAATATATGAATAAGTCATTCAATAAATAATGTAAAGATGAAATCATTAAATCAATAAATCATCAAATATGGCTTTATAAATAAATTAACACAAATAAACGCCCTCCTGGCATGAAAGGAAATAAAAGGGAAATGGAAATCATCATTCAATGGTCTTTTTCCATGAAACCTTCCCCATGGAATCATGGCCCGAGTGAATTTTGGGCTGATCCAATTTGATTGTTCCATAAATACTGGTAATCAGGGATGTCTAATGAGTGAGGGGCTTAGCCAGTGGACAATGCAGGGAAACAAATGCTAAATGGATATTATTCCCCCTTGTTCACTGGAGTCCAGATTTTTGTGTGGTGTTTAGTTTAGTTTAGAGATACAGCACAGAAACAGGCCCCTCGTCCGCACTGACCAGCGATCCCCGCACACCTTCACTATCCCACACACACTAGGGACAAAGTACGCATACATCAAGCCAATTAACCTACAAACCTGTACGTGTGGGAGGAAAGTGAAGATCTCGGGGAAAACCCACGCAGGTCACGGGGAGAACATACAAACTCCGTACAGACAGCAACCGAAGTCGGGATCGAACCCGGGTCACTTGCGCTGCAGGCGCTGTAAGGCAGCAGCTCTACCGCTGCGCCACTGTGGCTGTGTTGCTTGTCAGTCCTTCTTGTAGGTATTCATTTGTTCCTTCTGCAATTCCACAACACGAACACATCATTGTAATTCATCACCCTCGAAGGCACGTTTAGGTATATGGAGCAACACATTGATGGTGTTCGGCAAGCCGGTGATGTGTGTTAAATCCTGACCGCAGCTGCTGTCCATGCAGAGTTTGCACGTGCTTTATTGGTATGGTATGGTACTGTCATACGTACTGAGGCACAGTGAAATTTATTTTTGTCTATAGTTCAGTGCAAGTATCACTATACATAAGCACTTAGGTACATATTGGATAAACAGCTCAGATACAGTCCAATTATACAGTAGCTGTAAACTGAGACACCAAAATGTTAGTGTACAAGGCAGTGGTGATCCCAACAGTTTAGTCAATGATGTGTTCGAAGCAGCTTAAATATCAGCTGGGAAGACAGAAGAACCAACGTCAGTGGGCTGAATGAAGCAAAAACATCGAGCATCGAAACCTTCGTCATCAAGAACCAACTAAGATGGGTCGGTCATGTTGTTCGGATGGAAGGCGAGCGTCTACCAAAGCAAGCCTTCTATTCCCAGCGTAAGGAAGGCAAATGTAAAAGAGGCGGACAAAAGAAGATATTCAAAGACGCCTTAAAAGCCAGCATGAAGAAATGTGAAATCAGCATTGACAATTAGGAAACCAATGCCAAGGACAGGAAACTCTGGCGAACCGTCATCCAATAAGGAACAGCGACCTTCGAAGCCAAGAGATGCGCAGAATTAGAAGAAAAGAGAAGAAAACGGAAAAAGAGGCAGCAACAACCAAAGCACGATCTGCCGTCTGGAATTACCTGTCCTGAATGCAGAAGAACTTTCAAAGCCAGGATTGGGCTCATATGCCACCTGAGAGTCGATAAAAACAACAGAATGTAGACCATCATGCTCGACCTCGAGGGATCGCCATGGCGACGGCGACAGGGTCGCCAGTTGGAATTGATTCTACCTTGAGTTCTCTGTTCTCCTCCAACATCCCAGAGATGTGCACTTTGGTTGGTTGATTAGGTTTAAGTTTATTATTGCCGCATCTACTGAGGTACAGGGAAAAGCTTTGCTGTGCATGCTGTCCAAGCAGAATAATAATATCTTTTATTGTCATTGCACATATGTGCAATGAGATTTGGCATGCAGCTTCCATCCGATGCCACAATTTAAACAACTAATTAAATTTAGATTTAGATTCCCCGAGAAACATGATTTATAAAAAGAACAGTAAAACAGTGAAAACAGTCTAAAGTGCAAATGTATCCGTGCCGGGTCGATGTGCGACGTGACCATCTGAGAGAGACAGTTCATGGGGGTGGGGGCACTCAGCAGGGCCGGTTCAGAGCAGCTACAGCTCTGGG
The DNA here is from genome assembly GCF_010909765.2 of Amblyraja radiata. NCBI lineage: Eukaryota > Metazoa > Chordata > Chondrichthyes > Rajiformes > Rajidae > Amblyraja > Amblyraja radiata. The sequence continues at coordinate 25,307,767 of NC_045984.1, read as the reverse complement.
GATGAAGCTGTTCCTGAGTCTGGAGGTGCGGGCGATCATAAGACATAGGCGCAGAATTACGCCATTCGGCCCATCGAGTCTGCTCCACCATGTGAGCATGGCTGATCCACTTTTCCTGCTCAATCCCATGCTCCTGCCTTGTCCCCGTAACCTTTGACACCCTTACTAATCCAGAAGCTATCAATCTCAGATTTAAAAATACCCAATGACGTGGCCTTCACTTGAACAAGATCTCCTGAATGATAATTAACCTGCACTGTGCCAGGTAGCACTCGAGAACGAAGTTTGTATCGGTGCGGGTTAAAGAATTGTCATTGGAATGATCCTGAGCTCCACCCACAGGTCTCATTATACTTCGAATGACTGATTGGTGAATTGACAGATAAAGCATGGCAACAGGCCCTTCGGCCCAACCATCAATCACCCATTCATGCTCGTGTGCGGGGAGCAATTTACAGAGGGCAATTAATCTACATTGGCATGTGGGAGGAAACCGGGACACCTGGCGGAAACCCACGAGTTGCAAGTTGAGCCCGCAAACTCCACACAGACAGCATCTGAGATCAGGATCGAACCCGGGTTTGTAGCTTTACCAGCCTGCAAGAGGTGATGAGAGGCTATAAAATTTGACATCTAGAGCATCCGCTGCTCTAGATGTCAGCTGATTTACATCGGTGAGACCAAGCGTAGGTTGGGCGACCGTTTCGCCGAACACCTCCGCTCAGTCCGCAATAACCTACCTGACCTCCCGGTGGCTCAGCACTTCAACTCCCCCTCCCATTCCCAATCCGACCTCTCTGTCCTGGGTCTCCTCCATTGCCAGAGTGAGCAACAGCGGAAATTGGAGGAACAGCACCTCATATTCCGTCTGGGGTCCTTGCGTCCTTATGGCATCAACATTGAATTCTCCCAATTTGGCTAGCCCGTGCTGTCTCCTCCCCTTCCTTCACCCTCTAGCTGTCTCCTCCCACCCCCCCATCCGCCCGCCCTCGGGCTCCTCCTCCTCCTCCCTTTTTCCTTCTTTCTTTCCCCACCCCCCATCAGTCTGAAGAAGGGTTTCGGCCCGAAACGTCGCCTATTTCCTTCGCTCCATAGATGCTGCTGCACCCGCTGAGTTTCCCCAGCAATTTTGTGTACCTTCTATAAAAATTGACCTACAGGTTTGCAGGTTAATTTGGCTTTTTGTAAAAATTGTAAGTTGTCCCTAGTGTGTAGGATAGTGCCAGTGAACGGGGATCGCTGGTCGGCACGATCTCGGTGGGCCGAAGGGCCTGTTTTCACGCAGTATCTCTAAACTAAATTGCTCTTTTAGTGGGTGGCATGGTGGCGCAGCGGTAGAGTTGCTGCCTTATGGTGCCTGAGACCCGGGCTCAATCCTGACTACAGCTGCTGTCTGTACGGAGTTTACACGTTCTCTCTGTGACCACACGGGTTTTCTCTGGCAGCTCTGGTTTCCTCCCACACTCCAAAGACGTACAGGTTTGTAGACTAATTAGCTTGGTAAAATTGTAAGAATGGTCGCGAGTGTGTGTAGGATAGTGTTAGTGAGCAGCGATCGCTGGGCGGTGCGGACTCGGTGTGTCGTAGGGCCTGTTAATGCGCTGTTTCTCTAAACATAGAAACATAGAAACATAGAAATTAGGTGCAGGAGTAGGCCATTCGGTCCTTCGAGCCTGCACCGCCATTCAATATGATCATGGCTGATCATCCAACTCAGTATCCCGTACCTGCCTTCTCTCCATACCCTCTGATCCCCTTAGCCACAAGGGCCACATCTAACTCCCTCTTAAATATAGCCAATGAACTGGCCTCGACGGGTAAAAGTAAAGTGAACTGTAAAATGTGTCTCTGGCATAGTCAAACTAGTCACATGGCCTACCTCTGTGAATTAAGCTTCTATGGGTAAAAGATGCCATCTGATTTGCCCTTTAATCTAAGACCCACTTAAGGCCCAAAATGGAAGTTCCATCGAATGCCAGTGGGGTGCGCTAGAGAGGAGCGCTCTGTAAAATGGGTTGCTGGTTGCTGCTCCTGCTTCAGCTGACAGGAGTGTCCTCTTTGGCTAGTTAACGTTAGCTTCTTGTCCGCGGACAAAGAGATAATTTAGTGATGAAAGATGTAATTATACATCACAGATTGACAGTGGGTATGCAGAAATCTATGGTGCACAGAGTGCATGCACGCACATTATCTGCTTAATGGTCACCATAATAAGACAATGCTGAGTGCCTCCGTAAACCACAGCTAGCCCACTGACCTGCAGAATGAACCAGGTCAGAGAGCTTTAATTTATATGCAAATGGCTCTCTCTCTCTCTCTCTCACCCTCTCCCTCTCTCCCTCTCCCTCTCCCTCTCCCTCTCCCTCTCTCTCTCCCTCTCTCTCACCCTCTCTCTCTCCCTCCCTCTCCCTCTCTATCTCCCTCTCTCTCTCCCTCTCTCTCTCCCTCTCTCTCTCCCCCTCTCCCTCTCCCTCTCCCTCTCTCTCTGTCTCTGAGTTGTCTTGTATTATCCTGGAGAAGTTCACTGATTTCTCTTGGTTTGCGTTTATTCAGATGTAATAGGAACCTGAGGGGCAACCTTTTCACACAAAGGGTGGTGGGAGTATGGAACGAGCTGTCAGAGGAGGTAGTTGATGGAGGTACTATCGCAAGGTGTAAGAAACATTTAGACAGGAGCGTGGATAGGACAGATTTAGAGGGATATGGGCCGAATGCAGGCAGGTGGGACCACTGCAGATGGGACATGTTGGCCGTGTGGGCAAGTTGGGACGTTTGAGCAATTTGGGCCGAAGGGCCTGTTTCCATGCTGCGAGACTCTGACTCGATGACTCTATAAACTAAGAACAGCTTTATTTTAAAATAAAATGCTTCCTTCTCATGTGATCCAGGCTTGGCTGAGATGCAGATCTTCGACCAAGTGTCCATTCTTTGTTGAGTGTTGGCGGGCTTCATCACTGCAAGATGCATCATAACCAAGCTTGATCTTCTCCTCATCCTCCATACCTAGAGGCAGGTACATACACAGAGCGATATGAATACACACACAGACAAACATATTGTAAATTCACTCACACTCCAGGACCAGACTGTAATACAATATAGCCCGTAGTACAGTAAGTACAACGTAAGAACAGGCCCTTCAGCCCATAATGTCTGTGCCAAACATGAGGCCATGACTACCTCTTATCTACTTGCACATAATCCATATCCCTCCATTCCCTGTATTTCCATATTCCCATCCAAAAGTCTCTTAAATGCCGTATCAGCCTCCACCACGCACCCTGGCATTGTGTTTCAGGCACGCGCCACCCTCAGTATAAAAAACTTGCCCTGCACATCTCCTTTAAACTTTGTCCCTCTCATCTGAAAACTACACCCTCCTGGGCCTCCTCCATGGCCAGAGTGAGCACCACCAGAAATTGGAGGAGCAGCACCTCATATTCCGCTTGGGCAGTCTGCACCCCAGTGACTTGAACATTGACTTCTCCAATTTCCTGGTAGCTCTTGCTGTCTCCTCCCCTTCCCAGCTCTCCCTCAGCCCTCTGGCTCCTTCTCTTCCTTTCTTCTTCCCGCCCCCCCCCCCCACCCCCACCCTTCATCAGTCTGAAGAAGGGTTTCGGCCCAAAACGTTGCCTATTTCCATCGCTCCATAGATGCTGTTTCACCCGCTGAGTTTCTCCAGCACTTTTGTCTACCCTCTAGTACTTGATGTTTCCATCCTGGAAAAAAGGTTCTCACTGTCTTCCCTATCTATGTCCTTCAGAATTTTATAAACTTCTTTCAGGTCTCCTCTCAACCTCCAGCATGCCGGAGAAAACAATCTAAGTCTGTCCAACCTCTACCTGTAGTTAATACCTCCTAAATCCAGGCAGCATTCTGGTAAAAACAAAAAGCTGGGGTAACTCAGCGGGTCAGGCAGCATCTCTGGAGAAGAGGAATAGGTGACGCTTCAGACCGATGAAAGGTCTCGACCCGAAATGTCACCTATTCCTTTTCTCCAGAGATGCTGTCTGACCCGCTGAGTTACCCCAGCTCTTTGTGTCTATCTTCAGTTTAAACCAGCATCTGCATCCTGGTAGACCTCCTCTGCCCCCTTTCCAAACCTTCCACATCATTCCTCTAATGTGGCCAGAACAGAAACACAATACTTCAAATGCAACCTAACCAAAGACTAAAGCAGAAATGAAATGTGTTTCCCATCAATTTCCCCATGAGGTTTAATGCAAATCGTCTGTTACCATCCACCTATCCCTTATGTGGCCTTATCCTCCCCCCTCCCCCCCCTCATCATTCTTCCAGCTCCCACCCCCCTTCCTCACTACAATCAGTCTGAAGAAGGGTCTTGACCCAAAACGTCACCTATTCCTTCTATCCAGAGATGCTGCCTGTCCCGCTGAGTTATTCCAGCTTTTTGTGCCTATCTTCAGTCTGAAGAAGGCATCCAAGCAGAAACATCACCTGTCCATGTTCTCAAGAGATGCTGCCTGACCGGTTGAGTTTACTCCAGCACTTTGTAGTCTTTTTTTTACCAAATAAACCAGCAACTGCAGTTCCTTGTGTCTATATTCCACAGTTGTCCAGTTGAGATAGACCAGTGTTTAAATCTGAGAACCTCCTACTTTCTTTAGTGGAATTGCTAACCAAACATGGAAGTGAATTCAGTATGAGTCTTTTATGTTGGCTCGTGAAGCAGTCACCAGTTACTTCCCCTCCCCTCTTTGTCTGAATTTATAGCTGACTCTCTTCTGAATGTTACCATTAAATTTGTATGCACTCTCCTTATCTGCTTGCACCACTGGCCATCACAGCCTTACAGATCGTAAAATATCGCTACATTTAAAAAAAATCTCGGCATTGCTCCAATTACCTTTAATCTGTGTCCTTTGATTACCACCCCTCCTACCAGTGGAAACTGTTTCTCCTGATCTATCCTCTCGTAAATTTGAATGCCTCAGTCACATCTCCCTTAACTCTCGTTGCTTCATGGAGGACACTAGTAGTGTCGCTAGTGTCTCCACATAATGTTATTAACCCACTTCTGAGTGTTATGGCCCTGTCCCACGGTACGAGTTCATTCCAAGAGCTCTCCCGAGTTTAAAAAAAATCACGCTCGTGGTAAGCACGGAGAATGAACGTAGCGGGTACGTCGGAGCTCGGGGACGTCTCTTAGAGGCTCGTAACCCTAACGGCAGGCACTCGGGAAGACTCGCTAACGGCAGGTAAGCTCGGGAAGACTCGTGAAGATTTTTCAACATGTTGAAAAATGTCCACGCGAGCCCCGAGTACCGACGAGTGGCCATTACCGTAAATCTCCGAGTTCGAATCAGGGCAAACTCGGGAGAGCTCTTGGAATGAACTCGTACCGTGGGACAGGGCCAAATGTGCAAGAAACAGATCCATTCGACAGGGTAGGGCCCTGGGGAGTGTTGTAGAGCAGCGGGTTTGTGGGGTAGAGGTGCATAATTCCCTCGAAATGGCATCACAGGTGGCACAGGTTGGTGGTATCGAAGGCAATTGGCCTTCATTGGTCAGGGCATTGAGTACAGAAGTTGGGACATTATGTTGCAGTTGTCTTTAAGATGGTGGTGAGGCTGCATTTGGAGTATCGCCTTCAGTTTGGTCACCCTGCTGTGGGAAGAATGGCATGAATCTAGCAAGAGTGCACAGGTGTTTATGGAGGATGTGGCCAGAATGAGAGGGCTTGAGCTACAACAAGGGAGGTTGGGAGTTTCTTCTTTCGAGTGTAGGAGGCCAAGGGGTGATCTTATAGAATATAAAATCATGAGAGGAACTGGTAGGATGAATGTACAGAGTATTTTACCCATGGTACGGGAATCAAGAACCCGGGGACATAAGACATAGGTGAGAGGGGTAAGATTTAATAAGAAGTTCAGGGGTAATGTTTCCACTCAGAGGGTGGTGGGTATATTGAATGAGGTAGTTGAGGCAGGTGCTCGAACAGCATTTGAAAGATTCTTTGACAGGCACATTGATTAGAAAGGTTTTGAGAGATATAGACTAAACGCGGGCAAATGGGAACGGATTAGATTGGGCATTTTGGTCGGCATAGATGAGTTGGGCTGAAGGGCCTGTTTCCATGCTGTACAGCTCTCTGACTCCATGACCTGTCGTGGCAAGCTCCATCACTAAAGCTGAGAAACGCCACGATCTGGGAAACAGACACCACTCCAGGCTGTGTCCAGTGGGCCTGAGCTTGGTTCTCTGCGGTTTGGTATTGTAGTGGACTAAAGTGCGTTTTACTTGTACATCCATCTCGACTTTGGACTCCTGAGTGTGTGAGGCAGAAATCCTGCTCCAACCCCCACCAACCCAGGAACACCTCATCATTCCGAACAGCCATGGCTTCAATGTAATCACTACTTTCCAGTTTATTTTTCTTCTTCCTGGGTGAAATTTCAAATGAATGTAATTCACACTCATTCCATTTAAGGAGATTAATTTGTGTGTGGACTTTAGACTCCATGTTCTACTTTCCCTTAACGCAGTCTCTGATCTAGTTTATATTCAAACCATTGCATTGCAGATTATTTTACCAGTGTTTTTTATGGTGGACACAAAAGTGCCGAGACGCACCTTTGATCAACATACCTTCCGTATCACGTGGCCAGAAGGCAGAATAATGCCATTTAACTTTCTAATGTTGCCAACAAAAGAACTGGTTTTATCCTTGTTTCAACTCTCTATGATCAATTCTATCCTACACACTAGGGGCAAGTTACACAGAGGCCAATGAACCTACAAACCTGCAAGTCTGGACTGCGGGTGGAAACTGTAGCACCTGGAGAAAAAACTCACGTGGACACAGGGAGAAGGAAACACTCCGTACAGACAGCACCCGCAGTCAGGATCCAACCTGGGTCTCTGGCGTTGCAAAGGGCCTGTCCAACGAGCATGCGAACTGCATGCGGCAAGCGCGACCAAAAGGGCCGGTCCCACATGCATGCGCCTGCATGCGACAAGCGCGACCTAACGTGGTTGCTTGAGCCGTACGGCACGCGGCAAGCGCGACCAAACCAGAAGCGGGAGCCGCGCGGAGGTTGAGTGAGTCACACGGTGTCGAGGCGGCTGAGGGCCGGCAGGCCGTTGCCGCGCGGAATTTTTAAACACGGTCAGTTTTTCGGAGCCCCGCGCGATGTCGGGACCAGCTCCACACAACTCCATACGGCTCCGGCGATTGAAGTGGGACCGGCCCCGCGAGGCCGTACAGCTCAAGCGACCACGTTAGATCGCGCTTGCCGCATGCAGGCGCATGCTGGTGGGACCGGCCCTTTAGGTTGCGCTTGCCGCATGGAGTCGCATGCTCGTGGGACAGGCCCTTAAGGCAGCAACTCTACCACTGCGCCACCATGGGAAACTGAGATGAGAAACTCATCTCAGATAAGAAACTCAATTTCCAATGGTGCAGAGTACCCGTCAAAAGAAAAAGGAAAGTCGAGGGGTAACGTTGAAGTCCCGTCAGTCTTTTTTTTTAAAAAACCTGAAGTTTGTGAAAGAATGGAAAGTGACAGCCTTCAGGTCCTGGGAAAGAAAGAACTAGAGTGGTAGATGTTTCGATGTAGAGAGGATGTAGACATGGAGATCTTGCACTAGAATAACAACACAAACAAGAATAACTTCCATTGATGCAGCTCTTCACATGAACATTATCAAACAAAAATCAACGCTTTTGCTGGAGGTAACCTAAAGTTGAGTCAAGGACGATAGATCCAATAGCAACAAATACATTAACGGCAGCTCCTTCATCGAGCATGTAGAGCTTCTGGAGAAAAGGATTCACAGTATTGTGTTCGATTCTTGGCATCATGTTATAGGAACGATGCTGTCAAGGATTGAAAAGACTAGGCTTGTATTCACTGGAGTTTAGAAGGATGAGGGGGATCTTATAGAAACAGATAAAATTATAAAAGTACTGGACAAGCTAGATGCAGGAAAAATATTCCCAATGTTGGGCGAGTTCAGAACCAGGGGCCACAGTCTTAGAATAAAGGGGAGGCCATTTAAGACTGAGGTGAGAAAAAACGTTTTCACCCAGAGAGTTGTGAATTTGTGGAATTCCCTGCCACAGAGAGCAGTGGAGGCCAAATCACTGGATGGATTTAAGAGATAGTTAGGTAGAGCTCTCTAGGGGCTGGTGGAATCGAGGGATATGGGGAGAAGGCAGGCACGGGTTATTGATTTGGGACGATCAACCATGATCACAATGGATGGCGGTGCTGGCTCGAAGGGCAGAATGGCCTCCTCCTGCACCTATTTTCTATGTTTCTATGTTTCTAAGCTGGAAAGGGTACAGAGAAGATTTACGAGGATGTTGCCAGGACTATAGGGTCTGAGCTGTCATGAGAGGTTGAGTAGGCTGGGACTCTATTCATTGTAGCACAGGGGGATGAGGGGTGATCTTATAGAGGTGTATAAAATCATGAGAGGAATAGATCGGGTAAATGCACCGAGCCTCTTACTCAGAGTAGGTGAATCGAGGACCAGAGGACACGGGTTTAAGGTGAAGGGGAAATGATTTAACAGGAATCTGAGGGGTAACTATTCCACACAAATGGGGGTGGGTGTATGGAACAAGCTGCCAGAGGAGGTGGTTGAGGCAAGGACTATCCCAACGTTTAACAAACAGTTCGACAGGTACAGGTTTGGAGGGATATGGACCAAACGCGGGCCGGTGTGGGCAGGTTGGGCCACGCTGTATCACTCTATGACTAAAAGGCGAGATACGATGATCAGAACGATGATCAGAGGAACCACGTGGTTGTGGCAACTATGGCGTGAGAGGAGAACGCTCGTCAAATGAGGTCTTCCTTCCCTAGGAGAGCTAGAGTTGTTATATTGAAGCAAATAAGGTCCAGGTGGAGTGAACATTTGTTTGAGGTTCAGTTTAGTTTAGAGATACAGTGCCGACCAGCGATCCCCGCACATTAATACTATCCTACACCCACTAGGGACAATTAAAAAAAATGTTTTTTTAAGTTCGCATTTACCAAGCCAATTAACCTACAAACCTGTACATCTTTGGAGCGTGGGAGGAAAGCGAAGATCTCGGAGAAAACCCACGCAGGTCACGGGGAGAACGTACAAATTCCGTACAGACAGCACCCGTAGTCGGGATTGAACCCGAGTCTCCGGCGCTGTATTCGCTGTAAGGCAGCAACTCTACCGCTGCGCCACCGTGACCACCGAACGGGATCATTGGCAAATGGGAAAAGTTAACGTTTTGTGGGAAACTATAGAAAGGGGACGTGAGAGGAATGATTAATATCTGAGCTAATCATTGCTTGTTGGAGTGGTGGGGATAGGCTTTCAAGGGTGAATGACACTTGAGAGAGAATAATTAGCAGGGCCATGGGAAAAGATCAGGGGAAAAAAGACTGGTGGTGTTTTTATACTAGAAGCTATCGTAGACTTAATGGGACAAGCAGCTTTCTTCTTTGCCGCATGGGTTCTTTGATTCTAAGATTCGTTGTAAGTGTTCCAGGAAAGCTTGGTGATGTGAAAGCATATTCATATTTAGGATGCACAAGGAACTGCTGATGCTGGAATCCTCAGTGAAACACAATTCAGCGGACTGAGTATGGAACGGCACAAAAGGACGGGATAACCCAACGTTCAAAGCCATGTCCCACTGCGCGAGCTCATTCAAAGAGTTCTCCCGAGTTTGCCTTGATTTGAACTCGGAGATTTACGGTAATGGCCACTCGTCGGTACTCGGGGCACTCGTGGACATTTTTCAACATGTTGAAAAATCTTCACGAGTCTTCCCGAGCTTACCTGCCGTTAACGAGTCTTCCTGAGTACCTGCCGTTAGCGTTACGAGCCGCTAACAGACATCCCCGAGCTCCGACGTACCCGCTACGTTAATTCTCCGTGCTTACCACGAGTTCGATTTTTTTTTAAACTCGGGAGAGCTCTTGAATGAACTCGTACACTGGGACAGGGCCATCAGGCAGCATCCCGAGAGAACATGGATAGGAGGCGTTCCGGGTTGGGACCCTTCTTCAGACTGATTGCAGGGGCTGGGGGAAAGAAAGCCAGAAGAGGTGGAGGGGGCAGGGCAAAGCATGGCAGGTTATAGAAGTTGTATCGAAGTTGGGACATTGCGACACAGTCGTGCAATACGTTGGTGAGACCACACTTGAGGTATGGCGTTCCTTTTGATCACCACTGTCAGAAGAAGGGTTTCGGCCCGAAACGTTGTGGGTCTGAAGAAGGATTTCAGCCCCAAACGTTGCCTATTGTCTTCGTTCCATAGATGCTGCTGCGCCTGCTGAGTTTCTCCAGCACTTTTGTCTACTGTCAGAGGAAAGATGGGAAAAGTGCAGAGAAGATTTACCAGGATGTTGCCAGGATTCGAGGACCTGAGCTGCAGGGAAAGGTTGGGAAAGCTTGGACTTTTCTCTTTGGAGTGCAGGAAGCTGAGGCGTGATCTTATCGAGACGTACAGAATCATGAGTGGAATAGATAGAGTGAATGCACAGAGCCTTTTCACCCAGTGTGAAGGGAATCAAGAACCAGAGGGCAATGGTTTCAGGTGAGAGGGGAAAGGTTTAATAGGAACCTGAGGGGCAAATTTTTCACTCAGAGCTGCCAGAGGAGGTAGTTCAGGCAGGTAGTATGAAATGATTTAAAAGACACTCGAATAGGTACATTGATAGGAAAGATTTAGTGGGACATAGGACAAGCATGGGCAAATGGGACTAGCTTAGATAGGGCATCTCGGTTGGTATGGACAGGTTGGGCTGAAGGGCCTGTTTCCATGCTGTATGACTCTATGACAAAGCACTGAAGGAACCCAATGGGCCAGGCAGCATCCGTGGAGGGAATAGACCGACGATATTTCGGGACCCTTCCCATAGACTCGCGTTTGAGAGCATGTTTACGACGCTCGTGCCTGTAACTTGAGAGATGCGGCCAATTCACGAGGAGATGAAGCTGTTGAGCAGTGAGTCTGTAAGCGTGGCCCGCACAGGAGAGTCAGACGCTGGTGTAAGTCAGCAGCTCACGTCGATCTCTGGGCCCCCGCCGGGTGTTTACATGATTGGAGATAATCGGACTGAACCCCATGCAGAGTCGCGGACTATCTGACCTTGGCATCCCACGGCTAGAAAGAGAATTGAACAGAGGAGAATGAGGTGATTTGTGCTGTCCAGACAAGTTATTGCTGTCCGTGATAATTCCCTCAGGGAGAATGCTTACTGGCCAACCCAATCCCCATAATATATTGTTGTATCCCGTGTGATATGCAGTAAATATTCGTGACATGGGGAAATGGAGATGGCGGGAGCGATAAACAAGTTGGGGTCACGGTGAGGTTGAAACTGGGTGGGTATTGTGTGAATTTCTTTCCGACACATTCCACTGCTTATAATATTTTCAGTCTCTCTGGCAGAAGCGCACGGCCATTGATTATGACCTCCCATTACCCACCATCGCTAATTTACACCTATTGTTCCTTCTTCATCATCCACGTCGCCTTTAGTTATGTTAGTGTACCCCCCCACCCCCCGTCCCATCATCTCTCCAAGGCATGAATTTGTTGACCAGGTGTCACCTTCGACGGTGAATATTTCCTGAGCTAATCGACCATAGAAGGTGCGGCGCGGCACGGCGGCGCAGCAGTAGAGTTGCTGCCTCACTGCGCCGGAGACCCGGGTTCCATCCGGACTGCGGCTGCTGTCTGTACACAGTTTGTACGTTCTTCCCGTGACTGGCGTGGGTTTTCCCCGGGTGCTCCAGTTTCCTCCCACACTCCAAAGACGTGCAGGTTTGCAGGTTAATTGACTTTGGTAAAATTGTAAATTGTCCCCAGTGTGTGTATGGGGGGGGGGGGGGGCAATTGGGCGGGGATTGCTGGTCGATGCGGGCCCGGTGGGCCGAAGGCCCTTTTTCCGTGCTATGTCTAAATATAAATAAATGAAAACTAAAAATAAGCAAAGCCTCACAATCTTGCCTGCCCCTATATAGAGGCATTAACTGTTTCTGCTCTTATAGCAGGGCTTGCTGAGATGATGTAGAACCAAGATCGTAGCCGATTCCTTCTCAACTCCCTCTCTGGGTATTATAGAGATGGTAGGGTTGCCGTGACTTTGAACCTGAGATAGAAATTCAGGATGGACACAAAAGGCTGGAGTAACTCAGCGGGACAGGCAGCATCTCTGGAGAGAAGGAATGGGTGACGTTTTGGGTCTAGGCCCAACTCTGAAGAAGCGTCTCGACCCAAAACGTCACCCATTCCTTCTCTCCAGAGATGCTGCCCGTCCCACTGAGTTACTCAAGCTTTTTGTGTGTATCTTCGGTTTAAAGCAGCATCTGCAGTTTCTTCTTCCACAAAGAAATTCAGGATCTTTTTCACCAAGCTACAAACCCACTGCTCAATTGCTTAAATTTAGTTTAGTTAGAAACATAGAAGTGTAGAAAAATAGGTGCAGGAGTAGGCCATTCGGCCCTTCGAGCCAGCACCGCCATTCAATATGATTATGGCTGATCATATAAAATCAGTACCCCATTCCTGCTTTTTCACCGTATCACAATTCCTTTAGCACTAAGAGCTAAATCCAACTCTCCCTTGAAAACATCCAGTGAATTGGCCTCCACTGCCTTCTGTGGCAGAGAGTTTAGAGACAGTGTAACGGAACAGTAACTTTGGAGTGTGGGAGGAAATCAAGGCACGAGGAGAAAATCCACTTGCTCACAGGGAGAATGTGCAAACTCCGTAAAGACAGCACCTGTAGTGATGATCCAACCTGGGTATCTGATGCTGTAAGGCAGCAACTCTACCGCTGCGCCACTGTGCCGTCTGATAGATTGACCACAGCTCACAAGCAGAATGAATCAAACTCATTTAAACACTTGCAGAGGCATTTCGGTCCGAGTGAAACAAAAACACTGAGAGGCGATGAATTGAAAGAAGTAAAATGAAGACTTGCATTTATATAGCGCTCTGCACTGCCCTCAGGTGTATCAGCGGCCAATTAATCACATGTAGTCTCAGTGCGATGTGCTAAATGTTCCATGTTAAACCTTCAGATTCAGTGTTCAGGGAATAGTAATGGTTGCTAATTCACCATTAAGGCATCACTACTATGCCCGGCCCTACCCACGACTGAATACAGGCCAAGTTACAAAGCAATAATCAGAAATGATGCCTCTTATTTGTTATTCAGTAATGGTGAGGCCATGGTATCAGCAATCCCGATGCCCCATTAAATGGTCAGTGAACTCAATGTAGAATGTATTTTTTTTTTAGATCAGTATACCTTGATCAGTACGGGTGTCAGGGGTTATGGGGAGAAGGCAGGAGAATTGGGTTAAGAGGCGAAGATAGTCCAGATATGATTGAATGGCGGAATAGACTTGATGGGCCGAGTGGCCTAATTCTGTTCCTATCACATGACTTTATGAGTTTATGAACATCAGTCACTTAGCTGCTGAAGGAACTCATAAGTTCATAACACTGAGGAGCAGAATTAGACCATTCGGCCCATCGAGTCTGCTCCGCCATTCGTTTATGGCTGATCTATTCTTCCCTCTCAACCCCATTCCCCTGCCTTCTCTCCGTTGCCATTGACACCCTTAATTGTATTTATATATGGTACATCTGATCGGTTTGGATAGTTTCGTTTCGTTTATTGTCACGTGTACCGAGGTACAGTGAAAAGCTTTTTCTCCAATTTAGTTCAATAACCTCTTGCATGTCACCTTATCAAAGGTTTTCTGACAATCCAGACTGAAGAAGGGTCTCGACCCGAGACGTCAGCCATTCCTTCTCTTCAGAGATGTTGCCTGTCCCGCTGAGTTACTCCAGCTTTTTGTGTCTACCTTCGGTTTAAACCAGCATCTGCAGTTCCTGCTTACACATTTACCTTCTCGAGCCATCTCTTCCAAAACCTTGAGAAGCAGGTCACCATGATGAGCTTTCAGTCTCATTAATTTCGACAGCAATTTTTTTTAACTAACGTTAACTTCAACTCCTCGATCACCACATAAGCTATTGTTCTCCAGTGAGTAAAGTAGGATTGGTGTAAATTGGTTGCTTAATATGTGTAGGAAGGTACTGCAGATGCTGGTTTACAACCAAGATAGACCCAAAAAGCTGGAGTAACTCAGCGGGACCGGCAGCATCTCTGGAGAGACGGAATGGGTGACGTTTCGGGTCGAGACCCTTCTTCAGGCTGAGAGTCAGGGGAAAGGGAAACGAGAGATATAGACGGTGATATAGAGAGAGATATATAACAAATGAATTAAAGATATGCATAAAAAGTGACAATGATAATGGATAATATTAGCTAGAAGATGGAGGCGCAGGCAAGCAACGAGAGGGGACTCGACCCGAAACGCCACCAATTCCTTTTCTCCAGAGATGCTGCCTGTCCCGCTGAGTTACTCCAGCTTTTTGTGTCTATCAACAAGAAGTCTATTGTTCTCTGAGCAAGTTTTCTGAGCTTTCTTCCATCAAGACAGTCATAACATATTTAATTTCACTGTCATTTGCTGATGGTTCCTTTTGTCTTAAGGACCAGGAGGTGGCCGCTGACACAAATCTGTGGGAAGATCTTTGGGTAGGGGCGGCACAGTGGCACAGCTGGTGGAGCTGCTGCCTCACAGTGCCAGAGTCCCGGGTTCAATCCTGACGTCCGCCACTGTCGGTGTGGAGTTTACATGTTCTCTCCGTGACCACGTGGGCTTCCTCCGGGTGCTCCGGTTTCCTTCCAGAGAGTTGGTTTGAATGGGTGATCGATGGTTACCCGTTCACACCTAGGTCATTCGAGCCAGCACCGCCATTCAATATGATCAGGGCTGACCATCCAATATCAGTACCCCGTTCCTGCTTTCTCCCCATATCCCTTGATTCCGTTAGCCCTAAGAGCTAAATCTACCTCTCCCTTGAAATCATCCAGTGAATTGGCCTCCACTGCCTTCTGTGGCAGAGAATTCCACATAATCACAACTCTCTGTGTGGAAAAGTTTTCCCTCTTCTCAGTCCTAAATGGCCTATCCCTTATTCTTAAACTGTCACCCCTGGTTCTGGACTCAGCCAACATGGGGAACTTTTTTCCTGCATCTAGCCTGTCCAGTTGGCCTGGAGCCGCTGGTTCCATGAAGTATCTTTCAATCAATCAAGTGAAACAAGGGATGTGGGGTTACTGCAGGTAAACTCTGATATTATTGAATAGCAGAGTTGCTTCCATTTATTATTTTTATAATCCAATTTTAAGCCTATTGTACTTGAGTTTGACATGATTGTATTAATGTACAGTATTATTCAATTGGATAGCATGCAAAACAAAGCTTTTTACTGTCCTCTGCATTTGCCAAGAATAACCTTAAACCTGAACCATCTATTAAGATGTGGCTGAGCTGTGACTAACACTAAAAGCACCTTAATTCTCTACTTTTTCCCCCCATATTCTTTAGTTAGTTATGATCCAATGCTGCAGTTGAATTGACTTCATGAAAGCTAAACATTGGTGCAGCTGGTAGAGCTGCGGCCTCACAGGTTCAATCCTGACCTCAGTCGTTGTCTGTGTAGAGTTTGCACGTTCACCCTTTGACAGTGAGGGTTTCCTCCGGTATCCTCCCACATCCCAAAGACGTGCAGCCTTGTAGGTTAATTGGCCTTCTGTAAATGGCCCCTCGTGTGTAGGGAGCGGATGAGAATGTGGGATAGTGTAGAACCAGTGTGAGTGGGTGATCGATGGTTAGCATGGACTTGATGGGCAGAAGAGCCTGTTTCCCATGCTGCATCTTTCAATTCAATTCAATCAATTGAACTGCTCCAATGGAATTCCCAACAGTGATGCTGGTTAGGAGGAAAGGAATAGGTGATTCCTTTGATCCTTGGTCCTGTTTCACACCTTTCATTTCCTTATCTATGTACCTCCCACTCACATGACATAAAGAATAAAGAAGGGTCTTGACCCAATAGACAATACAATAGACAATAGGTGCAGGAGTAGGCCATTCGGCCCTTCGAGCCAGCACCGCCATTCAATGTGATCATGGCTGATCATCCCCAATCAGTACCCCGTTCCTGCCTTCTCCCCTTATCCCCTGACTCTGCTATTTTTAAGAGCCCTATCTAGTTCTCTCTTGAAAGGGTGACCCGAAACGTCACCCATTCCTGCTTTCCAGAGGTGCTGCCTGACCTGCTGGGTTACTCCTGCACCTGCACCTTCAGTTCCTTCATACACAATGGGGCTGGTTTGCTGTGTCTATTTAACTATCGCACCATTTTCCTATGGGGCCCACAGTGTGTGTGTGTGTGTTTGCAGCTGTGGCATCAAATCTTCTTTCCCTGACGATTGACTTCACAACTGCCGTCGAGTGCACCCAGGTCACATGAAGCGGCATTTGTGATTCAACGACCCCCCCCCCCCCCCCCGCGCTGTCCACGCGTGTTTAGTGATTAACGTTACTGTGCAATTACAAAACAAAATCACACGTGGCGTAATCTGAATTATTTCTCATCGCCTGTGGCCAGCTGAAGACCCAGGCCTGGAGATGGTAGATGTGTGGAGAGGACGTTTACGCTAGTGGGAGAGTCTAGGACCAGAGGTCATAGCCACAGGATAAAAGGACGGCCCTTTAGGAAGGAGACGAGGAGGAATTAGCCAGAGATTAGGTGAATCTGTGGACTTCGTTGCCACAGAAGGCTGCGGAGGACAATTCAATGGATATTTTTAAGGCAGAGATAGATAGATTTCTCCCACTTCCCCTCTTTTCCCTTCCCCTGCCCCTTCCTTCCTATATCCCGCTAGTTTGACATTTTACTATTTTCCCTCCTTATCTGGCACCCATTTGTCTCCTTTTCACCTCTAGCTTTGATCCACCCATCTTCTAATAAACCCCCCCCCCCCCCCCCACCCCCTTGCCCATATCCACCTATCACTTGCCAGGCTTTATCTCACCCCCACCTCTTTATCAGCTTTCTCCGCCCATTTACATTCAGTCTGAAGAAGTGTCCCGACCCAAAATGTCGCCTATCCATGTCCACCAGAGATGCTATGGGACTTGCTGAGTTAGTCCAGCACTTTGTGTCATTTTTGAGTCGTCCACCTCCACAAGTCCCATTTTTTAGATGAAACGCCACATGTTCCTGATGAAAGTAAATTATGACAATGCATTGTTCAAGGAGAAACAGCTAATACCTGAAGCCTATGATTTGGTCATTGGCTATGGAGCTGCTTGTGAGATCTGCAATGTATAAATTGGCCGCGATGTTTCCCACTTAGAAATGGAACTACACTCAAAAGTACTTTGGCTGAGAACTTTATTGCCAAACGTTCTATACATCTGACTCAGCATCTTGTACGCTGTCTCAGAAATGTACTCTGTTGAAATCGATAGAATGAATTTCCAAGGCAGAATAGAACTTGCAACCATTGATATCATCGCAAATGTCACTACCGAGTCTGGTGGATTTATAGGCGTTTATGTACAGCAAAGAACGTTGGGCTTTGTCAAATGTATTTCTTGGAGTTGGTCGTTGATGGTTGAGCCTATAAACACCACAATGCTTGTTGAGATACAAGCGGATATGAACCAGAATTCTGGACAGGCAGTGATGAGGAGGGCATTGATTTATCGGACTCTGTCCCATCAGATCAGAGGGAAATAAAGTAGCTTCATATAACCATATAACAATATAACAATTCATTCTCCTCTTGTCCCCTGATCTCATGCTCTCTACTCCCTACAATGCTTGAGGAATGTACACACGAGGAACTAAGGAACTGCAGATAGACACAAAATGCTGGAGTAACTCAGCGGGACAGGCAGCATTTCCGGAGAGAAGGAATGGGTGACGTTTTGGGTCAAGACCCTTCTTCAGACTTATTCTCAACCTGAAACATCACCCATTCGTTCTCTCCAGAGATGCTGCCTGTGCCGCTGAGTTGGGTTCTTGATTATGCTGGCTGCCTTTTTGAGGCAGTGCCTCCCATAGATCTCTTAGATGATGGGGGCGGGTGGGGGGGGTGGCACTCAGCAGGGCCGGTTCAGAGCAGCTATAGCTCTGGGGTCTATAGTGGTCCAGTGCAGAGTGGAGAGCCAGTGCGATCGCATCTAATAGATCTCTAGTGGTGGTAGACACATTGTCATGTTTCCAGGTTCTTGCTAAGTTAGGAGTTGATACACGCCATAACCAACCTCTCAATGCCTTTCAGTCTGAAGAAGGGTCTCGATCCAAAACGTCATCCATTCCTTCAATCCAGAGATGCTGCCTGGCCCGCTGAGTTACTCCAGCGTTTTGTGTCTCTCACCACGCCACGGATGTTAGTATACTAATTAATACAAAATTATTAACAGTATTATACTTACTTCTATTCACAATGACTGCAATTATGGTGTGGTATTAATGATATGGGGAGATGAATTAGTATAACTGGAAAGCACCTCACGTTATTGACTGAATGTCTGGGTGATTCTGACACAGTTCACTAACACTGTTGTGTTCAATAAATCCTTGGAGAAGTTCTCAGCCACTGATTATTAAGCTGTGGGTACCAGGTAGTACGTGGACGGCTGGAATCTAATGAAGAATATTCAGATGTATGTGTGTAATTGTAAAATCAATGACAAACAGGTTATTCTGACTGCTACCAAAAACCTTGTCTGTGTCTTTGATCCTTCCAGGCTCAATGGTTCCAATTTACTTCTGGCCAGACTCCCATATTATTCCTACAAAAACTCTGGCTCATCCAAAACATGATACCTGTTCACACCATTCACACTTCACCTCTGTGCTTGCTTGCCAACCACTTTTGGTTCTTAATTCTCTATTTAAATCTCATCTTATTTATCTTTAGCAACCTTCTCCATCTCAACAACACTCCACAAGCTCTGCTCCCTTCCCATTCTGTTCTCTCTTACGTTTTTTACTTTACTTTAGCTTAGAGATACAGTGCAGAAAGGGGCCATTCGGGCCACCGACTCCCCCCCGAACCCCGAACGCTAGCACTATCCTATACACAATTTCATTGCCAAAGCCGATTAACCTACAAACCTGTACGTCTTTGGTGTGTGGGAGGTAACCACAGCACCCGGAGAAAAGCCACGCCATCACAGGGGGAACGTACAAACTTCATACAGACAGCACCCGTAGTCAGGATTGAACCCGTGTCCCTGGCGCTGTAAGGCAGCGACTACCGCTGCCCTAACGTGCCGCCTCTTTCTTCCTCTCTGCAAAGGGAAATCATACTTTATGCTGTTTCAGGTCAGTTCGGGGGGAGTTCCCCCGCCACGGGTACCATGTTATCCCGTGCTACCTGCTTCATGGTCGGATAGTCGGCAACTAAACCGTCTCCCCTACCTGGTTTGCCAGGTGAGGAGGGGGCTGTGGATCCCCAGCAGGACCAAAAACAAAACCTGTCAAAGGGCGGATGAGCTTCTAGCGAGCCAACGGCCATCCACACTTCAGTAGAAGTTGCGATCACTGTCGTACATAGCATTGTAAGGAATTCTTCTTCTTCTTGCGTATGGCGTGCACAGCCTAAAGTTGTAGGACAACTTGTTCTATTTGATCTTATTTGATTGTGCACGCCGGGTTGATTGCATTCGTCGAAACAGGACAGACCACGTGAAGGTTGCAATCTCCCACCCCATTGTAAGGAATGATGATAAGGCACACACACCAAAATCCTGTACTTCCAGCAGCGGAAGTCCGCAGGAACTAGAGGACAGAGATGTGTGGTGCGTCCGTCACTGTTCCCATCGGAAACCAGCACCACTGCGTCGCTAATGTTTGCAACGATGATGAATGAATGATGCATGCTGTTTGGGTCCTCACTTCTTGCTACCCCCTTTTCATTCACCTCTCTGATCCTTCATGCCCTTAAATTTTGCTAAAATACTTTTTCTTTCATACCAACCATCCCCCAGCGTATACAATGACACTCGATTTGTGCCAATAATGTTTGTGTAAAGAGCTATGAGATGTTTCCACCAGATTGCAGTGTAATATGTGTCTGGACTGCTGAGTCCAAATGAGAGGTTTAAATAGTCAATGCATGGAATAACAGGCGATGGAAGTGGAGCCTTTTTTAAGGCCGAGATAGATAGATTCTGGAATAGTATGGATGTCAGTCAGGGGTTATGGGGAGGAGGCAGGAGAGTGAAGTGGAAAAGTGAGATCAGCCATGATTGAATGCTGAGTTGACTTGATGGGCCGAATGGTCTAATTCTGCTCCTATCACATGAATTTATGAGTTGGAGGCTAACATTAAATCCAATTGAAAAGTGGAGATAGTTGAAATATAGAATAATGGATATATTCGAGGAGTGTAGATAGTGTATATATAGGATGACAGAAATATGAGAATGAATTACTGTCCAGAATCTAATTGAAGGATTAGATTGGTTTATATATGGTAGAGTGGGCGACTGCGAGTGAGATTTAGACTGGGATTTAATCGCGGGTTTGAATGAAATCAAAATCTGGAAGCTTGAGTTGTGAGCAGATTATAACAGCCAACAGAAGCTCTCAATTAGATCATTGCCTTGAAACCTGTGTTATTTTACACTGTAACTTTCACAGGGTAGTTTAACTCTTCTTTTGGTTGGCAGCTAACTGAAGCTGCCTCGAAACTTCCTTGAGATAAGAATGATGAAGTACTCCTTCAAGCTTTATGGATTTTGTTTAGTTTCGTTTAGTTTAGAGATACAGAGTGGAAACAGGCCCTTCAGCCAACCAAGCCCGTGCCGACCAACAATCACCCCTTACACTAGCACACCAGGGCCAATTTGCAAATTTACCGAAGCCAATTAACCTACAAACTTGAACATCTTTGGAGTGTGGGAGGAAACCGGAGCACCCAGAGAAAACCCTCGCGGTCACAGGGAGAACGTGCAAACTCTGTACAGACAGCACCCTAGTCTGGATCAAATCCGGGTCTCTAGTGCTATTAGACAACTCTACCGCTGGATCAATGTACCGTGGAGAAAGGTTGGATTCTGTTTCTGCGCTGGTTTGTAGTAATATCTCTGACCCAGTATTTTGAATTCTTAAACTTATATATAATGGATAATAAACATTGCTGTCTGTGGACGGTACTAATTGACTGTGCCACAATCCCAAAGCACATCTCTTAGAGCTGGACAACCTACAAAGCAGCACTGACGATATCCTACCAATCTCTTCAGTAACTTCAATTCTTCCAGGGCCAAGACCTCCAGTTTAGTTAAATGCGTTTAATGTATTTTACATGGTCATGCTCTGCATCCATCATACAGTATGAAGTGTTTACCAAGATGCATGGGGAGGCACGGTGGCGCAGCGGGAGAGTTGCTGCCTTACAGCGCCAGAGATCTGGGTTCAATCCTGACTACGGGTGCTGTCTGTATGGAGTTTGTACGTTCTCCTCATGACCTGTGTGGGTTTTTTATCCAGATTCTCCTGTTATCCGGCCACACTCCAAAGACGTACAGGTTTGTAGGTTAATTGGCTTCGGTAAAATTGTAAATTGGCCCTGGTGTGCTAATGTAAGGGGTGATTGTTGGTCGGCACGGGCTTGGTTGGCTGAAGGGCCAGTTTCCACTCTGTATTTTGGTAAAAATTATGCATTATAAATTGTTCCTAGTGTGTAGGATAGTGTTAGTGTACGGGGTGATCGCTGGTCGGCACAGACCCGGTTGGCCGAAGGGCCAGTTTTTTCGCACTGTGTCTCTGAAGTCTAAAGTGTAAAGCTGCACAAATAGAATAGCCCTTTTAAAGAGCTGGAATTGGAATGAAGGGCTGAATGGCCTACGGTCCTCTAATTCTCTCGCTGGTTTGACATTAGCATGGAATTCCCACCACAATGGTTTTGTGTCAGTGGGACTGGAGCCACCAAATTGCCCAGGTGCTTGTATCATGGTGCCTCTACCCACAGAGACCAAGGTCAACACAAATTACTTTGACCACTTGAACCGTCTCATGGGAGCCACAGAACCACATCGCTGGGCTATCAGGCACTCCTCCCCTGGCTTTGCCCAGAGAGGGCGAAGGGCCCTGGATCGGACAGGGATTAGTGTCACACAGCAGTGAGCAGGTGTGCCTCAGCTGTCCCTAGAGGAGGCCTCGCCTGTAGGAGACAATGCAGACAGATGGCCTGGGGAAGAGAGAAAATCAGAATCATCCCATTCCTTGCCAAAACAACAAACAAGAAACTCTTTGATATGCAGCATGTAGGATATTATTCAGAATAGAGGAATGCAAAAGCGCATCGATCAAACTTTGGGATAAATATAAGACCTGGTGGATTTCTTCTGTGAGTTTAGAGAGAGCGAGAGAGAGAAAGAGAGTCAGAGAGCGAGAGTCAGAGAGAGAAAGAGAAAGAGAGTCAGAGAGAGAGAGAGAGAGAGACAGTGGGAGAGACAGACAGAGGCTACACGAGAGACAGACAGACAGGGAGGGAGAGAGAGAGGTGCAGAGAGAGAGAGACAGAGAAAAACATGTTGTCCTTTTCCTGTTGATGGCAAAAAGCAGCAAAAGGAAAATGTTACTCTGTGTCTGGCCAGCGGGTCTAATCTGAGTTATACATCTTCCTTATGGTACAAGGCCAAAGATGAAAACAATCATGCGAATGATTCAAAGTTCATGAAAATCAAGCTATGGCTCCTTGTCTGAGGGGGTCAAATGAGGGGTCACCATTAAGCACTTCCAGGTCAGGTCTATAATCAGGGTTGCAGCCATCGTAGCATTCCGCCTTTTCTCTTTCAACTCCGTGTTTAGACCCCTGGAGTTGATTGGCCACTTTATGTTGTTTTTTTAATCTCTGAGAAGAGGCCCCCATCACTGTTCTTTGGTGAGATTTTGGTTCATGCAGCCCCAGTCTCAGAAACCAGCTGCTGGGAAGAGTCAAGTCAAGAGTGTTTAATTGTCGTATATGTACTGACAATGGAACAATGGGATCCTTCCTTGCTGCAGCTTAACGGGCCCTGCTGTCTGTTACTGTTAACGCAATAGTCAAGTGTTTTATTGTCATATGTCCCAGATAGAAAAATTAAATTCTTCCTTGCAGCAGCATCACAGAATATGTAAACATAGTACACTGTGAACAATATAATAAACGAGAGAGAAAAAAAAGTTCAGTGTGTGTATGTACGTACTCACAAATACACATATATAGATCATATATATATATACACACAATTATACACACATATACATACACGTACACACACACACACACGTACACACACGTACACACACACACATGTACATACACACACGTACACACACACACACATACACACGTACACACACACGTACACACACACGTACACACACACACGTAGAAACACACACATGTAAACACACACACACACACGTACACACACACACGCGTACACATACACACACATACCCACACACACATGTACACACACACTCAAACACTCACACACACACTCACACACCCACAGATTCACACACACGTACACTCAAAATACAAACAACAATAACACGTTGTATATCGTAATCAAGAATACACTAAATGAATAACTGTGATACCAGATAACCTGTATAATAATGCAAAAAAACAGTCTATAGCGCGACCAACGACACAGTCCATAGAAGTTCATAGTTGTTGAGGTTAGTGTTGTGTAGCGTTGCAGAGCCTGATGGTTGCTGGACAGAAGCTATTCTTGAACCTGGTGGTCACCGTTTTGGTTTGGTTTAGTTTATTGTCATGTGTGCCGAGATACAGTGAAAAGCTTTTATTTGTGGCCCGCCATCCAGTCAGCAGAAAGACTGCCCATGATTACAGTTGAGCCATTCTCAGCCTCCTGTGACTTCCTCCTGATGCTGGAGTAAAATGAGAGTGTGGCCAGGGTGGTGTGGGTCTTTGACGATGCTGCCTGCCATTATGAGGCACTGGTGGGGAACAGTTTGCATCGATAGGTCTTTGTGTCAGCTGGCACATTCAGGAATGGTTCTAATACATCAGTGACGTGTGTTTGACATCTAGCCAGATCCGATCTGTTCAATCGTGGATATTCTTCCCTTCTTAGTCCAAGGGCTGATGGACTCACAATATTAGCCTTCTAACTCAGTTTAGAGATTAAGAGCAAATGGGCAAAAATGTGCAAATTGTGCCCATTTGATGTGTTCCCCTTTTGGCTGGGTGCTGGCACATGTTAAGTTGCTTTCATTGTAACCTTCCCTCTCTCCCCCACACAGCCTGTTTGTGATCCTTTAATCTTCCGTCAAACTGTTCTATGAGTGCGATATTTGAATCGACCATTCGCAAATGCTTCAGACGCTCGGTGGCCGGGGGTGAGAAGGTGGGATGTTTTGACGTGTGGCACTCACCAAGTGCCTGGCAGGAGTTTATTCATCGGAGAACGGGCTTGGGATAAATCCGCTGTCCGATGAGCAGTTGCCATGAACATTGAAAAACTCCTCTTGAACATTGGCCTGGTTTGTGCCTTTACTTCATCTCACAGTGAAGGATGAGTACAGATGGCCACAGATGGATGGAGATGGCTTTTAGTACTTGGATGGGTGAAGCACTCGAACAGAATGTACAAAACAGCAATGAGTTCTCTTCATGAGTCCAGCATCTCTGACTAATGCAACCTCCGATAACATCGAAGCTGTAGTAAAATGGCAAAGTTCATGGGATGGGAAGAGAGAAAAGGTTATTACCTCAGCATTTGACGTAGTATCATTATTAATATCTTCTGGTGGTTTACACTGGGGTTGGGTATATTATTGTCACATGTACCGGGGTACAGTGAAAAGCTTTTGTTTGCGTGCCGTCCTATTAAATCAGATACTACTATACATGAATACAATCAAGCCAACCTCAAGTTCCACAGGTAGAGCAAAGAGGAAGATACAGAATGCAGAATATAGTTCTCGGCATTGCGTGTCTTCAAAAGAGGGGAAAAAGCTGTTCCTGTGTGTGGCGCTGTGCGTTTTCAAACTTCTGTGTCTTCTTCCCAACCCTTCATTCACACAGAAAATAAAAGACTCCATCAGCTAAGGTCAGTTCGAGCTTTCACCAAAGATAAGTTCAGGCCATGGCTGAAAATGAATTGGCCCCCGCGGTGTGTTGGCGATCTTGCCATGGATGGAAGGGGCAAGGGCAAGAACTGCAGACACATCACCAATGCACCACTGTAAGTTCACAAGTTATAGGGGTAGAATTAGGCCATTCGGCCCATCGAGTCTACTTGCCATTCAATCATGGCTGATCTCTGCCTCCTAATCCCATTTTCCTGCCTTCTCCCCATAACCCTGACACTCGTTCTAATCAAGAATTTGTCTATCTCCTGCCTTAAAAATATCCACTAACTAGGCCTCCACAGCCCTCTGTGGCAACGAGTTCCACAGATTAACTACCTTCTGACTAAAGATGTTCCTCCCCGCCTTCTTTCTAAAAGAGCGCCCTTTAATTCTGAGGTTGTGACCTCTGGTCCTAGACTCTCCCACCAATAGAAACATCCTCTCCACATCCACTCTATCTATGCCTTTCATTATAAGTTTCATAGAAACATAGATACATAGACAATAGGTGCAGGAGGAGGCCATTCGGCCCTTCGAGCCAGCACCGCCTTTCAATGTGATCATGGCTGATCATCCACAATCAGTACCCCATTCCTGCCTTATCCCTTGATGCCGTTAGACCTAAGAGCTCTATCTAACTCTTTGAATGCATCCAGTGAATCGGCCTCCACTGTCTTCTGAAGCAGAGAATGACACAAATTCACAACTCTCTGTGTGAAAATGTTTTTCCCTCATCTCAGTTCTAAATGGCCTACCTCTTATTCTTAAACTGTGGCCCCTGGTTCTGGACTCCCCCAACACCGGGAACATGTTTCCTGCAATTGGCGTTTCAATGAGGTCCCCCCATCAACCTTCTAAACTCCAGCGTGTAGAGGCCCAGTGCTGTTAAGCCGCTCGTCATATGAACGAGTCGATATGAGTAAGCAAGTCGGAGAAAAAAAATCAAAACCGGCATTTGCAAGAAAAAAGTAACGATTTGTTTGAATACTTGGTTTTTAATTTATCACAGATGTGGGAGAAACAGCTTGTTTGAGTACGCAAGGCTGCTAGAAGCTGGAACACAGCTGCTGAATACATCGTGGAGCTGACAACCCAAAATGCTAGACTATATTAAGGCTGGGCATAAATTTATTGTAAACCAGACATCATTTTAACTACCACAGGGTAAGCACACAGTTATTTGCAAACTGCCACCCTTCAGCCTTAATGACTATACAATTATTATCAAATGTGTTTTCTCAAATGACTGTGAATCCATCTTCTTTATGCAGCTGCTGAGCTGACCAAAGCTATCCCGTAAAATATCAGTGAGTCTTTCCCTTTGTTGTTTGTGATGCAGTTTGTCTGATGGATGAGTTGTGTACCTCAGCCAGGGACAGTGTGCGAGGGGAAGATAGCTGACTCACTGAATGAGAACGTGATATCAGAGGGCTGCCTGGAGTCGTATCTGACATTTTCGCTTTTACTTAATTGACAATCCCGCATCTCCAAGAGACTCGGGCTCGGAATACATCAAAGCTGCAGGAAATGGCAAAAGTCGCAGGAGACACACGGGCATTTGACAAATATATTTCTTGCTTAAAATGTGATAAAATCTATGTGTGTTTGTGTTTTTGTGTATGTGTGTGTGTGCGTATGTGTGTGTGTGTGTGTGTGTGTGTGTTTGTGTTTTTGTGTGAATGAGTGCATGAGTGTGGGTGTGTGTGGATGTGTCCGTGTGTGAGTGTGTATGGATATGTGTGTGGGTGTGTGTGGATGTGTGTGTGGGTATGTGTGTTGATGCGCCTGTGTGTGGGTGTGTGTGGATGTGTGTGGATGTGTGTGTGTGGGTGTGTGTGTGGGTGTGTGTGTGTGTGGATGTGTGTGTGGGTGTAGATGTGTGTGTGTAGATGTGTGTGTGTAGATGTGTGTGTGTAGATGTGTGTGTAAGGATGTGTGCATGAATGTGTGTGTGGATGTGTGTGTGTATCGATGCTTGCGGATGAATGTGTATATGTGTGCGAGTGTATGTGCGTGGGTGGTTGTTTGTGCGTGTGTGGCTGAATATGTGTGTTGTGGAGGGAGTGGAAGGGAGGAAGGCAGATGACTATACCTGTTATGAGTATATGCATGTTTGTATGCAGTGTGTATGTCGCATTGTTTGTGTACACATGCATGTTTGTGTGTACCACTGTGTGAAAAATCTGTTTCGCGTTTGTATGTCTCTGTAAATGTGCACATACCTGTACGTTTGTTTATATGTGTGTTTATATCTGTGTTGATTTCTGACTGTCTGCATGTATGTTTGTCTGTTGGTGTATATGTTTTTAAGTGAGAGTACGTGCAAATATTGTTGTTGTATTTATTTCTAGTTTCATGCCATTATTACTGGTGGTCTACATCACTCAAATAACTAGATGCGGGAATCTTGAACGCAAAGTGCTGGAGTAACTCAGCGGGTCAGGTGGAGGGAATGCTCAGGTGACATTTTGGGTCAGGACCCTTCTTTAGACTGATTGGAATTGGGGGAGGGGGGGGAGAAAGCTGGAAAAGAGGTGGGGTGGAACAAAGCCACCTCTTCCACAGCCAACAATGGACCATTGTGGGCTCCACATTTCCTTGGTCATCGATGTCGGCTCTAATTTTGTTCGGAACCTTTTCATACCTCTAATTTATTTTCCGCCTTGATTCTGAGTCAGAAGTAGGGTCTCGACCCGAAACATCACCTATTTATTCCTTTTCTCCAGAGATGCTGCCTGACCCGCTGAGTTACTCCAGCACTCTGTGTCCTTTTGTGTAAACGGGCATCCGCAGTTCCTCATTTCTGCCTTCTGTTTGGTTACCAACGCTGTTAATAACGAATTCCAGCATCTTCTCTGCGACTGATGTTCAGCTAACTGATTCCGCCCATTCTCCTTTGTTAAGCAGCAGTGTTCGATTTGCAACAGGCATGTTATGTTTACAAAGGCGCACTGCAATTATGCAAACTGGTACCCCACACATTTATTTTGCTTGCTAATGGCTGGTCTGATGGTCCAATCTTTGCCCAGTAAGAGTGATCCAAATTGCTCTGGGCACAGCCCCAAGTAAAAATCACCCCTTGTGGTATGTGCGTAAATCATCCCAGTACCACCCACAGCTGGCATTTAATTATGCATTTTATGCAGCCCTTTTCCAATTCCTTTTGTTTCATGATGAATCTTTAAGTGCCCAAGAAGCTACACTTAAGTTTCCAGCATTACGCCACGAACATTTGACAAATGCTTTCTGACAAGTAATGGAGGCACACCCACTGTGCTCTGTGTAGCGATGCAAACTTGGGATGTTGCCCACACTGAGTCATTGACTCCCCCAGAAGGAGACCGTTTGGCCCATCCAGTCCCTCCTTGCATCTCGCAGAGCCTGATCTGCAGGACCCACGCTCTGGCTTCCGCCCACACAGATCCTCGTAAACCGATCAAAGACCTCAAAGGCCGGCCTGTCTTTGCGTTCCTTCGTACGTGAGTGAAGGTGAAATCCATAAAGAGATGACAGAATAATGGGAATGTAATTTATACGGGGATAACTTCACGGTAACAAGCCCAGACGCTGTATGATGGTGATTGTGGTCTGAATTGTATAAAGGCATGAGAAATAGAACCATAGAACGTAGAACAGTACAGCTCGGGAACAGGCCCTTCAGCCCACAATGTCTGTGCTAAATATAATGCGATGATAAACTGATCTCATCTGCCTGTACGTGATCCATATCCTTCCATTCCCTGCATATCCATTTTCCTATTTAAATGCGACTTAAACACCATTATTTCCGTATTCCGGCGGTGCTAGCATTTAGTTTGAGAGGACTAGAATACAAAAACAGGGATATAATGCTGAGGATTTATAAGACGCTGGTCAGACCACATTTGGAGTATCGTGAGCAATTATCGGACCATATCCAAGGAAGGATACGTTGGCACTGGAGAGGGTCCAGAGCAGGTTTACGAAAATGATCCCAGTAATTAATGAGTTATAGTATGTGATGAGCGTTTGACGGCACTGGGCCTCTACAGTTGTGATTTTGTGGAATTCTCTACCACAGAAGGCAATGGAGGCCGATTCACTGGATGTACTCAAGAGAAAGTTGGATATAACTCTTAGGGCTAACGGAATCGAGGTCTATGGGGAGAAAGCAGGAACGGGGTACTGATTATGGATGATCAACCATGATCATATTTAATGGCGGTGCTGACTCAAGGGGCCAAATGGCCTACTCCTGCACCTATTTTCTCACCTGTTTCTATGCTTCTCCGTTACTCACTGGAGTTTAGAAGGATGAGGGGAGACTTCATTGAAACGCACCGAATAGTGAAAGGCCTGGATAGAATGGATTTGGAGAGGATGTTTCCACTAGTGGGAGAGTCTTTGACCAGAGGTCATAGCCTCAGAATTAAAGGACGTTCCTTTAGGAAGGAGATGAGGAGGAATTTCTTTAGTCAGAGGGTGGTGAATCTGTGAAATTCACTGCCACAGAAGGCTATGGAGGCCAAATCAATGAATATTTTTCAAGGCAGAGATAGATAGCTTCTTGATTAGTACTGGCATCAGGGGTTATGGGGAGAAGACAGGAGAATGGCGTTAAGAGGGAAAGACAGATCAGCCAGGATTGAATGGAGTTGATGGGCTGAATGGCCTAATTCTGCTCCAATAACTTATGAACTTGCGAATCATTGTGTCTGCATTCACCAGCGCTCCTGGCAAAGTGTTGCAGGCATCCGCCACTCTCTGCGCAAAAAAAAAATCTGCCCCGCACATTCCCAGGAGATGGTGGCCCGGCCCCTTGTGCCTGCTCTGCTCTTCAAAAAGACCACAGCTGATCTTTTATCCCCACGCAACATTCCTGCACTAACCTGATATCCCTTGATTCATTTAATGTCCAAAAACCCATTAATCTCTGTCTTGGATGCACTCAGCAACCGAGTTTCCTCAGCCCTCTTGGGTAGAGAATTCCAAAAGATGCTCTGTCTTGCTCCACTCTGCACTAAATGGCTGATCCATTATATTGAGATGATGACGAGTGGTTCCGCACTCCCCAGTCAGGGGAAGCGTCGAGTTTGCATCGTTCCTGCCAAAGCCCTTAGTAATTCTGTACATTTGTATCGAAGAGAGTTAGATTTGGTGCTTAGGGCTAACGGAATCAAAGGGATATGGAGAGAAAGCAGGAACAGGGTTCTGATTTTGGATGATCAGCCATGATCATATTGAATGGCGGTGCTGGCTCGAAGGGCCGAATATCCCACTCCTGCACCTATTTTCTATGTTTCCATGTTTCTATTTCAATGAGGTCACCTCCTAAACTACAGGGAATATCGGTTCTGTCTACCTAGTCACTCAGCATGTAAGAGCTACCAAGCCAGCAATCCCTTTGACTGCACTCCCATCACAAGCATATCCCACTTGAGTTTGGGAGATCACGTCGTTTTACATTTTTTTAAAGATAGAACAGCATCTTTAGCCCACCGAGTCCATGCCGACAATCGATCACCTGTTCACACAAGATCTGTGTTGCCTCACTTTCTCATCCACTCCCTACACACCAGGGGCAATTTACAATTTGATATCACATCAGCAAGGCCTCCTTGATAGACACAAAATGCTGGAGCAACTCAGTGGGACAGGCGGCATCTCTGGTTAGTAGGGAACGGGTGACGTTTCGGGTCAAAACCCTTCTTCAGCCTGGGCTTTGCCACCTTTATGTAAAGCCACAAGAGAAAGCGGAGATATAAACGAACACTTCTCATATGAGAATACTTCTTCTCCGCGAGTAATTTGGATGTGGGAGCCATACTGGATCACCAGGAAGAAACCCACCCAATCACAGGGAAAATGTGCAAACTCCACACAGACAGCACCCGAGGTTGGGATCGAACCCGGGTCTCTGGCGCAGTGAGGCAGCTGCTCTAACAGCTGCAGCACAGTAGAATATATTCCAGATATAATCTCACAGGGGCTCTGTAAAACTGGAACAAGATGTCCTTCCTCATGCACGCAATTCCACTTACAATCAAGGGCAACATACCATTTGTTTGCTCAACCTGTTTGTCGAAGAAGGGCCCCGACCCGAAACATCACCCGTCCTTTTTCTCCAGAGATGCTGCCTGACCCCGCTGAGTTACACCAGCACTTTGTGTCTATCTCTGCCTGTTCATTTTCAGTGTACAAGCACACCCTCTGTACTCCACCAACTTTCAATCTTATGCTCCTGTTAGAGTTAACGGAAAGGCTGACAAGTTTAGGGAACCCTGGTTCACGAGACATAGTGAGGCTCTGGTCTGGGGAAAGAGGGAGGCGTACGTCAGATTTCGGCAGTCGGGATGAAGCGAATCCCTCTGAGTATAAGAAGTGCTGGAGTACGCTTGAGAAAGCAACCAGGAGGGCAGAAAGAGGATGTGAAATGGAACTGGCAGGCAGTATTGAAGGAAGATTGTCAGAGATTCTACAGGTATAATGAGGGAAAGGGTGGCTGGGGAACGAATGTCCCATTAAAGATCAACATGGTTGTCTGTGTGAAGCCGCAAAGAATGAGGAGATATAAAATGAATAATCCTCAGCTGAGATGACTTCTCATTTGACGAAGGAGGAATTCGTGGAAGTTAAGGGAACGAGGCAGTGGAGTTATGATATCTTAGACCATACACAAATTAACAAAGAGATATTGGTGATTTTAGAGTGCGTTAAGGTGGATAAATCCCCAGGGCCTGGTCAAGTACATCCTTGGACCTTGTGGAAAGCGACGGAGGAAATTGCAAAGTCCCTCGCAGATGTCCCTCGCAGACCTTTAACTACAGATAAAGCTCTGGAAGACTGGACACTGGCTAATATTGTACCATTATTAAAAAAAGGCACCAAGGTCAAACCAGGAAACTACAAGCCGGTAAGCCTGGCATCAGTGATGGGAAAGTTGTGGGAGAGGATTCTCAAGGACAGGATCTACTATCATTTGGATAGGCATGGATTGATTAGGAATGGTAAGCATGACGTATGCGTGGAGATCGGCAAGGGGATTGACAATGGCAGGGCAGTGGGCATTTAGCAAGCATGGACTTTAGCAAGGCCTTTGACAAAGTCCTGCATTGTAGGTTAGTCTGGGAGGTTATAATGCATGGTATCCAAGGGAATTGGATTAAAAATTAGCTCGGAGGAAGGAATGAAAGGAATGAAAGATGCTGAGGGTTACTTTTATGTGACCAGTGATGTGCTGCTGGATCCACTGTTGTTTGATATCTACATTAACAATTTGGATGACATGGCAGTAATTTTGCAGTTGACATCAAAATTGGTGATATAGTGGACAGTGAGGAACGATATCTAAGTTTACAGCAGGATCTAGATCAGTTGGGAAGTTGGGTCAAGGAATGGCAAATGCAATTTAACTCTGACAAATGTGAGTTGTTGCACTTTGATCATAAGGTCATACGGTCATGTGATAGGAATAGAATTAGGCCATTCGGCCCATCAAGTCAACTCTGCCATTCAATCGTGGCCGATCTATCGCTCCCTCCCAACCCATTCTCCTGCCTTCTCCCCATAACCTCTGACACCTGTACTAATCAAAAATCTATCTACTGTATCTCTGCCTTAAAAATATCCACTGGCTTGGCCTCCACAGCCTTCTGTGACAAAGAATTCCACAGATCCACCATGGTTTGATATGTCAAGGTAGACACAAATTGCTGGAGTGACTCAGCGGTACAGGAAGAATCTCTGGAGAGAAGGAATGGGTGACGTTTTCGTCATGGGCGACCCTTCTTCAGACTGATGTCAGGGGAGTGGGTGGGACAGAGATAGAATGTAGTCGGAGACTGGTGGGAGAACTGTGAAGGGGAAGGGGGAAGGAGAGAAGGGGAAAGTAAGGGCTATTTGAACTTATACAGTAAATGCTGGAGCCCGGGAGGGTGTTGCAGAACCAAGATATCTAGCATTAGAGGTGCATGATTGCTTAGAAGTCAGGCAGACAGCGAGGGTGTACTCAATAACCTTCATTGGGTCAGTTACTGAGTGTAAAAGTTTGGACTCTTGATGTAGTGGGACAAATCATTGGTGAGACCACACTTGGAGTACTGTGTGAATTTATGTATCTGGGAAGAGCTGTCAGAGGAAGCCATTGAGGCAAACACTATTAAGACCTTTAAAATACATTTGGACAGATATATGAGCAGCAAGAGTTTAGAGGGCTATGGGCCAAATGCAAGAAAATGGGGCTAGTCCTGTCTGGCAATTTGGTCAGCCTGGACAAGATGGGCCGAAGGTCCTGTTTCTGTACTATATTGCTCTATGACTCGAACTCTCACTCCTTAAAAATAGTTTATCTATATTTTCTTTCAAGGTGGCCAACCTCACATTTTTCCATCTTTTGATCCATCAGCCAAGTTCTTGCCTATTCACATAGCTTGTCGATATCCCCAAAGGTCTCTTTATATTCTCTGCACAGCCCAGTCTAGTCTTTCATCATCTTGTTACATCTGACATTTTGCCTTGATATCGTCTATTCCTCACTCCCTCATGTGTTGATCTAACTTCCCCTTCAACGCATCAATATTATTCAACTCGACTGTTGGTTAAGGGGCTGTCGCACTTGGGCCACCTAATCTGTGAGTTTAGATGAGTGTCTTCGACCTTCAAACTCGCAGCAAGGTCGACACGCGGTCCTAGGAGATCCTATGAGGTCGCTGGAACTCTCCTTCATGCCCGGGGGAAGTTCCCGAATAGTCGTGGCCTCAGTAAAATTTGGTCGGCATGGGTCTTTTTAACTCGTAGTGCAGTGGAGTGGGGCCGCTATTTACTTACAGGCAGTCGAGGGCAGCCGTAGGCAATCTCCTTCGCTGACCGGGCATTTTGATTGGCTCATTGGAGTTTTCAGGCCCAATGAAGACCTACCGGTAGGTAAAATGCCCGCTAAACTTTATTATCTATATAATATAATTAAAAGTCTCATCTTGACCACTTCCTGTTTGCACTGTGCTTTCTACCACATATGGCTGTGATTTTTTGGCCATCTTACTCAGAGTCTTCCTCCGCTGCGCAGGCCCCGATGATTTTTCCCATCAATGAAAAATAAAAGACTTATTAGTGTTTAAAAAGTCTTGAGATTCTCTCTCCTGTCAATCATTGCCATGAAGGCCACGCCCCTTCTGGTGGGAGGGGGGAGGGACTATAAAACCTGGAAGTGTGGGCATGGCTCAGTCTGTCTGCAAGATGGTGAGGGAGAGGTCACGGCTCTCTGCCTGAGCTGGGAAACTACAGAACACTGAGTATGCAATGTACTTGAATAAATTATTTGTTAGCCCTTAATGAAAATGAAATGAGTTGTTTGTCCTGCCCTGTGCTTGAAACTGCAATGGCAATGGAAATGAATTGAAAATGCAATAACCTGTTTGGCTTGAGCCTGCCCTGTGCTTGAAAGTGCAATATCAATGGAAAGGAAGTAAAAATGCAATCAGTTGTTTGGCTTGAGCCTGCCCTGTGCTTGAAAGTGCAATGGCAATGGAAATTAAGTGAAAGTGCAATCAGCTGTTTTGGCTTGGCCTGCCCTGTGCTTGAAACTGCAATGGCAATAGAAGCTCGTTTTTAAAGAGCCCCTTCGGCCTATCAGGCCTGTACTAGGCCAGGAGTCCCTTCGGCCAATCAGTAAGTATTCTCCCTGCAAGTATTAAACCTCATCCCAGTATTTTTCTCCCTCCCTTCATTGAGATCCAGGCCAGGATACACTTTCCTCCTTCATTGCTGTGTTCTGCAGAAAAAGATGAAAAATGTATAAAATTGATTCTCCACCCTCACCCCCTTCTCTCTCTCACAGAGTCTCTAGCAATATTGGAATTGGTGGAGAGGTGGAATATTGCGTTGGGGGACCAGCCCTCCCGTGTGAACATGGGACCCAACGGGTCCCACTTAGTCTAATACTTCTTAAAAGTGTCTTTACTCCTTCTCCCCCCCTTCTCTCCCCATTTCTCCCCCCTTCTCTCTCATTCTCTCCCCTTCTCACCTCTTCTCCCCCCCCCCCCTCCCCCCGCGCTCTCTAAAGGACTTACCTTACACTGTGCAGCCGTTTTACCTTCTTCTTCATCGCGGGTGTCAATTTCAGACAGCGCTCCCCCGCTTTCCTGGCCCCTGCCTGTGCAATGTGTTTGTGTGTGTGTGTGTGCGTGTGTGTATATGCAGTTGGTCGATCCAGCTCGCGGTTGCAACGTTGACGGTCGATCCAGCTCGAGGCTTTCCAGGCGAGTGCCCTCGAGCTTGAATGTCGA
Source organism: Amblyraja radiata (assembly GCF_010909765.2). Lineage (NCBI taxonomy): Eukaryota > Metazoa > Chordata > Chondrichthyes > Rajiformes > Rajidae > Amblyraja > Amblyraja radiata. Next base: position 25,272,496 of record NC_045984.1, on the reverse strand, counting down.
AGACACTATTCAGGCATCGCGGATTAGGTCGCCCAAGTGGGACAGCCCTTTTACGGTAGCACTTTCCACCATCAGTGGTGTGCAGGGAAATCTGGGATCCGATAACAAGGCATACACAAAGTTGACATGCAGGTAAGGTAAGTAATTTTTAGTTTAGTTTAGTTTGGAGTCCGCACCGACCGGTGAACCTGCACATTGAAGGGCCTGTCCCACTTGGCGATTTTTTTCGGCGACTGCCGGCGTCATTGACTGACGTATCAGGTCACTGAAAAAATTGCAGAGTGATGACGTCTGGACGCGCGATGTTTCCTCAAGTGTCACAACATTTTTTTTGTCGCGACCCTTCTTCAGACTGGTATAAGTGTAAATTGTCCCTAGTGTGTGTTACGCTTATGTCAGTGTGCAGGGATCGCCGGTCGGTGCAGACTCGGTTTCCCTCAACTAAACTAAACCAAAAGGTGGTCCCACATGGTGGAAGCCCACTTTAAGAGGAGAGCATGGATTAAGTGAAGCTTATTTTCCCACCACAGCGTGTTTCCATTGAACAGATTTCTGCAGAAACACAGATGGTGTAATGGCAGCTCTGATAATACTCTTGACCATCCATGGCATAGTTACAGAAGACATAAGGAATTGAGTGAAATGCCAGAACTGGCAAACAACATGTGACTAAACCATGGGGATTTCTGGAGGCAATTTCAACAAGACATTAAGTAAAATTGAGATAATTAAACACAGAAAGTCTATCGACTGACACGGGTCCAATGTGAAAGGACTCGGGGCCTGTGCTGCATAGAACAAAATAAATGTTGTGAGATTATATAAGAGAGAGAGAGAGAGAGAGACACACACACAGATTTAAAGGGAAAGGGTGAAATAGAAAACATGAAAGAGAAAGCGACTGACAAATAGACAATCAGAAAGAAATCGAGAGGGAGAATAATCAGAGATGATGAAAACCAAGAGATACACTGAGACTGACAGAACCGAGAGCAAAGAGACAAAAACAGCAACAGTCGTGCAGAAGAAGAATGATGGAAAGAGAGGTGGGCGGGAGAAAGATGGAGCAAAAGTGAATGAAACCCAAAGGACTGGAGTCGTAGATTCATACAGTTTGCAAACAGGCCCTTCAGCCCAACTTTCCCATGCTGACCAAGTTACCCCTTCTACACCAGTCGCCTGCCTGTGTTGGACCCAGATCCTTCCAAACTGTTACTGATGTTGGATGAGGTGCATGGTACCTCTGACCAGGTACTTAGATCTTTACCTCCACTGTGTGCTTTGAGCTTATTAGGACTATAGTATTGATGGTGAAAGGGTGAATTAAAAGGGCTGAAGTGCTAAAAGCTGTGAGGCTGAGGGCCACGAAAGTATGATAAGGCTAGTTAGGTCTCTCCTGTGGTACAAACAGTGGTGTCCACATTTGTGACTAGTCATAGTAATGGGATAAGAATTGGCCTATTTGTCCGACACACAGTTATTTTAACAGACACCTTAATTAACCTGGTTCACATGAACGGATTCATTGCAATGACACGCAGAAACCTGTGACGATCGTACTATTGTTTGGGTGCCACCTTCTCCCTTTTGAAAGCAGACCTCCCTGCCTACCAATGGTATTGGCATTGGTTTAATATGGTCATGTGTACCGAGCTACTGCTTTTGTTTGTGTGCTATCTAATTGAATAAGATAATTGAATCAATGAATACAATTGAGCCATACGCAAGGACAATAGATGGAGCAAAGAGAAAAAATACCGGAGTGCACAATATAGTTTTCCGTATTGTGTAACGTTGCAATTCCAGAGAAAAAGTTCAATGTCTGCAATGAGGTAGGTTGGAGGATTAGGATTATACCCTAGTTTATGAGAGAATTGTATCCGAAGCGAGATAACAGAGGGGAAGAATAAAGTCTAGCGGTATGTGGCTTTCAAGCTTTTGGACCTTCTGCCCGATGGGAATGGGGAGAAACAGGAATGACGAGGGTGAAGAAAAATCCTTGATTTTGTTGGCTGCCCTCCTGAGGCAGTGCTCAGTGTAGATGGAGTCAATGGTGGGGACTATGTTGGACTAGGCTGTATCCAAAACTCTCTGCAATTTCTTGCAGTCTTGGGCAGAGCTGTTGAGCAATGGATTCACTCATTAAATGTTCTTAAGCGTAGCAACCTGTGAGTTTGTGGGCAAAGTATTGCATTCATTTTGACACCCTTCCTCTTTTGGAACATGGAATTCTTCTTCTACCCTTGATATGGCAGTCAACCAGAGATGGATAAAGATTGCTGGAGTAACTCAGCGGATCAGGCAACATCTCTGGCGGAGACATTCTGGTTCAGAACATTCTGATTGTAGTCGGGGATGGAAAGCTGGAAAGGAGACGGAACCGGGACAAAGCCTGGCAAGTGATGGGTGGATACAGGTGAGGGGAGCTATTGATCGGCAGATGGGTGGTCAAAGGCTGGAGATGAAAAGGGAGACAGAAGGATATAAGATAAGGAGAGAGGAGGAGTGAATTGTGAAGCCAGAGGAAGGGATATAGATGGAAGGGGACAGAAGGGAGGGGAAAGGGGAGATGGGCGAGGGGGAAAAATATGTGCAGGCCTGGAGAAACATTCTCTTCAGCATTTAGTTTAGTTTAGTTTAGAGATAGGAGGCCCACCGAGTCTGCACTGACCAGCGATCCCCGCACATTAACACTATCCTACACACACTAGGGACATTGTTTTTACACCTACACCAAGCCAATTAACCTCCATACCTGTACATCTTTGGAGTGTGAGAAGAAACTGAAGATCTTGGGGAAAACCCCCTCTCGGTCACAGGGAGAACATACAAATTCTGTGCAAACAACTTCCGTAGTCATGATCGAAACCAGGTCTCCGGCGCTGCGAGCGCTGTAAGGCAGCAACTCTACCGCTGCGCCACCACGACCACTCTTTTAGTTGCATGTTTACATAAAAATAGGTCACGGAGCCAATTTGATCGTAACTACAGTGATCTTTGTATGGATTTGAGTACAGAAAGAGATATTTTTTTAATTAATGGATCAGATGGCCATTAGCAGGAGCTTACAAGATCTGTTGGTGTGAGTGCCAAAGTCTGCGAGGGATCCTACGTCAGAAAAGCCTCATTTGCCTTTACTCTCAGCTGTATCGTGAACCCAGACTGCAGGAAGCAATCTGGAAGAAATACAACAACAGCGTAGAGTTTCACTCGCTCACAATCCCATCCTTGATACACATCTTGTTTTTTGGAAATGCTTCACTTTAGCCTTAAAGTGGCGGCGCTGTTAACAGCTGAGGCTCGCCTGCAGTCCGTCTGTCTTTACTTTTTTCTGTTGTTTTTTTTTTTGTCTTGTTTTGGTTAAGTTTTAGTTTGTTGGGTTGTGTTAGAGGGGGTGAAACATGTTCTCTGTCTCTTCCTTCGGGGGAATGCGACTTTTTCGTGTCGTATCCCCCTTCTCTGCCTCCGTCTGCGCTGAGGCCTAATGGCGGAGCTGGCGGCCTCCAACCTGCGACCGACCCCGAGGCTCTGGAGGCAGAGCCAGCCAGGACTTACCAACGAGAGGCTGGCCGTCTTCGGGGCTAAGGCAGCGGTGGCCCGACTTGCTGTTGCGGCGTTCTGGCTTTCGGCAGCGGCCTGGAGCTGATGCAGCGGGGCTCGGAGCGGAGACTGCGGGACCCGGAGCTGGGGCAGCGGCCTGGAGCTGGGGCGGCTGCCCGGAGCTGGGGCGGCGGCCCGGAGCGGAGACTGCGGGACCCGGAGTGGCGACTGCGGGACCCGGAGCGGCGACTGCGGGACCCGGAGCGGCGACTGCGGGAGCTGGGGCAGCGGCCCGGAACGGAGACTGCGGGACCCAGAGCTGGGGCGGCGGCCTGGAGCGGAGACTACGGGACCCGGAGCTGGGGCGGCTGCCCGGAGCTGGGGCGGCGGCCTGGAGCTGGGGCGGCGGCCAGGAGCGGAGACTGCGGGACCCGGAGCGGCGACTGCAGGAGCTGGGGCAGTGGCCCGGAGCTGGGGCGGCGGCCTGGTGCGGAGACTGCGGGGCCTGGAGCTGGGGCGGCGGCCTGGAGCTGGGGCGGCGGCCTGGAGCTGGGGCGGCTGCCCGGAGCTGATGCTGTGGCGGGCCTTCTCGGAGCGGAGATGGCGTTCCGGCTTTCGGCGGCGGCGACATCACAACGGAGGTCCGCTGGACTGGAGAGCGGCATCTTCGGCCTGGATCGATCGCCTCAGCGCAGAGGGAGAACAAGGAGGGAAGAGACGGAGACTAAGACTTTGCCTCCATCACAGTGGGGATGTGCTTGGTGAACTCACTGTGGTGGATGTTTAATTTGTGTTTATTGTATGTTTTGTTATTATTGATTCTGTGTATGACTGCAGGCAATATAATTTCGTTCAGACCGAAAGGTCTGAATGACAATAAAGGATCTATCTATCTATCTATCTATCTATCTATCTATCTATCTATCTATCTAAAGGGCCTGTCCCACTTGGGCTATTTTTGGGCGACTGTCATGGTCGTAGCAGGTCGACTGGACCCCCCTTCGACATAAAATTTGAAATAGAATCATTACTTTAACAAAAAAAACAGTCAGCACTGGCGACAACCTACGTTAACCTGGCGACAACTACGACAGCACCTTCGTCAGGAGGTCAAGCTACGCTTATTGACGTCAAACCCACTGTCGCCCACTGTCTCTGAAAATTTTCAACACGTTGAAAATCCAGCAGCGACCAGAAAGATGCTACGACTCTTTGGGCGACTGAGGAGACTACTCACGACCATACAGGCGACACCCCGGAGACCATGTAGCAACAGCCTAGTCGCCTGTAGTCGCCTAAAAAATAGCCTATGTGGGACAGGCCCTTTAGTCTTCAGAGATACAGTGCGGAAACAGGCCCTTCAGCCCATCGAGTACACGCCGCCCCCGTACACTAGCACTATCCTACACGCTAGGAACACATTACAATTTTACCGAAGCCACTGAACCTACAAACCTGTAGGTCTGTGGAGTGTGGGAGGAAACCGGAGCACCCGGAGAAAACCGATGTGCTCACGGGGAGAATGCACAAACTCTGTGCAGACAGCACCCTTGGTCCGGATCGGACCTGGGCCCCTGGCGCTGTAAGGCAGCAACTCTGCCACTGCCACTTAATGCCTGGCTTCGTGGATTTAAACAGCTTTCACTCGCAGGTGATAAATCCACCACTGCCCATGCAGTTTTGCAGGACTGCAGCTATCAAACCCTGCCCAGCCTCTGCCGCATACGGACCAACTGATGACGAAGAGGAGACACAAAGAACTGCAGATGCTGGAATGCTGAGCAAAAACAGAGAGCAACAGTATAGAGGACATAGCTTTATGGTGAGAGGGGGAAAAGTCTAAAGGACATGTGGGAGGGAAGTTTTTTACACCGAGGGGTGATAAGGAATAGAAGTAGAATTAGGCCATTCGGCCCATCAAGTATATGCCATTCAATCATGGCTGATCTACAGTATCTCCCTCTCCTAGCCCCATGCCTCTGCCTTCTCCCCATAAACTCCCACACCCGCACTAATCAAGAATCTATCTATCTCTGCTTTAAAAATATCCACTGACTTGGCCTCCACAGTCTTCTGAATCATCCAGGATGATTGCCTGGAATGCGCTGCCCTGGAATCTGGTCGAGGATGGGTGCTTTTTTTTCTTCCTTAACTGAGTATTTTTGCAACCGTGTTCCTCGAGATCCTAGGAAACTCCGGGGCAATTCTAGAGAGCTGACAACCATGTGTGTGCCCACATGTAGGATTCCTCCGGGTGATCATCCAGAATCAGTACCCTGTTCCTGCTTTCTACCCATATCCCTTGAGTCCATCAGCCCTAAGAACTATATCTAACTCTCTCTTGAATACATTCAGTGAATTGGCCTCCACCTCCTTCTGTGGCAGAGAAATCCACAGATTCGCATCTCTCTGGCTGAAAAGGGTCTCACCAGGGCCCTGTACAACTGCAGTAGGACCTCCTTACTCCTATACTCATATCCTCTCGCTACGAAGGCCAACATGCCCTTACCTTTCTTCACTGCCTGTTGTACCTGCATGCTTACTTTCAGTGACTGATGTACAAGGACATCTAAGTCTCGTTGCACCTCCCCTTTTCCTAATTTCTAAATTGTACCTAGTGTGTAGGTAGTGGATGAGAGAGTGGGATAGCACAGAACTTGTGTAGATTGATGACCAATGTTTGGCGTAGACTTGGTGTGCCAATGGTCTCTTTCCCCATGCTGTATCTCTGAAAATGAAAACTAAAACTATAAATATTAATTAGCGCAGTAGGCATACTGATTTTGAACGATCGAGGCAAGTACAATTGAAGTGTTTGAAAGATATTTGGACAGGTACATGGAAAGGAAAGATTTAGAAGGATATGGGCCGTGCAAGAAAATGAGACTAGCTGAGGAAAATAGAGTGGTTGGCAAGGACGTTGGGCTGAAGGACCCGTTTCTATGGAGAATAATCCCATGAATACTCACTCACATTGCGCGGTGAAATTTTGCCTGCAGTCTCAGAAAGGCTTTGTTTTGAGCTTGCTCCACATACTGAATCCAATGTTGTTGTTCAAAAAAATAATGCTTCAACAATACAACCTAAAGGCAGCCAGAGGAACAATTATTCCTGAAGCTGTTCTTTCTTAAAAGTTTCATCTCAATAAAAGAGAACTCGGTTTGCAATGTTCTAAGTGTTATTGCTCTTTTAAAAAAATATTTGATATTAAGATATGTGCATTAATGGCTAGCCCAGTATTTATTGCCCATCCTAAATGGTCCTCTTATTGAGGCTTCATGGGCTATTTCACCGGGTTGTTCAGAGTCGATCACCTTGGGTATGTTTGGAGTCACTGATAGTGCAGACCCTGTATTTTCAAGTCATTTATTTCCACCATTCATACAGGGAGAGGGAGGTACAATGGCGCAGTGGTAGAGTTACTCCATTTCAGTACCAGGGACCCAGGATCGATCCTGACTATGGTGGTGTTTGCATAGAGTTTGTATGTTCTCATTGTGACTGCGTGGGTTTTCTCCGAGTGCTCCGGTCTCCTCCCACATTCCAAAGATGCTCACGTTTGTAGGTTAATTGGCGTGGTGTAAGTGTAAATAAATTGTCTCCAGTGTGTGTAGGGTGATGTTAATGTGCGTGGATCGCTGGTCGGCGCGGACTCGGTGGGCCGAACGGGCCTGTTTCCGCGCTGTATCTCTAAATTAAACTAAACTAAACTGAAGGCAATTTACAGAGGGCAATTAACCTGCAAATTTAGGCATGTTTCGTGGACAGGGAGAAACGTGCAAACCTCACGAGACAGCGCGGAGGCCGGGATCGAACCCGTGTCTCTGGCGCTAGGAGTGAGCAGCAACGCCAGCATGTCACGTAGGTTCCTGTCACATGTGCAGCAATCTTATTAAATGGCCATGCAGTCACAACCCATTTAAATGGCAGAGCAGGTTTGGGCAACGAAAGGGCCTTCTCCTGCCTCCAATCTGTTCATGAATCGGTAAAATAATGTGCGGCTGAAAATTTCAGGAAAGGTAATTTAGTGACAATGGATCGGGCCTTTTGGGGAATCATCTCTTAGGAGACTTCTAAACGCCATTAATGGTGAGTGTAATTAGAGCCTTGGCACTGGTGTGTTGTAATAATGTCTTGTGTTCTCCAGCTATTAGTCATTCTGAACCAGGACTCCTCAATAAACTCGTAAGATAAATGATGAGAATTAGCTGGCTGCAAAAAAACGTTTGATAGCATCGCTCTTTGCGCCGCTGTTTGTTCATGATGTGTGAGCGTGTGGAGAACCACAGGTACCGTATTCCTTGGAGAAGACAGGGGTGATCTTATAGAGGTGTGTAAAATCATGAAGGGAAGAGAGTTGAGTTTAGATTATTGTCACGTGTACCGAGGTATAGCAAAAAGCGTTTTTGTTGCCAGCTATCCAGTCAGCCGAAAGAGTATACATGATCACAATCGTAAGTTTATGAGTTCTAAACTAAACTAAGCCCAGGCCATTACTTTTTTGTTCAGTTCTTTGGCCTTGAATGGACTGCCACACATTGGGATTGGGGTTCCCACCCCTCCTCCAGCTCCCCACCGCTAGTGCTGGTAGGATACGGTACTGCAGCTGCCTGCCTCTGATTCCAATCAACCCTCAGTGGCTTCCCTTGTGCAACCACATTGATTTGCACCTTAGTATGGAAACGCACACGCGTTATATGCATGCCAGCTGCAGATGCCAGCTGTTTCTCTGAGGCAGAAGAGGCGTGGAATATGCACGTCCCATGGGCAAATGCCAGGAATGATTGCCTTTTCTCCTGGAAGATGTAAATGCCCGTTGTGACTCAGTGGGTAGCATTGTTACCTCTGAGTCAGACAGTTGTGGGTTCAAAACCCCCTCTGAGCATAAATATCTGGGTTGATGCCCCTGAGCTACACAGGTGGAGGTGCTATCTTTTGGATGTGATGTTAATCGTAGCCCCCATTATCCCAGTCAAGCAGAGGGCGGAAGACTCAAAGGTTTTTTTGTGATATTGAAAGGTACAGCATGGTAAAAGAGCCTTGCCGACCACCCCTCCACATTAGTTCTGTGTTATCTCAATTTTGCCTCTGCTCCCTACACACCAGGGGATAATTAAATTCTTAAGCCAGAGGGGTGGTGAATCTGTGCAACTCATTGCCACAGAAGGCTGTGGAGGCTAGATTAATGGGTATTTGTAAAGGGGAGATTGGTAGGTTCTTGATTAGAACGAGTGTAAAGGGTTTTAGGGAGAATGTGGCTGAGAGGGAAATAGATCAGCCATGATTGAATAGCGGAGTAAACTCAATGGGCTGAATAGCCTAATTCTGCTCCTATTTCTCACGGTTTTATGAGGGGGAGCGGCCATCTTCTTCTTTCGTGTCCTTATTCTATATAGTGGCTCGCCACTGCTGTACACATCGTTGCACTATAGGAGTGTTATGTGCAACGTCTGCAGTAGTATATGGATTATCCAGCAATGGGCATTGCAGTAGGTGTTGCATTGTCTGGGTCTGTGTGCCACAGTCACAGGTTGGTTGTACCCTCGATGTAGCCCCATTTGTGCATTGTCACCCTTGACCGCCCAACCCCGGTTCGCAGTCGGTTGAGGCATCTCTAGTTCAGCCAGTGTTCATCAGCACCTGGTGGTAAGCCCTCTGCTGCTGGTATTACAGCTGAGCACTCAATGCTGTTTGAGGCAATTGGACCTGAAGTGAAGGTGGTAGATAGACAATCACACTGGAACAAGTTGAGCCTGAGACTTGCTGGACTTAGGAGTGTGGTGAAGAAAGCGGAAGTTTACTAAGTATGAAATGTTTGTTTAAGAAGGAACTGCAGATGCTGGAAAACCGAAGGTAGACAAAAATGCTGGAGAAACTCAGCGGGTGAGGCAGCATCTATGGAGCGAAGGAAATAGGCAACATTTCGGGTTGGAGCCCGTAAACGGTATTAAATTCAGTGCTTCCAGAGTCGTTGAGGGGATCAGGGTCAGTTTGTGAGCACTGGGAACTGGAAAGTGTGTTGATAAAGAAATGAGGACTTGGGCAACCTGCCCTAGGAGCTTCCTTCTTACACTCTCCCATTTTTCTCTCTTTCTTCACACTCCACTATCTGCGGTGCTCAAACAGAGCAAAGTGTGTGTGTGGGCGGAGAGCGAACAGATAAATAACATCTTGAGAAAATAGCATTACTTGGAGAAAAATGTATCTCATTAACATCAACATCACAGAACTGCCTTTTATTGCTAAATGTTTGTATTATTGAGGTTGTAATATAATCCCCTTGAATCTATGTCGGGCCTTTGTCAGGGTTTTTTGTGTGATCATATATCTTATTAATGAAGTTTAACAGGATGCCTGAACATCTGAGCTTTGTTGTATTATTAAAATGTTGCAGAAATGCTATTACAGTACTCAAAGGATTGTAAGTCATATTGCATCTATCTCCATAAACGTTAATCCTTCAATTTAATAAACTATGTTAAACAAATCAACTTGTAGTATATGCACATGTTCACACTGTTATGCTACTGTATCTTGCCCATTATTGCACCTCTCCCATGTTTTAAAGTGTAATTCTGTCATCTTTTCCATCCCCCTTCTCCCTCACACGTTGAAACCAGCGTGTGCGGCGCAGAGGCGCAGTTGGTAGAGATGCTGTCTCATAGCACCAGAGATCTGGTTTAGATCCTGACCTCAGGTGCTGGCCGTGTGGAGTTTGCACGTTCTCCCTGTGACCGCGTGGGTTTCCTCCAGGTGCTCCGGTTTCCTCCCACATCAGCAACTTGTTCGTCCTGCCTGCATTGATTTTGCAACTGGACTTGAGTATCCCACAACCAAGACCCATCCCTGCAACAGTGAGGAAGATGGGGCAATGAATTCATAGTAAACAATTGTCCCCTCATTGTATTATTGACCACTAGACGTCACATTTTAGCCACGGCACATCATCCGGCCAGAGTGTACAGGTTTAAAACTAATAGACTCACTGATGAAAATAATGGGGCGGCACTGTGGCGCAGCTGGTAGAGCCGCTGCCTCACAATGCCAGAGATCCCAGGTTCGATCCTGACCTCGGGTACTGTCTGTATGAGGATTGCACATTCTCCCTGTTTAGTGTAGTTTAGGTTAGTTTAGTTTAGTTTAGAGAGACAGCGCGGAAGCAGGCCCTTCAGCCCACCGAGTCCGCACCGACAAGCAATACTTGCACATTAACACAACCCTACACACACTAGGGACAATTTTACATTTACACCAAGCCAATGACCCTACAAACCTGTACGTCTTTGGAGTGCGGGAGGAACCGAAGACCTCGGAGAAAACCCACGCAGGTCACGGGGAGAAGGTACACACTCCGTACAGACAAGCACCCGTGGTCAGGATCGAACCCGGGTCCCTGGCGCTGCAAGGCAGCAACTCTACTGCTGTGCCACCGTGCCGCCATGTGACCTGTTTTTTCTCCGGGTGGTCCTGTCTCCTCCCACATCCCCCAAATGTGCAGATTTATCGTTATTTGGCTTCTGGAAATTGCCCCTTAATGGATGCGAGAGTGGGATAGCAGAACACGTGTGAACCGGAGATCGATGGACAGCGCTGACTTGATGGGCCGAAGGGCCTGTTTCCATGCTGCATCTGTCAATCAATTCAATGAATGCAGCAAAATACAGGGGATAACAAACGGGAGAACAAAAGGTGAAATCAATCTTTGACGTTAGAATATTCTTTTAAAAAGTTACCAAGCACAGTGCATTAATGAATATTCTGTTTGAATAATGCAATCTGTGGCATCACAGTGTGATGCTCTCTGTGCATGAGGCAAATTTCCAATCTACAGATGACAACAGCTTAAAGATGGCAGCACAGTGCCACAACAGTAGAATTGCTGCCTGACTGTGTCCTGAGTTCGAACCTGACCATGGGTGCCGTTTGCACATTCTCCCTGCGACCACGTAGGTTTTCTCCGGGTGCTCCGGTTTCCTCCCACATTCCAAAAACGTGCAGATTTGGAGGTTATTTGGCTCCCGTAAATTGTCCCTGGTGTGTAGGATAGAACTAGTGTATGGGTGGTCAGTGCAGACGCGAAGGACCTGTTTCCATGCTGTATCTCTAAACTAAACTAAACTAAACTAAACTAATCAGCATGGCATTATTATGCCATGCAATGGACCAATTGTTCATCGAGTCTATGCTAGCTTCCAGTAGAACAATTATCACCAGTTCCATTCCTGGCCTGCAAGTTTTTCTTCTTCAAGTGCCTATCAAATTCTCTTTTTTTTTTTAAGATAGACACGAAATGCTGGAGTAACTGAGCAGGACAGGCAGCATCTCTGGAGAGAAGGATTAGGTGATGTTTCAGGTTGAGACCCTTCTTCAGACATGTATAATGGACTATCTCTTTTGATAGTCTTGATGGCTTCTATTTTCACAACCTAAACAAACAGTGAATTCCAGATCAGAATGAGAGCTAGGACTCACAATTTTCCCCCTCTGCTCCTTGAACCATCTGATAATAGGAACAGCTTCTTTACATTTATCCCATCTGGTCACGACTGGGTAAACCTCTATTAAATATCCTCTCAACCTTCTCTAGTCCAAGAAGAATGACCTCAACTTGTCCGTTCTAACCTTGCAGCTGAAATTCCTCACCTCTGTACAAACTGCTCCCCCTTCTGTCGTGGGGTAGACTGACTCCCCTCACCCCCCCGCCCCCAAATCTTTGCACATCCCCAATCCTTTCCACTCGTCACTTCAATTTCATGTTTCATGTATTTTGTGTTTTTATGATTGTTGGAAGATCAATTTCCCTCCTGGAGCAAATAAAGTTCTATCGTATCGTATGGTACATCTCTGGTAGTTTTACATCCTTTAGTTTGGTTTAGAGATACAGCGCGGAAACAGGCCCTTCGGCCCACCGGGTCCACGCCGACCAGCGATCCCCGTACACTAGCACTAAGCCAATTAACATACAAACATGTACGTCTTTGGAGTGTGGGAGGAAATCGGAGCAGCTGGAGAAAACGCACGCAGGTCATGGGGAGAACATACAAACTCCATGCAGACAGCACCCGTAGTCAGGATCAAACCCGGGTTTCTGACACTGTAAGGCAGTAGCTCTACTGCTGCGCCACCATGCAATCCGATCATTCTGAACACATGACCAGAATTGGATACAACTAAAAGCAATACACTTTTTGTGATCTTGCCACTGTATTAGAGATGAGGGATTTATCCTATACGTAAATACTGTGAAGATCCCTGGCCTAAGTTTATTTAATTAGCCTTAATATCTATGGTGAATTTCTGTAGTGAAGCGAATATAATGCAGTTGATTACATTGGTTGCTCTGGAGCTCATCTTAGGTCATCTCACGATGCTTAAGTATCCTTGAGGAAAAAGTACTCAGATCCCTGATTAATTGGTCAAACAAACAACTTACACTGGAGTCCACAAGTTGTTCATCTCCCTGTATCCAGTTAGTAAAGGGGATTAAAAAGAAGACTGCATCCATTGTAATACGTGCAGGAAGAAACTGCAGAACGCGAAGATAGACACAAAATACTGGAGTAACCTGAAGTGTCCGAAGAAGGGCCTTGACCCAAAACATCACCCATTCCTTCTCTCCAAATAAGATGCTTGCTCCGCTAAGTTACTCTAGCATTTTGTGCCTATCCATTGTAACATAGACTACTTCAGACCTGCAGGAGATAAGCTGCAGGTCATTATCTATTTTGTCACAACACAATTCTCACTGTGGACAGCACAGTGGCACAGCTGGTAGAGCCACTGCCTCACATTGCCATAGACCTGACCTCGGGTGCTGTCTGCGTGGAATTTGTACGTTCTCCCTGCGACCGTGTGGGTTTCTTCCGGGTGCTGCGGTTTCATCCCACATCCCAAAGATGAGTGGATTTGTAGACTAATTGGCCTCTGTAAATTTCCCCCATTGAGTAGGGAGTGGATGAGAAAGTGGGATAACATAGAACTAGTTTGAGCTATGATCTTCCCTATCCAAATTTATTTCCAGAGTGTTATGTTGAGTCTTCCTATTCTTTGTGAGTGGATATATAAATTATATATGCGGTAACAAGAAATGTGTGCGGACTTCTTGAAGTGAACGGGACAATTCTAGAGTCATTCCTGACAAGCTCCTGTGGTATGATAGTTTGCATGTAATTCTGGGTTATTAATTCATTTGTATCCTACATCAATATTTGATCAGATGGGGATTAGGAACAAAGGATTGTACTGGAAAATTGTATTTACTCAAATCGAGAGAGGGGATTTTATGAGTGAAATGTATCAGCAGTTGAATGATATGATACTGACTTCAAAGCAAGGAACTCTATATAATCAGAATTTCCGATCTGATTAGCTGTCTTTCAACAGATATCAACAAATTCCTGCTCTCTGATCTTGAAGGTATAAAAATAAACTATATTTGTAGCTGATATTAAAAGGACGACCATCTCTCATGCTGTCTGTTTCACTGCATATGTGAGTCTGTGAAGTCGCGAAGAACAACACCTCATGTTCTGCCTGGGTAGTCCACAACCCAATGGTATGAACATTGAATTTGCCAACATTACATCTTGTGATGCCTCCCCCCTTGCTTTCTGATCCACTCAGGTGTTCCATGGTTCTTCTTTTCTACGCCCCCTCCTCCATCAACAACCCCTCCCTCCATTGACCTGTTTTGGCCCCCTGCCCCACCTGTTTCCATCAATCCATCTTCCCTATTTAGTTTAGTTTAGTTTAGAGATACAGCGCGGAAACAGGCCCTTCGGCCCACCGAGTCTGTGCCGACCAGCGATCCCCGCACACTGACGCTATACACACACACTAGGGACAATTTAAAGCCCTGTCCCACGGCACGAGTTCATTCCAAGAGCTCTCCCGAGTTTGCCCTGAATCGAACTCGGAGATTTACGGTAATGGCCACTCGTCGGTACTCGGGGCTCTCGTGGACATTTTTCAATATGTTGAAAAATCTTCACGAGTCTTCCCGTGCCTACCTGCCGTTAGCGTTACGATCCGCTAAGAGACGTCCCCGAGCTCCGACGTACCCGCTACATTCATTCTCCGTGCTTACCACGAGTTTTATTTTTTTTAAACTCGGGAGAGCTCTTGGAATGAACTCGTACAGTGGGACAGGGCTATTACAATTCTACCAAGCCAATTAACCCCCAAACATGTACGTCTTTCGAGTGTGGGACGAAACCAGAGATCCCGGGGAAAACCCACAGGGAGAACTTACAAACTCCATACACACAGCACCCGTAGTCAGGATGGAACCCGGGTCTCTGGCGCGGAAAGGCAGCAACTCTACTGCTGCGCCAACATCTTCCCTGGATCCACTTATCACCTTTGTTACGTATCGGAGTACAGATGTGGCATCTCTTGTGCCTCCACTTAACACCTTCTAACCGCTCTGTCTTTACCTTTATCTTCACCCTCCCCCTGTTTCCAGCTATTACCCTCAGCCTCTGACTCCCGACATCATCCCTTCGTACTCCCCACGTTACTCCATGTGCCCTTCATCCCTCATCCCAATCAAGGTCCACTTGTCACCAACCAGCTTCTTCCTCAACCCTTTATACTGACTCACTCTCGGTCCTGAAGGCAGGGTCTTCACCTGAAATGCCCAACATTTCCCTCCACAGTTGCTGCCTGATCCGACCAGTTTCTCCAGCAGTTTTGTGTTTTGCTCCAGATTGCAGCATCTGCGGTCCCTCGTGCCACATGATTTGTACTCTCTTAAGGCGAGTGTCAATGTGAATGATTGGGAAAACGTTCCAAGAACAGAAAGTCTCGGAGTCATAATATCTGCAATGTTCCCCATCCATCTCCCTTCACACAAAGATGTCTGGTCCAAATAAGAATAGTTTTCATCCATTGATTCCAATTGAAAGTTGCAGCCTCAAATGGACACTCACCATAACATTTGTTGCAGGATAATTCAATATGCTTCACACAATGCAATGATTTTGGCAGGCTCCATCTACACTTCACGCTGGCTCGGAAAAGCAGCCAACATAATCAAAGACTTGTCCCACACTCTAGTCATTCCCCATTCTCCCTGCTCCTTTCGGCAGACAGTGCAGAAGCTTGAAGGAGCGCACCACCACACTCAGGAACAGCTTCTTCCCCTCTGTTATCAGGCTTCCGAACGGTCCTTCCATAAGTCCCCATTGGACTTAGTCTCGGAATTGGTGCGAGAACTATATTCTGCATCTCTGTATCATTGCTCGATCTAACGTTCTTGAGTTTGAGTGCCAACTTGATTGTATTTATGTGTGGTATTATCTGATCTGATTCTGTAGCATGCAATCAAAGCTTTTCACTGTACCTCGGTACATGGGGCAAGATTACACCTAAATGCTGATTAATAGCTTCTTCAGACTAATTATAGGGGGGAGGAACTTTGAAGCAAGCAAAGACTAGGACTGCAGATGCTGGTTAAAAACAAGTAAAGATACAAAGTATCGTTACTTTATTGGCTTTATTTACATGCATTGAGTTGTCCAGTCTAGATACCCATATTGGCATCAAGTTGTCCACTTGTAGCACCATCATGTGAATGCACTCTATGTAGAAAGCACTGGTACCACTTAGATGCCATCTTTGGACAATGCGCCCTTTGGCTGCTGTTACACAAGTCCCAGCCTTCAGTCCATAGTCCTGCAGCGATGGTACTCCAGATTGAAGTCCATACCCACAATGAGTTTGTATTGGCTTCACCAAGTTTCAGTTTGTCCTTCAGCACGTATAGTGGAAAGTGCCAGGCAGCAGCATTCACATGGATATCTTCTTGTTGTGCAATACCACCAATTGTCAGGAAGACAAAAATGTGCCCTTCACCAAGCCCCTAAACCCATACCTGTCCAAATGTCTTATAAATGCTGATATTAGTCTCTGTCTCAACTACCTCCGCTGGCAGCGCATATACCCACCACCGCCTGAGTGAAAAAGTTGCCACTCAGGTTCCTTTTAAATCTTTCCCCTCTCACGTTAAAGCCATATCTTCTGGTTCTTTATTTCCCTACCATGGGTAGAAGACTCTGTGCATTCATCTTATCTATTCTCCTCATGATTTTATACACCTCTGTAAGATCACCCCTCCTGTGCTCCAAGGAACAAAGTCCTAGCCTGCCCAACATTTCCCTTTACTCAGGCCCTCAAGTCCTGGCAACATCCTCGTAAATCTTCTCCGGACTCTTTCCAGCTTTAATGACATCCTTAATGACAGGGTGACCAGAACAGAACACAATACTCCAAATGCGGCCCCACCAACATCTTGTGCAACTGCGACAAAACATCCTATATCCAACACCTTGACCGATGAAGGCCAACGTACTAATGTCTTCTTTACAATTCGATACGATACGATAGAACTTTATTTATCCCAGGAGGGAAATTAATCTGCCAACAGTCATAAAAACACAAAATACATGAAACATGAATCATCCTATCACCACTTTCAGGAAACTATATAGCGGCACTCCTAGATCCTTCTGCTCTACAACACTCCCCAGGCCCCTATCATAATGTCCAGTCCTATACAACAGCCCCACAAACACCTGAAGGGTGTATTGTTCAAAGAGGCCACAGGAGTTTGCTTGGCACTTTGCAAAGGTAATGTGTCCACTTGATGATACTGTGATACTATAGACTTGACAACATTATGGATGTATAGGCTGGGCACCGCAATGAATGTAAATAATGCCACGTACTGTTTTGTATTCATTGTATATATGTGTTAGGAATGAAATTTATTTTTGAAATAGAAAGAGTGGCTGAGCACTGTCCAGGGCAAGCTGTGTTTTATTCATTCACTGCATGCTGACTATGACAGCACATTTCGTCTCTCCCTAATTGCCTCCCTGTGCTGAGGAGAAAGTTTACAGTCAACCACAATAGTTATCGGGAGTCAGACGGTCGAGGATGCCAGGTATATTCCCCGAATGGATTTTCAATAGGTACGTCAGTGCTGCCCGTCTACTGTTACAGAGGTGAGCTTGCACTCAGATGCATTTGACTGCCATCAAAGCAGGATTCAAATTCGCATCCTCCATCAAGGCTGCTCAAGTCCAGCTGGTAGCCCGGCAACTTAACCACAAAGCTGAATTGATTTGGCAGTGGATAATTCTTGCGAGCTTCTCCTGCAGAATTTTAAATGAGGGAGGCATCGCTGGTCGTGATTTACTATGGAAGCCAGCGTCCATGTGAAGACTTGCGACACAAACTCAAAGTGATGGGCCGGGGATAGAGGAGGGGAGGGGGAAGAGACAAAACCCTTTCCACGCACTATCTTGTGGTACAGTATTGTAGTCAGTGGAATTGCAGCCATTAATTCTGTGCCCTGAATTTCATCAACATTCAAACTATCAAACAAATCTCAGTTTTTTTTTTGCAAAAGCCTAATCTACATGTCAATGACCAAGAGATTTGTTAAAAACCTATCTGGTTCATTGATGTTGATCCAACTTACTGTAGAAGCAAGGAACTGCAGATGTCAATCTGAAACATAGAAACATAGAAAATAGGAGCAGGAGTAGGCCATTCGGCCCTATGAGCCAGCACCGCCATTCAACATGATCAGGGATGATCATCCAAAATCAGTACCCCGTTCCTGCTTTCTTCCCGTATCCCTTAATTCTGTTATGAGGAAGGGTCGCAACCGGAAACATCACCTACCCAAGTTCTCCAGGGATGCTGCCTGAGTTACTCCAGCACTTTTTGTCTTTGGTCCAGTTTATTAGTGTCCTTGTGTAGGAAGGAACTACAGATGCTGGTTTACACCAAAGATAGACACAAAAAGCTGGAGTAACTCAGCGGGCCAGGCCGCATCTCTGGAGAGAAGGAATGGGTGACGTTTCGGGTCGAGACCCTTCTTCAGACTCGACCCGAAATACCACCCATTCTTTCTCTCCAGAGATGCTGCCTGTCCCGCTGAGTTACCTCAGCATTTAGCGTCTATCTTCTATATCAGTTTCCTTGCCCAGTCTGAGCTGTGTGTGACTCCAGGTTTAGCATTATAGTTGATTTTTTATCTGCCTCTGGAGTCAGGAGAAATTCTCTGAGTGAATTTAAATAAATAAGGAAACAGAGTCAATTGTTGCTTTCAAAAGGGAATGGGAAAGGAAAGTAATTTGCAGGGTTGCAAGGGGAATGGAACTGAATCACGTGAAATAGACTCGATAGACTGATTAAACTCATTTTCTTTTATGATAATTTGCTCCTAGGAAAGAAACAGAACATTGCCTGGTTCATGCTTTGTTCAGTGTGGAAACATTAATTTTCGCACAAGGAGGTTGTTGAGGATGGGACTATCCCAATGTTTAAGGAACAATTAGACAGGTACATGGATAGGACAAGTCTGGAGGGATATTTGGACCAAACGCAGGCAGGTGGGACTAGTGTAGCTGGGACATGTTGGCCGTGTGGGCAAGTTGGGCCGAAAGGCCTGTTTCCACACTATGACTCTATGACTAATGTGTGCCACTCTCGCCTTCATTGTGAGAGTTGTGTATAGTAGGGAAACTTCTACTGCAAGGTTCAAGAACAACATTGTCTCACATTTTGGATTCACTGCCATTTGGCCCTATCGAAATATTGCAGGTTCTTGCAGTTGTTACGATCTTTCCAAATAACCCTCGAAAATTCACAGAGTGCTGGAGTAACTCTTAGCCGGTCATCAGTATCTCTGCAGGACATGGGTAGGTGATGCTTCATATTGGGATCCTCCTTCAGTCTGAAGAAGTGTCACAACCCGAAACATCACCTATCCGTGGCCTCCAGAGATTCTGCTTGACCTGTTGATTTACTCCAGCACTTTGTGTTCTACACGAGATTCCATCACCTGCAGTTCCTTGTGTCTAACTCCTAAAGGGACGTACCACTTTAGAAACACTCTTCCAAGTACTTGGGAGAGTTTCTACTGAATAGGTGGTTGCTGTCATAGTGGAAGAGTGAAAGAGAGTGTACCTCATTTATCAGAGGGAAATGGGCAAGCTATTGAATGGTGCAAGGGAGCAGATTGAATCTTCAGGGGTACCACGTGCTTCCTGTCGGCGGTTTCCCAGAACATCCCCCAAAGGACATGGGAATGGTCTATAATTCACTGGATGTCCTTCTTGGATCTGACTGGTCCTGTGGGTGAAGGAGGAGTGGGTGTGGTCTCCTCTCACGAGCGTGTGACTTGGGTGATCACTCCCATGCAAGCATGAGCAGCCAAGTGTGAGAGGAGTTGTAGATCAGCAGAAGATTCTCAAGTAATCTTGAGGCTAAGAATTTGAGTGTGACCATGGGCAAACCACCCAGGCATATGTGTGAGACCACAGCTGAGGTCATGGCAGATGAGAAATCTTAATGAGGACCATACGCTGAATATGATCTATACAATATCAAAGGATGTAGAAATAAGAAACTGCAAGTGCTGGTTTACAAAAAAAAGACACAAAGTGCTGGAGTAACTCAGCGTATCAGGAGAACACGGAGAGGTGATGTTTTGGGTCGTAACCCATCTTCGGACAGATTTTTGGGGGAAGGGAGTTTAATCTTACACTTTCTGTTTTTTTTCATCTCTGGCCTTTGTCCAACCATTTGCCTGGATAAGAAATGAGGAATTGAATTTCCCGAGAGTTGCCAAGGCTGCCAGAAACGCGCGCAAAATTGGTTTACTCCGGTTTAATTGAATTTGTAACTGCTTTTATTTTGGAGTTACGGGAACAAATCTCCAGCTCCTTGCATTTATATAACTCTGTTTGGGTCCTTGATGTATCTTATCTGCAACAAATTAATTACTTTAATGAAGAGCCCGTCTTTGCTGTTCGTGGGTAGATAATCTAGACAGAGCATGGTTGAAGTAAAATAAAGGAGGCGTGATCTGTACAGAGTGGGTCAACTTGGTAATTGGATCAATGCTGCCCAGGGTCGTGAAGAGACTATTCCTTTGCCTGGAACCACACGGTGTTGATTCTTCGCTTAGTTTAGTTTAGTTTAAACAGTGAAACTGAATTGCAATTGCTCCGTCTGATAACAATGCTGGTGGACCCAGGCGTAATTCTATTCTAATATTCCCCTTCCTCTGTCCCTTCCCTCCCATATCCCTACCTCTAGCTTTACATTTCACTCCGACTCTTCTCTCCTTATCTGACACCCTTTTGTCCCCTTTCCCCCTCGAGTCTCTGTCGGCCCATCTGCCAATTAAACCCCCTCATCTCCATTCACCTATCTCTTGCCAGGCTTTGTTCCTTCCCCAACTCTCCTTTCCAGCTTTCTGTTCCTTCCCCATCTCCATTTTCCTGCTTTCTCCCCACTACTCCTATCAGTCCGAAGAAGTGTCCCCGACCTGAAACGTTGCCTGTCCATTCCCTCCACAGACGCTGCCTGATCTGCTGAGTTCTTCCAGGGCTTTGCGTTTTTGCTCAAGATTCTAACACTGCAGTTCCTTGTTGTCTCAATGTTCTAACCGTCATTCAACAAATGACCAATGTATCTGAAGGCGGAGGAGTGGTAAAGTCGGAGGGAAGGAGGAATCGCAGAGGGGGTGCAGTGAGAGGGGATGTTGCTGAACTCTCGTCGGAGAGAGGAGGAAGAAGGGTCTCGATCCGAAACGTCACCCATTCCTTCTCTTCAGAGATGCTGCCTGTCCCGCTGAGTTACTCTAGCATTTTGTGTGTACCGAATTGTCTGATTTCATCTCCATTTCCCTCCAGTACCCAGTCCGTGTAATAACGTTTGGGAATAGAGTCTGCAGAAGCTCAAATAAAAGTACATTGAAAGTTACATCATATTTTATCTTGATGTTCCACAAAAATTTTACTTTCATTTAAAATGTTGTCAAATATTTTGCCATTTACTGGGAATATTGGAACATAGAAACAGGAGGCACTGCAGTAGAGTTGTGCCAGAGACCTGGGTTCAATCCTGACTACGCCCGCTGTCTATATGGAGTTTGTATGTTCTCTCTGTGACCGCGTGGGTTTTCTCCAGGTACTCCAGCTTCCTCCCATATTCCAAAGACATGTGGGTTTGTGTTTAAGAAGGAACTGCAGATGCTGGAAAATCGAAGGTACACAAAAAAGCTAGAGAAACTCAGCGGGTGCAGCAGCGTCTATGGAGCGAAGGAAATAGGCTTTGTAGGTTTGTAGCTTAATTGGGCTTCTGTAAATTGTCCCTTGTGTGTCGGATAGAACTAGTGTATGGGTGATCGATTGTTGGTCGGCGTGGACTCTGTGGGCTGCAGGGCCTGTTTCCACGTTGTATCTCTAAACTAAATTAAACAAAGCTGAAGTAAGGAGGAAACATTGTAACAACACTAGCTAATCCATTGAACACGATCAGGCATAAACCATGTCATGTACTTTTCTTATCACTGTACAAATCAATACTTTCTGTTCACAACAGAGATGACCCTTGTCACAGCCGGCTGTACACTTTGAGAAGGCAGCGCTCCTTCAACGTTTGCAGTAAGATACTGCAGATGTTCTAACAGTCGGTGGTGGCCAGTGCCATCTTCTATGCAGCAGGGCGAAGGCCGCGGAAACCAGCAGGGTTAGCAAGCTCATCAGGAAGGCTGGCTCCGTCCTGGGGTGGAGTTGGATTCGTGGGAGGTGGTCTTGGAGGGGAAGGTGCTCCTCAAACGGCAGAGCATCGTGGACAATACAGCTCAACCCCTGCATGACACACTAATCAACCTGGGGAGCACCTTCAGCAACAGACAGGTTCCACCAAGATGCAGCACAGAACCCCACAGGAGATCCTTTTTTCCCTGTGGCTTTCAAACAGTACAACTCCTCCCCCTTCTGTCGTGGGGTAGACTGACTCCCCTCTTCCACCCCGCCACCCCCCCCCCCCCCCCCCCCCCCCCTCCCTCCCCGACCGCCAATCTTTGCACATCCCCAATCCTTTCCACTGGTCACTTTAATTTCATGTTTCATGCATCTTGTTGTGTTTTATGACTGTTGGCAGACCAATTTCCCTCCTGGGATAAATAAAGTTCTATTGTATCGTGTCGTATCGTTATGCGGGATTGCGTCCCTAAAGAACGGTCTGTATTGCTCTTGAATATTTCTGTGACCCTCTAGTGTGTGTAGGCTCTAATAAGTTGCTGCTTACTAAGGCAAACAACTGAGGTGGAATCGCCAACAAAAGATCCTTCATTGAAGGCAGTCTACTCATTTATGGCAGATGTGGCTGGTAAAACATTGTATCAAATATCTCATTAGATGATTCTTTCTGTTCTTTCATACATAAAATGCCGCTTCCCTTTAAAATTATAATGAACCTATCCAAAATATCAACTATTTACAAAACTAAAATGGTGTCTATTTGCATATCAATACAGTTGTACACATAACCAAACATAAATTCACTTAGTTTCTTAGTCTAAGACAGTCAGAACCTTTTTCCCAGAATGGAAAAACCAAAAACTAGAGGGTATAAGCGTTAAGATGAGAGGGGCAAGACTATTCCGCAGAGGGTGGTGAGTGCCTGGAACATCCTGTCAGATGTGGTGGTGGAGGCAGATACGACTGTAGCATTTGAAAGACTTTTGGATAAGCATATGGATATTCAGGGAATGGAGGGATATGGATTGTGTGCATGCAGATAAGAGTTGGCCTTGGCATCATGTTTCGTACAGACATTGAGGGCTGCAGGGCCTGTTCTTGTGCTGTACTGCTCTATGTTATATGCTCTCAATCACAAAACTCTTCGCCTCTGGCTGACATTTCTAAAGCATCCATTACATGGGCAGAGATGTCCATCTGATTACTTCTCCAATGTGCTTAGTTGATTTCAGATAATAGATTACCTTAACGTAATTATCTTCATAATGACGCACAACTATATATATGTATACTGCATATTGTATTACAACTCTTCCAAACATTAACTGTTGGCATTAAATTTAGCACAGGCTAATAATGTTTTTTAGCTGTATGGTGCAGTTCTACAGTACATTGCGCCTGATACATCATTAGATACCATGATCTCCATCACGGCAGCTTCTATGCTTGGTTCTTGAAGGCTCTCCATCTCTGCGCCTCTGCTTTCACATTATCTAGCATCTTGATTTCCATCCTCAGTCCCTGCAGACAGCAGATTTTTCTTTCTTTCCCCTCTCTGGACTGTCTCCAATTATCACAGTTCTATCAGGGCTGTTTCAAATCTCTCTTGCTGCACTCTGGTTATGCCCTATCGAGCTGACATGTGTAAGCCCATGCATAATGTGACATCTCTCACTGGACAGTTGGAGCTCCTGCTCTGCAGTGGCAAAGACAACCTTCTCATTTCACACGCAACTCAATCCATGCTTGATTCAGGCCATTCCGTTATTTAATCAACAAGAAAAGCTCTGGACTTGAGTTGAATAAAAATTGAGCTTGAGTTTAGTTTCTTGTCACATGCACCGAGGTACAGTAAAAAGCTTTTGTTGCGTGCTAACCAGTCAGTGGAAAGACAGTACATGATTACAATTGAGCCACCCACAGAGCACAGATATATAATAAAGGGAATAACGTGAATTGCGTTTAGTGCAAAATAAAGCCCAGTAGAGTCTAGTCAAAGATAGTCCGAGGATCTCCAACGAGGTAGATAGTAGCTCAGGATGGCTCTCTAGTTGTTGGTAGGATGGTTCCGTGCCTGATAACAGCTGGGAAGAAACTGTTCCTGAATCTGGAGGTGTGCGTTTTCACACCTATTCCTTTTGCCCGATGGGAGAGGGGAGAAGAGGGAGTGGCCGGAGACTGAGGTCTTGTCATTCTCATATTCATGGCTGAGTCAAATTCAGTTTGCCTGGTCCATGTTACCGAGACATAAAACTTGGAAACAGTCCCTTTGGCCCAACTTGCCCGTGCCGCCCACCATGTCCCATCTACACTCGTCCCACCTGCCTTCGTTCGGCCCTCTAAACTTATCCTATCCATGTACCTGTCTAAATATTTTTTAAACGTAGAGATAGCACCAGTCTCTACTACCTGCTCTGGCAGCTCGGCCCATACATCTGCCACCCTTTGTGCAAAAATGTTACCCCTCAGGTTCCTGGTTGTTCCAAGTTCCTAGTTCATGTCGTGTTGCGATTTTGCCTTCCCCTTTATCTGCGGACTCCATTAACGTGACAGTTGTTTTTCTGAAACCTTCCTCTTACTGCCCAAGAAGAGATTCTAAAGAGCTTGCTTGAGGATGTAAATATTCCCATGATGAATCACTGTCCAAATGACTGAACTTAATGGACTGGTCTTCACCCCAGTTAAATTCTCTGGTCTCATCTGAACCACCATTTCATCTGCATTTTCATTTCCAGCCTTTGTCTCTC
This sequence comes from Amblyraja radiata, assembly GCF_010909765.2. Taxonomy (NCBI): domain Eukaryota; kingdom Metazoa; phylum Chordata; class Chondrichthyes; order Rajiformes; family Rajidae; genus Amblyraja; species Amblyraja radiata. The sequence goes on along the minus strand of NC_045984.1, from coordinate 25,247,640 downwards.
ACTCCACCCATCTGCCGCTCAATGCCCCGCACCTGTATCCACCTATCACTCGCCAGGCTTTGCCATGCCTCCCCAGCCCTCTTTCCCAGCTTTTCCAGCTCTCTCCCACCAGTATAAGAGCAGGGAGGTTCTACTGCAGTTGTACAGGGTCTTGGTGAGACCACGCCTGGAGAATTGCGTACAGTTTTGGTCTCCTAATCTGAGGAAAGACATTCTTGCCATAGAAGGAGTACAGAGAAGGTTCACCAGACTAATTCCTGGGATGGCAGGACTTTCATATGAAGAAAGACTAGATAGACTCAGCTTGTACACGCTAGAATTTAGAAGATTGAGGGGGGATCTTATAGAAACTTACAAAATTCTTAAGGGGTTGGACAGGTTAGATGCAGGAAGATTATTCCCGATGTTGGAGAAGTCCAGAACTAGGGGTCACAGTTTAAGGATAAGAGGGAAGTTTTTTAGGACCGAGATGAGAAAATCATTTTTTACACAGAGAGTGGTGAATCTGTGGAATTCTCTGGCACAGAAGGTAGTTGAGGCCAGTTCATTGGCTATATTTAAGAGGGAGTTAGATGTGGTCCTTGTGGCTAAAGGGATCACGGGGTATGGAGAGAAGGCAGGTACAGGATACTGAGTTGGATGATCAGCCATGATCATATTGAATGGCGGTGCAGGCTCGAAGGGCCGAATGGCCTACTCCTGCACCTATTTTCTATGTTTCTATGTTTCTATTACTATATCAGGTGGAAGAGTGGACCGAGTCAAAAAGTCACCTGTTCTTCCACTCCACAGATGCCGCCTGACCCGTTGAGTTCCTCCAGAATTCTCTGGCTTGGCTTTCTACCCTCTCATTGCAAGTTTGAATCTCAACGGCGTGGTGGTCTCTGCAGATGGTTCCATAATGGACGCCATCTGCCCTGAGACCTCGCTACCATCTGCCTTGGTATCTCGCTACCATCTGGCTTGGTACCTCGCTACCATCTGTGCTGGTACCTCACTGCCATCATGATAGTGGCTTCACTTTGCGACCTGCAGTGAAGGGGATATGTGCCCAGCCTCACTGGCAAACACTAAACTGGTCAGCATTGAACCCCCCTGGTCTTTGAAGAATACTTTTAAACTTCCATTCATGTGAATGAAATGAATTTTCGTCCGTGTTAGTAATAACCATATAACATATAACAATTACAGCATGGAAACAGGTCATCTCGGCCCTACAAGTCCGTGCCGAACAATTATTTTCCCTTAGTCCCACCTGCCTGCACTCATACCATAACCCTCCATTCCCTTCTCATCCATATGCCTATCCAATTTATTTTTAAATGATACCAACGAACCTGCCTCCACCACTTCCACTGGAAGCTCATTCCACACCGCTACCACTCTCTGAGTAAAGAAGTTCCCCCTCATGTTACCCCTAAACTTCTGTCCCTTAATTCTGAAGTCATGTCCTCTTGTTTGAATCTTCCCTATTCTCAAAGGGAAAAGCTTGTCCACATCAACTCTGTCTATCCCTCTCATCATTTTAAAGACCTCTATCAAGTCCCCCCTTAACCTTCTGCGCTCCAGAGAATAAAGACCTAACTTATTCAACCTTATTCAATACCATCTCCCATTACAAAACGCCTCTCTACAAATATCACATTTCCCCTTCACCTGTGGGTAATTTTACCATGGTCTCTGCCTCTGTATCATTCAATCTTTTTTTCATCACCTAAGCCCTTGACCTCTGCATGAACCTCCTGGCTTATCTCCTCCTTTAGAAGATCTTGCAATGAGTCCCTTCACTCTCCTTTTAGCCCAAGCCTCACATTCCTCTTTAGAGGTCTTCTCCTCAAACTCCGTCTCCAATGATGCTGTTGGATCAGGATCATTATTGATTCTTTGATTACTTTGCCGTTCCGGTCGGGCCCATTCCAGCAAGGATGTGGGTGCAGACAAGGTTTACCACGGTGCTGCCCGAATTAGGGGGCGTTAACTGCAAGGGGAGGTTTTGTATAAAGTTGGATAGTATAAAGTTGGATAGAGACCTGATAGAAGTCTATCAAATTAGGAGAGGCGTAGAAAGAGAAGACAGGCAGAACCTTATTTCCGGGGTGGAAATGTCAAAGACTCGAGGGCATGACTTTAGGATCGGAGGGGCAACGTTTAGAGGAGGTGTGTGGGGCAAGTGTTTTACACAGAGAATGGTATGCGACTGGAATGTGTGTCCAAGAGCGGTGGTGAAAACAGATATGATAGCGACGTTATAGATCATGAAATAGTTTATCTTGGCTTCATGTGGCGAACAGACATTGTGGGCCAAAGGGCCTGTCCCTGAACTGAACTGTACCATGCCCTATGTTTTATGTACTACATCTGGCCTTGTGGAGAAAATACTGCCTAACATCACTGCACTTTCACGCTGGCTGTACTTTCTCTTGTTGCCCCGGGCAGTAATGCATCATAGCTGTCGATCTCCCAGTCACTAACAACTACTTCATACAGCTGCACCTATGACCCCTGCCTGGTGGCATCTGCAAGCCCATTTAACCAGGGATTTGTTTAGATGGGGCCAGTCCCCTCCGAAGCCTGAGGGCTTCACGGCCCAATGTTATGACCCTCTCAGCCACGCAGTCCTCCAATTCAATTGAGTCAATTCAATCTCTGCCCATGATCACTGGTGCAAGCCACTGGCCCCATATTAACGGTTCAATGGTGCCTTCTTTTTACATGGACCAACATTCAGTGAAGTTCTTGCATACAGTTCAGTAAGCGTATTGCCGTACATGAGTACAATCGGCAATTAAATGCCAGGGGCTATGGGAAGAAGGCAGGATAATGGGGTTGAGAGGGAAAGATAGATCAGCCATGATTGTATGGCGGAGTAGGCTTGAAGGGCTGAATGGCCCAATTCTGCTCCTCGAACTTATGATCTTATCGACCAAATAAAGAATGTACAGAAACAGCCCACTGAGTCCACATGGGAGAGTCACCAGGTCTTGGCGCCATTTTTAAAATCCCAGCAGTAGCTGGCCATGAAGGCCCGTTGCAGCCGTTGCCTCCACGCGGATCGTCCAGTGAACCGTCGTCCCTCTCCTTGCCCTGCCTTCGTGCCCTGGGGGTCTCCTCCTGCAGCTGACCTGCAGGGCGAGGAAGGTAGGACCCTGATTCTTCTTGACCGCCCTTTTTTATCGCGTCCGCCACCACCAACTCCCTCCGCCCTCCTCATTAAACCCATGGCCCCTCGTTCTTGATTTCCCTACTCTGGGTAAAAGACTCCCTACATTCATTCTATCTATTCCCCTCATGATTTCATACACTTTGACATTATTTTCACCCTCAGGAATATTTCCATTGCTTCCATGCATGGAACAATAGACCATTGGTCGCTGACAAGTCTGCCTCAGTCACTACCTGCATTTGTGTCTACCCAACCAAAAAAAAACATTTTCTTATGCCTTACTACTTAGTCTCTTAAATAGCAACATCCCAAACTTGTTACAAATGTGGTGTCTGCAGGGCTCTTTGGTTTTCTGCTTTAGTTTAGTTAAATTTAGAGGTACAGCGTGGAAACAGGCCCTTCGGCCCACCGAATCTACGCCGACCAGCGATCCCCACATACTAACACCATCCTACACACCAGTCACGATTTTTTTTTACCGGAGCCAATTAACCTTCAAGCCTGTACGCCTTTGGGGTGTGGGAGAAAAGCGGAAAAAAACCCACCTGGTCACAGGTAGAACGTACAAACTCCGCACAGACAGCATCCGTAGTCAGGATCGAACCCGGGTCTCTGGCGCTGCACCACCGCAATTGCTAGAGGAAACAAACAGAGATAGATCTACCTTCATTAAAGGCAGTAAATTCTCTCAACCAAGAGCGAGCGGTTGGCACAACAATGTATTAAAGGTTTACCACTCATCTCTTAAAGCTACATGAGCCATCCGATACCCTACAACTTCCAACTTTGATCACTTTCATCATGCTTAGTGGTGTGAGAATGAACGAGGGCGAGGCTCAGCTGATCCTTCATAAATTCATGTTTATACGTGATAGGAGGAGAATTAGGCCATTCGGCCCATCAAGTCTGCTCTGTCATTCAATCATGGCTGATCTATCTCTCCATCCTAACGCCATTTCCCTGTCTTCTCTCCATTACCGCTGACACCTGTACAAGTCAAGAATCTACCTATCTCTGCCTTAACAATATCCATTGACTTGGCCTATACAGACAATTAATTCCACATATTCATCATTCTCTAAAGAAATTCCTCCTCATCTCCTTCCTAAAGGAACGTTCTTTAATTCTGAGGTTATGACCTCTGGTCCTAGACTCTCCCAATAGTGGAAACATCCTCTCCACATCCACTCTATCCAAGCCCTTTCACTATTTGTTTAAGAAGGAACTGCAGATGCTGGAAAATCGAAGGTACACAAAAAAGCTGGAGAAACTCAGCGGGTGCAGCAGCATCTATGGAGCGAAGGAAAAAGGCAAAGTTTCGGGCCGAAACCCCTCTTCAGACCCTTTTACTATTTGGTGTTTCTATGAGGTCCACCCCCCTCATCCTTCTAAACTTCAGTGCGTAGAGGCCCAGTGCAGTCAAACACTCATCATATGTTAACCCACTCATTCCTGCGATCGTTCTCATATGATCTCTGTTCAGGGATTATGGATTGAAGGAAGGACTGGCAACCTCAGCAACTACTGACATAGACTAACATTCTGCAGTGATGTTGAGGGATCCCTGTATGGTCAGAGGTGCCATTCTTTAGATGGGAGACAAAGCGAGAGCCTATTATTTAAGGTGGATGAGAACAATCCCATGACACTATTAAAAGATCATAAGGGCTGTTCTGATCAATATTCGCCCCTTGGGCAGGTTAATTGGTCGTTCGTCTCATTGATGTTTGTGAACACAAAATGGCGTCCGCTAGTTGCCTGCACAGCCATGGTGACGTTCTGCTGAGAGACTTTGAGGCACTTCTGAGTGCTGTGACTGAGGGCTGTGCAGGACCGTGATTGAATCTATTGTGATCGCGCGAGTGACCCAGGCTTATCACTAATGAAATCAAACGCTGTACTCTCACAAAATGGCCGTTTCCAGCACGAAGCAATGTTTGTTTAGAAGAAGGGGGGGGGGGGGGGGATTAAAGCCGTTGCGAATTCTCGTTTTAACTCCTGGAGGGAAGATGATTGAGAGAAAGTTCAGATTTCCTCCCAGGATTTCTCTACAAAGATAAATAACTGGATTAAAAGCAGCGAGATATATGACAGGGTTGCAGTCACCATGTGAACAGTCCGCTGAAACCATTTCATTTTTATGATTTTATTTTTGTTTGCATCCAGAGATTCGAGAGCCTTTGGCATTCTCTGCTGTCGAGAGACAAGTCAGAGCCACATTGAAGTCTTTTGGCCTGACTCCATAATGTCGTCTTTAGATAAAAGCTTATAAGCAGATTTGGCTTTGGGAGTGCTCAGCGCATCATCAAACTGTTATATTATCACCTTCACTCCCCACCCACGCCCACCCCTTCCCTTTCCCTCGGCCCTGCCCCTGCCATCTTAAACTCCTTTCCATCGATAGCTGAAGGCAAAGCAAGCAGCAATGGAAAAATGACAAACTGTTTACTTCCCTGCCTCAGGCAGGCCGATGCCTTGGAGATAAGGCTGGTTGCTTTAACCAGCCCGATATTGTCATCTAATGCAGCAGATGCAGCGTTAAGTTGTCTGTTAGGGAATCATTTTTTTGGCAAACTTTTTTTATTGCTATTTTTGTATCTTACTCCCGTGTTTGTGCTGCCTTGAGGTCAGAGCTGTTTCGAGGGAGAGGGAAGGGCAGGAGAGTGGCATTTCTTGGGAACGGTGGGAGATAGATATCTCCGTGTGGTTGCTGGGGCTACGTTTAGGATTAGGCTTGTTATTGTCATGTGTACCGAGGTACAGTGGAAAGCTTTGTTTTGCATGCTATCCACACCGACCAGATATACCAGACACAAACACAATTGAGTCAAACTCAAATGTTACAGATGGAGCAAAGGGGAAGATACAGAGTGCAGAATATAGTTCTCAGCATTGTAGCGCACCAGTTCCAAAGACAAAGTCCAATGTCCACAGTGGTGAATTGGACAGTACCTTAGCTTAGTGGATAAGCTTTTCCCACTGAGAGTAGGGAAGATTCAAACAAGAGGACATGACTTGAGAATTAAGGGACAGAAGTTTAGGGGTAACATGAGGGGGAACTTCTTTACTCAGAGAGTGGTAGCGGTGTGGAATGAGCTTCCAGTGGAAGTGGTGGAGGCAGGTTCGATTTTATCATTTAAAAATAAATTGGATAGGTATATGGACGGGAAAGGAATGGAGGGTTATGGTCTGAGTGCAGGTAGATGGGACTAGGGGAGAATAAGTGTTCGGTACGGACTAGAAGGGCCGAGATGGCCTGTTTCCATGCTGTAATTGTTATATGGTTATATGGTTATGGATGGACCGTTCAGAAGCCTGATAACAGAGGTTGTTCCTGAGTCAGGTGCTGCATGCTTCCAAGCTTCTATATCTACTGGGTAGTAAATGCAATAAGACCAGTTTTGCTGGCCTCTCCATGTTGACCTTGTTGAATTTAGTTTTGGCCAGAGATAACACTAAGCACTCAGTCCCCTGTTTGAGTGATTGATTCTAAGATACAGCATGGAAACAGGCCCTTCAGCCCACCAAGTGCACACCAACCATCGATCACCCCGTTCACACTAGTTCTACGTCATCCCACTTTCTCGTCCACTCCCCACACACAATTTACAGAGTCCAATTTATCAACAAACCCGAGCAGCTTTGGGATGTGGGAGGAAGCCGGAGCAGCAGGATGAATCCCGCGCGGTCAGAGGGAGAACGTGCAAACTCCACCCAGGCAGCACCCGGGGTTAGGATCGAACCTGGGTCTCAGGCATCGAGGGGCAGCAGATTTACTAGTTCTCCCCATTCTCCCATGTCGGTTTATCTGTATTATCTGCATAGTGCCATCTTCATGGGCAGCACAGTGGCGCAGTGGTAGAGTTGTTGCCTTGAAGCGCCAGACAACCAGTTTCGATCCTGACTGCGGGTGCTGTCAGCTTGCAGTTTGTATGTTCTCCCTGTGACCGTGTGGGTTTCCTCCAGGTGCTCCGGTTTCATCCCACATCCCAAAGACCTGCAGGTTTGTAGGTTAATTGGCTTCTGTAAATTGCCCCCAGTGTAGAATGAGAAAATGGGATAACATGGAACTAGTGTATGGGTGATCGTTGGTCGGCGTGGACTTGGTGGGCCGAAGGGCCTGTTTCCATGCTGTACGTCTAAAACGAAAAGACTAAAACTAAAGCTCAAGCACACCTTGACTGGAAAACCTTTACCCACCCAATGTTTCTGAAGCAATCAGTGCGCACTTAGAGAGGTTTAGACCGATTTTAGAGATACAGACATTAGAGGTACAGCGTGACACAGGCCCTTTGGCCCATTGAGTCAGTGTTTGCCAGTAGCCACCCCGTACACCAGCACTATCCAACAAACTAGGGACAATTTATAATTTTATTTACCAAAGCCAATTAATCAACAAAACTGTACGTCTATGGAGTGTGGGGGGAAAACCCGACACGGGAGAACGTTCAAACTCCTTACAGACAGCACCCGTAGTCAGGATCGAACTTGGTTCTCCCGTGCTGTAAGGCAGCAACACTACCGCTGCGCCGCCTTGCAACCCTTTGAACAAAGGTTTGAGGTTCGAGCAAACTGTTTTGTTCAAACCTCACTGAACTAGGGTGGCACGGTGGCGCAGCGATAGATTTGTTGCCATACAGCCCCAGAGACCCGGGTTCGATCCTGACTACGGGTGCTTGTCTGTACGGAGTTTGTGCGTTCTCCCCGTGACCTGCGTGGGATTTCTCCGAGATTTTCAGTTTCCTCCCACCCTCCAAAGACGTACAGGTTTGTAGGTTATTTGGCTTGGTGTAAATGTAAATTATCCCTAGTTTGTGTAGGCTAGTGCTGGTTTGGGAGATCGCTGAATCGGTGGGCCGAAGGGCCTGTTTCCGCACTGTATCTATAAACTAAACTAAACTAAACTAAACTTCTCAAGGGTAGAGGTTGGTTAATGTTCACCCAACAGTTCGAAGCTTGCATTCATCCATTAGCCACTGAACTCTGCGCTGTCCACGTTTTCAATGGAGGTGAACACTGCCCCATTCTTCAACCATGTGTGTTCTTGGTGCTGAAATAAGTCCAAGTAAAGGAGGCGACCATGAGCTTCTGCCCCCATTTAATGAGATCTTGGCTGCTCTATAATCTAATGCCATTTGCACGCATTGGTTCCATGTCCCTTAATACCTTTGGCTCACAAACAGCTATTGATCTCTAATTTAAAAAGATTAATTGAGTTGGCGTCTAGCATTTCCTCAAGGAGACAGGAGAGATTGCAGATGCTGGAATCTGTAGCAAAGAAAGAAACTGCTGGAGGAACTCAGCCAGTCGGGCAGCATCTGTGGAGGGAAAGGAATGGTCATGACTGAGACGTAGGGGGGAGGTTCATCAGTATCGAGGGAAGAGGAGTTTTTTAGTTTAGTTTAGAGATACAGCGCGGAAACAGGCCCTTCGACCCACCGGGTCCGCGCCGACTGGCCATCCCCGTTACAAAGGCACGCACGACACGCAAGGGACATTTAACAATTTTTACTGAAGCCAACTAACCTACAAACCTGCATGTCTTTGGAGTGTGGGAAGAAACCAGAGCACCCGAGGAATACGCACGAGGTCATGGGGAGAACGTGCCAACCCCATACAGACAGCACACGTGGTCAGGATCGAACCCGGGTCTCTGGCGCAGCGAGGCAGCAACTCTACCACTGCGCCACCGTATGAGGGGTGAGGTATGTGATCGCTGGGCTCGAAGGAGTGATGGAAGATTGGCCGGTGGGGCCAGATGGTGGAGAAGGGAGGGGTGGAATAGAGAAACGGAGGTTGGGGGGGGGGGGGGGGGGTGAATGTTTCTACCTCCACCACCACCCCTGGCAGCCCGTTCCAGGCACCCACCAACCACCCTCTTGTATAAAACAACTTGCCGCGCGCGTCTCCATTGGCCCTCTCACAATAAAGCTATGCCCTCTTGTCTTTGGCAGTTCCACCCTGGGATAAAGGTCTTGACTGTCTACTCTCTGCAGAGGAGTCGAGACATGACAGCACCCATGCTGTTCCTTGACATTTCAGAGTCGTACTTTAATTTTCGTCCAAAGATTTCATTAAAATCACATCGGGTTCTCGCTAGTAAATAGTCTCTGGCTTGCAGGTGCAAATGTAGGCTGGTAAACGGAGGACATTCAATTTATGCTACAGCCTCTCTCTCTCTCTCTGCCTGGCTTTTTTATCTTTCAAATTTAATCACTCTGTGTACATCTTATCTTACGCTTATAATGGCACAGAAGGAGACCATTTGTCCCCTTGGCTTATAAAACAGCATGCAGGCTTTTGTTGGATTACATCTCTTATATAACATGTAATGCAAATCAGGAAATAGTGCGTGAACTTGGGATGTTACTTATGTAGTCTAACAAATAAGATATTTCTGGTTGATATATTTTAACCATCAAAATTCATGGACTTACTCTAGCTGCACAAAGACTAGAGTATTCAGTGGTACCTCTGCAGTGCTGATCTGTCTGTCTGTCTATCTATATTCATCTGTCTATCTGACTCCCTGGCACGATGTTGGTCTATTTATCTATCTGCCTCTCTATCTATCCAGTGGCACATTCATCTCTGTCTCTTTACCAGCACATCTATCTTCTATCTCTCAGCTCTTATTAGAGTTCAGTGTTTCTATATCCACTGCCTGACCAGAGAATGGAGAACCACAAAGAGGGAGTTTCTAATTCTCTCAGTGACCCCTTGCTTCGTTTAGTTTAGAGATACAGCGAGGAAACAGGCACGTCGGCCCACCGGGTCCGCGCCGACCAGCGATCCCCGCACATCGACACTAAGCTACACACACAAGGGACGATTTACACATACAACAAGCCAATTAACCTACATACCTGTACGTCTTTGGAGTGTGGGAGGAAAACGAAGATCTCGGAGAAAACCCATGCAGGTCACGGGGAGAACGTGCAAACTCCGTACAGACAGCACCCGTAGTCGGGATTGAAACCGGGTCTCCGGCGCTGCAAGCGCGGTAAGGCAGCAACTCTACCTCAGCGCCACCAAGTCGCCTTTTCTTATTCGATCCCTTGACTTTCAGAACATAATGTATGACCATAAGACATAGGAGCAGAATTAGGCCATTCAGCCCATCGAGTCCACTCTGCCATTCGATCATGGCTGGTCTATCTCTCCCCCTCAACCCCATTCATCTGCCTTGACACCCGTACGAATCAAGAACCTATCAATTTCTGCTTTAAAAATACCCCTTGACTTGGCATCCACAGCTGCCTGTGGCAATGAATTCCACAGATTCGCCACCCTCTAACAAAAGAAATTCCTCCTCATCACCCTTCTCCAATTTGCCCCAGTTTCTTCATATCCTTGACCGCAGTACCCTCTCCTGGACTGAGACAAAAAGGTTAATGATGGACTCTATAGAAAGAAAGGTCTATCATTGGAAAGAGCAACACAAAAAGCTGGACTAACTCAGCGGGACAGGCAGCACCTCTGGAGAAAAGGAATGGGCGACGTTTCGGGTTGAGACCCTCCTTCAGTGTCTATCTTCGGTTTAAACCTGCAACTGCAGTTCCTTCCTACTCATTGGAAAGAGCATTGGGTTTTGGGGAATGAAGGTGCTGGAGATTAGTGAATGGCAAAGGGGAGGTTTGGAAGAAGATGAATGAAACTTGAAACAACCAGCAGACGTTCAGAAAAAGATTGCAAGTGCGGTCAATGTGGGATTCAAAGGCTGGACTTACTAATTACTTCAAATTGTTTTCATCGGAGTTGGGTCTGGAAGTCTGTAATATGCCCGGTTAGAATATAGACTTGGAACGTGGACCAGTATAGCACAGGAACAGGCTCTACGGCCCACATGAATAATAGAATATAGAATAGAATAGTTTCTTTATTGTCATTGTAACATGAACCATGTACAACGAAATTTAAAAATGTCAGCCAGTCAGTGCACCATTCAAACATTTCTAAAAGCTAACGATACATACAAGGTAAAATATTAAAAAAGATGGACCAGGAACAGGCTCTTCGGCTGTGCAGAACATGATGCCAAGTTAAACTAATCTCTGCCTGCATCTGGTCCATATCCCTCCACCCCCTACATATCCACGTGCCGATCGAAAGGCTTTTTCAATGCCATTCTTCTATCTGCCTCCACCCCCACCCGTGTCAGCACGTTCCAGGCACCCACCACTCTTTGTATAAAACCTGCCCACTCGTCTCCTTAAAACTTTGCTTCTCTCTCGCAAAAGCTGTAGCCCTCCAGCAGTTAATATTTCCATCCTGGGAGGGAAAAAAAAGTTCTGACAGTTATCCCTCTCATAATTGTATATAGTTCTATTGGCCCCCCCCACTCAGCCTCCAACGCCCCAGAGAAAACAATCCAAGAGGGGGAGCTATTTCCCAAGTGTGCGTTGAGTTATTTTGGAATGGTGTGTGCGGCCAAGAGGGGGGATGTTGGAGGGGATTGGGATGGAGAATTGAAGAGATGCTGTCACTCGCATAGGTTTGGAGGGGGCTTGCCTGCCATTTTAACTCGGTCTTCTCACCACCCAGGCCAGGAATCCGCTCATTGACCTGCGTGAGGTGCAGCTGGAGATGCCGTCATGACAGGCATGAGCCAACAGATATAAGGGCTTTGAGTGAGGGGAGGAAACTATCTCCAGTGGCAGCAGCATGGGGATTGGGGATAACTTGCGGGAGAGTCAGCAGACCAACAAGAATATTAATTTTAGATGCATCGAGAAGAAAGTGCGTTGGAAGCCAGCTCAATATTGCGCGGATGAAAAATGGACAGGGATATGAAGGGGATGTGTCAGGGTTTTATGAAGAAAGAGTAGAGGAATTGGATTAATTGAATGCTTCTTCAAAGAGTTGGCACAGACGTAAAGGACCAAATAGCCTCCTTTTGTTTTGTTGGTTCCTATCTCCATTGTCATTACTCATGTTATAGCTGGGATGCGATATTTGGACCTTGCCTTAACTATTCCTTTAGGATTACAGCTTCGGCAATTTCTTTATACCCCTCTGCCTGCGTGTCAACAATTGAGATCAAACTAGAAATGCGTAAATTCCACGAATATTCCAGACCGTGGGTCAGTACTTGGAATTAATTGCCTGGCATTATCCAATTTAAAATTAAGTCGTGACTGCAGTGTAATGGATGTTGGCAGGTTCTATTAATATTAGTTTTGTTTAATTCTCTACGAGATGTAGAGTGCAGTTTGAGATGCGATGCACAATTTTACCCATGAAGGGATCATTTTTAAACACTTGGCATATGAAGAGGTAACTTGCACACTAGTTTTAGCATTATCTAGTTTGCTGAAGAACGGGGCTATGGTGCCTTGTGGTGGCCTTGTGGTGGAAACTCATTTACCAGATTTTACGGGGGGGGGGGGGGCTTGGAAATGGCAGGGTACTGAGAATTAAGAACATGGAACATGTATAAAATCATGAGAGAAATCGATCGGGTGGATGCACAGAGTCTCTTGCCCAGAGTAGGGGAATCGAGGACCAGAGGACATAGCTTTAAGGTGAACGGGAAAAGATTTAATAGGAATCTGAGGGGTAAATTTTTCACACAAAGGGTGGTGGGGGTATGGAGCAAGCTGCCAGAGGGGGTAGTTGAGGCAGGGACTATCGCAACATTTAACAGTTAGACAGGTACATGGATAGGACAGGTTTGGAGGGTTATGGACCAAACACGGGCAGGTTGGACTAGTATAGCTGGGACATATTGGCCAGTGTGGGCAAGTTGGGCTGAAAGGCCAGTTTCCACACTGTATCACTCTATGACTCTATGATCAGTGCAACACAACCTTTGTGTGCAATATGATGCCAAATAATCTAGTCTCCTCTGCCTGTGCATGATCCATATCCCTCTATTCCCTTCACTTCTGTGTGCCTATCCAAAAGCCCTTTAAACGCCTCTATCGTAACTGCCTCCACCACCACTACCCCTGGCTGTGCATTCCAGGCCCCACCACTCTCTGTAAAAAACTCGCCCTGCGATTCTCCATGAAACTTTCCCCCTCTCACCTTACAGCCACGCCCTCTCGTGTTGGACATTTCCACCCTGGGAAAAAGGTTCCAAGTGTCTACCCTTTCTGTGCCTCTCATAAATGTATGTACTTCTATTAAGTTGCCTCTCAACCTCTGACGTTCCAGAGAAATCAATCCAAGTTTATCTAGTCCCTCCCTGTGGCTGAAATCCTCTAATCCAGGCAGCAATCTGTGTAACCTCCTCTGCATCCTCTCCACATCTTTCCTGTAATGGTGCGACCAGAATTACATGCATTACTCCAAATGCGGCCAAACCACAGTTCTATAGAGCTGCCTACAACAAAGGGTTAAATTCCATCTGCCATTTCATCGCTCATTTCTGCATCTGGTCTATATCCTGCTCTGTCCTGACACAATTCCTCACTTTCCATGTTGGTACGATGAAATAGTGTTCAACTCTGGATTAGTTCTTGATTAGTTCTTGTTTCTTGATTAGTGCGGGTGTTAGAGGTTATGGGGAGAAGGCAGGAGAATGGGGTTAGGAGGGAGAGATAGATCAGCCATGATTGAATGGAGGAGTAGACTTGATGGGCCGAATGGCCTAATTCTACTCCTATTCCTTACGACCTTATGATTCACTGGAATCTGGACTATTGAACTTGGGGGAGGCTTTTAAATCCCATTGAGGAAGGTTAAATTCACGCCATTAATTAAACTGGAGTTTACGTATCGGTGATGGTGACCGTAAAACTACCAGATGGTTGTATCGATTCATCCGCCAGCTTCACTCAGTCAGACACACGAACGTGTCATGTGTAGAGTGAGGGATGGGCAACAAGGCTGGCCTTGCTACAGTCCGTGAATGAATAACTTGGGGGGGGGGGGGGGGGGGGGGATGCATTCATGCAGCTGGATGAGAAAGAACGTCCACATTTCCATCGCTCGTCCTGTGCTGATCTCAGCCAAGACGGTGGCAGAAAAGGCTGACAGCATAGAGAAGGAAATAAATGAGGCTTGAGGTGATTAAAGACACAGATTGCTGCTCAGTAAAATGGAGAAACCATGCTGTTTCTTTATTACCTTGACCTATCTACTGCACATGCTCTAACGTACAGTATATATGGTGTTCTTAAAAGGGACACTCTTTCTGCCCTTAAAGGGGATTCAGGAACGGAGCGATGGTTCGCTGACCGATGGCATACCTGGCAAGCCATGGTTGAGAATGATGCACCAAAATGTTTCTGATTTCTCACGCAAACTTTTCTCATGCCCTGTTGAACACCCTGTAAAATACACCTTCTGTAGTTCTGTAGAAACAAGGAACTGCAGATACTGATTAATACACAAAAGGACACAAAGTGCTGGAGTAACTCAGCAGGTCATAAGTTCTAGGAGCAGAATTCGGCCATCCGGCCCAACAATTCTTCTCTGCCATTCAATCATGGGTCATCTATCTTTCCCTCTCAACCCCATTCTCCTCCCCATAACCCTTGACACCCATAATAATCAAGAATCTGTCAATCTCCGGTTTAAAAATATCCATTGACTTGGCCTCCACAGCCGTCTGTGGGAATGGAGTACCTCAGCAGGTCTGGCAGCATCTCTGGAGAACATGGGTAGGAGACATTTTGGGTCGAGTCCCTTCTTCAGACCGGAAACATCATCTATCCATGTTCTCAGAAATGCAGCCTGACCTGCTGAGTTACTCCAGCACTTTGTGTCCATTTGTGTAGGTCTGTTTACCCCATCCGAGGAAGGATGTGAAGGCTTTGGGGAGGGTGTAGACGAGGTTTACCAGGACGCTGCCTGGGTTAGGGGTATTAGCTATAAGGAGAGGTTGGACAAACTTGGATTGTTTTCTCTGGAACAATGGGATGTTTAATTGTCATATGTACCAGCAATGGAACGATGAAGATCTTACTTGCAGCAGGTTAACAGGTCTGTACACACAAAAAACTTAGATAATATAGTGTAGCTATTAAATTATCTGTATTAAAACCCCTGCCAAGCTTCTATTCACCCCCCCCCCCCCCCCCCCGCATTTCAGCTCAGCAAATGTAGTCATTCCCCACTGGTGTCCATCCCTTTATCTACTGAAATCTTAAACATGGAATCTTTGGCGATATTTACCACACAGATTCGTGAAGTGTAGATCATTGAGTTTTTTCAAAGCAGATATTGATAGATCTTTATTCAGTGGGAAGGTCAAGAGAAATGAGAACTAGGCAGGAGAGTCGGGGCAAAGATCGCTTAGCCATGAACATATCGATGGGCAGAGCTGGCTTGAGGGTCCACAGGGCCGACTCCTGCTCTTTTTATCCACATTCTAAAATCGTTACATAAACCCTGATAATAACCACTTCCGTCTGGCAGTAGATACGGAAGATACAGAAAACACGTTCCACAGCTCCTTCCCCTCTGTTATCGGGCTTCCAAATGGTTCTTTCATGAGCAGGAGTACTGTCCCGATTCACCTCTACCCCATTGATGACATTGGACCTTGTCTATGGAACTGCTGCGCTACAATGCTGAGAACTATATTCCACACTCTGTATCTCCCCCTTCGCCCAATCTATTGTACTTGAGTTTGATTTAATTGTATTTCTGCAGAGTAGTATCTGATCTCAGTGTAGGAAGGAACTGCATATGCTGGTTTAAACCGAAGATAGACACAAAAAACTGGAGTAACTCTCAACGGGTCAGACAGCATCTTTGGAGAAAAGGAACAGGTGACGTTTCAGATCGAAACCCTTTTTCAGATCTGATATGTTTAGATAGCATGCAAAACAAAATGTTTCACTGTACCCCAGTACAAGTGGCAATAATAAATCTAAACCTAAAGCCAATTAACTGACCAATGTGTATATATCTGGGATGTTAGAGGATAACAGAGAACTTGTAACTGCTAATAAACCTAAACCTGAACTTCCCTAATCCAGAGGAGTTTCTACGATCAGAGATCTCCAGTGAAGGCCACCTGATTTTATGCCTCCTGTCTCCATAACACCCTCTCGTCAGAGGGCGGTGGAGGCCGGTTAGCTGGATACTTTCAAGAGAGAGTTAGATAGAGCCCTTAAAGATAGCGGTGTCAAGGGATATGAGGAGAAGTCAGGAACGGGGTACTGATTGTGGATGATCAGCCATAATCACATTGAATGGCGGTGCTGGCACGAAGGGCCAAATGCCCTACTCCTGCACTTATTGTCTATTGTCTATTGTCTAATGCCACAGACAGCTGTGGAGGCCAAGTCATTGGGTATTTTTAAATTGCAGATTGACAGATTCTTGATTTAGTAAGTGGGCATAAGGTTACGAGGAGAAGGCAGGAGAATGGGGTTGAGAGGGAGAGATAGATCAGCCACGATTGAATGGCGGAGTAGGCCAGATGGGCCGAACGGCCCGGTCCTGCCTCGGTGACCTATGAACTTCTGAACACTCCGATCTCTGACATTTTGCGATTGGAGCCGGAGGGAGATTCAGCGGGGGAGCTTGGTTCCCATGGCAACAGCCCGAACAACGACATCAAGCATTGGAAACGGGGCTGTGGCAACAACACAGAAAGGACAAACAAGCAGGTTCACACTGGTGAAAGGCAAAAGCAGCGGCTGATGTCAGGCAGCTTTTATTTATACAAGGGGTTTATTGTCACTTCGGTTCTGCTTAAAGCATGAGCCTAGAATTACACGCACTTCTGGCTGCACGGCAGCTTATGTATTGTGTACGTTTCTGGTCACCACATTATGGGGAGGATGTGATTGCAACAGACAGGAGATTTGTGAGGTGATTGACGCAAATGCTGGGGTAAGTCAGCAGGGCAAGCAGCATCTCTGGAGAGAAGGAATGGGCGATGTCTTCAGAAGGGTCTCGACCCGAAACGTCA
Source organism: Amblyraja radiata (assembly GCF_010909765.2). Lineage (NCBI taxonomy): Eukaryota > Metazoa > Chordata > Chondrichthyes > Rajiformes > Rajidae > Amblyraja > Amblyraja radiata. The sequence continues at coordinate 25,230,604 of NC_045984.1, read as the reverse complement.
CCCATTCCATCTCTCCAGAGATGCTGCCTTGTCCCGCTGAGTTACACCAGCATTTTGTGTCTATCTACGGTGTAAACCGGCTTCTGCAGTTCCTTCCCCCGGGTTTATGAGGAGGTTGCCAGGGCTGGAAAATTGCAGATCTGAGGAAGGATTGGATAAGCTTGGATCGTTGTTATTGGAATGGATGAGAATGCGGGAAAACTTAATTGATATGCACAGAATAATGAGTGGCCGAGACAGATTCAATAGGAAGCTCAATATTACTTAGTAGACCTGAAGACGCAAGGTTTAAACTAGCTGAGAGAAGGTTTAGTATGGAGTGAAAGGCAGGAAGGGGCTAGAATAGTACTTTGAGGATTGAAAGCCTTATCAGACTTAAATAGTAGTGGGAACAAAGAACCACTTACAGTATGGTTTTTCTACCAAATTTAGACACAAAGTGCTGGAGTGACACAGCGGGTCAGGCAGCATCTCTGGAAGAAAAGGATGAGTGATATTTCAGTCCCCCAGTCTGAAGAAGGGTCTTGACCCGAAATGTCACCCATCCTTTTCTCCAGGACAGGGTAGCAGCTGACTGCGGGCATTGGGCACGTCCATCATATTTGGATCGTGGCATCTGAGAGGGTTAGGGATGCTGACAGAGGGTCCTGAGCCAAAACGTGGGCGGCACAGTGGCACAAGTGGTAGGGCTGTTGTGTCACAGCCAGAGACTCGGGTTCAATCCTGACCTCGGGTGCTGTCTGTGTGGAGTTTGCATGTCCTCCCTGTGACCACGTGGGTTTCCTCCCACATCCCATAGAAGTGCAGGTTTTGAAGGTTATGGTCTGAGGGAGGGTCTCATCCCGAAAAATCACCTGTCCATGTTCTCCAGAGGTGCTGGAGGGGCTTGTGGAGTCAAGGGATATGGGGAGAGCTCTAGGGGCTAGTGGAGTCAAGGGATACGGGTAGAGCTCTAGGGGCTAGTGGAGTCAAGGGATACAGGGAGAGCTCTAGGGGCTAGTGGAGTCAAGGGATACAGGGAGAGCTCTAGGGGCTAGTGGAGTCAAGGGATACAGGGAGAGCTCTAGGGGCTAGTGGAGTCAAGGGATACGGGGAGAGCTCTAGGGGCTAGTGGAGTCAAGGGATACGGGGAGAGCTCTAGGGGCTAGTGGAGTCAAGGGATATGGGGAGAGCTCTAGGGGCTCGTGGAGTCAAGGGATACGGGTAGAGCTCTAGGGGCTAGTGGAGTCAAGGGATATGGGGAGAAGGCAGGCACGGGTTATTGATAGGGGACGATCAGCCATGATCACAATGAATGGCGGTGCTGGCTCGAAGGGCCGAATGGCCTCCTCCTACCCCTATTTTCGATGTTTCTATGCTGCCCGACCTGTTGAGTTACTCCAGCACTTTGTGTCCTCGTGTATTAACCAGCATCTGCAGTTCTTTGCTTCTCCAGATTTGTAGGTTAATTGTCCTTGTAAATCGCCCCTCTCTAAATTGCGTAGGGAGTTGATGAGAAAATGGGATAACAGCGAACTAGTGTGAATGGGCAATCGATGGCCGGCGAGGCCTAGGTGGGCCGAAAGACTTGTTACCATGCTGTATCTCTGAACTGAACTAAACTAAATGCTGCCTGTCCATGTCCTCCAGAGGTGCTGCCTGGCCTGCTGAGTTACTCCGGCACTCTGTGTTCTGCATGTAACACTAACTTTCACAAGGCATCTGAGAGACGTTGCTGCGGGGTATGAATTTTCACGAGGCCTTGCTAATTAGACGGCGTGCGGGATCACAGGGTCGAAGGGGTCTCCCTCTGTACTGCGGCGCTCTCCGCTTCGTTGAAAGCATGTCAATAAATGCACACAGGGAGAACCGAATGTGTAAACAAAGCAGTTGCAGAGAGCGGAGCTGCCTCTGCCAGTATGTGGGTCATCGGGCTCGCAGCACCAGCGCCCTGCCAACAGTGACGGTAGTGCCAAGCCCTAGATTGAAGACCAGTTCCGTCCGCTCAGCCTGCGCGCTGGGGTTGCAGCAGCAGTAGGACCTAGCACGGACGTGACCGAGCCCTCACCAAGGCCCACACTGCAGGAGCTGAACCTTTTCACCAGCAGCGTCGGGTCTGCTGCATTCGCAGGCAGTTCTAGTGAGTATTTACGACAGCTGAATTTATGAGCTAACGTTCCATCTCTGGGCTTAAGACATTCTCAAGGTGAGGCTGGCAGGGCACTATCAGTATTAAACCATGTCATACCTGCCTGCTCCCCCATATATCAGGTATGTATTAGGAGGTTTTGAAAACCCATTATGGAGCTCTCCTTGAAGAAGTGTTTATGAGACTGTAATGTCAGTAAGGCTGGTCTTGCCCCCTTCTACACAGAGACTCTTTGATGGCGACAGCAGCAGACAGTATAGGCCGGGGATCCCTTCAGACTTCCGGGGGTCCACATCGAAGGATTGTTTGACCTTTTCTTTCAGCCACTGGCTGTGGTTAAACGATTAGGGGTACACCTCTGGTTTTTAAGTTTGCCTTTTCAATATCCCGACATCAAATCGAAGGGGGGACACGAAAAGCTGCGAGCAACTCAGCGGGTCAGGCATCATCTCTGGAGAAAAGGACTAGGCGGCGTTTCTGGTCGAGACCGTTCCTCAGACTCAGAGGCCTGGGTAAGGTTAGGAATTGCTGAAGATAGGAGCGGCCGCGCGCTGAACATGTTTGTCGAGCACTCCTCTTCCATCGGCTATTTTAGGCGATCGATTAACCCACTTATTTCTAACAAAGAACGGGAGCCTCTCGACAGGAGCCAGGCACATAATCTGGGCCGAAGATGGATGCAAAAAGCTGGAGTAACTCAGCGGGACAGGCAGCATCTCTGGAGACAAGGAATAGGTGACGTTTTGGCACGAGACCCTTCTTCAGACTGAGAGTCAGGGGAAAGGGGAAACGAGAGATATCGACTCCAGCTTGGGTTTAAAACAGCATCTGCAGTTCATTCCTACACATAATCTAGGCCGATGGCTCGGTGCGGTGTTGTACTGTGGATGGGATGTTAGACTGAGGTCTAGACTGACTTCTGAGCTGAGCAAATCCAATCCCACGGCATTATTTATCCGGGCCTACTCTTGTCCCTCAACCAACATCACGAAAAGAGATATCCTTGCTTGTTATCGTGTTGTTGTTTGAGGACGTTGATGCACAGGTTGGATGCCGTAGTTTTTTTTACACACAAACACAGTCAGACGTTTTTCACCGACTGACCTCTTGGGATGTCCCGTGATCAGTGCTGTACGCATTATTATCTGTGTTAAAGGGGTGCTGCTTGAAAAAGCTGCACTGTGGATGAATCTTTGTGGGCGGCACAGTGGGGCAACTGGTTCAGCTGCTGCCTCAAGGCGCTGGGTTCGATCCTGACCTTCGGTGCTGTCTGGGCGGGGACCGCGTGGGTTTCCTCCAGGTGCTTCGGCTTCCCTCAACATCGCAAAGGGGTGCGGGTTTGTTGGCTAATGCCTTTTATAATGTCTATTAGAGACAAAACAAGCAGAATTCATTGCCACCGATGGCTGTTAAGGCCGAGTCATTGTTTTCTTTTTAAGGCAGTTGATTGTTGATTAATAGTTGTCGGAGGTTAGGGAGAGAATGGTGTTGAGAGTGAAAGATAGATCGGCCATGATTGAATGGCGGATTAGACTTGATGGGCCAAATGGCCTAATTCTGCTACTATGAATCATTGGCCTCTTAAATTTCCACAAGTGTGTAGGAAGTGGATGCGAATGTGGGATAACATAGAATTAGTGTGAATGATGGTCAGCCTGGGCATGGTGGGCCGAACGGCCTGTTTTCCTGCTGTATCTTGCAATCAATTAAACTGAGTGCCTGTAAAAGATCTCATCAGGCAGTGCAAATTAAAACTGTGTTTACTATTGATGTCCTGACCATTCAACCACCCTCTCAAAGTGACCCCGAGCAAAGTAGATGAACTGATCATTCATTTTAATTTGTAGGAAGGAACTGCAGATGCTGGTTTAAACTGAAGATAGACACAAAAAGCTGGAGTAACTCAGCGGGTCAGGCAGCATCTCTGGAGGGAAGGAATAGGTGACGTTTCGGGTCGCGACCCCTCTTCAGACTGAGAGCCAGGGGATAGGGAAACGAGAGATATAGAACAAATGAATGAAAGATATGCAAACAAGTAACGATGACAAAGGAAACATTGTTAGATCTGGGCTAGGTGAAAACCAGTTACAGACAATGAGATTCAGCACGACAGCTTTGAAGCTAGTACAATGACTTGCTTGGGGGAGGGATGGAGATGGAGGGGATGCAAGGGTTACTTGACGTTAGGGAAATCAATATTCATAACGCTGGGTTGTAAGCTGCCAAAGCGAAATACGAGGTGCTGTTCCTCCAATTTGCGTTAGGCCTCACTCTGACAATAGAGGAGGCCCAGAGCAGAAAGGTCAGTGTGGGAGTGGGAAAGGGAGTTAAAATGTTTGGGAGATCAAGTAGGCCCAGGCAGACTGAGCGAATGTGTTCTTTCCTATTCATTTTAATGTATTCTTTCCATGGGATCTTCATCTGTTCATGCCACAACAGTTATCAACAGCACTTCAAAGTAATCCACTGGCTGCCAGCTTACAATTCCCTTGGGATGTGAGGTGAAGCTCTCTCTTTTAATGGCTAATGTTCAAATAATGCAGAGAAGCACACTGCAGGAGTGGTTTAATATAGATGACCTGATGCAGCTACTTTGGTTAGGTCGCATTTGGAGTATTGTGTGCAGTTCTGGTTGCCCCATTACAGGAAGGATGTGGAGGCTTTGGATGGGGTGCAGAGGAGGTTTGCCCGAACGATGCCTGGATTAGGGGGTATTAGCTTCAGGGAGAGGTTGGACAAACTTGGATTGTGTCCTCTGGAACAACAGAGGTTGCGGGGAAACCTGATAGAAACACATCAAATTATGAGAGGCACAGATAGGGTAACAGATAGTCAAAACCTCTTTCCCAGAACGAAAATATCAAATACTCCAGGGCATAACCTTAAGGTGAGAGGGGCAGAGTTTAAAGGAGATGTGCGGACATGTTTTTTACAGAGAGGGTGGTGAGTGATTGGAACACATTGTCAGGGGTCGTGGTGGAGGCAGATGCCAAAGATTCAAAGGTTTCAAAGGTCTTGAGAGTTGTGAGTCTGTGGAATTCTCTGCCTCAGAGGGTGGTGGAGGCAGGTTCTCTGGATACTTTCAAGAGAGTTAGATAGGGCTCTTAAAGATAGCGGAGTCAGGGGATATGGGGAGAAGGCGGGAACGGGGTACTGATTGGGGATGATCAGCCATGATCACATTGAATGGTGGTGCTGGCTCGAAGGGCCGAATGGCCTACACCTGCACCTATTGTCTATTGTCTTTTATTGTCACGTGTACCAATTAAGGTACAGTGATGTGCAAATACCATACGGCCATACGAAAAAAAAGCAACCAGTCACACAACTACATGAAGGTTAAAATAAACATCCACCACAGCGAATTCCCCACATTCCTCACTGTGATGGAAGGCAAAAAAGTCCAAACTACTTCCTCTTAATAGGTGTTATTTAGGAGACATTTGGACAGGAATATGGATATGCATGGCATGGAGGGATATAAACTATGTGCAGGCAAATAAGGGTTGGTTCGGCACGGACATTGTGGGCTAAAGGGCCTCTTCCTGTGCTGTATTGTCCCATGTTCTACGGTTTCACTGACAAAGATTTTCCAGCTCACAATCATCTGCTTAGAGGGACAGTACGGAGTGAGGCCTTTTGGCCCATCGTGCCTGTGGCTGTTCCTTGAAGGCCGTGTCACCCAGTCCCACTCAAGCGCTCTTACCCCATAGCTTCATGTATTGCCTCTTCTGGTAAGTGATTTCCACAGTTCTGACGATACCATAGGGTTTTGATGTATGCGTGCGTGGAGAATGTGTTACTGGGCCAGCAGCTAGAGTTCTGGACCATTGATGCAGTGTGTCATCGCAGCTGCGAATATCAATTCAAGTAATTAAATAAATCTGGAACTGATCAAATAAAAGTCTAGCCACGGTAACCATGAAACTACCAGACTGTTGTAAAGATCCTGTGTTGTGCCGGAAGGAACTGCCGTTGCTGGTTTAATCCAAAGATGGACACAAAATGCTGGCGTAACTCCAGCATTTTGCGCCGATCTTTGGTCGTAAGGATCCATCGGGTTTACCGATGCTCTTCAGGAAGAAATTGTGCTGCCCTTGCACAGAGTGCAGGAGGAACTCAGTGGGTCAGACAGCACCCGTGGACAGAATGGACAGGTGACGTTTCAGGCTGGGACCCTGCTTCAGACTGACCGGAAGAGACTGATTGGATTGATCAGTCACGGAGCAGCGAATCTTTGTCGATAACACAACTGAACATCAAACGTAGAGCACTACGGCACAGTCAGAGGCCCTTCGGCCCAACATGTCCTTGCCAAGACTGACCCTTACCTGCCTGCACCTCACCCACGATCCCTCCATTCTATGTATATCCCTTCTTCAGAAGGGACTGATCAGTCTGAAGAAGGGCCCGAACCTGACATGCATCCCGTTCAGTCCCTCTGTAGATGCTGCCTGACCCGCTCAGTTCCTCCAGCATTTTGTGTTTTGCTCAAGATTCCAGCATCTGCAGTTCCTTGTATCCCCATTGTGCTGCCTGCCCCTGGTCTGGCCGAAATGTGACTCCAGTCTTGTTAGTGGTTGCCTCCTAGCTTGGAAATGGATAATAAATACTGAATGATTATAGGGGTACCCTGGAATAGAATGTGTTAATGCATGTAGGGGGGTTCTTCAGCTACAGCCAAGTGTTTACGGAGGGTTCCTGGAACAACAGCAACAGTCCAGGACCGTGTGTGTATACATTACGTTGCCTGGAGTGTTCCTGTACTTACAACGCAGCCCTGTGAGTGAGTCAGTATTTTGAGGAGTGCCCCAGGATAGCGTCAATATGTTCCCTGGAGCTTATCAGTATTTACTGGGCATTCCCTGGGACAGTGTAAGCATTTACAGGTCAATTTTTTTAGGAACGTGTGCGCGTATTTACAGCATTCCCACAGGAGTGTGCAGTTATTTACAGGAATAGTCGGGAATATTTCATAATTCATGGGACATCCCCACGATACACTAGCCTTTGCAGAAGGGTCCGTAAGAGGATGGTAAATACTTCCAGATGATCCCCAGCAGTTTATAAATATTCACCGATGGATTCGAGGACGTGGTAATCTGTGTGTGAGAATCCCCAGAGGAATCCCAGGAGAATATTAATGTTGCAGGATAGTCCCTGACATGTATCAGTAATTACGGAGATTCCTGGGAAGGCTTAAATATTTATCTGACCACCTCAGGAGTTTATCACGCGCAGAGTAGTCACAGACCTGTCTGAAAGTGTACATAATGTGTAGGAAGGAACTGTAGATTCTGGTTTAACCAAGGATAGACACAAAAAGCTGGAGTAACTTAAGTGGGACAGGCAGCATCTCTGGAGAGAAGGAATGGGTGGCATCTCTGGAGAGAAGGAATGGGACCCGTCTTCAGAAGAATTCAGATGCTTTGTCCTAGAAAGTGCCCAGCTTCTTGTTGAGTGTAACTGTTGAAACTCTACATCTCCGGGCAAGAAGAACAGGTTCTATCATACAGAGCTTTACAAATGGGGAAAAGGCTCTGGTGAGTTACTGACTGCAGCAAACTCAGCCCTTAGGCATAGTAGGCATAGTATTTAATATCAACTAGTCCAGTTGAATTTCTGGTCAGTGGTGAATCCCAGATAGTTGATGGTAAGGAGTCAGTGATGACGATGCCATTGAGTGTCAGAGATACTGTCAGTGGTTAGACTACCTCTTGCTGTAGATGCTCATTGCATTCCCTCCTCAGATGCGCCCAGACCCACCGAGTCCCTCAACACTTTGGCTGTTGCTGTAGGTGGTGGAGATTTATGTCAATTGGTAAAAGGGTAGGAGGACAGATGAATGTTGAGGGACTGGATCTCACTTCCTGAATCGGGGTGCGGGCGGGAGGGGGCATGAATTCTGCCAAAATTTAGAAAGTTCTCAGAGGAATATGAAAATATGAAAAATGAGAGAATATGAAAAATATGGGAATATGAAAAAGTATAAATATCCCTCTGTGAAGCAAGTCAGGGAAGTGTGATCAACCAACATAATCCCTTATTAGCTTGACTGTACATGATGGGCTGAGTGACCTTGTTGGAGCTGTAAATTTCTACGATTCTATAATTATTTACAGTGGGCCCACAGGAGGACGTCGTTATTTATAGTGGGTCCTTGGGAGTTTGTCGTCGTTAACAGGAACATCGAGGGGTAAGTTAGTAATTACAGAGGGTTTTGAAGAGTCTGTTACTATTTACAATGGGTCCTGAAGTCCTGGGATTGTCAGTATTACAGGGGGTCCCCAGGAATACTCACGCTATATAATAGGGTCCTGTTGTGTACGTTAGCATTAAGACTCGTCTGCAAAGTCTCTTTTCTCCTTTGAAGCGTCAATAGGGTTTATTGCTCATTTACTCATATGGTAGGGTTTAAGGGCCTGTCCCACCAGCATGCGACTCCATGCGGCAAGCGCGACCTAACGTGGTCGCTTGAGCCGTACGGCATCGTGGGGCCGGTCCCACTTCGATTGCCGGAGCCGTATGGAGTTGTGCGGGGCTGGTCCCGACATCGCGCGGGGCTCCGAAAAACTGACACTGTCCAAAAATTCTGCGCGGCAACGGCCTGCCGGCCCACAGCCGCCTTGTACGTACCGCCTCGACGAGCATACGCAACATCTCGATGCCGTACGCACGTCTTGATGCCGTACGTCACGCACAAACTTCCCGCGGACTTCGCTCGAACTTCACTCACTCACTCGACCTCCGCGCGGCCCCCGCTTCTGGTTTGGTCGTGCTCGCCGCACGCAGGCGCATGCTGGTGGGATCGGCCCTCTACGGGGATCACTCGACCTCCGAGCGGCCCCCACTTCCGGTTTGGTCGCGCTTGCCGCATGCAGGTCGCATGCTCGTGGGACAGGCCCTTTACTCATTCAGGAATGAGTACGTTAACATATGATGAGCGTTTGTCGGCACTGGGCCTATATTCGCTGGAGTTTAGAAGAATGAGGGGGGACCTCATTGAAATGTACAGAATAGTGAAAGGTTTGGACAGAGTGGATGTGGAGTGGATGTTTCCACCAGTGGAAGAGTCTAGGACTAGAGGTTATATCCTCAGAATTAAAGGACGTTCATTTAGGAAGGAGATGAGGAGGAATTTGTTTAGTCAGAGGGTGATGAATCTGTGGAATTCTTTCCCACAGAAGGCTGTCAGTGGATATATGTAAGGCAGAGATAGATAGATTCTTGATTAGTACTGGTGACAGAGGTTATGGTGAGAAGGCAGGAGAATGGGGTTAGGAGGGCGAGATAGATCAGCCATGATTGAATGGCGGGGTAGACATGATGGGCCGAATGGCCTAATTCTACTCCTATCTAATGATCTTATAAATCGGATCTGAGGTCATAGAGTCATAGTTGATACAGTGTGGAAACAGGCCCTTCGGCCCAATTCGCCCACACCGACCAACAATGTCCCAGCTACACTAGTCCCATTTGCCTGCGCTTGGTCCATAACGCTCCAAACCTGTCCTATCCATGCACCTGCCCTACTGTTTCTTAAACGTGGGATAGTCCCAGCCTCAACTACCTCCTCTGGCAGCTTGTACACCCACCACCCTCTGTGTGAAAAAGGTACCCCTCGGATTCCTATTAAATCTTTTCCCCTTCACAGTGGATCTATGTCCTCTGGTCCTCGATTCCCCTACTCTGGGTAAAAGACTCTGTGCATCTACTAGATGGAGCTTTCTAAATAGAGATGATCTTGCCCGCTCGCTTCCTGGCCCTTGCAGTGTACAGTTCACCAGTGTACAGTTCACCAGTGTACAGTTCACCAGTGTACAGTTCACCAGTGTACAGTTCACCAGTGTACAATTCACCAGTGTACAGTTCATCAGTGTACAGTTCATCAGTGTACAGTTCACCAGTGTACAGTTCACCAGTGTACAGTTCATCAGTGTACAATTCACCAGTGTACAGTTCATCAGTGTACAGTTCATCAGTGTACAGTTCACCAGTGTACAGTTCACCAGTGTACAGTTCATCAGTGTACAGTTCACCAGTGTACAATTCACCAGTGTACAGTTCACCAGTGTACAGTTCACCAGTGTACAGTTCACCAGTGTACAATTCATCTGGCACAATGGTGTTGATTGCAGAGCTAAAATCAACAAACAGGATCCTCGCATAGGTCCCCTGGCGGTCTAGGTGCTGTAGGATGAAGTGCAGGCCCAGGTTGACTGCATCATCCACAAATCTTTTGGCCCGATATGCAAACTGCAGAGGGTGCAGCAGGGAGTTTGTGATCTTTTTCAGCTTGGCCAGCACAAGCCTTTCGAGTGTCTTCATGACTACAGAGTTCAGTGCGACAGGCCTGTAGTCATTAAGACAAGTAATCGTTGCCTTTTTGGGTACATGAACAATAGTGGAGACTTTGAAGTAGACAGGGACAGTACATGTTTGCAGGTACACAAAAAAGCTGGAGAAACTCAGCGGGTCCAGCAGCATCTATGGAGCGAAGGAAATAGGCAATGTTTCGGGCCGAAGCCCTTCTTCAGACTGATAGGGGGTGGCGGGGAGAAGGAAGGAAAAAAGAGGAGGAGGAGCCCGAGGGCTGAGGGATGGGAGGAGACAGCCCGAGGGCTGAGGAAGGGGAGGAGACAGCAAGGGCTAACAAAATTGGGAGAATTCAATGTTCATGCCCGCAGGATGCAGACTCCCCAAGCGGAATATGAGGTGCTGTTCCTCCAATTTCCGGTGTTGCTCACTCTGGCCATGGAGGAGACCCAGGACAGAGAGGTCGGATTCGGAGTGGGAGTGGGAGTTGAAGTGCTGAGCCACCGGGAGGTCAGACAGGTTCTTGCGGACCGAGCGGAGGTGTTCGGCGAAACGATCGCCCAACCTCCGCTTAGTCTCACCGATGTAGACCGTTCCACCATCTGCAGTTCCTTCTTGAACACATGTTTGCAGGGACTGGTTAAAAATGTCTGTATAGACTGGTGCCAGCTGTTTGGCACTGAGCTTAAGAGTAAAAGGGGAAACATTGTCAGGTTCTGGGGATTTTCAGCTCTTTTGTCCTCTGAAAAGACTCTCCACCTCCAATATTTGTATTGTTGATATTGGATAAGTTATGTTGTGCAGCACAGAAGGTGTGGGTGAGTGGGTGTGAAGTGTTGGTTGGGGTGGGAAATGGTCCAGTCTTTTCATACTGTATCGAACCTGGGTCTCTGGCGTTGTGAGGCAGTGGCTCTTACCAGCTACTCCACTGTGCTACCCTATTTTTGTGGCAAGAGATTTGTTTCCCCTTTCTCCTCCCCGGCCTACCTTCCCCAAATTCCATTAAGGTTTATTTGTGCTGCCTTGGCAGTGGAGTGATCAAACTCATTTCAAATTCAGCCCTTAAAGGCAACTGCAAAAGAGAATTTACTCGAATGATACCAGGGATATGGAACTTCATTTATATGAGGAGTGTGGGATTGTTCTCCTAGGAGCAGAGGAGGTTTAATAAAAGTGTTTGAAGTCATTAAGGGCTTTGATTGAGTAAGTAGGAAAAGCCATTTCCACTGGCAGAATGAATGGTAACCGGAGGACACAGATTTGATTGGCAAAATAACCAGACATGAGGAAATATATTTTCACATGAGTTGTTGTGATTCGGAAGACACTGCCTGAAAGGCTGGACGGAACTGATTCAATATTAACTTTTGGAAGGGAATTTAATACATAATTGAAGAAGAAAAGAAATTACAGACTGTGAGGAAAGAGCAAAGGGAGGAGGGGTGGGGAGTGGGAACATTTGAATAGATTTAGACAGGGAGCACAGGAACGATGGGCTGATTGGCCTCCTGTCCTTCATGGGGATCCAATGTTTCCATGAGTCATAGAGTGATACAACGTGGAAACAGAGCCTGCACCGCCATTCAATATGATCATGGCTGATCATCCAACTCAGTATCCCGTACCTGCCTTCTCTCCATACCCCCTGATCCCTTTAGCCACATCTAACTCCATCTTAAATATAATGAACTGGCCTCAACTACCTTCTGTGGCAGAGAATTCCAGAGATTCACCACTCTCTGTGTGAAAAATGTTTTTCTCATCTCGGTCCTAAAAGACTTCCCCCTTATCCTTAAACTGTGACCCCTTGTTCAGGAATAGCCGCTTCCCCACAGCCATCAGGCTATTAAACTCAATTCAAACTCTGCACATTAATAGCCCATTATCTGTTTATTTGCACTTTATCTGTTTATTTATTCATGTGTGTATATATTTATATAATGGTATATGGACACACTGATCTGTTCGGTATTCATGCCTACCATATTCTTTTGTGCTGAAGCAAAGCAAGAATTTCATTGTCCTATCTGGGACACATGACAATAAACTCTCTTGAATCTTGGAGTTTACATGTTCTCCCTGGGACCGTATGGGTTTCCTCCGGGTGCTCTGGTTTCCACCCACATCCCAAGGATGTGCTGTTTTGTAGGTTAACTGGCATCTACAAAATTTCCCCTAGTGTGTAGGGAGTGGGTGAGAAAGTAGGATTGCATAGCACGGGAGATTGATGGTTGACGTGGACTCGGGTCGATGGACCTGTTTCCATGCTGTACCAGCATCTGCAGTTCTTTGCTTCTACATTTTGTCTCCATCTAGCAATGGGTGGGTTCCTTCCACAATGTTGGAATATCACTGGGATCCTGCTGTGCTTAGTCGTTCATCTCCAGCACTTGGGTGGATATGGAAGGGTTGATGGAAGTTTCACCTTGTTGGATCTCACAGATGATCAAGAAGCAAACTTCCCCTCCCCACATTCCCACTCATCCCCCTCTGATATCCTGATTTAAGGAAAGTCCGCACAGGTTGAATGCTCAGTCATCTGTGAGTCTGGGTAGGTCAGTAAGCACTCCCCAATCAACAGGAAAGCTCCTGGATCAGCGGTCTAATGGGACAATGCTTTTAGACTTTAGAGATACAGCGCAGAAACAGACCCTTCGGACCACAGAGTCCGTGCCGACCAACGATCACCATGTACCCCAGCACTATCCTACAAACTAGAGGCAATTTACAATTTTACCGAAGCCAATTAACCTACAAACATGTATGTCTTTGGCGTGTGGGAGAGATCCGGAGCATCTGGAGAAAACCCACGTGGTCACAGGGAGAACGTATAAACTCCGTACTGATAGTCAGTATGGAACCCGGGTCTCTGGCGCTGTAAGACAGCAACTCTCCCACTGCGCCACCTTGCCGCCCAAAATTGCTGGTCTAATGTAAGATGACAGATACTTGGATTTGCGCAGCCCAAGTTCTCAGGGGGCAGCACTCTTTGGCTGGCCGTAGAGTTGTGAATAGTTGGTGCCAGGTGTCCAGGAGTTGAGCCACTTACTCACCGTTCCAGGAAGAAGCTTATTAAAATAGCCCGGACAATAGATCTTTGAGGACAACATTTTATTAACTCAATACAAATCTCATTTAATCTCTCCCACTCTTGGCCCCTCCAGTAGCAATGATAATGTCTGCTATATCACACAGCAGCAAGTACCGTGAATTATAATTATTATTTTTTTGCAATGTAAGACATTGTCAAAGATTTGAAATGTGCAGCCAGTGCCTTGAAGTGACATTGTGATTTATGACTTGCCATAGACACTGCTTTCAATAGGCTGTCTAATCCCTAATTCTTTCTTTTCCTTATCTTCCAGATGAATCGACCCATTCAGGTGAAGCCTGCGGACAGCGAGAGTCGTGGAGGTAGTTGTAACTAATATTTTATTGATCTGGAGATACCAGTGATGGGACTTTCTTGATATTTTAATCAGTCATGACTGAATGTATTTATCGAGTGGATTTAAATATTCTCACTGTTGGCAACTCTTTTTGCATCTTGCTAACGCTCAAGCCATCCTCTCTGGAGGCTCATGTTCATAAATTCATAAGTGATAGGAGCAGAATTAGGCCATTCAGCCCATCAGGTCTACTCTGCCATTCAATCGTTGCTGATCTAACTCTCCCCCTCAACCCCTTCTCCCCATATCCCCTGATACCCGCACTAATCAAGAGGTCTAGCTACTTGCTGGGGAATGAGAGCAGAGAGGCACTCTCAGAGGTTGGTCGCTCCTCTTGGCCTCATTGACCATTGGGCAAGTGTCACAACCAAGCAGCTCGAAGGACCTCGAATTTACTGGAGTTTAGAAGGATGAGGGGGATCTTATAGAAACATATAAAATGATAAAAGGACTGGAAAAGCTAGATGCAGGAAAAATGTTCCCAATGTTGGGCGTCCAGAACCAGGGGCCACAGTCTAGAATAAAGGGGAGGTCATTTAAGACTGAGGTGAGAAAAAAAGTTTTCACCCAGAGAGTTGTGAATTTATGGAATTCCATGCCACAGAGGGCAGTGGAGGCCAAGTCACTGGATGGATTTAAGAGAGAGTTAGATAGAGCTCTAGGGGCTAGTGGAGTCAAGGGATATGGGGAGAAGGCAGGCACGGGTTATTGATAGGGACTACCATGATCACAATGAATGGCAGTGCTAGCTCAAAGGGCCGAATGGCCTCCTCCTGCACCTATTTTCTATGTCTTTATGTTTCTATGAATCCATATCGTTCCTACCTGATATCCGACCCTTGGCCTGTACCTCAGCAGATGGCAATCAGCAATGAATGGCAGCTGGAAGCTGTTCCCTTACTAACATACAGCATGGAAACAGGCCCTTCGGCCCCAACTTGCCCAAAACCTTTCAACACAAGTGGGTGCTTGTCCTACTTGAGATTTGGATGAGTTAGCATTGGTCGGAGATGGTACACAAACACCCCTTCGAGCATAGTTTATTACCACAGCAAGAAGTGTATAAACTTCTGATCTGCTCTTCTCTGATCATATTGAGGTGTATAAAATAATGAGGGGAATAAGTAAGGTGAATGCACAGTCTTTTATAAAGGGTAGGGGAATCAAGAACTAGAGGACATAGGTTTTAAGGTGAGAGGGGCAAGGTTTAATAGGAATCTGAAGGGCAACTTCAGAAGGGCGATGGGCGTATGAAATGAGCTGCCACAGGAGATAGTTGAGACAAGCACTGTAATAGCATTTAAAAAACACTTGGGCAGGTACATAGCTAGGAAAGAATTGGAGGGATATGGGCAAAACACAGGCAATTGAGACTAGCATAGATGGGGATAGACAAAAAGCTGGAGTAACTCATCGGGACAGGCAGCATCTCTGGAGAGAAGGAATGGGTGACGTTTCGGGTCAAGACCCTTCTTCAGAGTGAAGAAACCCCGCTGCCTGTTTCTGTGCTGTACGACTCTAGGACTCCATGACTCTATAACCTACTGAAGCCCAGAGGAGGAATTACCTTTTTTTAATTAAGTGAACACCAATTAAGGAGCATTGTATTTAATGGGGGAAGTATCGTTGTGACATATAGCTGTGGTGACTGCATTTAAGAAGCATTTTAACTGTTACGATATAATGCTGATATTTAGTTAATAATCAATTTAAATGAAACTTATATTAAGGTTTCAATCTGTCGCTTCCCTGTGCCTCTGTGGAGGGTTTTGGCATATGGTCCTCTTCAGAAAGTAGAATTCGAATGCAAATTTTAGTGCAGTCGGTAAGTGGTGGTGGAGAATCACAGAATAAGGCCATTATCCTTATGATGTCTTTTTGAAGGAGCAATCACGTAACTCACTAATCCCACAAACTCCATGATCTTCTCCCATAGCGCTGCTGATCGGGTTCCATCTTATGGACCCAAGAATTCTTTCTTTGATGGCTCGTGCTGAGTTTTTCTTCCACTGTCCAGTTTAGGTCGGGCATGAAAGCAGAACACAAAGTGCTGGAGTATCGCAGCGGGTCTGGCTGCATCTCTGGAGAACATGGATAGGTGACATTTCGGGTTGGGAATTTTCTTCGGGCTTAGCCTGAGAACATCCATGTTCTCCAGAGATGCTGCCTGCCCCGCTGAGTTACTCCAGCACTTGTTATTTCTTGTAGTTTGTGTTACTTCTGCACTTCCTTGTATTTAAGTCTGATATACATGGGGTGTTGCAGGTTTAACCCAGCTGCATTGAAGGAGGCCATGTGGCCATACAAAGTGATCTTCGGGAAGTTCAAACTAGTTTTAGTACCATTATGCTTGGGTAAGGGGCATGGTTAGTCATAGTCATGGAGTGATACAGTGTGGAAACAGGCCCTTCGGCCCATCTTGCCCACACCGGAAACATGTCCCAGCTACACTAGTCCCACCTGCCAGCATTTGGTCCATATCCTTCCAAACTGTCCTATCCATGTACCTGTTTTTTAAATGTTGCCTCAACTACCTCCTCTGGTTACTTGTTCCATACACCCACCACCCTTTGTGTGAAAAAGTTACCAGTGTGAAAAGTTACTTGTGTGAAAAATCCCAGCCTACTCAACCTCTGCCTGTAGCTCAGACCTTCTCGTCCTGGCAACTTCCCCATAAATCTTCTCTTTACACTTTCCAGCTTGCAACATCTTTCCTATAATACAGTGCCCAGAACTGAACACAATACTCTGAATGTGGCCTCACCAATGTCTTATCATCATCATCGGCGGTCACTCGAACGAGTATGACTGTTCTCTCATGGAGGACGCCTGTGCGTGGCTTTGTTTAACGTGGTGAGACTAGTGCACAGACAGCTACCACACAGTCCTTGACAGATCTGGGTCAGAAACCAGTGGCATGGAGTCTTAGACGACCAGTGGCTTTTTCCTGCTGCAGCCTTCATCTGACGCTCCACTAAAGTCAGCCATTACCCTCCGCCTGTTCCACCGTTGAGGTCTTGGTTGGATTGGCTCTTTGTCAGAGACCTCCCCCTCAACCTTACAGCCATGGGTGGCCCTACCAGGAGCCTAGCTCCAGATGGCATCGCTCTCAGGATCTCAGGACCACACAAGCTTCTCCACCACGACAAGGTGACAATTCACGGATTGTGTGTATATATATATGTGTATATATAGACACATACATACAAACACGAAAACAAATAAACAATAATAGTGAAAAAATACATAACCAATGCCACCAAGTCTATGGTAGACACAAAATGCTGGAGTAACAGTGTGTCTGGCAGCATCTCTGGAGAGAAGGAATGGGTGACTTTACAGGTCGAGACCCTTCCTCGTTTGTCCTCCCCCTATTCTGCCATTTAAAGGTGCCCTCCCGTAAACCCCCATTTAAAGGTGCCCTCCCCTAAATCCCCCCATTTAAAGGTGCCCTCCCCTAAATCCCTCATTTAAAGGTGCCCTCCCCTAAATCCCCCATTTAAAGGTGCCCTCCACTGAATCCCCCATTTAAAGGTGCCCTCCCCTAAATCCTCCCATTTACAGGTGCCCTCTCCTGATGAGAGAGCAAGAGAGAGAGGGGGGGGGGTGGGTCAGAGAGAGATGGTCAGATACAGAGAGAGTCAGATAGAGAGAGAGAGAGAGAGAGAGAGAGAGAGAGAGAGAGAGGAAGAGGAAGTGTTGTATAAAAACATACAACTACAATATGACCTCCCAACTTCTATACTCACTACTTTGGCTGATGAAGGCTAACGTGCCAAAAGCCTTTTTGTCCACCTTATCTACCTGCGACGCGACCTTCATGGAATTATGCTCTTGTACTAGATCCCTCTGCTCTACAACACTACCCAGAGGCCTACCATTTACTGTTGTAGATCCCGCCCTTGTTCGACCTCCCAGGTTGGGAGTGATGATTGCTTCATAAGGGCTACATTGAAACACTGTCACTTCCCTTGCAATTCTTGATTGGTTGGGTGTCAGGGGTTATGGGGAGAAGGCAGAAGCTTGGTGTTAAGAGGGAAAGATAGATCAACCATGATTGAATGGCGGTTTTTCTCCTGGAACCTATGGACATGAATCAATGCAATTGAAGTCAGTGGAACTCAGTGCTGGGAGTCAAATAATTCTGGTGGCCAGTACTTCCTTACTGTTTTAGAATAAAGGGGAGGTCATTTAAGACTGAGGTGAGAACAATTTTTTACACCCAGAGAGTTGTGAATTTATGGAATTCCCTGCCACAGAGGGCAGTGGAGGCCAAGTCACTGGATGGATTTGAGAAAGAGTTAGATAGAGTTCTAGTGGCTAGTGAAGTCAAGGGATATGGGGAGAAGGCAGGGACAGGTTATTGATAGGGGACGGTCAGCCATGGTCACAATGAATGGCGGTGCTGGCTCGAAGGGCCGAATGGCCTCCTCCTGCATCTATTTTCTATGTTTCTATGTTTCTATGATTTAGCACTGCCAACCAACAACCAAAGACAAATTCCTCCCAAAGTGTGCTTTATTTTGAGCGATGAATTAATCTCTGAAAATCAATAAGAGAAACTGCTGCAGACAATGCAAAGTTTGTTAACAAGGATCTCTGTGGATTTGGACTTTTGGTCTAATAGTACTCAGAATTCAACTAATATAGTACTTCTCTGCTAAAGTGACAACCTCAAAATGCCAGATTCTTGTGAGTGCACCATTGAAAATCTTTGCTAGTTTGGTGCCATTGCTATGCTGTGTTTTGAGGTACGTCACTGGACAGGGCAGTGTGCAGAGAAGGGGAGCGTGGTTGTCATGGAAAGAAGGAAGATGGCGAGAATATAAAAGGCAGTCACTGTGTTCATTTTTACTGATGTCTAATCTGAGTGGGATGCAGAGTTTTACGGTTGGTTAATCATCCTGATTAGAAACAAACAAATAGGTGCATTACTGAACCAGGAGTTATAACGTGGACAGGTAACGTTTCGGGTCGGGGCCGTTCTTCAGACAGAAGAGGGGTCCCGACCCGTAACATCATCTCCGGAGATGTTGCCTGACCCACAGAGCTCCTCCAGCACTTTGTGTATTTTTCTGTAAACCCGCACCTGCAGTTCATTGTGCAGTTATAATAGGTTGGGTCTCAATTCTTGGACAATGGTTGCCTTGCTACCTTGACGGCGGCATAGGGGTGCATCGGGTGGAGCTGCTGCCTCACAGCATGAGAGCCCATTCACACACGCATCCTCTCCCTGCACGCTAGGGGCAATCTATAAAGGCCAAACCTTGCACGGTCACAGGGAGAACGTGCAAACTCCACACAGACAGCACCCGAGGTGAGGCTTGACTCCATGTTTCTGGCGCTGTGAGATAGCAGCTCTACCAGCTCGCCACTGCGCTGGCCAGGTTTCACGCTGCTAGGGGGTTACTTGTCTTCCTAGAAAATGGAGCAGATCACAATTTCTGTCATGCAAAGCCAAGTCATCTCCATGTAAGTGGCAAAAAAATGTCATTTGCTGTTAATTTATTGACTTTATTTAAATACAACCTTTTATCTATCTCTATTTCTCTGGAACGTCGCTGGTTGAGGGGAGACTTGAAAGAAGTATATCAAATTATGAGAGGCATAGCTAGGGTAGACATTCAGAACCTTTTTCCCTGTGTGGCAATGACCAACACTAGAGGGCATGGCTTTCAGGTGAGAGGGAGGAAGTTTCATGGTGATGTGTGGAGCAAGTGTTTGACACAGAGAGTGGTGGTGCCTGTGAACGCATTGTAGGGGGTAGTGGTGGATAGTGGTGTTTAAAGGCTTTCAGATGGGCACATGGAAATGGAACGATAGATCAGCCATGATTGAATGCCAGAGTAGACTTGATGGGTCGAATGGACTAATTCTGCTCCTATATCTTTATGGACCTATGAAACGCAGGAAACAGTGGGATATGGACCATGTGCAGGCAGACGAGATCAGTTTAACTCGACATCACGTTCAGCACAAACACTCCATGAGAGTCAATATTATGCTGTGTCTCAAAGCTGTGCGTGGTGATTTGTGAATTCAGAAGTGCTGAATTTCCATAATCCCGAACAGTCTTTTAACACAGGGGGCAGCCTGTGCTCTGTAGAGCCACTGCAGAAATGCAGAAAAGCCGATGTGGAACACAGCAGGGAAACTACAAAGATTTTTTCCCCCCCCCCCCCCTCTTTTGGAACTGAGATGACAATTTGCACTTATCTTGACAAGCAGCAGCGTGTTTGGTTGCGCAGCTGTGCTGTGCGTTGTGTGGTCGCAGTTACGAGCTATAAATTAGGAATGGATAAAAGCCAGCGAGTGCTGCTCAGACGCGGGAGAGCAAGGGATGGAATCAGGTGTGATCTTTTTCGAATTGACCTTGCCAAATCCAGGGAGCGGTCCTCTTTACAAAGCCTCACCTAGCCACCGCTGTTTGATGGGACAGAATTACCTGCATCTGCCTTGTTCCAGCTGTGGGACTGTGGGGGTACTGTTTCCCCACCTCTTTCTAATCCCATAGCCTTTGAGCAGTGAGATGATTTATTGTTGTTGAAAGCCCAGGAGGATGGAGTAAATTAGTTTTATTTTCCTTTGTGAAGCTGAGGCAAGCAAACACAGCTTGAGCGCAGACAGCTTGGGGTCTACAGCAAAGGCTTTATATCTTAAAACTGATAGAGATTTCCCTGTGTCTTGTTCCAGAGAGGCTTCGGCTACACTAGACTGCTTTTATATCGAAACAAGCAGCCAGCTCTCTCTCCTCGTGCATGCAAAACAGGAATTACAATGTGGAGAAGTGTTTCGGGCTGTACTCACTCACCTTGTTGTTTTTTCGTTTTGTGCTTGTTTTTCTGAAAGGCCTAACATTTCTAACGTTATACTGTGGGTGGCATCAAGGGGCACAGCAAGTCAATGGTGGGAGCATCTGAATGGTGCTATGAGGGTCCTACAGTGTGGAAACAGGCCCTTCGGCTCAACTTGCCAATGCCAACCAACATGCCCCAACCACACTAGTCCCACCTGCCTGTGTTTAGCCCACATCCCTATCCTATCCATATACCTGTCCACATTTTTAACAAATACTTTCTGATAGTGCCTGCTTCAACTACCTCCTCCGACAACTTATTCCATATACCTACCCCCATTTGTAGGAAAATGTTGCCCCTCAGGTTCCTATTAAATCTCTCCCCCCTCACCTTAAACCTACGTCGGTTTTTTGATTCCTCTACCCTGGGTAAAATATTCCGTGCATTGCCCCGATCTATTCCTTTCATTAACATATACACCTCTATAATATCACCACTCATTCTCCTGCGCACCAAGGAATAAAGTCCTAGTTCTTTGCGGGTGTAGAGAAAGAGAGATGGGGGGGGGGGGGGGGGGGGGGGGGGGGGGGGGATAGAGAGTGAGGGGATGGATAGAGAGTGAAAGAAGGTGAGGGTAAGGAGGGCAGAGAAAGAGGAAGAGAGTGAACAAGCAAGAGAGAGTGTGAACTGTGGAAGGGAGAGTGCGAGAAAGGGAAGGAGGAAGAGGAGGAAAGGGAGAGAGAGAGAGAGAGAGAGAGAGAGAGAGAAGTGGGGAACAAAGAGGGAGAGCGGCAATGGAGGAGGAATTGCAGAAAACAATGGAAAAGAGAGAGGGAAAAGAAATGGTGGGGACTCGAGATGATGAGCAACTGATTCCTGATCCAAACGTTGTCTGATTACTCCCTGCCTGACCCATTGAGTTCCTCCAGCACTCTGTGTTCAAAATTCCAGCATCTGCAGTTCCTTGTGTCTCTAAATATTTTTTTTGGTCGGTATTTTAACCACTTGAGTATATTTTTATCGTAACTTTTCTTTGAGCTTGCGTCAGTAATGGAGGAAACATGTGAAATATAATCACCAGTGTGGTTCCAGCTGGGATGAATGGGTTTCGTACTGTGTTGTGAAATTTGACCTGAGTATGTGGTTTGTGCTCACCACAAGAATACGGTGTACAGATTATTCTCCCAACATCACCTTTGGATTTTTCGAGGAGATTCTTGTCCTAGTTTGCTCCAGTAATTTGGCCTTTACCCACAAACTCCTCTTCTGCCGACCATCTGACCTATCCACTTCCCTCATCGTCACCCTTGAGGTTCTCCTAAGTGAGATTCTACGTAGAGCATAGAACAGTGCAGAGCAGGAACAGGCTCTTCTGCCCACATTGTCTTTGCCGACCACGATGCCAAGACTAACTCTTAACTGTGTAAGAGGGAACTGCAGATGCCCAATTTAAACCGAAGATGGACAAAAAATGCCCGAGTAACTCAGTGGGACTAGCAGCATCTCTGGAAAGAAGGAATGGGAGACGTTTTTCAGTTCTGTAGAAGGGTCTCGATCCGAAACGTCACTCACCCCTTTGCCGAGATGCTGACAGTCTTGCTGAGTTACTCCAGCATTTTGTGTCTAACTCTTAACTGCCTGCATGCACGGCATATCACTCCATGCCCTGCATTTCCATGTGCCTATCCAAAAGTCTCTTAAATGCAACTATCATATCTGCCTCCACCCTCAACCCCTGGAAATGCAATCCGCCCTCCACCCTCTGTGCAAAAACAACTTGCTCTCCACATCTCCTTTAAACGTTCCCCCTCTCATCTTAAAGCTATCAGTATGTCCAACGTAACAAGCTGTTCATCAGAGACACCATCTTGCAAATACCGATACATGTCTGAAGAATGGTCCCGACCCGAAATGTCACCTATTCACATTCTCCCGTGATGCAGCCTGACCCTCTGAGTTATTACAGTACTCTGTCATTTTTATTTTGACAGTGTAGAAAGGCCACACACCTTTGACAGCATGTTCTCCAGTGGTCCTGCCTGGCCCACTGAGTTACTCCAGCACTTTGTGCCTCTTTTTGTAACCTGCAGTTCCTTGTGTCTCCGATACACGTTAGGTTGTTTTCACTCGGTTCTCCCTATACAAGTATCGACCTACTTTAAAATAGCCATAGTTTTGGGTAACAGTGACAGCCACCTCTGACGAGAGTGGGGTGAGAATCGTGAGCAGTGCTGCCTGCTACCTCCGAGATCTTGTTGAAAGTGACCCAGCGCGCTGCAGATAACAGCTGGCACAGTGAGAAGATATCATCGAGCTGTCAGGCTGAGCTGGACTCGAGCCTAGATCCAGGGACTAAAGGGCAAAGTACTAATCCACTGCTCTGCACAGCTAACGTCATGATTTAACTGAATGGTTGCTGAGCAGTAAAGAGCCATTCGTCCCATCGAGTGCATGCCGTCTCTTTCCATGTAGCCTTGCAAGTTTAGTTTAGTTTTTAGTTGAGAGATGCAGCGCGGAAACAGGCCCTTTGGCCCATCGCGTCTGTGCCAACCAGCGATCCCCACGCACTAGCACTATCCTACACATGTCCATAGACGTACAGGTGTGTAGGTAAATTGGCTTGGTATAAGTGTAAATGGACACACTGATCTGTTTTGTAGTCAATGCCTACTATGTTCTGTTGTGCTGAAGCAAAGCAAGAATTTCATTGTCCTATCAGGGACACATGACAATAAACTCTTGAATCTTGAATCTTAAATTGTCCCTAGTGTGTGTTAATGTGCGGGGAAGGATGGTCGGTGCGGACACGGTGGGCCGAAGGGCCTGTTTACGCGCTGTATCTCTAAACTAAACTATGAACAATTTAACATCTTTACCTACAATCCTGTACGTCTTTGGAGTGTGGGAGGAAACCCAAGCACCTGGGGAAAAACCCACGGGGTCACAGGGAGAACGTACAAACTCCATACAGACAGCACCCGCAGTCAGGATCGAACCTGGGTCTCTGGCGACAGCCACTGATTGTCAAGCACCCATTTACATTCATCCCAATTTAGTTCTCTCTACATTCCCCTCAGACTCCCCCAGATTCTATAACTCACCGACACATTAGGAGCAATATGCCCTGGTCATGTGAGCTGCCAATCTACTCGTCTTTGGGATGTGGGATGCAACAAGAGCTCCAGAAGGAAACCCACATGGTCAGAGGGGAGAAGGTGCAAATTACAGACACATATGCACACAGACGCACACACTCACTCACACACACTCACACACACCTACACACTCACACGCAAACACGCAGACGCACACACTCACCCACACACACGTACACACTCACACGCACACACACACTCACACAGACACACACGCACGCACACACACAGACGCACACACTCACTCACACACACTCACACACACCTACACACACACACGCAAACACGCAGACGCACACACTCACCCACACACACGTACACACTCACACACACACTCACACACGCACGCACACACACAGACACACACACTCACTCACACACACACGCAAACACTCACAAGCACACACACACACACACACACTCAAACTCACACACACACACACACACTCACACACACGTACACACTCACACGCACACACGCAAACACGCAGACGCACACACTCACTCACACACACGTACACACTCACACGCACACACACACTCACAAGCACACACACGCACGCACACTCAAACTCACACACACACACACACACACACACACACACACACTCACACACACACGCAAACACTCACAAGCACACACACACGCACACTCAAACTCACACACACACACACACTCACACACACGTACACACTCACACGCAAACACGCAGACGCACACACTCACTCACACACACGTACACACTCACACACACACTCACACAGACACACACGCACGCACACACGCACGCACACACAGACACACGCACTCAAACTCACACACCCACACACTAACACACAAACACACACACACTCACACATTAACACGCACACACGCACGCACACACAGACACACGCACTCAAACACACACCCACACACTAACACACAAACACATACGCACACACACTCACACATTAACACACAAACACACTCACACAGACACACACATTCACACACACACATTCACTCACACGCAGACAAACACACACACACACACACACACACACACACACACACACACACACACACACACACACACACACACACACACACACACAGTCTCTCTCTCTCTCCCTCTACCGGAGGTGAGGATTGAACCTGGATTGCTGAGTCAACACCTCCATTAACTGCAGTGTTGTTGTAGTGCCGCATTGAAAACAACAAATGGTCTGAAGAAGGGTCTCGACCCGAAACGTCACCTATTCCTTCGCTCCATAGATGCTGCCTCACCCGCTGAGTTTCTCCAGCATTTTTGTCTACCAATGATCTCCGTCTATCACGTTCAATGCCTTCCGTGCCTCCCACTTCACTAACTACCCGTTAAGAATAAGGGGTCGGCCATTTAGGACTGAGATGAGGAAAAACGTTTTCACTCAGAGAGTTGTGAATCTGTGGAATTCTCTGCCACAGAAGGCAGTGGAAGCCAATTCACTGGATGTTTTCAAGAGAGAGTTGGATCTGAGGGCCAATGGAATCAAGGGATATGGGGAAAAAGCCGGAACGGGGTACTGATTTTGGATGATCAGCCATGATCATATTGAATGGCGGTGCTGGCTAGAAGGACCGAATGGCCCACTCCTGCACCTATGTTCTATGTTTCTATATTTAGTATCTGCATTAAATAGTTTGTCCACCAAGCCTTTTGTCAAGCATTTTCAGGTCCTCTGGTCCTATAGGGAATAGCTTTGGTCTGAATACACTCCCAAATCTATCCACTTTCTTTACAATATCAAATCTGCTCACTATCTTTTTTCTGCAATGGAACCTCCCCCCCCCCCCCCCCGCACTCTGCACTTTGCTTTAGCCATTGTATTTGAGTTTGACATGATTAGATTTATGTACAGTATTTAAGTATAGTATTATCTGATTGCACAGCATGCAAAACAGTGCCCTTTGACTGTATGTGTAGGAAGGAACTGCAGATGCTGGTTTAAAGCAAAGATGGACTTTGAGTGTACCTCAGTACACATGGCAATAATAAACCTTAACATAAACTTAAACCTAAAATATAATGGGTAGAGTAAGGACAGAGATTAGCTCAGTCAATGTATAAAGATGAGGAGGATGCAGACAAGTAGAACTGATGCACTTTTTTTTATCAGGGCTTCTAGTCAGAGGTTCAAGAGACTACAGAAGGTGGACAAAATTGCTGGAGAAACTCAGCGGGTGCGGCAGCACCCGCTGAGTTGCTCCAGCAATTTTGTCTACCTTCGATTTTCCAGCATCTGCAGTTCCTTCTTGAACAAGAGACTACAGACTCAAGAGACTGCAGTCTGCAGAATCTTGAGCAAACAAAAAGACTACTGGAGTAACTCAGTGGGTCATAGTGATACAGTGTGGAAACAGGCCCTTCGGCCCAACTTGCCCACACCGACCAACATGTCCCAGCTACACTAGTCCCACCTGCCAGCATTTGGTCCGTATCCCTCCAAACCTGTCCTATCCATGTACCTGTCTAACCGCTTCTTAAATGTAGTGATAGTCCCAGCCTCAACCACCTCCTCTGGCAGCTTGTTCCATGCGCCCACCACCCTTTGTGTGAAAAAGTTACCCCTCAGATTCCTATTAAATCTTTTCCCCTTCAGCTTAGACCTAAGATCAGGCAACATCTGAGGGTCCGGCTACATCTGTGGATGGAAATGGACAGACGCCACTTTGGATGGCTGTCCTCTCCATTCCACAGATGCTGCCTGACCTGCCTGCTGAGTTCCCCCAGTCTCAATGGTTCAATGGTACTTTATAGTCAGATGTACCTTGGAACAGTGAAGTACGGTTCAGTACTTCAGTATGGTACTATACTATATAGACAATAGACAATAGGTGCAGGGATAGGCCATTTGGCCCTTCGAGCCAGCACAGCCATTCAATGTGATCATGGCTGATCATCCCAAATCAGTACCCCGTTTCTGCCTTTTCCCCATATCCCCTGATTCCGCTATTTTTAAGAGCCCTATCTAGCTCTCTCTTGAAAGCATCCAGAGAACCTGCCTCCACCGCCCTCTGAGGCAGAGAATTCCACAGACTCACCACTCTCTGTGAGTCTCCGTTCTAAATGGCTTACTCCTTATTCTTAAACTGTGGCCCCTGGTTCTGGACTCCCCCAACATCGGGAACATGTTTCCTGCCTCCAGCGTGTCCAAACCCTTAACAATCTTATATGTTTCAATAAGATACCCTCTCATCCATCTAAACTCTAGAGTGTACAAGCCCAGCTGCTCCATTCTCTCAGCATATGACAGTCCCGCCATCCCGGGAATTAACCTTGTAAACCTACGCTGCACTCCCTCAATAGCAAGAATGTCCTTCCTCAAATATGTTTCTAGGTATAGTGAAATCGCATTTTTTCCAATAGTTCCGTAAAAAACTTACCATACATAAGCACCATAATACCTAAGTGCAAGAGAGTAAAAAAAAATTAGATGACACTGAGGCAGAACGCAAGAGTGGCCACATATCTGACGACACTTGTATCCTTCAAGTTCAAAGTTCTTACGTAGTGTGTTCTTCAGTCAGAGACGGGCAAAGACACAAAGCAAACAATTAGCAGCAACCACATTCACAGCTTCTGATGAAAGGTTTACAAGCTGAAATGTTGACTCTGCTTCTCACTCCGCAGATGCTGCCTGACCTAAATCTTTCATTGTTATTTCACTTTAGTACCTTTGATCTGGTCAAATATCTCACTGTGATTCACCAGAATGGTATCAAACAACATGTGCCAAGTCAGGATTTGTTTTCATTTCAGTTCAGTTTATTGTCACGTGTACCGCGGTGACGTGAAAAGCTTTTGTCGCGTGCTATCCAGTCAGCAGAAAGACGATACAAGTCGATGCAAATCATCAGTAAGAATAAGGAGTAAGCCATTTAGAACAGAAACGAGGAAACACTTTTTCACACAGAGAATGGTGAGTCTGTGGAATTCTCTGCCTCATTTCTCTGGTGGAGGCAGGTTCTCTGGATACTTTCAAGGGAGAGCTAGATAGGGCTCTTAAAAATAGCGGAGTCAGGGGATATGGGGAGAAGGCAGGAACGAGGTACTGATTGGGGATGATCAGCCATGATCACATTGAATGGCGGTGCTGGCTTGAAGGGCCGAATGACCTACTCCTGCACCTATTGTCTATTGTCTATTATCAAGTACTTTTTTACGCCAATCAAAGACACAAAGTGCTGGTGTAACTCAGCGGGTCAGGCAGCATCACTGGAGGACACTGATAGGTGACGTTTCACAGAGTGCTGGAGTAACATAGCGGTTCAGGCAGCATTCTCTATAGAACATGGTTAAGTGACGTTTCGGGTCAGGATCCTTCTTCAGAGACTGCTGATTTAACGATGGGATTCGGGAAAAATTGTGTCTCTGCCAACCTCGTAAATGTTTACATTTCAGGAATACTGTAGATAGCATAGGAAACACGTCGTGCTTCCAGCAACGCTCCATAAAAGGCAAATGTGCCTTATTAATTGGCAGGGCCCTGCTCCCTTTCCCTCTACAATGCCCAGTATTCCACCTTGTGGCCCGGACGTGGAATTACTGGGCCTGTTGTTACTCAAGGCTTTGGGGTACTGCTTGAGCTTAGTTTATTGCCGAGGTGCAGTGAAAAGCTTTTAGCTGCGTGCTATCCAGTCTGCGGAAAGACAATAAAAGTAAACCTGTGGCTCAAACCTTATCTCGCAGCATTGTGATAGAGTGTTTCATTCAGTTTTTAGTTTCGTTTAGTTTTTTGTTCAGAAATACAGGCTGAACAACGATCACCCTTACACTACACACTCGGAGCAATTTTTACAGAGGCCAATTAACCTACAAACAAGTCCTTGGAATGTGTGGGAGGAAGCCGGAGCAACCGGTTAAAACCCACACAGCCACAGGGAAAACGTGCAAACACCATACAGGCAGCACCCAAGATCAAGATCGAACCCGGGCCTCTATGTACAACACCCCCCCCCCCAGCGTGTGCCAGGCACCTACCACCTGTCGTGTGGAATACTTGCCCCACACATCTCCTTTTAAAAGCCCCTCTCACCTTAAAGTTATGCCCTCTAGTATTTGGCATTTCCACGCTGGGTAAAAGGTTCTGTTTGTCGACCCTGTCCATGTCTCCCATAATTC
The DNA here is from genome assembly GCF_010909765.2 of Amblyraja radiata. Lineage (NCBI taxonomy): Eukaryota > Metazoa > Chordata > Chondrichthyes > Rajiformes > Rajidae > Amblyraja > Amblyraja radiata. Next base: position 25,201,612 of record NC_045984.1, on the reverse strand, counting down.
TATGTACTGTTACCAGGTCATCCCTCAACCTTCGGCGTTCCAAAGGAAACAATCCAAGTCTGTCCAACCTCTCCTGGTGGCTGATATATCTCATCTCTCATCTTTTCATCTCTTCAAATACAAATCAGAGTTTGGAGTTTAGAGATACGACATTGACACAGGCCCTTCAGCCCACCGAATCCAAGCTGGTCATCGATCATCCATTCACACGAGTTCTATGTTATCCAAATTTCTCATCCACTCCCTGCACACTTGGGGCAATTTACGGAGGCCATTTAGCCTACAAACCAGAGGTGGGAGGAGATCGGAGCACCTGGAGGAAACCCACACGATCTCAGGGAGAACGTGCAAAATCCACACACAGACAGCACTTGAGGTCGAGATCGAACCCAGGTCTGTGGTGCCATGTGGCAATGGCTCTACCAGCTGTGCCCTTATTCCTCCATAGAGTCAAACAGCATGGAAACAGGCCCTTCGACCCAACTTCACCACGCCGACCAAATTGCCCCATCTAAACTAGTCCCATCTGCCTGCTTTTGGCTCTTATCTGACTCAACCTACTATATTCATTGCTGTCTGTCTCTGTAACATCATCATAAGCACGTCCAACCACCCTCCATCCACCAATAACTCCAATGGGTCACCCCTATTAACACATCCTCCTTGGTCATCACCCCCTCTCCTCACTGACTCACTATCCCTTCAAGTTAGCCACTGAATTGAATTTACGACCTGCAAATCCTTGTTCTATATCTCTCTCCATCATTGTTTCTCTCTCTATACATATCTATACATATCTATACATATTTCTCGTTTCCTTTTCCCGTGGCTTTCAGTCTGAAGAAGGGTCTCGACCCGAAACACCACCCATTCCTTCTCTCCAGAGACGCTGCCTGTCCTGCTGAGTTGCTCCAGCATTTTGTATCTATCCTCTTTTCCTGAATTATTGCTCTTCAGCCCTTCTTTTTGTCCTTTGCTCCGCCTTTCTGACCCCTCCGCCTCCACCCTCCCTCTGCAATGGTTGATTACATGATAAGGACCACACCCTGGGTGGACATTTCAATCCTAATTTTCCGAGATACCGTGCGAGAAACTACCACCCAATTAACTAAATTTCAGTCCGCCTCGACCTACCTGATCTCCCGGTTGCTAAACACTTTAATTTTCCTTCCCATTCCCACGCTGACCTTTCTGTCCTGGGCCTCCTCCATTGTCAGAGTGAGGCCATACGCAAATTGGAGGAACAACATCTCATATTTTGCTTGGGCAGTTTACAACCCAGTGGTATGAATATTAATTTTTCTAACTTCAAGTAACCCGTGCATTCCCTCTCTCTCCATCCCTCCCCCACCCAAGTCACACCAGCTTCTCGTTCACACCCAACAAACAGCTAACAATGGCCGGTTTCCTTCATCATCGTTACTTCTTTGTATATCTTCAATACATTGTTCTTTATCTCTGCACATCATCGTCTATATCTCTCGTTTCCCTTTCCCGTGACTTTCAGACTGAAGGGAGGGCTCGACCGGAAACTCTCTTCAGGGATGCTGCCTGTTCCACTGAGTTACTCCAGCTTTTTGTGTCGATCCTCTTTACCTGAATTATTGCTCTTCAGCCCTGAATCCAGGTGTCAGTTTTTCCTTTCCTTCCAATGATTGTGTGTTTGCATAGCAGAATCAGCAAAAACCACTGAACCGTTATGGCGCACAAGTCTGTTTGGCCCATCGAGACAATGCTAGCTCCCAGTCAGTCCCATCCCCTTGCTCTCTGCCCACAGCCTGGAGTGTTATTGCTGCTGTTGCATCTAATTCTTTGCACAAATTTACTCTCGTTGCCTTGTCTGCTTTGTGAAAAACAAGTTTTAAAATGGGCTGTTTTTCATGCGCGTGACATTAATGCCCGAGGGAGATTACTAACCGAAGCTCTTTGCCAGAAGATATTGCTCAGAGATTACCTGCTGCTGATAGACATAAAAAAAGGACTGGGAATACTCATTTCCTTTTGTAAAAGGAAAATGGATCTTATTAATTCAGATTGCTCCTCTATTTTCAATTCCTCCCACTCTCCCCTCTCCCAAATGTGCCAAACATGCAGGAAAATTGGTTACATAAATGCCGCCAGTATTTTAGTCTTATTATTCAGAACAAAACCGAGTGTCGATGGACTATTCTACTGAAGGGTGCATTTCATCCAAGGGGTTGGAATTGCTGAATTTAATTGCGATGAATCTATTCCACACATCTGTACCCCTTTCTCTGTTTAATCTTCCAACAAGCTCGATATCAGTCCTGTGCAGTTCGGTATCAGATCTTGTCATAGTAGAGCATCTCGGGATGTTTTGCTGTATTAGAGAAGCTGTATCGTGACAAGTTGTTAACCCTTAGTAAGTACCGCTAACTCAACTGCAATTAAAATTGGCCCCACCATTAGAATGAAGGGAAACAGCATTGCCAGGAATGAATTCCAAGCAACTTTCTTTCATCCTTGGAATCCATTCCCTTGTTACTCATCTCACATTTAGTTGTGAGCCACCTTCTTGAACTGCAGTCAAGGTGCTATTGGTATTATTGTTACGTCTACCGAGACACAAGAAGCACCAGCATAATCAAGGACGAGTCTCACACACCGCGGTCACTCCCTCTTGTCCACTCTCCCATCAGGCAAGAGGTACAGAAGTATGAAAACGCACACCTCCAGAAGATTCAGGGACAGTTTCCTCCCATCAGGCAACTGAACCATCCTATCACCAAATAGTGAGCTATCCTGACCTTCCATCTACCTCATTGGAGACCCTCAGACCATTTTAATTGGACTTTACTGGATTTTATCTTACACTACACATCATTCCCTTTATCCTGTATCTGTACACTGTGAACGGCTTGATTGTAATCATTTATTATCTTTTTGCTGACTGGTTAGCATGTGACAAACAGCTTTTCATTGTACCATGGGACATGTGACAATAATAACAAACTAAGCTATCCAATTAAATCAGATCATACTATACATGAGTATAATCAAGTCATCATCAGTCTGAAGAAGGGTATCGGCCCGAAACGTTGCCTATTTCCTTCGTTCCATAGATGCTGCTGCACCCGCTGAGTTTCTCCAGCATTTTTGTGTACCTTCGATTTTCCAGAATCTGCAGTTCCTTCTTAAACTCATAGACAAGTACAACAGGTTGAGCAAATAGACAAATAGCAGAGTTGTATTTCAGCCTTACAATTCCAGAGAAAAAGTCCAATGTCTGTAATAAGGTAGGTTGGAGGATTGGGACTGTCCTATTTTACAGGAGGACACATTTGAGGTCTGAATACAGAGGGGAAGAAGCTGTTCCTGAATCTAGTGGTCCATGTTTCAACTTTTGTATCTTCTGCCTGACAGAGGGAGGGAGAAAAGGGAATGAACAAGGGGTGAACAAGTCCATGATTTGGTTGACTGCTCTCCCAAGGCAGCGTGAAGTGTAGATGGAGTCAATGGTGGGTGTCTGCTCTGTGGGATGGACTGGGCTGCATCTACAACTCTCTGGAGATACCACAATAGATTGGCAGTTCCAGGAATTTAACACCGCGATGATGAAAGAATGTGACATCTTTTCCGAGTCAGAATGTTGCGTGACTTTGAAGGAAACTTGTGGGATGCAGTGTTTCAATGTATCTGTTGCCCTGTCCTTCTGCATTGCAGAGGATTGAGAAGAACTGTTGGGACGCCTTGTTGAGTTGATGCATTCTATCTTATTGACATTGAAGATGGTGCGATCAATAATGATATTGACATTGTAGGTCTAAAGGCAATTGTTAGTTAGTTGGGCCATCTCTTGCTGGAGATCTTCATTCCTTGGTGTTACACTAATGTTATTTCTCCCTTCTGATCCCAAACGTTGAACCACTTGTAATAATACATTTTATTGTCATTGTAAATACATACAACTAAATTTCAAGCGCACTGCCTGAGCGGAGCTCCAAAGTATCAGATAAATAAATAACCACAATGGAAACAGCAAAAACGGCAAGAAAAACGTCGGGCATGTGGGCATGGACAGTTTCTTTATCCAAGAGATGTAAATCTGAGGAAAGACATTCTTGCCATAGAGGGAGTACAGAGAAGGTTCACCAGTGATTCCTGGGATGTCAGGACTTTCATATGAAGAAAGACTGGATAGACTCGGTTTGTACTCGCTAGAATTTAGAAGATTGAGGGGGAATCTTATAGAAACTTACAAAATTCTTAAGTGGTTGGACAGGCTAGATGCAGGAAGATTGTTCCCGATGTTGGGGAAGTCCAGAACAAGGGGTCACAGTTTAAGGATAAGGGGGAAATCTTTTAGAACCGAGATGAGGAAAACATTTTTCACACAGAGAGTGGTTATCTCTGGAATTCTCTGCCACAGAAGGTAGTTGAAGCCAGTTCATTGGCTATATTTAAGAGGGAGTTAGATGTGGCCCTTGTGGCTAAAGGGATCAGGGGGTATGGACAGAAGGCAGGTACAGGATACTGAGTTGGATGATCAGCCATGATCATATTGAATGGCGGTGCAGGCTCGAAGGGCCGAATGGCCTACTCCTGCACCTATTTTCTATGTTTCTCTATGTTTCTAAATCTTCCCCTATTTGTGGTGTTGTTATCTTACTTTGTTGTTCTGCTACGCTATGTTATTATGGTGTGGAGTAGACTATTTTCAAAATGGTGAGAGGATTGAGAAATCAGAGATGCAAAGGGACTTGGGAGTGCTGGTGCAGGATTCCTAAAAGGTCAATTTGCAGGTTGAGTCAGTGGTAAGGAAGGCGAATGCAATGTTAGCATTTAATTTTGAGAGGGGACTAGAATATAAAAGCAAGGATGTAATGCCAAGGCTTTAGAAGACACTGGCCATGCCACATTTGGAATATTGTGACCCATATCTGAAGAAGGATGTGCTGACATTGCAGAGGGTTTACGAGAATAATTCCGGGATGATTGGGTAAATGTATGAGGAGCATTTGGAATCTCTGGGCTAGGACTCACTGCAGTTCAGAGGATTGAGGGGAGATCTTATTGAAACCTACTGAATAATGAAATGCCTAAATAGAATAAATGCGGAGAGGTTATTTCCAGTCGTGGGGGAGTCTAGGATCAGAGGACAAAGCTCCTGAATAACAGGACGTTCCTCCAGAATGAGGAGATTTTTTTTCAGCCAGAGGGTAGTGAATCTGTAGAATTCAAAGCCACAGATGGCTGTGGAGGCCATTTCGGTATGTTTAACGCGGAGATTGATTAGTAATTGATTAGTAAGGGCATAAAAGTTTATGGGAAGAAGGCAGGAGAATGGATTTGTGGGAAAAATAGATCAGCTATTATCGAATGATGGAATAGACTCGCTGGGCCGAAAGGTCTAATTCTGCTCCTACGTCTTATGGCCATAGGGTTAACATACCATCTTTAAATATGCCAAAAGATTCCCTTTAAGAAGGCAGTGCATAGGTTAGAGATGTGCAGTAACTAGTGCAAGGCGATCAAAGAGTAGCACGTATCCAATTTTACTGAGCAGCAGTATATGTCTGAGTGAGCCAAATTGCCAGTGTGTACATAAGCTTTCATCCATTTTAAACCTCGTTCCCCTCTCTCGACTCTGTGGAGAGGAATTCCTCCATGACTCCATTCTAAATTATGTGGACAAACATCCTCATCGTGAATCGGGTAAAGGCATCGACACCGAACCTTTCCGATCAGATCAGACATATATGTAAAAGATCTTGCAGGAGAGAGCGGTTAGGTGGATCTCCCGGTTTTGAAGGTCAAGAAGATCCAGGATTAAGGCTGAGCCTGTGCGGAATGAGCGACCGTTGGCCGAGACATAATCCAGGGCTCCTGAGGGGAATGTCAGAACTGTTCAGATCAAACAAGGGAAGAACGCATGCAGGCTTTGCAAAGCTGAACATTCTGCAGGGCGGTGGAAGTAAGTGCGTGGAGCAGAGATGGGGACGTGAGGATAGGAGCGGCACATGGGCTGAGGCAATGCTTCTTTTTGTAACTAAAAAGGTGCGGGTACGCTTATCGTTCCTCGTGGTTGGTGTTTATGGTGGATTGCCGTCCTAGAAGCACCTTAAGGGGACACAAGGAACTGCTGATGCTGGAATCTTGAGTAAAGCACAAAGTGAAATAGAGTCATCAAATCATACAGTGTGGAAACCAGGCCCTTCAGCCCAACTTGTCCGCACCGGCCAACATGAACCATCTACACCAGGCCCATCTGCCTGCTTTTGGGCCTTATCCCTCTAAACCTGTCCTATCCATGTACCTGATCAAATGTTTCTTAAACGTAAGAGGCAAAAGTAACAAAGCGCTGGAATAATTCAGCAGGTCAGGCAGCATCTCTGGACTACATGGACAGGTGACATTCTCCTCAAGACCTCCACAAGACCTTTGGGAGCCTAACGTTGATTAGAACAAGTTATGGGGAGTAGGCAGGGAAATGTGATTAGGTGGCAGAGATCAGCCATGATTGAATGACGGAGTAGACTCGATGGGCCGAATGGCCTAATTCAATTCCGATAACTTGTGAACTTGTGAAGACTCGAGATCCAGAGGAGCAGAGAGATCTTGCAACGTTATGGGCTGTAAATGAAAGCTACAGAGATAGGAGGATGCAGGGGATGAGGAGAATACGGGATAAGGGAAGGCACGGTGGCGCAGCAGTAGATTTGCTGCCTTATAGGCCTGTCCCACGGTACGAGTTCATTCCAAGAGCTCTCCCGAGTTTAAAAAAAATCAAACTCGTGGTAAGCACGGAGAATGAACGTAGCGAGTACGTCGGAGCTCGGGAACGTCTCTTAGCGGCTCGTAACACTAACGGCAGGTACTCGGGAAGACTGTCTAACGGCAGGTAAGCACGGGAAGATTCGTGAACATTTTTCAACATGGTGAAAAATGTTCACGAAAGGCCCGGGTACCGACGAGTGGCCATTACCGTAAATCTCCGAGTTCAAACTCGGGAGAGCTCTTGGAATGAACTCGTACCGTGGGACAGGGCTTTTACATTGCTTACAGTGCCAGAGACCCAGGTTCGATCTTGACTAAGGGTGCTGTCTGTATGGAGTTTTAAGTTCTCCCCGTGAGTTTTCTCCGAGATCTTCGGTTTCCTCCCACACTCCAAAGATGTACAGGTTTGTAGATTAATTAGCTTGGTATAAATGTAAATTGTCCCTAGTGTGTGTAGGATAGCGTTAGTGTGCAGGGATGGTGTGGCTGATGTGGACTCGGTGGGTCGAAGGGCCTGATTCTTAAATCTGTGTATCTTAAATAAACTAAACTATATACAGTATGCACCATAATTGGCATGCTTTCTGGAAGGATTACACTGGTTCTTCTGCTGAAGGTTTGGCCGGGAATCAGGAGAATCTCAAAGAGATTCAATGTCTTGGATTTCAGCGCAAATTCCTTTCAGTTCTAAGTTTGATGGGGCTCATCCAGGCTCGAGCAAACCGAATAACAAAATAAACACTGGAGCTTCGCTGGGGAATTTTATTAAGGAGCAACCTGCAGTTGACTAATTGCAAAAAGATTTTTTTTTAATGCAATTAATGGAAATCGATGTGACGTCCAAATCGATCGGCCTGGCACTAATTTTAACAGTGAAGCACCCAAAAGATTTGTCATGCTTGCTTATCAGTAAAGCTAGAACAGCAGCCACTTGCATTTGGGAATGTTCGCATCTCTCTGCCCTCCTTCGCAAAGTGCAGCATCAATGGCGGGGAAGCGTTGCAGATGTGCAAGGGGCTGCCAGCTGCTATAAGAGAGCCTGTGATCGAGGGAGAAGGAAGCGTTGCAGATGTGCAAGGGACGTGCAGACGTGCAGTTCCCCAGGAGTTGCGGAAGAAGCAGGCGCGAGACTGCTCGTCCATCCTCCAGACAGGCTGAGCAAGAGAGCAGCAGATGGTTCGAGACGCAAGGGCATGTCATTGGGATTGAAAAGTCATTTCCAGAGCGCGTGCCTCTGCTGCCTTCAAGATACTCTGTGCGGCAGCTCAATCCTGCAGCTAGGTCATCGCCACACTGCCAAGGTTGTTTCAAGACTTTTGCTGGAAACTTTTTCTTTGCCGTTTGATCATTCGGGTCCAACATTCAACACATCGGCGCACAGGAACAGGCTGAAGATTAATGTCACACGCTGGAGAAAAACAGCCCAATTTAAAACTTGTTTCTCACAAAGCAGACAAGGCAATGAGAGCAAATTTGTGCAAAGAATTAGATGCAACGGCAGCAATAACACTCCAGGTTGTGGGCAGAGAGCAAGGGGACAGCACTGACTGGGAGCTAGCATTGACTCGATGGACCAAACGGACTCCTCGTGCACCATAACGGTTCGATGTTTACATGGTTTGATGATTCTGCTATGCAAACACAACCATTGGGAGGAAAGAAAGAATTGACATCTGGATTCAGGGCCGACGAGCAATAATTCAGAAAAGAAGATAGACACAAAAAGCTGGAGTAACTCAACGGGACAGGCCGCATCTCTGGAGAGAAGGAATGGGTGACATTTCGGGTCGAGACCCTTCTTCAGACAGGAACAGGCCCTTCTGTTAGTGAGGAAATCCAATGTCCAGTTGCAGAGGGGGGTGTTGATGGAATGGAATCAGCATGGAATCAGGCCCTTCAGCCCAATTCTATGTTAGCCCCCGAGGTCTGAGTGTGGAACCCAAATCTCTAGTGGTGAGAAGCAACGACTCTACCACTGTGCCTAAAACACTATGCGTTTTGCTCCACATACCAACATCTACAGTTTAGTTTAGGTTAGTATAGAGATACAGCGCGGAAACACAAGCCCTTCGGCCCACCGAATGTGCGCCGACCAGCAACCCCCACACATTAACACTATCCTACACACACTAGGGACAATTTACACATACACCAAGGCAATGAACCTGCAAACCTGTACGTCTTTGGAGTGTGAGAGGAAACCGAAGATCTCGGAGAAAACCCAAGGGAGAATGTACAGACACGTGGAGATCGAACCCGTGTCTCCGGCGCTGCAAGCGCTGTAAGGCAGCAACTCTACCGCTACGCCACCGCTGGTTATGATTTCTTGTGCCTCCATAACATAGAAGGTAACTATGTACAGTCCAGGCACACTTCTCCACCTCCAGTTTTCAGTATGCCCGGTGATAAATGTTTCAGGTTAATCCAACTCAAATTGGCTACAATTGGGACCAGGCCCACATTAATTTCCTTTCTTTGCTCATCGGTGCGGCAGTCGGGTGGGTGAAATTTGAAACCTCCATGCACTTCCTCGGAAAAGTGCAGTCTGAAGGAGCAACACGTGTCTCCGATTCTTAGCCGCTTAACTCCAGTGACTGAAGGCTCCAAAGAGTGATGTCTCTTTACGATAAATTTGATCACAGAAAATGTCAATAAAACTATAGGACTTGAGGCTGCCGCGGGGACCATAAAATCACTATTGTGACATTTAAAATAAATCTCTTCAAGGAACGAATCCCACATGGGCCAAACCCGAGAAAAATGTTTCCCCGGAGGTCTCTTCAACAAAGAATAATTGCCATGTGCAGTGTCAGTGTGGCTACAACTCCAGAGGTTGATGGAACCCATCGTGACATCCTCACAACCTGAAGAAAATACCACTGAGAAGTTTCAATTAGGATTATAATATCAGCCATAATGTGTGAGTGAAGCAACGATCATATACCTCCCAACATTTACATATGGGAGCTCCAAAAATATACAGGTTTGTAGGTTTATTGCCTTGGTATAAGATGGAAACATAGAACATAGAAAAATTAGGTGCAGGAGTAGGCCATTCGGCCCTTCGAGCCAACATGACCATTCAATATGATCTAAAATCAGTACCCCGTTCCTGCTTTTTCCCCATATCCCCATAAATGTAGTTTGTGTAGGATAGTTTTAACGTGCGGGCATCGCCTGTCGCTGCGAACTTGGTGGGCCGAAGGGCCTGCTTCCGCGCTGAATCTCTAAATTACACAAAACTTTGGGATTCTATTTTTTTGACGTTATTTTCTTCAGCAGTTCAGCCAAATGAAATCCTATACCGCTATACAAGATGAGCTTTAGAATTTAGAGATACAGCGTGGAAAACAGGCCCCCTGGCCTACCGAGTCTGCGCCGACCAGCGGTCACCCCTTACATTGGCACTATCTTACACACCAGGGACAATTTGTAATTTACAGAAGGCAATTAACCTGCACTTGTTTGGAGTGTGGTAGGAAACCGGAGCACCTGGAGAAAACCCACACGGTCACATGGAGAATGGAAAACTCCGTACCACCAGGAGCCTGAGGGATAACTTTTTCACTCAGAGGGTGATGGATATATAGAGCAAGCTGCCAGAGGAGGTAGTTACGGCAGGTTCTATAACAGCATTTAAAAGACACTTTGACAGGTACTTGAGTAGGAAAGGTTCAGGGAAATATAGACCAAACATAGGGAAATAGGACCAGCCATCTTGGTCAGTATGGACGAGTTGGGCCGAAGAGCCTATTTCCGCACTGTACGACTATGATTCTAATCCATGGAAGTCCTCTCAGAGCCTTTAACAGATGGAATAAGCATTATTCCAACAATCTTAATAATTATTTTAACAAAATTACTTTTAAATAATTAAAAACATCAAGTAAATGCAAATAGTTAAAAGAAATGTGATTTATTTTATTCTTGTATTTCCTTCTTGTAGATTTATTATCACTGTTCATACAAATGGTCTCCCAGGTCAGTGTGCTGGGTTTACCTGAAGGCAGATGGGCCAGTATAGACTCTGGGGACTTCCTGCCAGTGTTGCTCCATCATCAGACTCTATTGCTGAACGGAGCTCAGCTGGAAACGTATTTCTGCACAGTGATGCAGTCCCAAAACGTGCAGGCAATTAAGTGGGTAAATGACAATAATGCCCTGTAAAATATTGTGAAACAATGGTCCAAGATTTACAAGGAACTATGGATGCTGGAATCTTGAGCGAAACAAAAGGCGTTGGCGGAACTCAGCAGTTCAGGCAGCATCTGGGAAGATACTGTTTTGGGTCTTACCTGTGGTTGTCTCCTAATTGCCCCCTGAAGTGTTCCTCATTTCAAGGGTTTTAGGGAGGGGTAATTAATCTGGCCTTGTTAATGGCAATCCCATCCCGTGATTGAATAGAAAAAAAAAACACAACTTCATTGATTGTTTTGGGATTGAAGGGTCCCGACCTGAAATGTCACCCCAGACGCTGCCTGACGTGGAGTTCCTCCAGCACTATGTGTCTTGCTCAGGATTCTAGCATCCATAGTCTCTTGTGAATCCAATAGACCTTAACCACCAAACAATGAACATCAACACAGTGGAGTAAACTTGTCTCTATGTCAGCGTTTCACAGTAATCCGTTAACCCAGAATAATGACAAACGATGGCGGCACGATGGCGCAGCGGTAGAGTTGATAGAGGAAGGGCAGCAAAGTCGTAGACTTACTGCCTTACAGCACCAGAGATCCGCGTTCGATCCTGACCACGGGTGCTGTCTGTACGGAGTTTGTACGTTCTCCCTGTGACTGCATGGGTTTTCTCCGGGTGCTCTGGCTTCCTCCCACACTCCAAAGACATACAGGTTTGCAGTAAGATTTGTTAATTGTCCCTAGTGTGTAGTGTTAGTGTACATGGATCGCTGGTCGGCAAGGACTCGATGGGCCGAAGGGCCTGTTCCTGTGCTCTATCTCCGAACTAAACTAAAGACATGAATTCATATTCCACCATTATAACTGGCAAATTTCAATTCAGTTAATTGAATAGATATGGGTTTTTTAATAAAATGTCAGTCTATTAGTAATGGTGATCTTAAAATTACTTTTATAAAAACTTATCTTGGTCACTCGGGAAAGAATTCTGCCATGCTTACTTAGGCTGGCTAATACTGTATGGAGTTCAGATTGTGGTTGACTCCTAATTGCCCTCAGATGTGATCTAGCGCATCCCTCACTTCAAGGGCAATCAACGGGGAGTAATTTCTTCTGACCTTACTACTGGTAATCATACCCCATGAATGAATGGAAAAGTAAATCATAATTTCATTTATCATTTTGGTATCTTGTTGCATATTTAGGTTTATGTTTATTACTGTCATAAGGTCATAAGCTCATGATAGGAATAGAATTAGGCCATTCGGCCCATCAAGTCTACTCCGCAATTCAATCATGGCTGATCTATCTCTCCCTCCTAACCCCATTCTCCTGCCGTCTCCCCATAACTTCTGACACCTGTTCTAATTAAGAATCTATCTATCTCTGCCTTAAAAATATCCACTGACTTGGCCTCCACGGCCTTCTGTGGCAAAGAATTCCACAGATTCACCACCCTCTGACCAAAGAAATTCTCTAATTAAGAATCTATCTATCTCTGCCTTAAAAATATCCACTGACTTGGCCTCCATGGCCTTCTGTGGCAAAGAATTCCACAGATTCACCACCCTCTGACTAAAGACATTTCTCCACATTTCCTTCCTAAAAGAACGTCCTTTAATTCAAATTTACTTGCGGCTCAGTGGTATAGCTGTTCGAGCTGCTGCTTCACTGCGCCGGAGACCCGGGTTGAACCCTGATCTCGGATGCTGTCTGTGTGGAGTTTGCATGTTCTCCCTGGGATCGTCCTTTAATTCTGAGGCTGTGGCCTCATGAGTCCTAGACTCTCCGAATAGTGGAAACAATAGTGGAAACATCCTCTCCACATACACTATCCAAGCCTTGCACTATTCGATGTGTTTCAATGAGGTCCCCCCTCATTCTTCTAAACTCCAGCGAGTACAGGCCCAGTGCCGACAAACGCTCATCATAGGTTAACCTACTCATTCTTGTATCAGTGTAGATACGGTGAAAAGCTTTGTTTTACATGGTATCCAAACTCAGATATACCATACACAAATACAATCCAGTCAAACTCAAGTACAATAGATAGAGCAAAGGGGGCTATAAAGAGTGCAGAATATAGTTCTCAGCATTGTAGTTTATATTATATCAAATGAAATTGGCCGACACATTTCCAACTAAGCTAGAGTATTCCAGTGACATAAAACTTATTAGGAGATCTAAAGATTATTCCTGTCATGCTGTCAACTGATGAAGATGCAGGGAGAGTTCGTAAGCATCCATCTGTCTGCGTAGTCCGCATCTGGTCATTACCCTTTCATTATCCTGTATATAAAGATGTAAGGATGTAAAAATTATGAGATATAAAATTATGAGAGGCACAGATAGGGCAGACAAATCAGAACATCTAGTCAAAGTCTAGAGGACATAGCTTTAAGATGAGAGGGACAACGTTTAATGGAGATATGCAGGGCAAGATTGTTTGCGCAGAGAGCTGTGGGTGTCTGGAATACAGGAGGTGGATACAGATACGATAGTGGAATTTACAAAGCTTTTAGACAAGCACATGGACATGCAAGGATGGAAGAATTTGGATTATGTACAGGCAGGGATTAGTTTAACTTGGCATCATGTTCTGTATGGTCATTGTGGGCCGAAGGGCCTGTTCTTGAATGTACTGCTCCATGTTCTATATAAAAGAACTGTGGCCAACGAGGAATCCAACAGTTTTGAGACTGTATTATTAAAGGTATGTACTTGAATTTTTAAATCGGCGTCGGAGGATGAGGGCTGATCTAAGACCATGAGAGGAATAGATCGGGTAAATGCACAGAGTGGGGGAATCGCGATCCAGAGGACATAGGTTTAAGGTGAGAGGGGAAAGATGTTTACACAAAGGGTGGTGGATTTATGGAACGAGCTGCCAGAGGAGGCGGTTGAGGCAGGTACAGTTGCAACATTTATGAAACATGTAGACTGTGTAAATGGACAGGACAGGTTTAGACGGATGTGGGACAATTGTAGGCAGGTGGGACTGGTGTAGATCGGGCACTTTGGTGGGCAAGATGGGCCAAAGGGCCTGTCTCCACTCTGTGTGACTCTAACTCTATGAGTCTAGTTGCACCATTGTTGAATATAACTTCACTGGAAGGTCACCCTGTTCTCTACGCTGGTCTTTCAACCAAACTGCAGGAGATGTGAGAGTTAAGCTCACATAGAGAGTTCGAATTTGGCATTAATGACTTAAGATAAAGGCTGTCAATAAAAGTATATAATAAAAATAATGTTTCAAATAAAAGCATTATAAAATGAGATTATAATTATGATGCAGAATTCCTATGGGATATTGGTTAGAGAGAATGCAGATAATTCTGTTCTTAATATTAGCTCTTCTAATATATGTGCCAGACTTATACCTTGCCAAGTAAAGCCTTTCATTATTTCTATTTTGCGCACAAGACCTTATCGATATGTATATAGTCCCAGAAATATCCCACACAATAGTTTCTCCAAGGTACTTTCTTCCTACCAAAAAACAATAAAGTCACCAGATGAGGGAAGATTTCTCCTCATCGCTCCAATCATCAACTCTACCCCTGATTTTTCTTGTTAGACTTTAGTTTAGATACACAGCAGGGAAATAGGCCCTTCGGACCACCGAGTCTGTGCCAACCAGCGATCATCCCGTTAGCCAGCACTATCCTACACACCAGGGACAACTTGCAAATTTTGTTTTACTGAAGCCAATTAACCTACATAGCTTTACGTCTTTGGAGTGTGGAAGGAAACCGGAGCACCCTGGAGAAAACCCACGCGGTCACAGTGAGAACGCTGCAAACTCCGTACAAACAGCGCCCGTAGTCAGGATCGAACCCGTGTTTCTGGCGCAGTTAGTAGCAACTCTATCGCAGAGCCTGCGCCACCCTATTCTTCCTGCAGACGGTTATATTCTCTCTAAGCTTACATGCAGTCAAATACGCTTCAAAATATTCATCACAATAATTAAACCTAAATCCAGTGCTTTCCTTGGAGACAAAAAGGTGTCGGTACGCATATCAATTATAAATCAAGCAATATTTATCAACATTTTTTTCTATCTATATACTCAACAATGGAGACACTTTAACTTGGTGCAAAATAACTGAACTGTAAGTCTAAACAAATAGATGTTCTAATTCATTCACTTGCATTATCCAACAGCTAAGCACGATTAATAAACATACGTGCCACATTAGAGGTGTCCTACACTGTGCTGGCACGTACAGTCACTGCCGAAATCTATTTCTCTTGCTAATGGGCACCATTGCATTCCGTGCACATTTTGTTTCCTGCTCCAACGTGCATTACCTTATATTTATTTAGCCACAGTGATACCATGCATTAGGCCATCTGCCTCATCAGGAAACAATCAAGGCATGTTGCGGCTTATCGCATTACTTTCCCCACCGTTTGCAAAGCTGGTCAGAGTGCTTTGGAAGGGCCCAGTTTAACAGATGGGCACTGCGGCAGACTCATGGAGCTGACGGGCCAACGTCACGAAGGACGCTTGCTGTGGCTTTCGGGAGGACAGCAAAACCCAATCACCTGGGCGCTCTCCGATTGTGTAGGGCTCCGTGTCTAATCCCAACTGCTGCGACAGAAAAATATAGGAATACAAGGAATTGCAGATGCTGGTTTACAAAAACGACAGAGAGGCACACGTGCACCTTGTCTAACCTCATCTACTGCAATCCAGAGTTCCTGTGCATCGGCAAGACCAAGCTGAGACTCCAAGGCCCTCCAAGGCCTATGTCATCTCCTGGTTGCTAACTCTAATTTAGTTTAGAGATGCAGTGTGGAAACAGGCCCTTTAGCCCACCCCAGTCCATGCTAACCAGCGATCCCCGTACGCTAGCAATATCCTACGCACACTAGGGACAATTAACCTACAAACCTGTACATCTTTGGAATGTGGGAGGAACCCAGAGCACCTGGAGAATACCCATGCAGTCGCAAGGAGAACGTGCAAACCCCTTACAGACAGCACCCTTAGTCAGGATCGAACCCAGATTTCTGGCGCTGTAAGGCAGCAATTCTACCATTGCACGCCGTGCCGCCTAATTGGAGGCGGGGAAGGAGGAAGTACGAACAAGATAGCTATGGGACTTATCATGAATGGTTGTAACTAAAAATGCATTTCGTTGTCTCTGTACTGTACACTGTACACTGACAATGACAATTAAAATTGAATCTGAATCTGAATCCCCTGAAATTGAAGTCAGAAACTGCGGCAAATTTAACAAATTTGGGTTCAGGTAAAGTTCCTTTGATGCTCACACTCTGAAGTGTTCCACTCTCTGCTCAATTTATGTTTCACTTCTCATGTTCTTCCTTTAAAGCTCCTACATTAAGTTACGCAACACTTATAAGATGTCGCCCTGCTGGGCTTTTGATTGACGGGCTTGAAGTTTTAAACCTTCCGAAGGACAAGAAGCGCTTTTTGAAAAAAAATAATTATTTGAATTATCTGATGTGAAACAGGTCTGTTTTTTTTTTTAAAACAAAATCCAATTTTGTTTGGATTGCGGCCGGAATCCTCAGCTGTACATTGAGCTGATGCTTGATGGGAAAGTGGTGTCTGTTTTGTTCTGGGAGCTGATCTGTGAAGGCTCCATTAATCTCGGCCGAGACAGTTCTGGCACACGGCTAACTGTGATTTAACCAGCAGCCGCTGGTCTCAAACTGTGCGAGTCTTCCAGCAAGTTGAGGGGTTCAGCATTTCCCTCTCGAGTTTATCTAGACAAATTTAGTTTAGTTTAGTTTAGAGTTACAGCGCGGGAAAAGGCCCTTCGGCCCACCGAGTCCGCACCGACCAGCGATCCCCGCACATTATCCTGCGCACACGAGGGATGCTTTAACATTAGTACATTTATACATTCTCCCTGTGACCGCATGGCTTTCCTCCCACATCCCAAAGACGTGCGGGTTGGTAGGTTAATTAGCCTGTGTAAAATTGCTCCTAATGTGCAGGGAGTGGATAAGACAGTGGGACAGCGTAGATCTAGTGTGAGCGGGTGATTATTGGTTGGCATGGATTCAGTGAGCCTGGTTCCATGCTGTATCTCTGAAACTAAAGACCCCCTCTCTTTATTTAAAATACTAACCCACTGTGAACTCCTCCCCCCTTTATCTACTGAATGGCCACCTCATCTCATAATCCCATTACAAGGTACTAAGGGTAACTGTGACACACTTCACTAGATGCTCCCTGCAATTGCAGTCACGATTGTTGTAGGCTGGGTTTTGCAGGCATATTAAGGCAGTGGGAGATTACAAATGTCAATGTAATAGCCAGGTGTTAGCAGGCAGACTCTACTTGGTGTGATACCGTGTACATGCACAATTCTGTTAATTAGATGACAGAATTCTCTTGGACTGAAAGCACTCAAGGATGAAAGTGAAGATACACCTCCAGCTGAAGACAGTGCAAAGCGCAACCCAAAGCCTCATGTTACACGCCAATGTGCTGTAGTCAAGGGAGAGTAATGTTTAGTTTATAATAGGTACAGTGAATAGCGTTTTGTTGCGTGCTATCCAGTCAATGAAAAGACTATACATGATTACTATCAAGCCACCCACAGGGTCCAGATACAGGATAAAGAAAATAATGTTGAGTTCAAGATAAAGTCCATTAGAGTCCGATTGAAGATAGTTTGAGGTAGATGGTAGGTCCAATTGAAGATGAGGTAGATAGTAGATCAGGACAGCTCTCTAGTTGATGGTAGGATGGTTCAGTCGCCTGCTAACAGCTGGGAAGAAACTGTCCCTGAATCTGGAGGTGTGCGTTTTCAAACCTTGAGTTTCAAATGCTGAGTTACTCCAGCTCTTTGTGTCTGTCTGCAGATGGGAATGTTCCCTTGCCCATCTTAGGGTTGGAGACGGTGGCTCTGGGAGGTGCTATCAAAGAAGTCTTGGCAAGGGAGCGGACTTGTGCAGCAACAGATGACACTCACACCGCAGCCACAGTGCACCAAAGATGAAGGGAGCAAATGTTTGACGTTAGATTGGGTGCCAAATAATTAGACTCTCTTGTCCCAGATTAGAATGATCTTTAATGGGAACTGGGACGGCTTAACACTGCCTTGTCAGCATCACGTCCTCCTGTATAATTCATCGTCAGCAAGGAAGACCCTCTATCCGACCATCTGGTCAGCCAGTGGCACCAGAGTGGCAATTAGTTGCAACGCCAACCACTTGTGCCTGTCTTTGTGAGTGAGATTGCCAATTCACTGGCAGCTGAGTAAATGAGTCCAAACTCATTTCATTTTGGACCCTTATTGGTAACTGACAGAAAGAGACTTTAATGCAATCAGACAGAGATGGATTTTTGTGTGACGTGTGTTTGACATTAAATTGATATTCATAAACAGTTTGCAAAGGCCGCATCTGATGCATGGGTTTGCTGAGTATGTAAAATGCCTGCTAAATAAATCAGCACAAAAGCTTCAATTCCTTAGCTGCTCAGTATAAACGAGTGTTGTTCGGTCCACACTCCCCATGCAAAATACCGTCAGGGATTTGTGGCACGTCAGGTCAGCAACAGGCCGAGATTCTCTCCACTTCCCGCGTCCTGC
Source organism: Amblyraja radiata (assembly GCF_010909765.2). NCBI lineage: Eukaryota > Metazoa > Chordata > Chondrichthyes > Rajiformes > Rajidae > Amblyraja > Amblyraja radiata. The sequence goes on along the minus strand of NC_045984.1, from coordinate 25,183,161 downwards.
TGTTAGCGACACACGCCACCTTAAATGCTCTTCCCCTGCCTTTGTTTTTGGTTTTTCTTTGTCTCGTCTTCTTCCATCTGCCATCTTTCCAGAACCGCGCCCATCCACTACTTTCCTCATTCCTCTGTAACCCCCGTAACCTTTTAAAACTCAGCCCTGGTGCCACTAAACCATCACGGGCAAGATATTTGCTCCTTTTGTGTTCCTTGGCATTTTACTTTTCCCATCTGGAAATCTGCCGCCTTCTCTGTAGTTTCACTCCTCAATGATCCAAGAAGGGGGTGTTTTGAAGTGTTAATTATGCATTCCTTATTAATCTCTCAATATTCATTTCTGAAGAAGGCTTCCACCTCGCCATAGTGTCAGGCACTCGCTGCCTTTCATGAGGACTTTTGTTTATGTTTTTCAGCGAGCCAATTCTCTTCAAAAGAGGCGAGTTCACAATCTTCCTTTTTTTTAAAAAAAACCCTGCATCTTAGGCAACCTTTCTCTTCTTCTTCGCCTTTCTTTCTTTTCAACGGCCCCCTCAAACCCGTAATAAACTCTGGAATAATTTTAAATTCCAGCAATACATTTTTTTTAAAGCGCTGTTGAATTATGCACCAGTTATGCACTGGATTTTTAAAAACTTTCACACCATATTAAAAACCCCTCGTGAATTGACTGTAAAATGTGACAATACCGCTTTTTTTTACATCATTGTTCATGATAGAAATTATCTCCTTTCTCTTGCATTGCTCTCTAATTTGTAATCGTTTTTTTAATGTTTTTTTCTGCTGTTTCTTTTAGTCTTTCAATTCTACATCCCCCAATCCTCTCTCTCTTGTTATCCAAGGAAAACAGAAAATGCTGAACTCAGGCAGCATCTCTGGAGAGCATGGGTAGGTGACACTTTGGGTTAGAACCCTTTTTTGGACTGAAGAAGGGTCCCGACACGAAACGTTGCCTATCCTTGTTCTCCAGAGGTGCTGCCTGACCCGCTGAGTTACTCCAGCATTTTGTGTCTTTCATTGCTGTATCGAGCATCTGCAGTTCTTTGTTATTACATTTATCTCTTAATATCCACTCATCTTTCTTTGTTGCTTGCTCTCTCTGTCTGACTTCCATGCACGTTCTTAATATTCATCTGCTCTATCCACCTTCAGCTATTGTTGCTGGGATCATTTTCACTTTGCTGTTTCAAGTGGTGGAGTGGGCCACCAGATAATTATGGACCTTGATGTCCCCTGCATTTGCGTGATGTTTAATGAATGCCGAAGACTGTGGAGGCCAAGCCGATGGACATTTTTAAGGCAGAGATAGATAGATTCTTGATTAGTACGGGTGTCAGAGGCTATGGGGAGAAGACAGGAGAATGGGGATAAGAGGGAGAGATGGATTGAATGGTGGCATTGACTAGATGGGCCGAATGGCCTCATTCTGCTCCTATCACTTATGAAGGGCTCGCGGGTGGAAGGGAGCATATTGGAGCAATGCCTCTGTAGCTTTGCCCGATGTTGAATATTATATTCATTCATGTGATGTATTCAAGAGAGTGTTAGATCCAGATCTTAGGGCTAACAGAATCAAGGGATATGGGGAGAAAGCAAGAAACAGGGTACTGGTTTTGGATGATCAGCCATGATCATATTGAATGGCGGTGCTGGCTCGAATGGCCGAACAGCCTACTCCTGCGCTTATTGTCTATGGTGCTATGTGTTAGCTGTGGTTGGTCGGAGCAATTTTGCAGCTCAGTCAGGTTTGTGGGTTGAAATCCTGCAGAGAAATATAACCCCTAATATCCAGCTAGCTACCTGTCAGTATTGAGGCAGCTGATGTCAACAGGATGAGATGCTAAATTAAGCCCGTATCCACCTTTGTAAGTGACTATTCCATGGCTCCACCCCTCACAGGACTGGCCTCTTGTGTAACTAACCCATCTTCTCTTTGCACCACTACCATTCTTAAACCTCGCTACCTTTTCTCTCCTCCTTGAAGCAATAAGTCATGGGTATTTCACTGTATCCATTCACTGTATATATGTACATGTGACAATAAAATATCATTGAATCATCGAAGTATCATTGAACATAGGAGCAGAATTAGGCCATCCACCCATTGAGTCGATTATGGCTGATCTATCTTTCCCTCTCAACCCCATTCTTCTGCCTTCTCCCCATAGCCTTTGACACCTTTACTAATCGAGGATCTGTTAATCTCCACTTTAAAAACACCCCATAGAAACATAGAAACATAGAAAATAGGTGCAGGAGTAGGCCATTCGGCCCTTCGAGCCTGCACCGCCATTCAATATGATCATGGCTGATCATCCAACTCAGTATCCTGTACCTGCCTTCTCTCCATACCCCCTGATCCCTTTAGCCACAAGGGCCACATCTAACTCCCTCTTAAATATAGCCAATGAACTGGCCTCAACTACCTTCTGTGGCAGAGAATTCCAGAGATTCACCACTCTCTGTGTGAAAAATGTTTTTCTCATCTCGGTCCTAAAAGATTTCCCCTTATCCTTAAACTGTGACCCCTAGTTCTGGACTTCCCCAACATCGGGAACAATCTTCCTGCGTCTAGCCTGTCCAACCCCTTAAGAATTTTGTAAGTTTCTATAAGATCCCCCCTCAATCTTCTAAACCCCATGACTTGGCCTCCACAGCCGCCTGTGGCAATGAGTTCGGCAATCCTCTTTCCACCAGGCTTGGACACCCTGTCTACTTCCCTTTTAGTCTGATTAGCTCAGACACTCTTCAAACGTAAGCAGCGCCCTACTCGAATGCGAGTTGGCGGCATTATTGCTTTGATCTTGGACGTGGGAAGCGATTCATCGCTGTTGCTCGAAATTTATGTCTCACTCGACAGCCAGAGTAGTATTTTCAGCCGGCTGTCTTGGCAAGTGGGAAGTTTCGATGTCAGGTTCCAATTAGCAGAAAACTTGTCGACAAAAGTTCACCTCTCCCTCTCCCCCCCTCTCTCTCTCTCTCTCTCTCTCTCCCTCTCTCTGTTCCCATGCCAATGCTTCATTCTCATTTTCATCAATACCATCATTGGCCTTAATTCTGATCGTTTTTCTTAGTTGCTGGAAGGAAAGGAAGCGTTGCTGGCGGCAACCCATTTCCAGCTGTCAAGACACAGATTCAGACTGCTTGTGCACGTCACGTCGCCTCAGTTATGTGGCTATTTAGCTATTCCATCTGTCTTGGGCGAGATTGGGAACAAATTGATTGGACTTTTCATAAAGGAAAAAATAGTCTATCTAGGTCAGGAGGAGCAACGCTGTGCCTTTAAGTTAAATCTTCCTTCCCCCATGCCCTCTGCTAATGACATCATTTGAATGGAGCAGAGGATGAATGGGGAGCCCTTGGTGTCAATTCTCATGTCTCCATCTGTCATCTCAATCCTCATTTCCATCTCCGAGCTTGCCACAGATAATTGTCTTCTCCCCAGATCCTGCATGCAAGGGGTTCATTAGGTAGATTAGTGCAGATTCAAAGGATTCTTGGCTGCGCAGGCTTAATGGTGGATCTGAATTCTAGCACTCCACAGCTTCAGTCTCCTCTTATTGTTCCTTTCGTTCCGCCGGACCGCTGGTGAAAATGGGGCTATTTGCTGTCGTAGCCACAGAATGATACAGTATGGAAACAGGCCCTTTGGCCCAACCTGCTCACGCCGACCAACATGCCCCCTTCTAAACTAGTCCCACCTGCCTGCCTTTGGCCCATATCCCTCTAAACCTACCCTGTCCATGTACCTGTCTAAGTGTTTCTTAAACGTTGCGAAAGTACCTGCCTCAACCATCCCCTCCACCAGCTCATTCCATCCTTTTGTGTAAGAAAGGTTCCCCCTCAGGTTCCCATATAATCTTTCCCACTCCGCACCTGAAACCTACGTCCTGCTGTTGAAAAATGGAAGCTTGACAGAATGAAAGTGGGCAGAGCTAACTCAGCAAAGGACGGTGGGGGGGGGGGGGGGCTGGAGCCCACCCAAGTGTGAACAGCACCTGCCCAAAACCTCCAAGCAAAAACAAGGGTGGCACAGTGGCATGGCTGGTAGAGTTGCTGCCTCATAGCGCCAGAAACCTGGGTTCGATCCTGACCTCGGGTGCTGTCTGTGTGGAGCTGCATGTTCTCCCCGTTACTGCATGGGTTTTCTCCGGGTGTTCCGGTATCCTCCCATATTTCAGAAGGGTGGCATGGTGACGCAGCGGTAGAGTTGCTGCCTTACAGCGCTTGCAGTGTCGGAGACCTGGTTTCGATCCCGAACGCGAGCTGTAGGGAGTTTGCACGTTCTCCCCGTGACCGCGTGGGTTTTCTCCGAGATCTTCGGTTTCCTCCCACACTCCAAAGACGTACAAGTTTGTAGGTTAATTGGTTTGGTATTTGTGTAAAGGCCCTGTCCCACTTTCCCGAGTTACTCACGAACTCTCCCGAGTTTTCCCCTTGATTCGAACTTGGATAATTACGATAATAGCCATTCGTAGGTACTCGGGGCTATTTATTTTACTCCTGGACATTTTTCAACATGTTGAAAAAACGTCCCGACTTGCCTGATGCCCCAAGTTCCTACAGCTGGCATTATGAGCCGCTACGAAACATCTACAGACTCCTACGGCCTCCTACAGACCCCCTTACGGACATTCCCCGACATTCCCCGAGTACCAAGGGGAAAACTCGGGAGAGATCGTAACTCGGGAAAGTGGGACAGGAGCTTTAATTGTACGTCCCTAGTGTGTGTAGGATAGTGTTAATGTACGGGGATCGCTGGTCGGTGCGGACACGATGGGCCGAAGGGCCTGTTTCTGGGCTGTTTCACTAAACTAAACTAAAACTGAACTTCAAAGACATACGGGTTTGTAGGTTAATTGGCTTCTGTGAAATTGTAAATTGATCCTAGTGTGTAGGATAGTGCTATTGTTTGGGGTGATCGCTGGTCGGTGCAGACTTGGTGGGCTGAAGGGCCATATTTTCACACTGTATTAATAAGTCTAGAGTCTAAAGCTTCACTTTGGTGCAATATGCCTTGCTCTATCACAACTACAGAGTAAGTTTCATGCTACTGACTGCAAATAGATTTTGTGGCAATTTTTTGTTTGTTAAAGGTCTCAAAGCAATGCTCATCGTCGCCCGTCTCCCACCCTGGCTAATATTAGTTCTTAGTTGAGGGAAAATGGATTATCGAATGGAAAATGGAAAATGGATTATCCAGTTATTACCCCATTACAGTTTATGAAGGTTTGAATTACGCAAATTGTCTACATCATCGCTCCATTACAACAATGATGAATTTTCAGTGGCTGTGAAGCAGATGGATTTGTTCAGGAGTCATGGAAAGACCTGAAAAATCCAAATTACCTTTTTTGGTGTGAAATAAGAAAAGATAGTGTAATTTTGAAAAAATTGCTTTATAAAGCTATTATTTTTTCATTATTGTTCTCAGGTTGTAGTAGAGTTAATGGTATTTCAAAGTATTCATAGCAATGGAACCGTGGCACAGTTTGTAGAGCTGCTGCCTCACAACATGGGGGACCCGGGTTCGATCCTGACCTCGGGTGCTGTCTGTGTGGAGTTTGCATGTTCTCTGAGTGGGTTCTGTATGACCATGTGGATTTCCTCCAGGTGATCTGGTTTCCTCACACATCCCGAGGATGTGTAGGTTTGTAGGTTAATTGGCCTCTATAACTTGCCCCTAGTGTGTAGTGAGTGAATGCAAAAGTGGGATAAGATAAAACTAGTGTGAACAGGTGATTGATGGTCGGTATGGACTCGCTGGGCCAAAGGTCTCCATGCTGCATCTTTAAACATAGAAACATAGAAAATAGGTGCAGGAGTAGGCCATTCGGCCCTTCGAGCCTGCACCGCCATTAATTATGATCATGGCTGATCATCCAACTCAGTATCCTGTACCTGCCTTCTCTCCATACCCCCTGTTCCCTTTAGCCACAAGGGCCACATCTAACTCTCTCTTAAATATAGCCAATGAACTGGCCTCAACTACCTTCTGTGGCAGAGAATTCCAGAGATTCACCACTCTCTGTGTGAAAAATGTTTTTCTCATCTCGGTCCTAAAGGGTTTCCCCCTTATCCTTAAACTGTGACCCCTTGTCCTGGACTTCCCCAACATCGGGAACAATCTTCCTGCATCTAGCCTGTCGAACCTCTTAAGAATTTTGTAAGTTTCTATAAGATCCCCCCTCAATCTTCTAAATTCTTGCGAGTACAAGCCGAGTCTATCCAGTCTTTCTTCATATGAAAGTCCTGACATCCCAGGAATCACTGGTGAACCTTCTCTGTACTCCCTCTATGGCAAGAATGTCTTTCCTCAGATTTCCTCAAGCTAAACTAAAACATGGCAGCACATCAATGCTGGGGTTTATCGCTTGTATTAGCCTCTGCTTACTCATCCTTGGGTACCTGGAATACACTGCTGGAGGTGGTGGTGGTGGTGGCAAAAGTGAGGGTAGCATTTGGGAGTCTTTCGAGCGTTTAGTATTTGTGGGTGGCTCGAGCCTTAAGGCCCTGTCCCACTTTCCCGAGTTATCACGAACTCTCCCGAATTTTCCCCTTGACTCGAACTCGGGGAATGTCAGGGAATGTCGGTAGCGAGTCCATAGGAGTACGTAGATGTTTCGTAGCGGCTCGTAATGCCAGCCATAGGAACTCGGGGCATCAGGTAAGTCGGGACGTTTTTTCAACATGTTGCAAAATGTCCACGAGTTAAAAAAATTGCCCTGAGTACCTACGAACGGCTATGACCTTAATTCACTGAGTTCGAATCAAGGGGAAAACTCGGGAGAGTTCGTGAGTAACTCGGGAAAGTGGGACAGGGCCTTTATGGCACCAGAGACCCGGGTTCGATTCTAATGATGGGTGCTGTATGCATGGAGTTTGTACGCTCTCTCTGTGACCGCGTGGATTCTCTCCCGGTTCTCCGGTTTCACACTCCAAAGACATACAGGTTAGTTGGCCGATAAAAATTGTACATTGTCCCTAATGTGTAGGATTAGTGTTAGTGAATGGGGTGATCGCTGGTCAACGAGGACTCCGTGGGCCAAAGGGCCTGTTTCCATGCTGTTCCTGTGCTGTGCTATGCTGTACTGTTCTATGTTCTATGTTAACCCCGTCAGCATAACTTCCCATTCCTTTCTCCCTTATCCACTCACTGGCTCCTTCTGGCACCGAGTTTCACGTTGCCGTTGCTCCCTGATGACAGAAGCTTTTCCTCAGTTCCCTCTGGATTAGCGACTGTGATCAAGTTAAATCAGTTGGCACAGATTGACAGAGACATCTCAGGAACAGTTAGCTGTCCAAATACTTAAAGCCTAAAAGAACAAAAATCGACGTTTGGCACACTGCTTAGTAATAATTAAGAAATCTGAAATTAGGCTTGTCCTTCTCCAGTGCAGATGCTCAGGGAATTGGAGGGTCCCATGCTTGCCGCAGTGTTCACCTCAGATCTCCACTGCCTGTTCAAATAGATGATAGTACTTCACAAAGAATAGTTTATACTCCTAGTGTCCTTCCCCTGGGGTCCCTGTCTCTTTGTAGATTCCAGGACAGTTGAGCAATTATAAAATCATGGACATTTAAATGGACAAAAGGAAATCACTCGCTCCACGTTGACCCATAACATAGAGACAGAAATGCCGGAGTAACTCAGCGGGTCAGGCAGCATCTCTGGAGAAAAGGAATAGTTGACGTTTCATGTTGACCCAGGCTGGGCAATTTAAGCTTATCTCACTTCCCATATCTTATTCCGTATGTGTTTAGTTTGGTTTATTGTCACGTGTACCGAGGTACAGTGAAAAGCTTTTGTTGCGTGCTAACCAGTCAGCGGAACGACAATGCATGATGGCAATCGAGCTATTTACAGTGTACAGATACATGAAGAGGGAATAACGCTAAGGGCACGGTTACAGTTCCACATGTATTCAATCCATGTAATCCTAAAGGGCCTGTCCCACTGTACGAGGTAATTCAAGAGTTCTCCCGAGTTTCCCCTGATTCGAACTCGGTGAATTACGGTAATAGCCGCTCGTCTGTACTCGGGGCTCTCGTGGACATTTTTCAACATGTTGAAAAAACTTCACGAGCTTACTGCGTTTCCCGAGTACCTGCCGTTAGCGTTACAAGCCGCTAAGAGGCGTCCCGAGCTCCAACGTACCCGCTACGTACATTCTACGTACTTACCACGAGTTTGATTTTTTTTTTAAACTCGGGAGAGATCTTGGGTAAACTCTTATAGTGGGACAGGCCCTTGAGTGTTTCTGCCTCCACTAACCATCCTTGGAAGGAGGGAGCTTCAGATGCCCACCAATCTTTGTGTGATTTTATCTTGTTCTTCCCCAATTAATTCAAATCTGTGTCACCAAGTTATGGGTCTCCCTGGCAAGGAGATGGCTCCTTTCTGCTTTCCTTGTCTAGTTCTTCATATTATTATACACGGAAATTAAATCTTTCCTCGTTCTTCTCTGTTCTTATCAACACTGGCTTGGTGATTCTTCCCTCAGAACTATAATTTGCTTGCCCTGCCCAGGTCAATCTCATCTGTACTGTTTCTAATGCTATCTCGTACTGACCAGGAATGGCCCTTAGCTGTGGTCATAGAGTCCTGTGGTCATATGTAGTTGCACAGCACTGAAACAGGTCCTTTGGCCCATCTTGTCCAGGCTGACCAAGTTGGGATACTGGGCTTGTCCCATTTGCCTGCATTTCACCACTTATCCCTCTCTAAACCCTTCCGATCCATATATTTCGCCAAAAGTTTTTTAAAATCCTAATTGTATCAGCTTCTATAGCTCCCTCTGGCAGCTCGTTCCAGATACGGACTATCCCCTGAGTTACAAAGTTGTCCCAGAGCTCCCAGTTAAAGATCTCCCCTCACTTTGAGCCTGTGCCCTCTTGTTTTAGAATGCTCTACACTGAGAGAAAAGGTCTGTGAGCGCTCACTTTACCCTTGCCTCTCGTGATCCTGTACACCTCGATAAGGTCACCACTCAGCCTCCTATTCTCCAAAGAAATAAGTCGCACCCTACCCAACTTCTCCCTGTAACTCAAGCCTGCAAGACCAGGTGGCATCCTGGTGAATCTTTTCTGCACAACTTTCAAATTTAATGACATCCTTCCTAAAGCTGGGCAACCAGAACTGCACACAGCACTCCAACTGTGGTCTCATTAACAGCTTGTACACCTGCATCATAATGGTCCAACCAGTTGTTTTACATAGTTCTAACATAAAGTTGAGGCTCTATAAGGCACTGGTAAGGCCACATTTGGAATATTGGGAGCAATTTTAGGCACCATATCTGAGGAGGATGTGCTGGCTCTGGAGAGGATCCAGAAGAGGTTTACAAGAATGATACCAGGAATGAGTAGGTCAACCGTTGATGAGCGTTTGTCGGCACTGGGCCTGTACTCGCTGGAGTTTAAAAGAATGAGGGGCCACCTCATTGAAACATACAGAATAGTGAAAGGCTTGGATAGAGTGGATGTGGAGAGGATGTTTCCTCTAGTCAGAGAGTCTAGCACTAGAGGTCATAACATCAGAATTAAAGCATGTTCTTTTAGGAAGGAGATGAGAAGAAATTTCTTTAGTCTGAGGGTGGTGAATCTGTGGAATCCTTTGCCACAGAGGCTGTGGAGGCCAAGTCAGTGGATATTTTTAGGGCAGAGATAGATAGATTCTTGATTAGTACGGGTGTCAGAGGTTATGGGGAGAAGGCAGGAGAATGGGGTTAGGAGGGAAGGATAGATTAGCCACGATAGAATGGCGGAGTAGACTTGATGGGCCGGATGGCCTATTTCTGCTCCTAACCCCTTATGACTTTATGGCTTCCTTGTGCTTATATTCTCTGTATTAGACAGTAAAGCAAATATCCATTTACCTTCTTAATTGCTTTCTCAACTGGACCTGCTAACTTCAAGAACACTGTGGACACATGATCACTGGAGGGGTGGCTATTGAATGTGTGCATGCGTGCGCTGTGCAGGTTTCTGCCACTAGGAGAGTTCAACCCTGATAGTGGCCAGGGTTCAGGAGAAGCCGTGAGTTTCCCGTCTGATCAATAAGCCATCGTGATCAATGCAATAACATAATGAATAAGCTCAACAGTTTCCCCAATCGATTCCCTTTTTCCTTTCCCCGGATAAATTGATTACAGGGAGAGTGAGGGAAAATCACTTCCTTTTCTATCTGAAATGGAAGATGTTGCCCAGCTTTTATCATTTGTGTTGGGTGGAGGGTGGCTCTTAAATAGTTCTTCGTGTCTTGGGTATTATTAACTGTTCCACTGCTGCTTTTCATTCGGTTTAGGTTTATTATTGTCACCTGTACTGAGGTACCGAGGTTAAGAAACATTTAGACAGGTACATGGATAGGATAGTTTTAAAGTGATATGGACCAAATGTAAGCAGGACTAGTGTAGATGGGGCACGTTGGCCGGTATGGGCAAGTTGGGCCGAAGGGCCTATTTCCACGTTGTGTGACTCTGTGACTCTGCAGTGAAGGGCTTTGTTTTGCACGCTATCCAAACAGACAATACTGTACATAAATACAATCAAGTCAAACTCAAGTACCACAGGTAGAGCAAAGGGGAGACACAGAGTCCATCAGTTCCAAACTCAAAGTCCAATGTCTGCAAATGGGGCAGAGGTGAATCAGATAGTACCCCCGCTTATGAAGGGGCGTTCAGAAACCAGATGACAGTGGGGAGGAAGCTGTTCCTGTGACCGCTGTTGCACCCTTGCAAGCTTCTGTATCCTATGGGAGCAGAGAGAAGGAGGAACGACCAGGGTGGGACAAGTCTTTGATTAAGTTGGCTGCCTTTGTAAGACATTGTGAAGTGTGAATGGACTCAATAGTGGAGACTCTGGTGATGGTCTGGAGCCACATCTGTAACTCTGTACGGCCAGAGCTGTTCCCAAACCAAGCTGTGACGCGTCCCAACACTATGCTTCCTGTGGTACATCTGTAGAAGTTTGTTAGAGTCACTGCAGACATCCTGAATCTCCTCAGTCTCCTGAGGAGGTAGAGGCATCAGTGTACCTTCTTGCATGTTGCTTCAATGTGGCTGATCCACCACAGATCGCTGGTAATATTAACACCAAGGAACTTGAAGCTAACAGGGAAAGATAATCGATGGGGTAACCGCAGAATCACGGAAACGTTACATCAACGTTTGACCCATCAAATCTGGTGCTAGTTAGTCCCCTTTCCTCACGCTTTCCCCACATCCATGAAAATAATTATCCTTAAATCCCCATCCATTGCACTCCTGACATACCCAATGGACTCTGATACTTTTGCCCTTACTGGTAATGAATTTCACATCATCATTACTCTTTCTGTGAACACAGTGGTGGCACGGTGACGCAGCAGTAGAGATGGTGCCTTACAGCGCAGAGACCCGGGTTCGATCCTGACCACGGGTGCCTGTCTGTATGGAGTTTGTACGTACGTTCTCCCCGTGACCTGTGTGGGTTTTCTCCGAGATCTTCGGGTTCCTCCCACACTCCAAAGACGTACAGGCTTGGAAGTTAATTGGCTTGGTATAAATGTACATTGTCCCGCGTGTGTGTAGGCTAGTGTTAGTGTGCGGGGATCACTGGTCGGTGCATAGAAACATAGAAACATAGAAAATAGGTGCAGGAGTAGGCCAATCGGCCCTTCGAGCCTGCACCGCCATTCAATATGATCATGGCTGATCATCCAACTCAGTATCCTGTACCTGCCTTCTCTCCATACCCCCTGATCCGTTTAGCCACAAGGGCCACATCTAACTCCCTCTTAAATATAGCCAATGAACTGGCTTCAACTACCTTCTGTGGCAGATAATTCCAGAGATTCACCACTCTCTGTGTGAAACTCGGTGCGGACTCGGTAGGCCGATGGGCCTGTTTCCGTTCTGTCTTAAATTAAAGGGATGTTGAAATACCACTCTCCCCATGCCTATGTCCTGAGCCCGTCACTTCACATCTCCAACCCCTGGTCATTGAAACATCCACCAAAGAAAAGAGCTGCCCTCTCCCCTTTCTAAACCAGGACATCTCCCTCTTATCTTCTCCGTGAGATTCTTTGTTGGTCGGAGAAAGACAAGCCCTGCTCCTGCACTCTGGCCTCGCGCTGAAAATCCCGCTCCACTCACACTATGATGGATTGGATCCAAGAGGAAGTGAATGTCAAACACCGGAGAGTTTCTCCATTTAGTCCACCTCAACATTACGAAGAACCTCCCGGTCAACCAGCGCAGCAGACCTAGTCAATGAAGCGGCATCCGAGGCTGCTAAATTACTTTTCGAGAATGCTACAATCCGAGATTAATGGTGTGTTCGAGCCGTATGCATCCCATTTTACACAGTGTGAGAAAAATTAATATCGTTCCACCGAAGTGAGATTGGAAAAATATTTCACTCCAGTGGGATATTATGTTCCGTAAACATATGGATGTGCTCAAAGGGAACGAGGCAAGGAAATGAAATGGGACATTTTAAAGGTGAAATCCAAAACTCGCGGGTATTGCCTGGAGGAAATGCACGGGGTGGGGTGGACCACAATTTGGAATCTTATCAGTGGTTCCCGCAGACAGACACAAAGTGCTGGAGCAACGCAGTGGGTCAGGCAGCATCTCTGGAGAAAAAGGATGGGTGACATTTTGGGTCAGTCTCTGAAGAATGATCTCGACCCGAAACGTCACCCGTCCTTCGTCCCCAGAAATGCTGCCTGACCCGCTGAGTTACTCCAGCATTCGGTGCCTATCTTTGATGTAAATCAACATAGAGTTATGGAGTCATACAATGTGGAAACAGGCCCTTTGGCCCAACTTGCCCACACTGACTAACATGTCCCATCTACACTGGTCCCCACCTGCCTGCGTTTGGCCCATATCCCCCTAAAATCTTCCTATCCATATACTGTTTCTTTAACGTTGCAATAGTCCCCGCCTCATCCTCAGTTCCTTGTTTCTACAATGGTTCACGGGACCTGTTTGCACAGTTGAGTTGCCCACTCTCCACTCCCCACAGATCAATGCCACAAAAAAATGGAGAGAGGTTGCCATTAGATGCAGATTTCACCTCCTGAACTAGAGTGGGAAGATCTCAAACATTTACCAGTCTGCAAACTTCTCTTTAGCAGATGTAATTATCTTCTAATGGTCGTCAGGACTTCCTGCGTGCGTATCGTTAGACTCTGTGGCCTCAAGGGGGTTGGTTAGGTTAAACACAGCTGCAACCTGGCAGCCTAATGCCATTTGCTTCACCTCCACACTTTGTTAGACAGGGCAGCGTCAGCAAGCAATGCCACAGGAAGCAGCACGGAAACAGGCCCTTCGGCACACCGAACCCACACCGACCATCGATCATCCGTTCACACCAGTTCTACGTTACCCACTTTCTCATCCGCTCCCTACACACCAGGGCCAATTAGATTAGATGATGAGATTAGATTCGTTTATTGTCATTCAGACCTTTTGGTCTGAACGAAATTTCGTTTCCCTGCAGTCATACATATAATAAAAAATGACAAAAACACACAATCAACACAAATTTAACATCCACCACAGTGAGTTCACCAAACACCTCCTCACTGTGGTGGAAGGCAAAGTCTTAAAGTCTCTTCCATCTTTGTTCTCCCTCTGCGCCGAGGCGATCCAGGCTCCAGATGTTGTGACCCCAGCGGGTGATGGTAAATCCCGCTGCTCAACCGTGCTCCCCGAACGGGCCGGTTCAAACTCCGCTGCCGCCGCCGCTGCCTCCGCCACAGCTTCGGGGCCGAGTCGGGTCTCCGCTGCCGCTGCCGCTGCTGCTGCCGCCGGCGCTACAGCACCGGGGCCGAGTCGGGTCTCCGCTGCCGCTAACCTACGAAGCCCGTACATCTTTGGGATGTGAAAGAAAACCAGAGCACAAGGATGAAACCCACACTGTCACACGGAGAACGTGCAAACTCCACAGACTGCACCAGGAGTCAGGATAAACCCCAGTCTCTGGCGCCGTGAGGCAGCAGCTCTAACAGCTGCTCCACTGTGCTGCCCTTTCCGGCAGGACAATTAAAAGTGGATGAAAGTCAAAGTATAAATTCCAACAGAGGGATTTAGATCATTTAGCAGTCGAATAATAAATACTTGGGTGTGAATACAGAAAGCATCTAAACCATAGATGTTATGGCTAATTGAACATTCTTTAACATTATATAAGTGTAGGACATTCTAAGTAGAATATTGTATTCCCAGCAATGAGATGCCGACCAGTACTTAATTAAAGGGATTAGAAGATGTCTGAAGAAGGGTCCCGGCCCAAAACGTCATCTGTCCATGTTAACCCGCTGAGTTACTCTTGCACTTTGTGTCATTTTCAACTAAAAGTATAATAGCTGAACAGAAATGAATTGCTTTCTGGAATCTACCTGAAAGCCTCATATAAATTAAATATGGAATAATAGAGGACTCAGGAGTGTTTTTACAAGCTGGAATCTAAGCACGGGCTTCAACAGTTTCTATGTAAATAACGTCCATGGGCTGGAGTCTAACTGAGACGTGATTTATAAATTGTGTAGTGGATATCTGCAAATGGGTTTTAGCTGGAATCTAATTCAGATCATTTACGTCCAAGATAATGTATCGCTGAGAATGAGCAAGAGAGTGAAACCTAATGAAAGGTTCTGGATACACAGTAGGCAGAATTGTAGCTACTCAGGAATGAGTTACAGGGATTCAGATCATTTCTGTATAACATATGGCCGTGATTGAATTGCAGGCTTGAATTTAATCCAAGGTTTCAATGCTTTGTATGTGGAATATTAAATCTCTGAAGTAAGTAACAGAATCTAATTGGAGGTTCAGAGCATTTATATGGTTACCTAGGAATGAGTTATGGCCTTGGATCTAAATGCAGACTTTAGAAATTGTATGGCCATGATGGACCTTCAACAAGATTACTGTTCTGAAGTCACCACATGCTGTGTTTTGTTTTCTAAGATAACACTTCGCCCAGCCCAGCCCAGCCCAGCTAATACCTTCAGCCCAGACCATCGCATAAACCAACCTCCCTTCCATTGACTCCATGTATACCTCGCGCTGCCTCGGCAAGGCCACCAGCTTAATCGAGGACAAGTCGCACCCTGGCCACTCCCTCTTCTCCTCTCTCCCGTCAGACAGAAGGTGTAGAAGTTTGAAAACGCACTCCTTCAGAATCAGAGCCAGTTTCTTTCCAATTGTTTTCAGGCCACTGAACCATCCTACCACAACTAGAGAGCAGTCCTGAACTAATATCTACCTCATTGGAGACTCTCGGACTACCTTTGATCGGGCTGGCTTTATCTTGCACTATACACTATTCACGTTATTCCCTTCATCATGTATCTGTACACTGTCGATTGTAATCGTGTATTGTCTTGCCGCTGACTGGTTAGCACGCAACAAAAGCTTTTCACTGTACCTCGGTACACGCGACAATAAACTAAACTCAAACTCTCTTTGCCTCTATATCGTGGCTTGTTTACTTTGCTATTATCTCTTGTGGTTCTTTTTGCCCTCTTTGTAATGATGAACCGCATGCAAAGATTAATGATCGCGCAATTGGTAATTTGCTGTTAGCTAATGAGCAGTTTGAAGATCAGTACAAGTTTTGGCCAAGATATGAAATAATCCCATCCATTATTCCAGCAATAAACTATCCCAGGTCTTCAATTAGACTCGAGCACACAATTCACACACTGTGTTCTATCTTAACGTCTTGGTACGATTCCAGAAAGCAATCACGACGTGTATCCATTAATCTGCGCAGAATTTATCTGAAACTTCTCATGTCATCTCTTCCTGCTGCATGGAGTCCATGATGATCCAGCTTCCAATATTACTGCATGCCACTGCAAAGTTTACATGACATATTACTGTGATTTAATACAAATGAAGACACTATTACAATTAATTCAGTCGGGCCAACTGGATGTTACCATGCAGAACAGATAGCAGGCAATAGGTTATTATTGTAATGCATAGCTTTTAGATAGGTACATAAAAATGCTGGAGAAACTCAGCGGGTGCAGCAGCATCTATGGAGCGAAGGAAATAGGCGACGTTTCGGGCCGAAACCCTTCTTCAGACGGCCCGAAACGTCGCCTATTTCCTTCGCTCCATAGATGCTGCTGCACCCGCTGAGTTTCTCCAGCATTTTTGTGTACCTTCGATCTTCCAGCATCTGCAGTTCCTTCTTGAAAGCTTTTAGATAGGTTCTTGGATGTGCAGGGAATAGAGGGATATTTGTTTAACTGGGTATTGTGTTCAGCGTGGACAATGTGCGTCGAACACCATATTAAATCACTATCCTCTCCCTGCACATATCCCTCCATTCTCTTCATATCCAGGTGCGTATCTAAAAGTCTCTTGAATTGAATCAGCCTCCACCACCACCCCAGGCAGTGTGTTGCAGGCACCCACTATACCGTGTGGAAAAAACCTGCCCCATGTATCTCCTTTAAACTTTGGCCTGAACTAAACTAGAGAGCTGTGCCCTCTAGTTTAGTTTAGTTTAGTTTAGAGTTACAGCACAGAAAGCAGGAGGTCCTTTGGCCCACCGGGTCCGCTCCGACCATAGCGATCCCCAGTACATTAACACTATCCTACACACACTAGGGACAATTTGCACTTATACCAAGCCAATTAACCTACAAATCTGTACGTCTTTGGAGTGTGGGTGGAAAGTGACGATCTCGGAGAAAACCCACTCGGTCACGGGGAGAACGTACAAACTCCGTACAGACAGCAGTAGCCGGGAGTGAACGCGGGTCTTCGGCGCCGCAAGTGCTGTAATGCAGCAACTCTACCGCTGCGCCACCGTGCATCGAGACCTTGACATTTCCACTCTGGCAAAGGGTATCTATGTCTCTCAAATAGAATTCTATCAGGCTTCACCTCAACATTTTATTTTATTTCCTATGCTATTCTATTCTATTCTATTCTATTCTATTCTATTCTATTCTATTCTATTCTATTCTATTATAAGTTGGTTGATCCTTGTAGCTAATACCCTTTAATCAAGGCTGAATCCTGATAAACCTCTTCTGCAACTTCTTCAATGATTCTACATCTTTCCTGTAATGCGAAAACAATCCAATTTATCTCTCATTTAACATTATCAAAGATTATCTGATTACCTTGGTTTATACAATTTTCAGGAGCATGCTGTGCACAAATGGCTGCCAGAAATATTGCCTGACAATGGTGACCACGCTTTAAGAATATTTTTTATTTAAATAGAAAGTTTACTGTCAGGTTGCATCACAGCTTGGTTTGGGAACAGCTCTGTCCAAGAAATTGCACAGAATTGTAATAATAATAATAATACATTATACTTATGGGCGCCTTTCAAGGACACCTTACAAAATTTAGTAAACAGATTACAAAACATGTAAGCGGAATGAAACAAAACAAAAAAAATAACAAAAAAACCCCCCAAAAAATAGTAAAGACATCAACAATACACAATTCAAAGAGAGAGCAGCGGCAGCTAATCACGCTAGCGTTCACTCTCCCCTCCGGCAGCCATCTTGGAAACGGAACAATAAGAATCTTTAACATAAAAACATCCCCCCACAATGGTTTCCATTATGAGGGGAGGCACAAAGTCCAGTCCCCAACCCCAGTTCACCCATAGTCGGGCCTATTGAGGCCTCCACAGTTGCCTCTACGGAGGCCCAATGTTCCAGGCCGTTCTCGCCGGGTGCTGTTGCTCCGGCGTCGGGAGAGTCCTCACAGCGGCTTGGGACACCTGGAACGGCCGCTTCCTTACCGGAGACCACGGCTTCCGAAGCCGACAAGGCCGCGACGTTTGGAGCTCCACCACTGGCGATCTCATCGAGAGATCCCAGGCTCCCGATGTTAAAGACAGCGCCGCCACCCGCAGCTGCCCGCTCCACAGACCCGCAGCTCCGCGATGTTATTCTCGGCGGTCTCAGCTCACTGGAGCTCCGGCGCGGCGACCCAGGCAAGGCATCGCCCGCTCCGCTCCGCGGTAGCGCTCCAGCGCTGTGCCGCCACCGAAGCCGAAGGTGCTGGGTGGTCCCACAGGAAAACGCCGCTCCAAGCCTGCTGGTAGGCCGCGAGGACGGGTCGAAGGTGCAGCCCGGAGAAAAGCTTCCTCTCCGACCAGGTAGGGACCTAGAAAGTAGTTTCCCCTTCCCCCCCCCCCCCCCACATAAAAAAGTCTAGACCTCCTAAAAACAAAACACAAAACTCACTCAAAATTAAGGAAAAGAGTGAAAAAGACGGATAGCTGCTGGCTAGGCAGCAGTGCCCCAAGATGGCGCCCCCTCCTTTTTTGTGGATGGAGCCCAGTCCATCACACAGACTAAATTCCCCACCATCTACACTTCATGCTGTGTTGGAAAAGCAGCCAACATAATCAAACACTTATCCCACCCTGGTCATTCCTAATTCTCCCCGGCACAAGATACAGAAATTGGAAGCACACACCACCGGACTCAGGAACAGCTTCTTCCCATCTGTTATCAGGTTTCTGAACAGTCCTTCTATAAGCTAGGGTGCAGTTCAATTCACCCCAACCCCGTTGCAGATATTGGACTCGATATCTATGGTTTGGAGTTGTAGTACTGTAACGTCAGGCAGAAAGAGTTCAAAATATATTTTCCTTACGAGTCTCTAATATCAAGTAAGCGATCCCCATCCCATCCATCTTAGTTTAGTTTAGAGATACAGCGCAGAAAGAGGCCATTCGGTCCACTAAGTCCACACCGACCAGCGATCCCCGCACATTAACACTATCCTACACACACTAGGGACAATTTACACATACACCAAGCCAATTAACCTACATACCTCTGTGTTTAAGAAGGAACTGCAGATGCTGGAAAATCGAAGTTTCGGCCCGAAACGTTGCCTATTTCCTTCGCTCCATAGATGCTGCTGCACCCGCTGAGTTTCTCCAGCATTTTTGTGAACCTGCATACCTATACGTCTTTGGAGTGTGGGGGGAAACCGAAGGCCTCGGGGAAAACCCACGCGGTCATGGGAGAAGGTACAAACTCCGTACAGACAGCGCCCATAGTCAGGATCGAACCCGGGTCTCCGGCGTTGCAAGCGCTGTAAGGCAGCAACTCTACCGCTGCTCCACCGTGACCGCCCACAAATCCTTATCCTTATCATGTATCTGTTCTCTGTAAATGGATCGATTGTAATAATGTATTGTCTTTCTGCTGGCTGGTTAGCATGCAACAAAAGCTTTTCACTGCACCTCGGTACACGTGACAATAAACTAAACTGAACTAAACAAAACCCTGATCCTCCGCCTCATACCCTCAATCCCACAACATCCAACCCCTTTTACCCAACTTCTCCCTCACCAGCGCCAACTGCCACATAACCGCACATTCCTCTCATTAGGTCGGCTCGTTTACCTTCCCCTTTCCATCTGCTCTTCCCAACTCAATCATCCTCAGCCCCTGGTTACCTCCATCAATTACGTCTCAGCCTCTGTGCTCATTGTAGAGTTGTAGAACTTGGCACAAACATAGTGGGCTGAAGGGCCCGTTCCTGTGCTGTACTCTTCTATCTTTTATATCTATCTAAAAAAAATATCGATTTTTTTTCCATGGCGACCTTTTTTTACTCGCGGGCATTTTTCAGCATGTTGAAAAATGCGCCACAACCTAGCTGCGACCTCAAGTACACGGGGACTACTCTCGAGCAGCAAGGAGAGTTACAAAGACCTCCTAGGACCTTGTGTCGACCATGCTGCGAGTATGAGTCGAGGGCAAACTCTTCTGAACTCGCGGTTTAGGTCGCCACAGTGGGACAGCCCCTTAATAGTAAGATTAAACGAGAACTTACCAGTTTGAAGTTTGATCTGTATTTTATGAGGAGTTACGATGAGGGATTACGTGAAGAACCCGCTCAGCGCGCATGCGCGGCATACTTCCAAGCAGCGGTGTGGAATCACAGATAGACACAGTTATTGAAGTAAACATAGTAAAGAAAAGGAGACATCAGTTATCAGTTTGACCCATATTATGAGGGTGGGAGCGGAGGGCACGTAATCCCTCATCGTAACTCCTCATAAAATACAGATCAAACTTCAAACTGGTAAGTTCTCATTTAATCTTACTATTTTACTTCGGAGTCACGTGAGTGACTACGTGAAGACTTCAAAGCTCTGTGATTTCAAACCGTGTAACAGTTTTATTTCACTCACTGCCGAAGTTCTTGAGGGAGGAAGTGTTATCGTAATCAACCAATGATCTGTTTGTAGAAAAACACAATGGTATTTTTTAACAATAACAACAAAGAAATTAAATTGCTCCTTTGGGCTTAAATTAAATATTTGCAGTCCGTAAATCTTTACTGCAAATAAAACAGGTTTTGCCAACGGCTTATTATAAAATTTCTGAACAGACTTTCCCCCCACCATCCTGCTGTAGCCAGGATGTGGTCTATAGGCATGTCCATTCTTTTAGCCGTCGACGTGGATGCTGCCCTAATGGAATAAAATTTGTACATGTTAGTGTTTATCCCAGCAGTTTTTAGCACCTGCTTGAGCCATCTCGCAATGGTTTGGCTCGTCACCCGACCATAAGGTTTTTTATGACTGACCCACAAGGCTTTTCATCTCCCTCGAATATTTTGGTTGTGTCTATGTAGGATAGTAGGTGGGTCATGGCACATAACCGTGGTTCTGGTGGGTAAGCCCGGAATTCCACGACTGGATTAGGTGTTCCTGGTCTGCTCTGTTTGATCAGTCGCTGGATAACGACAGATCTGGTCTGGAGCTGTGATCATGTTGTCCAGTCGCAATAGGTGTAGTGACTGGACCCTCTGTGCAGATACAAGTGCCATCAACATGAGTGTTTTGAGCATAGATTGTTCCAGGTTAAGGGGTCTGGCTGGTGGCCATCCCCTGAGGTATGTCAGGACCACACTGACATCCCATGTATGGGTGTACCTTGGTCTAGGGGGTTAGAGTTGTAAATACCCTTCATTAGTTTGACCACCAGCGGGTGGGACCCCATGGCCTGTTGTCCTGGAGCTGGTTTTAAATAGACAGGCATGGCACTTCTAGCCGTGTTGATGGCTCTGTAGCTGAGTCCTTCATCGTGGTGAAGGTTCGCCAGGAATTCCAGTACGTTGGTAACTGTAGCGGTTGAGTAGGTGGTCCCTTTATCCAAGCAGTACTTCTCCCATTTCTTGATGCTGGACAAGTGCTGTTTTTTAGTGGATGTTCGAAGGGATGCTGACATGGTGTCGATGGTTTGTTCTGATAATCCCAGTCCCAGAAGTGGTTTTGTGCAGAATCTGCAACCCAGGAGTTTGATTTTCATGGCACGGGTGGCTTGTACCTGACACTGGGTGTTAATAACTCTGGGTCACTGGGGATACCATCGGAGTTTCAACAACCATGTTATGGAGTTTTGGGAACCATGGCTGTGTAGGCCAATCGGGTACTATCAAAATACCTGAAGCAGAGTCCATTTGTATTGTGCGTAGTCCCCAACTGATGAGGCAGAAGGGAGGAAATGCATAGAAGAAGAATTTCCCCAATCCAGCGCGAACGCATCTACCGCTGCTGCCTCAGGGTCTGTTTCCCAAGCGACATACATAGGTACCTGGTGATTTAGCCTTGATGCAAATAAATCGATATCTGGCGTGCCATATTGCATGATAACTTTTGCAAATTATTTGGGGTTTAACATCCATTGTCATTAAATATGTGACCTGGTGTCTGCCACTGTATTTAGCTTACCTGGCAGGTAAGTTACTGATAGCCAAATATGTCTTTCGACACACCATTGCCAAATTGTGTTGACCAACTTGTCTCATGATACCGATTTTATGCCGCCCATATGGTTAATGTAGGCTACCACCGTAGTATTATCTATTTGTAACCGTACATGCAAGTGATGCATATTTGTGCATATGCTTTTAAACCATAAAAGTCACCCAACATCTGTAGATAATTAATGGCCAGTGTAAGTGGTAACGATGATTCTGGGTTAGTCCATCTACTACTTGTTAGTGATGATAATAGGTTGAAATTATGCCAAACATTTTTTGCCCACCACTGTAGTTATGATATTGCTTCAGTCGGTGACTTCATGACAAGATCATAATGACCTGTATGTCGTTTTGGTGCCTGTACCTTTGCTCTTTGTAAGTTTTGACAGTGCAAACGTCTGAATTGTGTAGCCGGAAATGCTGCTACCATATTCCCAATTACTCTGTTACTTGTCGAATAGTTGGGAGTACGTGGACCATTAAATTGTTGCATGATTGTGCCAATTCAACTGTTTTGTCTTTTTTGCAAAGTTACAGTCACGTAGACTGAATTAATTGTGAAGCCCAAGTAGTCCTGATTGTGGATGGCTTCAAATTAGATTTATCTGGATGTAAGACAATCCCAGGGTTTCGAATAACTGTTTGGTAGCTGATACAGCTAACATAGTCAATTCCATGGTCTTGCCTATTTTCCCATTGGGTAACGCTTTAAATTGCCATAGCTGCGCCATCCAGGTAAATTTCAGGTATCTGCGATGATCCTTGTGAATGGTACTAAAATAGTAAACATCTTTAAGATCAATGCTTGCCATGAAGTATCCTTTGGAAATTAGTTGTTTGGCAGTAACAACCGTTTCCAATTTGAAATGTATATACTTAACAACCATATTTAGTGAAGTTAAGTCAATGATGATGCGACATCCACCATCTTTTTGGGTTTAGTGACGAATATTTGATACGAATTCCAAGGGTTCATGTTTCCCATGATACCCTTTGTAATTAGTCTCACCAGTACAGCTAGTCCCTCTCGTTTGTTTAACGGAGAGGGAAAATACCCTCTGGGGTAAATGTTGAACTGGTGGCAATTTTTCTAGTATGAATTGTATTTTGTATCCACTAAAGCCATTGAGTATATACTGATCACTTGTGATAGACTCCCGTGCTTCTTAAAACAGGTGTAATCTCCCCCCTGTTAGTATTAAGCCCCTATTTTCTATACGTTGGTAGGAACCAGACCCACCTACCTCCATGGTTATGGGTATTCTTCTGTTTCCTGCCGGTCCAACGAGTCTTGCACGTTGTCTGACGTGGTGGTGGTGTTGGGGGGTGGCGCATTTTCCATGGGGCCTGCTCTGGGCCTTGGCCTGAAAGGCTTACGGGATTGGCATGCAGGCCCCGAGCTTTGACCAGTACCATGAGGTGGACCCTCCTGGTGGACGCGTTAGAGGTACTGCTGACTGGTTTACGTGTGGTGCTCATTCCAGACCCTGCCCTCTTGCGCCGATATTTTGGACACTTCGTCCATGGCTGTGAAGTCGGCGTTCTTTGAGGGCAAGTTTTGTAACTTCCTGAGAAGTTGCGGAGCACTGCGAACAGTAGGTCAGGTGTTTTGCCATACTACCGTGACCCTCTGGAAAGAGCATGCGAAAATGATAGCCGACGTCAGGGATATCAAATTCATTTTTTGATATTTTGGCTTTTTTAAAACGATGCTCAATGTACCCTCCAATAATGGTGGCCACTTTGAGTAAATGCAATTTAGGGGAAGCGTGATGAAATCCAACGCCTCATGACTACCTGTCTTGGAGATTTTTGAAAAGAACAGGTAGTAAGCTGTCCATCAGTTGAGACTGAAAAGCCATCTCGCTAGTGGTGGAGCCACATAGCGGCCACACCCAGCAGCTCTTCCTGATCCTGTACCTCAAGCATACTCCCGATTTTGTTCAGCCAGTGACCCCTCTTCATGACCAGCCCAGCCACTGGTCACCCCAAAGCTAACCACACTAAGGAGGAAGCGATGGGCAGTGCCTAGGCACTGTGGAGGGTATGCCTGAACCCTCCAGCGAGGCTGCCCCTCACGTAGCATGTCTCGCAGGAGCTCCTGCTCCAGGAGCCGCTCCAGCGGCTCAGGCGGCTGTCTCTCTCCCATGCGGGTGGAGAGACGTCCCCTCCGACAAGTCGGAAGCCACCGGCCGGATGCTTCTTCGGATGGCTAAACATCCAGCCCGCAGCTCAGGCACTAGCGGTCTCGGCGCGGTGATGGGGATAGCGGAGCGTCCGGTAATTGTTCCTACCGCCTGTTACTGCCCCCCCTGCAATGGAACGCTCCTCCGTTGGAGTCGAGCAGGGGACAGGTTCTTCTAGAGCTTTTGTGCCTTGTAGAAGCGAGAGCGCCCCTCAAGCAGCGCATCTCGCAGGCACCTGCTCCGAGAGCCGCTCCAGCGGCTCAGGCGGCTCTCTCTCCCCCCGTGCGGGTGGAGAGACGTCCCGTCCGAAATCGGGGACACCTGCCGGATGCCTCTTCGGGTGGCTATGCATCCAGCCCGCTGCTCAGGTACTAGCGGGCTGGGCTCGGCACGGTGTCGGGGAATAGCGGAACACCGGGTAAACGCTCCTACTGCCTGTTGCTGCCCCCCTCCCTGACGGAAAAACTTTCCTCCTTGAACGGGGGACAGTTTTGTTCCAGAGCCTTTTTCTCTGCCTGTAAAACACAAGCAGAAAAAGGCTCCCCTGTAATAGAAACCCGACCTCAGGGTACTTACCTGACGGTCCGTTTCATTCTGTAGCGGGAGCGCCTAAATCCCGTTGCAGCCGCTGTTGCACTGCTGGCGTTAATGCCGCGCATGCGCGCTGAGCGGGTTCTTCACGTGACTCCGAAGTAAAATTAGCCGGCATGGCTTTGTACTTAGAACAGTGCAGCACAGGAGCAAGCACTTTGGCCCGCAAGGTTTGTTGATATGCATGGAAATGCAGGGACTAGAGGCATATAGATCACGTACAGGCAGATGAGATCAGTTCAGCTGGGCATCATGTTCGGCACAAACATTGTGGACCAAAGGGCCCGTTCCTCTGCTGTACTGTGCAGTAATGTTCTATTTGGGCGGCAGAGTGGTGCAGCGGGTAGAGCTGCTGCTTCACAGGGCCAGAGTCACAGGCTTAATCCTCCCAATATATAGCCTTTGTTTAACCTTACTAGAGCAGATCATTGCAAAAATCCTCTTTTAGCGATCTTGCTGTCCAAAAAAATCGTTGGAACTTTTACAACAATCCATCAAAGCAGTATTTCACTGATTTTGGAGGGCACTATACTTGCATAAGGTGCAATGGTCACATGATCACAGCCATGATGAATGGCGGTGCTGGCTCGAATGGCGAAATGGCCTACTCCTGCACCTATTGTCTAATGTAACTTATTGTGAGGTTGGCAGCTTGCAGCTGAGAAAGTCATGCCTCACATTTGTCCAGGGCCGTCGGAGAGTGAGGGGACCGTCAGAGAGCAAGGAGGGCTGTTGGGGGAGGGGGGGGGGGGGAATGTGGGTGCTGGCAGGCAGTAGATTGGACTGTTCGGTGAACATTTGTAACACTGTTGGTGCCAACACGTGGCCACACTTGTGTACTGCCTAGGGGAAGAGGGTCCTCGACCCGAAACGTCACCCATTCCTTCTCTCCAGAGATGTTGCCTGTCCCGCTGAGTTCCTCCAGGTCTAGATAAGGTCTACTATATGTTTTTACTGGGTTGCACACAAAACAAAGCATTTCACTGTACCTAGAGTGGGTACATGCGACAATGAAATATCATTGAATCAGTGAATTGAACTATTCACTTGGGAACAAATTGCAACCCCCCCCCCCACCCAGTGCAGGCGTAAAGGTGGAAAAGGGAACTGACCCTAAAAGTGGGGAAGCACCGCTTTTAAAATGCCTTCCCCATATGAATAATAATAATAATAATAATAAATTTTATTTATGGGCGCCTTTCAAGAGTCTCAAGGACACCTTACAAAAATTTAGAAGGTGGAGGAAAAACATGTAAGGGGAATGAAATAAATAGTAGCGACATGACTAGTACACAAAGTAAAGACAGAATTCAATACAAAACACAATATGAGGCAATTAATGCACAGATGAAAAGGGAG
Organism: Amblyraja radiata; assembly: GCF_010909765.2. Taxonomy (NCBI): domain Eukaryota; kingdom Metazoa; phylum Chordata; class Chondrichthyes; order Rajiformes; family Rajidae; genus Amblyraja; species Amblyraja radiata. The sequence goes on along the minus strand of NC_045984.1, from coordinate 25,157,262 downwards.
GGGGACGTGGGGCTAAGGATAGGCAGAGGTGAAGAGATGGGTCTTGAGGCGGGACTGGAAGATGGTGAGGGACACGGAATTGCGGATCAGTTGGGGGAGGGAGTTCCAGAGCCTGGGAGCTGTCCTGGAGAAGGCTCTGTCCCCAAAACTGCGGAGGTTGGACTTGTGGATGGAGAGGAGACCGGCTGATGTGGATCTGAGGGACCGTGAGGGTTGGTAGGGGGAGAGGAGGTCAGTGAGATATGGGGGGGGACCAGTTGGTGGAGGGCTTTGTAGGTGAGGATCAGGATTTTGTAGGTGATCCGGTGGGAGATGGGAAGCCAGTGAAGTTGTTTGAGGACTGGTGCGATGTGATGCCAGGATTTGGTGTGGGTGATGAGTCGGGCGGCTGCGTTCTGGACCAGTTGGAGTCGGTTGATGTAGGTGGAGCTGATGCCAAGGAGAAGTGAGTTGCAATAGTCCAGTCGGGAGGAGATGAAGGCATGGATGAGTCTTTCAGCAGCGGGAGGTGTGAGAGAGGGTCTGAGTTTGCTGATGTTGCGGAGATGAAAGAAGGAGGTTTTAATGACATGGCGGATGTGAGGCTCAAGGGAAAGGGTGGAATCAAAGATCACGCCAAGGTTGCGGGCCTGGGGAGATGGGGCCTGAGGACTCCATCGTCCTCAGGCCCTAGTTACCTCCGTTAATCACTCCTCAGTCTCTGTGGTTGTCGTAGAATCATAGAACCTGCCATCATGTTCGGCAGAAATATAGTGGGCCGAAGGGCCCGTTCCTGTACAAAAAACTCAATAGTCATAGAGTCATACGGTGTGGAAACCGGCCCTTCAGCCCAATTCGCCCACACCTGCCACCATGTCCCAGCTACACTAGTCCCACCTGCCTGCGTTTGGCCCAAATCCCTCTAAACAGGTCCTGTCCATGTACCTGTCTAATTGTCCCTGCCTCAACTACCTCCTCCGGCAGCTGGTTCCATACACCCACCACCCTTTGTGTGAAAAAGCTACCCCTCGGATTCCTATTGAATCTTTTCCCCCCTTCACCTTAAACCTACGTCCTCCGGTCCTCGATTCCCCTTCTCTGGGCAAGGAGACTCTGTGCATCTACCCAATCTATTCCTCTCCTGCCATTTGAAATATTAAAGCCATTTGGCAAGGTTCGGAGAGATGCGGAACTGCAGATGTGCGTCGATCTGAGAAGACTCCCCGCGGTTTAATTTTACTGCCGAAAGGGTTAAAAGAAGGAGTGCGGGGAAACAAGCGATGGGACTTGGTGGAGTTCAGCCTGAAAGGTCTTATCCAAACATATCATGCTGCTAATGTACTGGACCATTGGCAGACGGATGAACAGTGTGAGCCCTCATTAGCCGACCATGCAGCTCCATGTAATTGAGGAACCTTCATTAAAGCTTCATCTGCAGAAACAGGGGAAGGACCATTACAAGCTCAAAGTGCATTTTATAACACTCATATCATAATTAGCCTCAATTTGTATGACAAAATAGCACAGAGTGCAGACATTGAAATAAATCTGCAATGTGACTCACTGCTTCCATGTTTCAGCGTACATATTCACCGTAAAATGGGCCACATGTTAGCAGTTCTTAATAGAGGGGAAAAAATAAATGAGCCATTTGCTATTTAACTAAACACTTAATTCTCTGCTAGTCTTCTCAATTGCCCACGTCCTTCCACAGGAATATTTTTTACCTTTTGAATGTTAACCTAATAAAAAACACCTCAGTGCCCCTGGTTGTAAAATGGTTGAGCAGTACACAGGCAGCCGCTCCAAAGCAAACCAGCGAAAAGGGAAGATGTGCACGTGTTTAGGTTAGTTTAGTTTTAGTTTGGTTTAGAGATACAGCGCGGAAACTGTCCCTTCGGCCCACCGAGTCCGCACCGACCAGCGATTCCAGCCTACATTAACACTATCCAACGCACACCCGGGACAATTTACATTGATACCACCCAATTAACCTACAAAACGTGTACGTGGGAGGAAACCGAAGATTTTGGGGAAAACCCACGCAGGTCACGAGGGGAACGTGCAAACTCCATACAGACAGCACCCGTAGTCGGGATCGAACCCGGGTCTCTGGCGCTGCAAGCGCTGTAGGGCAGCGACTCTTCCGCTGTGCGCTCTGCGGACTGTGCGCTCTATAGGCACTCTGATGGAGGCCTCTGCCAGTTCCGGGCAGCATGCAACCAACAGTAGAGAAAGAGTCAACCAAAGATAGGACAAAAAGCTGGAGTCACTCAGCGGGTTAGACAACAGCTCTGGAGAAAATGAATGGGTGACGTTTCGGGTCGAGACCCTTCTTCAGACTGAGAGTCAGGGGAAAAGGAAACAAGAGACATAGACGGTGATCTAGAGAGATATAGAACAAATGACTGAAAGATAAGCAAAAAAGTTACAATAATAAAGGAAACAGGCCATTGTTAGCTGTGGGCTCGGTGAGAAGGAGTTACAGACAATGAGACTCAACAAGGTGGCTTTGGTACGGCTTGGGTGGGGGAGGATTGGAGAGAGAGGGGAGATGCAAGGGTTACTTGAAGTTAGAGAAATCAATATACCACCTAGTTGTAAGCTGCCCAATTGAAATATGAGGTGCTGTTCCTCCAATTTGCATTTGGCCTCACTGACAGTGGTGGAGGCCTTGGACTGAAAGGTCTGTATGGGAATGGGAAGGGGAATTAAAGTGTTTGGCAACCAGGAGATCAGGTAGGTCCAGGCAGACTGAGCGAAGGTGTTCAGCAAAATGAATGCCCAGTCTACGTTTGGTCTCGATACAAAAGATTTGTCTTCGCTGTTCCACCTTACTGTGTTCCTGGACTGCTCAGAAGTATTCCACATCAGTGTAGCACGTTGCCAAAACCCCCCTCACCTGTATCAACCTTTTACCTTTTCAGTCTGAAGAAGGGTCTCGACCCTGAAACGTCACCTATTCCTTTTCTCCAGAGATGCTGCCTGACCCTGCCGAGTTACTCTGAAAATTGAACAGTAGAGCTGACATCAGGGTCTGAATGGCTATTTTCATGTGAAAGTGGTGGGGGTGGGGCAGGTGGCTGTGGGGCTTGGGAGAGAGTAGACGCACTGAAAATCTCTTCATGTGTCATGGGTATGAGAAGAAGTAGGACAGATGGATTGTAGAGTTACAGCAGGAAAAACACGCTCAAAATTCTGCTCAGTACTGTACTGTGAAAATTACGATCCGCAAAGACCAGCACGTGTGGCGCGGTGGCGCAGCGGTAGAGTTGCTGCCTTACAATGCCAGAGACCCGGGTTCGATCCTGACTACGGGCGCTGTCTGTACAGCGCTTGTACGCTCACGCCGTGACCTGCGTGGGTTTTCTCCGGGTGCTCCGGTTTCCTCCCACACTCCAAAGACGTGCAGGTTTGCAGGTTGATTTGGCTTCTGTAAAAATTGTAAAGTGCCCCTCGTGTGTAGGACAGCGCTAGTTTACGTGGCGACCGCTGGTCGGCGTGGACTCGGTGGGCCGACGGGGCCTGTTCACGCGCTTGCCTCTCTGAACCAAACTAAACTAAAGATAAAGTAAAAGGCTTTTTCTCATCCTTGAACTTTTTTACGTATTGTCTGCCAAGCCTACGGAACCAAGGGAGGTGGTTGATCTAATTGAATGGAAATTTAATGGAGATTTGGTAAATCTGGATGATGAATGCGAGAACAGATTAAAACACAACACAGTAGAGTGCATCTTCTTGGTTGGTTAATGGAGCTAATAGCAGGAGATGTTTTGGAACGGTTTTGATCCCACATGGCCCGGTTGAATGGACTTAATGACCTGGCTTTGTCAAGAGCGCCTTATCCTGTAACATTTTATATTTGCACCGAGTGTGGTTTGCATTCTGCTACACTATTGTGCCTAGAAATTGGATCCAGTGCCCAGTGTCACCCTTGAAGTACACTCCATGGTTGCTCAGTTTGCAATAAGATGCTAAATGTTAATGAAAAATCAGCATCACGCCATCCAAGTTCAATTTTACCAACAGTAAATCCTGCTCGTGAGTTTTTCCTTTCTCTGGCCTGGAACCCCAAAATTGGTTTCCGCACTTCTGGTCACTATTCTTGCCCGCAGGTCTGACCTTTTCCCAAAAGATGTGGCATGGTGGCACAGAGGTAGAGTTGCTGCCTTACCACGCCAGAGACCCGGGTTCGATCCTGACTACAAGTGCTGTCTTGACAGACTTTTGTACGTTCTCCCCGTGACCACGTGGGCTTTCTCCTGGTGCTCCGGTTCCCTCCCACGCTCCCAAAACGTACAGGTTTGTAGGTTCATTGGTTTCGGTAAAAGTTGTAAAAATTGTCGCTGATGTGTAGAATAGTGGTGTACGGGATGATCGCTGGTCAGCATGGAGTCGGTTAGGGCAAAGGGCCTGTTTCTGCACATATCTCTAAAGACTCCAGTCTAAAGACTCTGATTCCACCACACATGGTCAAATGCTGCCTTGAGATCAAGGGCAGTCATTCTAACGTCTCCTCGGGATTTCAGCTCATTGGTCTGTGCTGTGGCTGTCATGTGTCGGGGAACCGAGAGGTCCTGTTGATGCTCCAATTGAGCACAGGGTAGTGGGTTATTGGTGTTTAAGTTGGCCGGTTGAAAGCACGTTGACAATCCCATTATGCTGAGGATTGGAAGTGGACTGGTCAGGCAGTGCTCAGCTGGATTGGATTTGTTCTGCTTTTTCCTGAACCTGGACAGACCTGGCCAAATCTCCACCCTGTCGGGCCGATGCCAACGTTATAACTGTGTTGGAACAGCTCGGCTGGAGGTGAAGCCAGTTCTGGAGCATGGCTCTGCAGATGGGATGGCGTCTGCTCCCATAGCCTTTGCTGCATCCATGCTTCCAAGTCATTTCTTCGTGCCATGTGAAGTGAATGGAGTTGGCAGAAGGCTGGCCTCCGTGTTGCTGGATATCTCAGGAGAAAGCTGAGAGGGATTATCTAATCAGCACTTCTGGCTGAATACAATTGCAAATGCTTCAGCCTTGTCTTCCGCACTCTTCTGCTGGGCCCTGCCATCACCGTGGAAGGGATAATGTTCTTGGAGCATTGTCCTCCTCCTGTTAGCTGTTTAATATCCAACGCCATTCATGCCGAGATGTGGTAGAACAGCAGGGCTTTGATCTGATCCATTGAATGTGAAGTTGCTGTTTATGGGCATGCAGAGTTTGTTGTTCAATATTCATATGGTCCCACATCGCAGCTTCACAAGGCTGGAACCTCATCGTGTTTAGCTCTGCCTACCCTTGCTCCAACATGCCCTTCCACAATCTTCACTAGACCAAGGCTTATTAGATTGATGGCGATGGCAGATGGAGAGATATACTGCACCAGGAGTAGGGATGCACAGTGGTGCAACGGTAGAGTTCCTGCCTCACAGCGCCAGAGACCCATGATCGATCCTGACCACGGGCGTTTGCCTGTATGGAATTTGTACGTTCTCTCCCTGACCTGCGCGGGTTTTCTCCCATTTCCTCCCACACTCCAAAGACGTACAGGTTTGTAGGTTAATTAGCTTGGTATAATTGTAAATTGTCCCAAGTGTGTGTAGGATAGTGTTAATGTGCAGGGATCGCTGGTCGGTGCGGACTCGATGGGCCGAAGGGCCCGTCTCCGGGCTGTATCACTAAACTAAACTAAAACTAAACTTGAAAAACATACGTGTTTGTAGGGTTAATTGGCTTTGGTGAAATTGTAAATTGTTCCTAGTGTGTAGGACAGTGCTAGTGTATGGGGTGATCGCTGGTCGGTGCGGTGGGCTGAAGGGCCATGTTTTTACGCTGTATTAATAAGTCTAGAGTCTAAAGCTTCACTTTGCTGCAGTATGCCTTTCTCCTCTTGATTAATACGGGTGTCAGGGGTTATAGGGAGAAGGCAGGGGAATGGGGTTGAGAGGGAAGGATAGATTATCCATAGCTGAATGATGGAGTAGACTTGATGGGCCGAATTGCCTCATTCTGCTCCTAGAACTTATGAACATGGCTAAGTGAGGTTGAGGTCACATCTGATCAGATGGACATTGGTGATTAAGGGCCTTTAATCCTCAAAATAACAAGGATTGTTGATGCCACATTATCAACATAATTTGCCAGTATTAGGTTCACTATTTTTTTATCATTAACATAACACTAGTGACTTTGAAAGGAAGCCATTGCCTGTGCAGACTTTGAGATGTACTTAGAATGTGCTAAAGTGCTATGCGGATGAAAGCTATTTCACATTTACAGGTTTAATCTTTATTACTGACTCTCTATTTTACCGAGCATCAGCTTTTGGGCAACTGCAGTCAATTAATATTGACATATTATGATGTCACTGGGTCAGGTCCAGAGGGGAGCTTTGTTTCAAATTGTGAATAGCTTTAACGTTTCAGCTCCTCAGTGATTGCTGGATGAGTGTACGAGAGAGAAAGTGAAAGGCCTTCGCAGTGAGCAGAACATATTTGCTATCATTGACTCCATCTACATTTCACGCTGCTTTAGAAAAGCAGTCAACAAAATCAAGGACTTGTCCCACCCCGATCATTCCTTCTTCTCCCTGCTCCCATCCGGCAGAGAGTACAGAAGCTTGAAAGCGCGCAGCACCAGACTCAGGAACAGCTTCTTCCCCTCTGTTATCAGGCTTTTGAACGGTCCTTCCACAGGCTCGGCCCACCTGCATATTAGTATCATACGATCTGATTTAGTTGTGTTTAGTTTAGTTTAAAGATACAGCATGGAAACAGGCCCTTCGGCCAACTGGGTGCACACTGACCCATACACTAGTTCCATCTCACACATTAGGGGCAACTTGTAGAAGTCAATTAACCTACAAACGTGCATGCCTTTGGAAAGACTGGATAGACACGGCTTGTACTCGCTAGAATTTAGAAGATTGAGGGGGGATCTTATAGAAACTTACAAAATTCTTAAGGGGTTGGACAGGCTAGATGCAGGAAGATTATTCCCGATGTTGGGGAAGTCCAGAACTAGGGGTCACAGTTTAAGTATAAGAGGGAAGTCTTTTAGGACCGAGATGAGAAATCATTTTTTACACAGAGAGTGGTGAATCTGTGGAATTCTCTGCCACAGAAGGTAGTTGAGGCCAGTTCATTGGCTATATTTAAGAGGGAGTTAGATGTGGTCCTTGTGGCTAAAGGGATCAGGGGTTATGGAGAGAAGGCAGGGATGAGATACTGAGTTGGATGATCAGCCATGGTCATATTGAATGGCGGTGCAGGCTCGAAGGGCCGAATGGCCTACTCCTGCACCTATTTTCTATGTTTCTATGAATGTGGGAGGAAACCGGAGCACCGGAGAAAACTCACGCAGGTCACGGGAAGAATGTACAAACTCCATACAGACAGCATCTATGGTCAGGATCGAACCTGGGTCTCTGGCGCTGTAAGGCAGCAACTCTACCGCTGCGCCACTGTGCCGCCCATTTGAGACTGCAAACTGACCCTCAGTTTAACATCCCATCCAAAACATGTGTCATCAACACAGGACTACTTCAGCAAAGCATTTTAAGCGCATAGTATTAGCATCCTGGATAATTATTAGTATATCTTCAACTCGCAAGAGACAGTGTGAGCTGAAGGCTTCAGACACTCACACGAAATGAAATGACTTCTGGTGTCTTTGCATCTTGGGGATCTTCAGGCAACCTACCAGTAAGCTGAACTCATTTGATCAAATACCATCTGGGGGAATATTAAAGAAATACTGTTAATTGGAAAGTGTGGATGGAAAGCGCTATTCAGCATCCAACAGGGACTAGCAGTAACAGAGAGAGCATCCTTGAAGATTCCTGAGAGCGTGGCTTCTTAAACAGAGATTGAGCAGTGTTATTCTGTGGTGTTAACTCTCCAACCTGCATGTCTTCGAGATATGGGGGGAAGGGGGGGGGGGAACCAGAGCATCCAGAAGAAACCCACGCAGTCATAGGGAGGACGTGCAAACTCCATACAGGCAGCATCTGTAGTCGGGAGTGAAAGGTGCTGTAAGGCAGCAATGCTGTGCCGCCCCAATCTCTCACAAGCGATAGGAGCAGAATTAGGCCATTCGGCCCATCCAGTCTACACCATTCAATCATGGCTGATCTAACGCCCCCCTCAAACCCATTCTCCTGCTTTCTCCCCGTAACCCCTGACACCCATACTAAACAAGAACCTATCAATCTCAGCCGTAAAAATATCCATTGACTTGGCCTCACTTGGATTGCCATTGCTAATGGAGAGATACAGCATAGTCCAGGGGCTTTGGCCCAGTGAGCCCACGCTGACCAACAACCACCCTTTTACACTATTCCTACACTAATCTAATCCAACTTTATACTCAGTACATTGTTATCAGCTCTCCCCAGATTCAATCACTTAAGTACACACAAAGGGCACTTTACAGAAGCCCGACCAACCTAACAATCCGCATGTCTTTGGGATGTGTGGCGGGGATGGAAGCAGAGCACCCGGAGAAAACCCACGGGATCACAGAGAGAACATGCAAACTCCACACAGACAGCATCCAAGATCAGGATTCAACCCGCGTCTCCGGCGCAGTGAAGCAGCAGCTCGAACAGCTATACCACTGAGCCGCACGTAAATTTGAATTAAAGGACGTTCTTTTAGGAAGGAAATGTGGAGAAATGTCTTCAGTCAGAGGGTGGTGAATCTGTGGGATTCTTTGCCACAGAAGGCTGTGGAGGCCAAGTCAGTGGATATTTTTAAGGCAGAGATAGATAGATTCTTGATTAATACGTGTGTCAGAGGTTACAGGGAGAAGGCAGGAGAATGGGGGTTAGGAGGAAGAGATAGATCAGCCTAATTCTACTCCTATCACTTATGACCTTAACTTCTCGATATTACAACATCTCACCTACCCTCCAACCTCCAACCATGATTTGAATCTCCACAATCCATTATACTCCTCACCCAGCGGAAAAAAGAGAAGAAAAATAACCGTTGAGACACAAGGAACGGCAGATGCAACAAAAAAACCGCAAAGTACTGAACTAATTCAGCAGATCAGGAAGCATTTCTGAAGGACATGGATAGGCAACGTTTCAGGTCAGACTGATTACAGTGGAGGGGAGAAGGGTGGAAAATAGAGGCGGGGACAGGGCAAAGCCTGGTGTGTGATAGGTGGACACAAAATGCTGAAGTAACTCAGCGGGACAGGCGGCATCTCTGGAGAGGAGGAATTAATAATAGGTGGATACAGGTGAGGAGGATTGATGGGCTGAATGGGTGGACAACTGCTCAAGATGTAAAGGAGAACATTTGGGTGTATGATAAGGAGAGGAGGAATGCAATGTAAAGCCAGGGTGTTGGGATATAGGCAGAAGAGGACAGGGGAAAGGGGGACGGGAAAGTGGAAGAATTCGGTGCGCTCCTGGGTGGGCCAGAGGAAAGGGAGGGGAGGAAGAAAAGGGAGCAGGTGTTATCGAGAATTAGAAAATTCAACTTTCATACCATTATTTCCTCTAACTTACTGCTACATTTACATTTGCAAGGCGGTGTTCTCCTTTTTAGTTTAGTTAAGTATAGAGATACAATGCGGAAACGGGCCCTTCGGACCACCGAGCCCGCGCCGACCAGCGATCCCTAACACTATCCTACACATGCTAGGGACAGTTTTACAATTTTCCCGAAGAAAATTGGCCTGCAAACCTATACATCTTTGGAGATCCGGGAGGAAACCTGAGCACCCGGAGAAAACCCATGCAGATCACGGGGAGAACGTAGAGACAGCACCCGCGGTCAGGATCGAACCGGGGCCTCTGGCGCTGTAAGGCAGCAACTCTACCGCTGCGCCACTGTGCCCCCACTGCTTAGTACCCATAAAATGTTCTGCTTATGCATGCTAGAAATCATTGGCTTAACAATAGGTGCCAAGGCACTGCCAGTTATCAGATGCTGATTCATTTTCGGCCTGGCAGGGGGTCCTCTGCTGCAGCAGCATCCTCTGATGGCTCATTCAGGGTGCACTGAGTGGAAATGAGTATCTCGGCAGATCCACCAAATGATAAACACAGGCTTCCCGCAGAGATCTTTAAGAGGAATTGAAGGGAGCCAGCCCCACGTCTTCCACTGTTTACTGATTTTTCTCAAGCAAAGTGAGATTAACTTTTCATTGCGTGTCAGAGCCCTTTTAGATTGCGTTCACTGAAATTGCTTTGCTCAGCAAATGAGCAAAAGGTCAAGGTGTATGGACAAGCAACCCATCACATCCAGAGGTGAATGAAGCTGCTAAATCTTTCCTAACACAAATCTTTTTTTTTTTATATACAGCGTTATTTTCCTGAGTTCCCAAAGGAGAGGCATAGATAGAGTGGAGAGTCTAGTTTAGAGACACAGTGCGGAAACAGGGACCTTCAGCCCACCGGGTCAATGCCGGCCATCGATCATCCGGTCATTCTAGTTCTATGTTATGGCACTTTCTCATCCATTCTATGCACGTTTGGTGCAATTTGCAGAAGGCGATTAGCCCACAAGCCCGCACGTCTTTGGGATGTGGGGAGAAACCGGAGCACCTGGAGGAAACCCACACAGCCACGGGGCGAACATGCAAACTCCACACAGACATCATCTGAGGTCAGATTTGAAATCCCGAGTCTCTGGTGCTGTTCTCAGAACCTTCATGAGAGGCACAGAGAGGGTAAAACCTTTTATTGAGGGTGGTAATGTCAAAGACTAGAGGGCATAACTTTAAGGTGAGAGAGGAAAAGTTGAATGGATATGTGCGGGACAAGTTTTTTACACAGAGAGTAATGGGAGACTGGAACGTGCTGGGGTGATGGTGGAGGCAGATACAATAGAGGTGTTTAAGAGGCTTCTGCTTATGTAAGGAATGGAGGGATATGGATCACGTGCAGACAGAGGAGATTAGTTTAATTTGGCATCATGTCTGGCATGAATATTGTGGGCTGATGGGCCTGTTTCTGACCTGTTCTGCGATTCATTATTTCTTGAACAGCTATCAGTTTAGTTTAGTTTAATTTAGCTTAGAGATACAGCGCGAAAACAGGCCCATCGAGTCTGCGCCGACCAGTGATCCCCGCACATTAACACTATCCTACACACACTAGGGACAATTTACACTTACACCAAGCCAATTAACCTACAAGCCTGTATGTCTTTGGAGTGTGGGAGGAAACCGAAGATTGTAAAAATTGTGTGTGTGTGTGTGTGTGTGTGTGTGTGTGTGTGTGTATGTGTGTGTGTGTGTGTGTGTGTGTGTGTGTGTGTGTGTGTATATATATATGTGTATATATATATATGTATATATATATATATTTAGGACTGAGATGAGGAAAAACTTTTTCACCCAGAGAGTTGTGAATCTGTGGAATTCTCTGCCTCAGGCAATAGACAATAGACAATAGATGCAGGAGTAGGCCATTTGGCCCTTCGAGCCAGCACCACCATTCAATGTGATCATGGCTGAACATACCCCGTTCCTGCCTTCTCCCCATATATACTGACTCCGCTATCTTTAAGAACCCTATCTAGCTCTTTCTTGAAAGTATCCAGAGAACCGGCCTCCACCGTCCTCTGAGGCAGACAATTCCACAGACTCACAACTCCGTGCGAATAAATGTTTCCTCATCTCCGTTCTAAATGGCTTACGCCTTATTCTTAAGGCAGTGGAGGCCAACTCACTGGATGTTTTCAAGAGCGAGTTAGATTTAGCTCTTAGGGCTAACGGACTCAAGGGACATGGGGGGGAAAGCTGTGATCAGTCATGATCACAATGAATGGCGGTGCTGGCTCGAAGGGCCGAATGGCCTCCTCCTGCACCTATTTTCAATGTTTCTATTTTCTATGAACAGGGGTACTGATTTTGGATGATCAGCCATGATTGGATTGAATGGCGGTGCTGGATCAAAGGGCTGAATGGCCTACTCTTGCACCTATTTTTTATGTTTTTATAATAGGCTGAATGGCTTCCTTCTGTGCCACAAATTGCCACAATCTGCTGACGATCTCCCCCAAATCTTTAGACCGGTTAATAAAAACCCTTCAGGAGAAAATCATCTTTGATTACAAAGGATTGCCAATGAATGAACAAAAAAAAGTGATTAGCGTGCTTCATTTTTTTCTATTTTCCCTCTCACCCACTCTGGAGTTAGGTCTTTCCAAGACTTTTTTGCATGGCTAGGCTATTTGTTGCTTGCGTCTCCCTGCCAAGTACCTGCTTCTCGATAATGCTGGCCTTGGTAGGCCTTGGGTGCTGATCCAGACTCTTTATAATTACACTTGGACCTTTTCTCCACAAATACTGCACACTCCACTGTTCGTTAATGGAAGTTCTTTATGACATTTATTTCTCTCGTGGCTCTTTGACAGATGCCATTTTTCCACTCGTTCAAATGAAATTGGACTTTTCAAAAGTGTGCGGCTGGTGAGGCGGTGTTAATGAGCTTTTAATTACCATGAGAAAACTGGCGTTTCTGGGGAAAGCTAGCCCTGTTTCGGTTTAACACTGAGTACTGGAGGAACTCAGCGGGTCAGGCGGCATCTGCGGAGGGAATGGACAGGCGACGTTTCTAGTCTGATGGAATAGATGGCACGACGGTGTAGCAGCAGAAGTTGCAGCCTAATGCCCCTGTCCCACTTAGGAAACCTGAACGGAAACCTCTGGAGATTTTGCGCCCCACCCAAGGTTTCCGTGCGGTTCCCGGAGATTGCAGGTGGTTGCCGGAGGTTGCAGGTAGTGGAAGCAGGTAGGGGGACTGACAAAAACCTCCAGGAACCGCACGGAAACCTTGGGTGGGGCACAAAGTCCCCAGAGGTTTCCGTTCAGGTTTCCTAAGTGGGACAGGGGCATTACAACGCCAGTGACCCAGGTTCGAACCTGTCTACGGGTGCTAGTCTGTACGGAGTTTGTACGTTCTACCTGTGACCGCGTGGGTTTCCTCTGGGTGCTCTGGTTTCCGAACACACTCCAAAGAAGTACAGGTTTGTAGGTTAATTTGCTTTGGTAAAGATTGTAAATTGTCCCTAGTCTGAGTAGGATAGCGTTAGTGTGCGGGGATTGCTGGTCGGCGCGGACTCGGTGGGAGGTAGAGCCTGTTTCCGTGCTGTATCTCTAAACTAAACTAAAGTCAAATAAGTGCTGGAGGAACTCAACTGGTCAGGCAGCATCTGTGGAGGGAATAGACAGGTGAGGTTTCTAGTTGTGACCCATCCTCAGACTGTTGGAATAGATGGAGTAATTTAATTTTCATATATACTAGGAACAGAACAATTACATTCTTATTTACATTGACAGGCACATTACATAGAACGTAGGAAAGTACAGCACAGCAACAGGTTCAATGACCCACGATGTCTAGGCCGAACATGATGCCTGATTAAATTAATCTCTGCCAGCACGTGATCCATATCACCCTATTCCTGCATATCCCTGTATAAAATCTCTATAAAAATCTCCTAAATTCCACTATTATATACAAGATAGATTTATTCATCACATGTACCAGATGGCACAGTGAAATGAAATTCCCATACAGCCATACAATAAAAGAAGGGACACAACACTATAGGGTTTGACATAAAACATCCCCACACAGCAGAATCAAAGTTTCCCACTGTGTGGGAAGGCACCAAAGTCAGTCTCTTCCTCCACTGTTCCCCGTGCCCTCCGCAGTTGCCGCTACGGGCGGCCCGATGTTCAGGACCGCTCGCTGGGGTGTTGTAAGTCCGACGTCGGGGCTGCGGGACGTCCTCAGCGGCGTGGACACCAGAGTCGGCCCCCTCCTACCGGAGTCGGCGGCTTCCAAAGTCCGCAGGCCGCGCCGGGTGGAGACTGCCGCTGGAGACCCTCTGCAAGGCGTCCCAGGACTCCACAATGTTGTTCAGCGCCGCCCGCGTTGGAAGCTCTCCGCACCAGAGCTCCACGATGTTGGAGCAACGGCTCAACGCTTCGGAGCTCCAAACAGCGACCCAGGTAGGCATCGCCTGCTCCGCGGTGACTCCAGCGCTGCGCTGCCGCTGTAGCAGCCCTGGTCCGGTTCCCGGTCCCCGGCAGGAAAGGCCGCTCCGATCCAGCTGGTAGGCCGCGAGGTGGGGGGCGAGGACGCGACTTGGAGAAATAGTCGCGTCTCCGCCAGGAAGAGACTGGGAAACGGTTTCCCCCTTACCCTGCCCCCCTCCCCCACATAGAAAAGTAAAAGTTTCCCCCAACACAAGACTTTAGACTAACTAAAAATAAAAAAAAGATAGAAATAACAGACAGGCTGTAGGTAGAGGCTGCTGCCTCCACCAACAACCTCTGGAAATGCGTTCCAGGCAATCACCACTCTCAGTTTGAAAAACCTGCCCCATACATCTCCTTCAAACTTTGCTCCTCTCACCCTAAAGCGATGCCCTCTACTACTTGACGTTTCCACCCTGGTTAAAAGGTTCCAATTGTCTACACTATCTGTGCCAAACAGCCCACTTCTGTTCCTGTTCATGTCACAGTGTTGAGGAAGGGAGAATCTAATCGCAATGATCACCATGGTAGAGTCGCACTTTGGTCAGGATAAGCAGTAGGTACAATAAAGGCACTACCTTGTACTCAGTACAGGCAGCACAGGAAGTAAAATCACATTGTATCCAAACAGCCCTAAATCATAAAAACAAAATAAGTCGATAGTGCTTTCTCCTCTCATTCGTGACTTTGACAGATTCTGACTGATGAATTCCAAGCAGAATTCTTTAATGCCCGTGAGTGTGTTCTGTGGACTACAAGATAATTCACACTCAAATGCCTTTATTGCCTCTCTGCAAATCCGCCCTGCAATTTTGTTATTCTTCCTTCACTCAGTCGGTATCTCTCTCCCCTCTGGGATCAGGAGGTTGCGAGTTCTATTTCCACACCAGGGTTTGTGTTTGCAGTCTGGGCTGGCAGTCCTCTCCAACACGGAGGGAGGGAGGGAGGAAGGGAGGGAGATCAGAGATGCCACCCTTCTGTGGAGATATTAAACCCTGCATCCTGTCTGCTTGTCCTAGTGACTCAGGTTGATGTTATAACTCCGTGGTCCATACTTTGAAGGGAACACAAGTCCTCCTGGAACACTGCTCAGCAAGTCTCCTGAAGGCGGCAATACAAACTCCACAGAGTAACTTGCCATTCCTGCTTCACAAGTTCACAGGTTCACAAGTTATAGGAGTAGAATTAGGCCATTCGGCCCATCGAGTCTACTCTGCCATTTCCAATCATGGCTGATCTCTGCCTCCTAATCCCATTTTCCTGCCTTCTCCCCATAGGGGAAAGAGTTAGATATAGTTCTTACGACTAACTGAATCAAGGGATATGGGGAGAAAGCAGGAACGGGGTACTGATTTTGGATGATCAGCCATGATCATATTGAATGGCAGTGCTGGCTCGAAGGGCCGAATGGCCTACTCTTGCACCTGTTTCTGTGTTTGTAACCCTTGACACCCGTTCCTGCTTGTGGACATTGCTGTCATGGGGTGACTTCTGTACTCAACTAGGCCTCAGAAAACCCATGGAGGAGTACGTGCTGGACCCGGGGGGGGGGTGGAGGACAAAGAAGGGACGAATATTTTTTGTAACTTTGTCTGCCTTTTGTGGTGACTCTTTTGTGCACTTTGTGCAGGAAAAACAAAGAATTTCACTGTACAAGTGACAACAAAGTATCATCATCATCATCATACATAATAAACAAGAATTCAATCAATTAATAAGCACAGTAGCAGTGCAAATGTAGAACCCAAACTCCTCACTGCAACCAAAGACTATCCGTGGAAGTTCATAGTTGAGGTTAGTGCGGGGCAGCGCTCAGATGGTTGTCAGGAAGAAGTTTTTCTTATGTAGAACATAGAACAGTACAGGGTACACAAAAATGCTGGAGAAACTCAGCAGGTGCAGCAGCATCTATGGAGCGAAGGAAATAGGCAATGTTTCGGGCCGAAACCTTTCTTCAGACTGAAGGGTTTCGGCCCGAAACGTTGCCTATTTCCTTTGCTCCATAGATGCTGCTGCACCCGCTGAGTTTCTCCAGCATTTTTGCGTACCTTCGATTTTCCAGCATCTGCAGTTCCTTCTTAAACATAGAACAGTACAGCACAGAAACGGGATCCTCAGTCAGGATCGAACCTGGATTTCTGGCGCTGTACGGCGGCAACTCTACCACTGAGCCACCGTCAGCAAGAAGGAAGGACTGTGACACGGTGGGAAAATAGGCTGAGTGATCAAAGTTTCCCTTTCCCCCTGACTCTCAGTCTGAGGGAGGGTCGGGACCCGAAACGTCACCCATTCCTTCTCTCCAGAGATGCTGCCAGTCCCGCTGAGTTACTCCAGCATTTTGTGTCTTATCTTGAGTGATAAAAGCGATGGTGATCAGAAGCTGGAAAAGGTAAACTGTCTCTGAAACCATGCTCGTTCGCAGCCCTGTTATGAAGAGTTGCTTTGCAATCGTGGAGCTGCTGCTGCTGAAATCTCCTCATCTGGGGAAATGACAGAGGGTCAGCCACACTTTGTGCCTTCCTCTGCCTTCGCTAATGTATGCAGGAACACATTTATCAGGCTGGTCAGCAATCCACTGACAACTGAAGTCAGGAAACGCCACTCACTGACATCAAACATCCCTTCCAAAGAAGAGGCAACAGTATCTATCAACAGGGCTGCCTGCTGTCATTATTCCAGAGAGACAAATGTGTTGAGAATGACTGCTTTCATTTTCAGAAAACAGATCATGACAACGGCAGCAAATCCTTGTTGAACGTTCCTTCAATCTTGGTTATTTTCTCAGTTGCGGATGTAGCCCAGTCCATCACACAGACCGGACTCCCCGCCATTGACTCCATCTCCATTTACACAGAGAGTGGTGAATCTCTGGAATTCTCTGCCACAGAAAGTAGTTGAGGCCAGTTCATTGGCTATATTTAAGAGGGAGTTAGATGTGGCCCTTGTGGCTAAAGGGATCAGGGGGTACTGAGTTGGATGATCAGCCATGATCATATTGAATGGCGGTGCAGGCTCGAAGGGCCGAATGGCCTACTCCTGCATCTATTTTCTATGTTGTCCATGTTTACACTCTCTGCTCCCATCTAGCAGATGATACAGAAGCTTGAAAGCACGCACCACCACTCGAAATAGCTTCTACCCCTCTGTTATCAGGCTTCAGAACAGTCATAAGGTCATGTGACAGGAGCAGAATTAGGCTATTCGGCCCATCAAGTCCACTCCGCCATTCTATCATGGCTGATCTATTTCTCCCCCAACCCCACACTCCTGCCTTCTCTCCATAACCTCTGATCCCCGTACCAATCAAGAATCTATCTATCTCTACCTTAAAAATATGCATTGATGGCCTCCACAGCCTTCTGTGGCAATGAATTCCACAGATTTACCATCCTCTGACTAAAGATGGTCCTTCCATAAGCTAGGGTACTGACCGATTCTCCTCTACCTCTTTGCTGACATTGGACTTTGTCTCTGGTACGCTACAATGCCGAGAGATATGTTCTGCACTCTGTATCTTCTGCCTTTCTCACCCAATTATACTAGGGTATAACTTGATTATATTTAAGTATCGTATAGTATCATCTGATCTGACTGGATAGCATCTGAAAGATCATTTGAATCACCAAAGCATAGTAAAACTAATGTGAATGAGATTAGTATAGATAGGTACAAGATGGCTACCATGATGTAATGGACCAAAGGGCATGTTTCTCTGTTGTATGATCTATACTTGGTGTAAAAGTTAATTTGAAGAAATATTAAAATGTGGCTGTATGGAGCAGTCAAGTTATATTGATCCACACAAATAACAGTTCTACAGGGACCCTCAAGTTTTATGTATAGATAGTATATTTCTCTCGTCATTGCTATCATCAACCTTTTTGGTCATGCATCACACAAAAAAAACATCATTTTGTTTTGAAGTTATTACTGTCAGATAATCAGTCAGAGCACAATGGTATGTCAATATTGTGTTGGACACTCTTTCACAATGATATATATACTGGTACTGTATGAATATCAGTCTATACATCAGAGAGCAGAATAGTTTTGTCAGTTCGAGATTGTGGTGAGAAGATTGCTCTGAGCTTCGCTCTTTTTTTGTTTCTTGAAAGGAAACCAGAAGTAAAGAACCAAAGGACGTACCTTTAGAAAGGAGATGTGGAGGAATTTCTTTAGTCAGAGGGTGGTGAACCAGTGGAATTCATTGCCATGGACGGCAGTGGAGGCCAAGCCCTTGGGTATTTTTAGGGCAGAGATGGACAGATTCTTGATTAGTTTGGGTGATGCGGGTTATGGGAAGAAGGCAGGAGAATGGGGTTGAGAGGGAAAGATAGAGATCAGCCATGATTGAATGTCGGAGAGAATTTGATGGGCCGAATGGCCTAATTCTGCTCCTCTATCTTATGAACATAAGTATGTCCAGGTAATTTGAAGCACATAGAATTTGACACGTTTCGTTCAATCTTTCTCGGATAATAAGTCACCTGAAGGTAAAAACACTGATGCAGTGCCTCATGTAGAGGCAACCATGATGGTCAGAAAGTGAAGTAAAGGTGAAAGAGGTTATGCTCTCCTGAGTTCATTAAGTAAGTGTCCCATCACCGTAAATCCCTTCTTTAGGCCTACTGTTTTTTATCTGAAGGCCAATACCAGTGCTATTTGGTCACTGAAGGTACTTATTGCAGTTGTTACATACTCTGAAGGTGTACTTTAACTTGAGATTGTGCTCTCGATTAATGCTTACTCTTTTGCTTAACATCCTGTTCCTTGCCATGATGACGGCAACCTGAGCACTCTAATTCCATCTTCTAGCTCTTGGACCTCAACCCTGCAGGTCATGGCTTATCAAGGCTGTTTAAATCCAACAAGCCTTTCAGGCATGTGTTCTCCAGCTGCCTGCAGCCTCTGGATAAAAAGGACACCAAATGCTAGAGTAACTCAGGAGGTCAGACACCATCACTGGAGAACATGGACGGGGGACGTTTCTACCCGAAACCACCTATCCATGTTCTCCAGAGATGCTGCCTGACCCGTTGAGTTACTCCAGCACTTTGTGGCCTTTTGTGTATCAACGAGCAGCTACAGTTCTTTGTTTCTCGCCTGTGGATGAAAATACTTTTTCTCACTTTTCCCTCTAATCATTCTACCGATTACTTCAATTCTATGTCCTCTTGATACTTACCCATCTGTTGAGGAAACTCCTGGGTGGTCGTGAGCTTCTTGAGTGCCGCTCCCTCTTCTCCCATCCTCCATTGTGAAAATGCACACCTCCAGATTCAGGGACAGTTTCTTCCAGTCTGTTATCAGGCAACTGAACCATCCCACCAACAACTAGAGAGCAGTCCTGTCTACCTCATTGGAGACCCTTGGACTATCCTTGATCGGACTTTACTGGACTTTACCTTGCACTAAACATTATTTATGTTTAAGAAGGAACTGCAGATGCTGGAAAATTGAAGGTAGACGAAAATGCTGGAGAAACTCAGCGGGTGAGGCAGCATCTATGGAGCGATAGAAATAGGCAATGTTTCGGGCCGAAACCCTTCTTCAGACCCTTATTTATGTTATTCCCTTTATCCACTTTACCCTGTATCGGTACGCAGTGGATGGCTCGATTGTAATGCCCCTGTCCCACTTAGGAAACCTGAATGGAAACCACTGGAGCCCCACCCAAAGTTTCTGCGCGGTTCCCGGAGGTTCCCGGAGGTTTTTGTCAGTCTCCCTACCTGCTTCCACTACCTGCAACCTCCGGCAACCACCTGCAACCTCCGGGAACCACACAGAAACCTTGGGTGGGGCGCAAAGTCTCCAGAGGTTTCCGTTCAGGTTTCCTAAGTGGGACAGGGGCATAATGGTGTATTGTCTTTCTGCTGGCTGGTTAGCAGGCGACAATAGCTTTTCACTGTACCTCGGTACTCGTGACAATAAACTAAACAGCTGCGTCCGCTGGACTGGGGGGCCGCAGCTTCGGCAGCTTCGACCTCCCCGGGCCGCGGAGCTGAACCGGCCCGTTCGCGGAGCTCGGATTCAGCCGCGGGACTGACATTACTTACCATCGCCCGGCGGGGTCACAACATCTGAAGCCTGGATCGCCTCGGCGCAGAGCGAGAATAAGAAGGGATGAGACAAAGACTTAAGACTTTTGCCTTCCATCACAGTGAGGAGGTGCCTGGTGAACTCACTGTGGTGGATGTTAATTTGTGTTTATTGTGTGTGTTTTTGTCATTTTGTACTATATGTAGGACTGCAAGGCAACAAAATTTCGTTCAGACCACAAGGTCTGAATGACAATAAAGGCTACTTTGACTTTGACTTTGACTTTGACTAAGCTGAACTCAGCTCAACTCATGTGGTGGACCTGCCCTTTGCTTGACTGTTGAGCAGAGAAGTTGGCAGCTCATTCGAGGAAAGAGACTTTGTCGAGTTCCTTCATTCCAAAACTTCGGACGGCTTCCGCTGAACTTGTTTAAAAATGATTGCCGTGAGAAAAGACAAACCTTCCGCCTGACGAGACAAGATTGCGGGTTTGGGACGAGTAGTCGTGCCACCTGACATGTAACATTTGCTGCAGAAGACAGTTTTATTTTGTTAGATGAAGCCATCCTGTCCCTTTACCTCAGGCATTTGTCTAATTCTGAACAATTAATAATCTGTACGAGAGAACAGCTAATACCAATGTCTGCCCGAGGCTCAGTCCAATACTCTACAACCGCTAGGAACATAATAAGATCACATATATAATTCAACAATCATTTATCTCTGCCATGTACCATTTAGCTTGGCAGCTGAGGTCCTGAGCATTACGCAGCATTTATGGTGAGTGTTTGCATCAAAAATGACACAGGGCCGACTGAAGTTAGAATGTTGTTCTGGAGTATCTCGGTGTCTGATTTTTCACCCTACAAACAGCTAACAATGGCCTGTTTCCTTTATCATTGTTACTTTTTTGCATATCTTTCATTCATTGTTCTTTATCTCTCCACATTATCATCCATATCTCTCGTTTCCCTTATCTCTAACCAGCCTGAAGAAGGGTCTCGACCCGAAACATCACCCATTCCTCCTCGCCAGAGATGCTGGCTGTCCCGTTGGGTTACTCCAGCTTTTCGTGTCTGTCTGCGGTGTCTGATTGAATTGATTGAGACATCCAAGTGGACACTTCGCCCCAGGGAGTCCATGCCGACCGTCGATTACCCGTCCACACCAGTTCTAAGTTATCCCGGTTTTGCATACCCTCCCTACACGCTAGGGGCCATTTTAAGGGGGGGGGGGCAACTAACCTACAAATCCACTCGCCTTTGGTTCGTGGGAGGAAACCGGAGCACCCCGAGGTAACAATTCTGGAATGATTGATTTGATCTCGTGAACCAAAACAGAAACACTGCAAGAACTCAACCAGTCAAGCAGCATGTGAGGAAAGAGAAACTCTGGCGTTTCTTTGGGCGGCGTAGAGTTGCTGCCTTGCAGCGCTAGAGACCCGTGTTCAACTCTGACTACGGGCGCTGTCTGCGCGGAGTTTGCACGTTCTCCCCATGACTGCGTGGGTTTGATGGCACAAGGAAGACAATTAGATGTGATGCAGAAAGGTTGATTAGTTGAAAGGTGACTCTCACTAGGTCTGCACCTTATACACTAAGGAGATGAATCAGGATGCAGGAGAGTTGTTAGTTTAGTTTAGTTTAGTTTAGGGATAGAGCGCAGAAATAAGCCCACCGAGTCCGTGCCCCCCGACCAGCGATCCCCCACCCTAACACTATCCTCCACACGCTAGGGACAATTTACAATGTTACCAAGCCAATTAACCTACAAACCCAGACGTACGTGGAGTGTGGGGGGAAAGCGCAGGTCCCGGAAAATACCCACGCAGGTCATGGGGAGAACGTGCAAACTCCGTACAGGCGGCACACATAGTCAGGATCGAACCCGGGTCTCAGGCGCTGTAAGGCAGCAACTCTACCGCTACGCCACCGTAGCTCAAAGTTGATAGGCACTAGCTCTGCATGCAAGGGGTGATTAGATCGACATGTTACTGAACCCCCGCCCCCCTCCACCCCTCTGTAATGCGGGAGTCATCTTGTATTGCTAATTTTATGAATAAAGTATATTCAAAGAAGAAACGCTGTTTGACGTGATATAAAATATATCACTGACGAAGCCATTTAAATATCTAACAGAGTATCCTACATCCAACGGCTTCTGAGACTTCTACAAAGGTTGTGGGCGGACATGGGGAAAGCGTTGCTCCTGGATCACCTTAATCAGTCTGAAGAAACATCAAAACTAGGTGCAGGAGTAGGCCATTCGGCCCTTGGAGCCAGCACCGCCATTCAATATGCTCATGGCTGATCATCCAGACTCAGTGCCCCGTTCCTGTTTTTTCCCCAAATTCCTTGATCCCGTTAGAACGTAACAGCTGTAAAAAGAAGGGTCTCGACCCGAAAACGTCGCCCGTTCCTTCTCCCCAGAGGTGCTGCCCTTCCCGCCCGTCCTGCTGAGTTACTCCAGCTTGTTGTGCCGATCTTCGGATTAATCCAAGCTTGGAGGGGAGGCGGTGTGCTGCTCACATCTGTCACACCTTCCGCCTCTCACCCGCCAAGGCTGAAGCCAGTGAATTAGAGGCGCATTGGGTGCAATTTACTGTGCCAGGCTCCCAGCACTGATTTCCATTTGGAACTGGATTGAGAGTGTCACAATTCATTTCACTTGTGAATTTTAATGGCTGCCAGAAAGGAAGGACATTCATCCTCGCTGTCTGGGGTGGATTAAAAAAAGCCTAGTCCCTGGGGGAGTGGGGTGGGGGGGAAGCGCACACCAACAGTAATGGGCAGTGGAAGATTTTAGACTTTAACATCCAGTGACAATATTAAAGGTTCTTAAATCTGATATATGGTGTGACAATTATGCCACCAATCCCTGAGGCATGGCTGCTAGACAATTTCATGTACGCCAGAATTACATAGATCTCTGCCCGAGATCCCAGATGGAATTCCATTATATCTCTGAAGATCAGCTGGATCACTCAATGTCCGTGCTGCCTGACTGTTAAAAGGGTAATGCTTCCTGGTAAAATGACTTGCTTTCCTACTTAAAACATAATTATTTAGAGATACTGCACAGAAACAGGCCTTGCGGCCCACCGAGTCCGCAACGACCAGCGATCCCCGCACATTAACACTATCCTACACACACGAGGGGCGACTTTTACATTTACACCAAGCCAATTAACCTACAAAACTTGTACGTCTTTGGAGTGCGGGAGGAAACCGGAGCGCACCTAGAAAATCCATGCAGGTCATGGGGAGATCGTACAAACTCCGTACAGACAGCAGCCGTAGTCAGGATCGAACCCAGATCTCTGGCACAGTAAGGCAGTAACTCTACCACTGCGCCACCGTGCCTCCCTGTTACTTCTTCATTGTGTCAAGCTTGCTCCTGGGCCCACACTCCCTCCCATTAGTGACCATTTCCCATGTGTGAAGTCACACAATGCGGCGAAGGCCATTATAGCCACCTGTAATGGTGAGGAGAAGGACATATAAAGTGATGAGACACATAGATAGGGCAGACAGACAGGGTGGAATTGTCCAACACGAGAGGGCATAGCTATAAGATGAGAGAGGGTAAGTCTAATGGAGATAGAGGGAGAAGAATCATGTACAGGGAGGTGAGATCAGTTGAACTTTAGTTTAGTTTATCATGTTTGGCACAAACAGTGTGGGATGAAGGGCGCGTTCCTGTACTGTTCCGTTCTACGTTCTACGCTCCAAGTGCTTATGGAATATGTCAAACTCTGCCTTAAAAAATCCCATTGGCCTGGCCTCCACAGCCTTCTGTGGTAATGAATTCCACAGATTCACCACCCTCCGACAAAATAAATTCCTCCTCATCTCCTTTCTAAAGGTACGTCCTTTAATTCTGAGGCTGTGCCCCCTGGTCCCAGACTATCTAACTAGTGGAAATGCGTCCTGCCTCCTAAGGCTTTTGTATGTTGCAATAGGATCATTACTCATTTTCCACAACTGCAAAGATCTAAATTCTTCATCTGCTCAAGACAGTATAACACTCTTCTCCCAGAAATTTGTCTCATAAATCTCTTTCAAACTGCCTTCAGAGTAAATCCTTTCTTAAATGCGGGGACCAAAATTGTACATGGTACTCCAGGCCTCATCATTATCTTGTACAATCATAATAAAGATGATCTATTTCTAAACTCCAACCAATAAAATACTATGCGACACGGTGGCGCAGCGGTAGAGTTGTTGCCTTACAGTGCTGAAATGCCAGAGATGCGGGTTCCATCCCGACTACGGGTGCTGTCTGTACGGAGTTCTCCCCGTGACCTGTGTGGGTTTTCTCCGAGATCTTCGGCTTTCCCCCACACTCCAAAGACGTACAGGTTTGTAGGTTGATTGGCTTGGTATAAATGTACATTGGCCCTAGTGTGTATAGGATAGTGTTGATGTGCGGGGATCGTTGGTCGGTACGGACTTGATGGGCCGAAGGGCCTGTTTCTGCTCTGTATCTCTAAACTAAACTAAATTAAACTAAAAGCCAATTTGCCAGTCGGCCGGCCGTATCTGCCCACTAACCTTTTGTTCTTTGCGCCACATGAACAGCCAGATCACATTGTACCTCGATTATCTGTAATCTTTCTCCATTTAGATAATGGTCTGCCTCTAAATTCTTCCTACTGAATTGTGTGGCTTCACACTATGCCACTTACTACAAGGGTATTTGATCGGCTGAAAGGCAATTTGGGACATTCTGGAGTTATGAACAGCACTCAGGAAAAGCTAGTCCATCTGTTCCCGTCCACGCTTGCCAGCCTCCGAACTTTCTTTAGGAAACTTGGACCAATTTTAGCCAACTTTTCTGCTGCACTGTCAAAGATCACCAAACCTCAGCCTAAACCCAGGATCGGAGCCCAGACAGAATACAAGCGCAGGAACATTCAATAAGAAAATATTCAGTTAGGCCTCAGCCTGAGTATTTAATACGATTCTTCATGCCTCATATAGGAAAGATGTGATAATACTGGAGAGGATGCAGATGAAATTGACAAGGATTTTGACAGATCTGGAGTTCTAACTAGGAAGAGAGACAACTAGCCTTGAATTTTCTTTGAAACAAAAGGGACTGAGCAAAGATATCGTACCTGATACAATGGCAATAAAGCTTCCCTATTTCTGTACTCCAACCAATAAAAGCCAATTTCCAATTGTCTTGCCGTACCTGCCCATTAACTTTTTGTTCATAAGTTCAGAAGGTATGGGAGCAGAATTAGGCCATTCGGCCCATCTTGTCTACTCTGCCATTCAATCATGACCGATCTATCTTTCCCTCTCAACCCCATTCTCCTGCCTTCTCGCCATAACACCTGGCACCTGTAGGAATCAAGAATCTACCAATCTCCACCTTAAAACTGTCCATTGACATGGCCTCCAGAGCCTTATGTGGCAATGAATTCCACAGATTCACCACCCGTTGACCAAAGATGTTCTTGGTGCACATGGACATCTAGACGCTTTGTGCCATGGTCATCTATACTCCTTCTCCATTTAGAGAATAGTCGTCTCTGCCTTTCAATTTCTCTTACTGAATTGCGTGCCTTAAACTTCATTATAACAGTTTTTGATTGGCCTGAAGGCAATTTGGGACACCCTCGAGTTATGAACGCCACTTAGGAAATGCTTGCCTGTCGTTTTCTTTTTATAAAAATGAACAACACTTCTTTCTCCAAAATTGTGCATATCTCTTTAATAATAAACAAACTTGATAAATTAATGGGGCGTGCTGATGTTGCAGAATTGCAGCCCGCTGGAAATGAACTGCTCGGTAGAATGAGATACATTAAAGTGCAGTCACTTTAGATGTGGTCATAAATGGAGGAGACATTTTGTTTACCGAGAAGACATTTTACTGAGTGCACCCCCTCTGAGTGTTGAGGGGCAAACAGTTAATCACTCTGCTTCAGGGGGAGGTTTGGTTGAGGGAGGGGAAGGATTGTTAAGGTCCCGTGATCTCTTTTTGTTCTAGTTTTTAGAGATACAGGGTGGAAACAGGCCCTTTGGCCCACCGAGTCCACGCCGACCAGTGATCCCCACTCAATAACACTATCCTACGCACACTAGGGAGAATTTTACATTTATACCAAGCCAATTCACCTACACACCTGTCCAATAGACAATAGGTGCAGGAGTAGGCCATTTGGCCCTTCGAGCCAGCACCGCCATTCAATGTGATCATGGCTGATCATCCCCAATAATAGACAATAGACAATAGCACGTCTTTGGTGTGTGGGGGAAACCAAAGATCTCGGAGAAAGCCCATGCAGGTCACGGGGAGAACATGCCAACTCCGTACAGACAGCACCCGTAGTCGGGATTGAGCCCGCGTCTCTGCTGCAGTTCAGCAACTCTACCGCTGCGCCACTGTGACCATCCATCTTATGCTTGTCGAAACGTCACCAGTGGGCTACCAGCACTTTACTCCGGCACTTGCAGTCCATACGGCAAACACCAAGCCTACAGTCGAGATACCGTTAAATAATGAATTAAGTAGTAATCACAAAATATTAATCAACTGAGCAGCCACCGGCCAATTTTTGCTGCTGTTTGGAGCTTCAATGTAAATAGCTCCCCTCTGACAATTAACGTGTAAATTACTCGCTTGCTGACATTTTATTGGCAGAATATCACAGCCCAAACGAACAGTGTCTCATGACGACGCCAGCTAAACACACAAGACAGAGCTTCACTTCTTTCCCATATCGCATTGATTAAGTACCTTGACCAATATTCATCCTTCAACTGTTCTTAAGGGGCCGGCCTTTCAAAGCAGAAATGGCAGCGTTCTTTCCACCACACATCTTTTGGAACTCTTCTCCTTAAAGGGCAATGGAAGCAGAGCCTTTGAATTTCTAGGCAGAGGGAACTGCAGATGCTGGTTTACAGATGAAAGTCCTAAAGTGCCAGAGTAACCGCGTCAGGCAGCAACTATGTAGAACCTGGATAGGCGATATTTTGGGTTGGGGCTCTTTGCCCCAAAACGTCAGGTCAGGCAGCTTCTCTGGAGAACATGCACAGGTGATGTGTCGGAAGGAACTGTAGACACTGGTCTTCACCGAAGAAAGACACAAAATGATGGAGCAATGCAGCGGGTCAGGGGGCATCTCTGGAGAAAAGGAATAGGTGACGCCTCAGATCGAGTCCCTTCTTCAGTCTGAAGATGGGCCTCGACCAAAAACATCACCTATTCCTTTTCTCCAGAGATGCTGTCTGGCGCGTCGAGTTCCTCCAGCATTTTGCGTCTGCCTTCGGTGTAAACCAGCATCTGCAGTTCCTTCAGACACGTTGCCCGCCTATCCATGTTTTCTGGAGATGCTGCCTGACCCGCTGAGTTACTTCACCATTTTGTGTCTTTGAATTTTCAGATAGATTCCTGAAAAGCAAGGATAGATGAAAGGTTAGGTGGGGATGCAAAGTTCCGATTATAGCGAGTACAGCTAACATCTTATCTGATGGCAGGGTGGAACAGATCGGTGGGGTCAACTGATCTATTCCTGCTCCTAACTGACAGGACCAGTTGCTTGAGCCCACAATGTCTGTGATAAACATGATGTGAGGTCAAACTAATCTCCTCTGCCAGTACATGATCTACATCCAACCATTCCTTGCACCTCCATACAGGGTAGGCCTGTCTAAAATCCTCATAAAAGCCACTATCGCATGTTCCTTCACCATCCCCTGCCAATGCATTCCACGCACAACCACTTTGTGTAAAATAACTTGCCCCAAACATCTCAATTAAACCTTTCCCCTCTTTCCTTATTGCCATCGCCTCTAATATTTGACATTCCAACTCTAGGAAATTCCTGTCATAGCTTTCCATCAGCTCTCCCCCCAATAGGGTCGCCAACTTTCTCACTCTCAAATAAGGGACAAAAAGTCAAAATAAGGGAAAAAATTCCCGACGGCAATTCGTTGACCGACTCGGCCGTGGCTGGGTGATTGATGAGTTGGCCCGGGTGCTGGACTGCACACAAAGTTTGGCCCGCGTGATGTCGCACACAAAGCCCAGCTGAGGAGTTTTGGCCCGCGTGATGTCGCACGCAAAGTCCGGCACCCCATCCAACTCATGAACCGACGATCGGCCATGAGAAGGAGGGGTGGTGGTGTCGGCGGTAAGCGAAGGTCCGAAGGTCGGACAGCTGGCCGGGCTGCCGACCGACGGGGTCATTGTCGAGGCGCTGCTGCTGCTGCACTCCTTGGGCTGCACTACGTCGGGACGGGGGATGCGGGGCCGGACGCGGCGCTCCGACCCGACAGTCCCCTCGACCCGAGTTGTAGCAGTCAAATACGGGACAAGGCGGTCCCGTATGGGACAAACCAATGGGACAGTTGGCACCCCTACCCCTCCACCTCTGGCTTTCCAGATAAAACAATCAAAGTTTGTCTACCCTAACAATGAGATGTAACCAATTCCTCGAAAAACCCTTTCGATGGTGGATGGCACAGCTGGTAGAGCTGGTGCCTCAGAGCACTCGAGATTCTGGTTCGTACCTGACCTCGGGTACGGTGTGTGTGAGGTTCCCTCTGTGACTGCGTGGTTTTCCTCCGGGTGCGCCGGTTTCCTCGCACATCCCAAGGACGTGCGGGTTTGTAGGTTAATTGGCCTCTGTAAATTCTCCCCATTGCGTAGGGAGAGGATGAGACAGTGGGATTACATGGAACTAGTGTGAACGGGTGATCGATGGTCAGCGTAGACATGGTGGGCCAAAGAGCCCATTTCCATACTGTATCTTTCAATCACTCAATCACTTCATGGGTCCATGGGTGATAGGAGCAGAATTAGGCCGTTTGGCCCATCAATTCTCTGACTCTCTATGCATAATCTAGGAGGTGCAGGTTTGTAGGTTAATTGGCTTCTGTAAATTCACTCTATTGTGTAGGGAGTGAAAGCGGACTGACATAGAACGAGTGTGAATGGGTGATTAATGGCCGGCATGGACCCAGTGGGCCGAAGAGCCTGTATCCATGCTGTCTCTCTAAACTAAAGATAAGGCAGTTCTTGCTGGCAGTAAAGGGGGCTGCTATTCATGTTTAGAATTTTTTTTAAACTGCCGATTCTGGAAATTTGTAATAAAAGCAGCAAATGCAAGGTATACTCAGCTGATTAGGCCAGATCTCCTGAGTATCTGCAGCATTTTCTCCTCATAATTCCTGATATCCCGTACATCGGCTGCCATATTTCATAGTGTACAACAGTGACAACACCTTTAAATCACTTCATTATCCGTAATATGCCTTGGGATTCTTTTTAAATGCAGGAGTTTATGCCTCACATTTCTTCCAACATGGAAGGAGAGCAAAATGCCGAATCAAGGAACTTGATGCTGGTTTACATAATGGGACACAAAGCATAATTCAGTGGGTTACGCAGCATTTCTGGAGCACATGGACAGGACCCTTCTTCAGGATGTAGCATACAGGAGGCCATTTGGCCCGTTGGATCTTTGCCAGATCTCAGAGGAATCCCATTAATCCCATCACCCCACTTATTTTCCTGCAACACATTTCCCCCTCACATGTTCATTAACTGCACCCTAGTTCCCCTATTGCTCACCTACACAAGGAATAATTTACAACAACCAATTCACCCATCAGTCCATTGAGGCTCTTTGAAAGGATTTTAACGATGGTTTGGAAGAGAGAGAGCATTATATCTTATAATGGACACTAAGGCTTCAGCCTGCCTGGGAAAAGCGGCCAACATAATCGAAGACTCGTCCCACCATTGTCATTCCTTCTCCCTGCTCCCATCCTGCAGAAGGTACAGAAGCTTGAAAGCTGCAGATGACAAGACAGGTGGTGTGAGACAAAAGGATTGAAGAGTTGTGTGTTGCTAATCCACACCGCACCGACCAGTCCCACCGCACCCCTTTTCCAGCTTCCTCCACCTCCACTACAATCAGTCTGAAAAAGCTTCCCGACCTGAAACTTCGCCTATCCATTTTCTCCAGAGATGCTGCCTGACCGGCTGAGTTAAGGGCCTGTCCCACGAGCATGCGACTCCATGCGGCAAGCGCGACCCAAGCGACTCCATGCGGTAAGCGCGACCAAACCAGAAGCGGGGGCCGCGCGGAGGTCGAGTGAGTGACATGAAGTGCGAGCGAAGCCCGCGGGAAGTTCGCGCGTGACGTATGGTGTCGAGGGAGCTGCGGGACGGCAGGCTGTTGCTGCGCGGATTTTTTGAGTTTTTCGGAGCCCCGCGCGATTCGGGACCAGCTCCGCACAACTCCATACGGCTCCGGCAATCGAAGTGGGACCGGCCCCGCGAGGCCGTACGGCTCAGGCGACCACGTTAGGTCGCGCTTGCCGCATGGAGTCGCATGCTCGAAGGACAGGCCCTTAACTCCAGCACTTTGTGTTCTTTTTTGGCAACCAGCACCGATAGTTCTTTGTGTCCACTGCTTAAATTTTAATTTAGTCTCGTTTAGTTTAGAGATACAGCGCTGAAACCGGCCCTTCGGCCCACTGAGTCTGCACCGACCAGCGATCCCCGCACACTAACACTGTCAGTCACACACTGGGAACAATTGTACACGTTTTATACCAAGCCAATTATGCTACAAACCTGTACATCGTTGGAGTGCGGGAAGACACCGAAGTTCTCGGGGAAAACCCACGCAGTCGTGAGGAGAACGTACAAACTCTGTACAGATGGCATAGGTTGAAGGTGAAAGGGTCAAAGTTTAAAGGAGATTTGCCAGGTAGATTTTTTACACAGGGTGTAAAAGGTCTGGAACGCATTACCAAGCCGGGATTGAACCGGGTCTCCGACGCTGTAAGCGCTGTAACGCAGCGACTCTACCGCTGCGCCACCGTGTCGCCCCTTTAATATCTACCACTTTAGACAAGCATCTGGCCACCTGCCCTGATATGTTGAACAACTCAGTGTTGATTTTTGTTTAAGAGCATTCCTTTCATACGCCTCGAGTGTCTAGCCACATTACAGGTGCTGATGTATGAAAACTCTGGATCAATGCATTGACAAAACAGACTTGAAACATCCACTGCAGTCCTCAGAGAAAGCTCCGGGATATTAAACATACATTTCTTTTAGGAGGAAAGGAGAATTATTAAAATAATATTAATTATTTAAGAAAAAAACCTGAAGGAATGGATTCAAATCATTGCACATTCAGAATGGCCATGAGTCCCTTAGTAATGTTTCCATTAATTATTGTAAACGTTGAGTGGTGATCTCGCTGAAGCGTGAACGATTTGGAGATGGGTCGATGGGATGGGTACAGATGGGCTTGTTCCTCTGGTTGCAGAGTCTAGAGCAGTCGGCTTCGGTTCAGCGTAACAGGTTGCTTGTTGAAGAAAGAGACGAGGAAGAATTTCTCCTTACGGAGAGGTGTAGCTGAACCCAGAGCAATATTTCAAGAGTCGGGGCCATAACCTTACATAGGTAACCTTATAGGTGGGCAGCGTGCTGCGTCACTGCGCCATAGATCCGGGTTTGATCCTGACCTCGGATGCTCTCTGTGTGGAGTTTGCACATTCTCATTGTGACCATGTGGGTTTCCTCTGGTCGCTCCGGTTTCCCCCGTAAGCCCAAGGCGTGTGGGTATGCAGGCTATTCTGTAAATTGCCCCTAGTGTGTAGGGAGTGAAAAAGTGGAATAACATTGAACCTGTGTGAATGGGTGGTCGATGGTTGGTATGGATTCAATGGGCTGAAGGGTGTCTCTAAACTAAACTAAACTAAGGTACGGTTGAGACCCTTGACATCAGAGATTAGAGACTGGGTCTGGAGGTGGAGGCAACTCTGAAGAGGTATGGAGTGGTAAAGTGTGTTTCGATGTGGAGCGTAGGGTTGCATGCTGGACACAGGTCAGGATCTTTGCATATATTTATTGTTTCTTACATTTTATTAGAGATACTTCATGGAAACAGGCCCTTCACCCATCGAATCCACGCTGACTAGTTTTATCTTATCCCACGTTCTCATCCACTCCTTACACACGAGGGGAAATTTCACAGAGACTAATTAACCCACCGACGCTTTTTCTGTAAGAAAACCATACTGTCACAGGAAGAAAGTGTAAACTCCACACTAACAGCACCCGCGGTCAGGTTGGAACCCAGGACTCTGGTGCTGTGAGGCAACGGCTCTGCCAGGTGCGTTAACAAAATTCTCAAGTGTCACCACCTGTTCGCAGTGGCAGGGGTTGTTCGTACCAGGAGCTCCTGAGAGATGTTCTTCATTGGAGACAAAAGAGAAACTGCAGATGCTGGAATCTTGAGCAAAACACAAAGTGCTGGAGGAACTCAGCGGGTCAGGCAGCATCTGTGCAGGGGATGGACCAACGATGTTTCGGGTCTGCACCAATCAGTTGCTGGATGATTTAGTGAGACGGCTCTCCTCCATTGCCCAACAACTGATGATGTTAAGGGGAAACTTGGTCGGAGTATAAAATATTATGAGAGGCATAGAAAGGGTAGACAATCAGAACCTTTTTCTCCAGGATGAAAACATCAATGACTGGAGGGCATCGGTTGAAGGTGAAAGGGTCAAAGTTTAAAGGAGATTTGCCAGGCAGATATTTTACACAGAGGGTGGTGGAGGTCTGGAACGCATTACCAAGGGGTGGTGGTGGAGGCAGATATGATAGTGGTGTGTAAGGGTCATTTAGAAAAGCAGATGGACCTGCAGGGGAATGGAGGGACAGGAATGATGTGCAGACAGGGTAGGTTAGCTTAACATTGTGGGCTGAAGGCCTGTACTTTATTCTACATCCAATATTCTATTAGGAACTGGGACTGAGAGTCTGTCGTAAGATAAGGCGGGAGTTAATGAAAAAATCTTTTTTAATCCAGTAGGTGGAACTAATTGAGTTTGGTCTCAAACTCGGTGCCAAGAAATCTGAGAATGACAGAAATGTATCCAAATGGTACTCACTGAAGTATTAAAAACTATATTTTTAGTGACTCCCAACCACTGTAACCTAAAATGTGTAGGAAGAAACTGCAAACTTTTTTTTTTTGGACCAAAGTGACAACCTCTTACCCCTCCTCCTTATTGAAACATGCCAGCCTTGAACTCTGTGCAGGAAGGAACTGCAGATGCTGGTGTAAACCGAAGATAGGCCTAATATGCTGGAGTAACTCAGCGGGACAGGCAGCATCTCTGGAGAGCAGGAATGGGCGACGTTTCGGGTCGAGACCCTTCTTTCAGACTGATGTCAGGGGAGAGGGAAATACATAGATAAGGAAGTGCAAGGTGTGAAATCAGGACAAAGGGGATGAATGATCAAGGAAAACGTAGAATAGATCGTTGTTAGCTGGAAGAAGGTTACAACAAAGCAAACAGAGATAAAATGTATAGGAAGGAATGCGTTTGTGTGTGTGTGTGAGCGCGTGTGTTTGTGTGTGTGCGTGACGGTCATAATTATGACAACCCTCTCGTAAAGGCAACCTTCCAATATTGATTTTCATCTCCGTCTCTGCTTTCATATGAATGAAGAAATAAGAGTTTGAGGAACTCGACCAATGGAACTGAATATCCAAAGCCAAATCCATTAAAACAATAGATGCCTTAATGAAGGCATTAAATGTATTAATAATCCAGTATTGCAGCACTGTATTATACCCAAAAGAAAAAGCATTGAAGTTCTATGTATACCAGTGTAATTATAAAGTAATAATTTAATGATTACATTTGTTGGTAATCCCTTCACACAATTAACAATGCATTAGATAAACTGTAATGAATAGTTGTTGAATTGGAAATAAATTCAGCTAAGTATGTAATAGAACTACACAGACCCAATTAGCTGCCAATGGGCCACATGGCAGGGTTCTTAAACCTTTTCCCATTTCAGACATTCAGGACTGGTGGATCGGTCCTGCTGTTACCCACCATTAAAGGTTTAAAGGTAACCCCGAATTAAACGTGTTTCAAAAGAACTTACTTAATTACGGGCTAATAATGGGAAAAAAGCATACTCAAATTTTGGAAAAATGCTCCAATACCAACAATAAAAATGTGGATTTCAAACATGTTCGAAACACTACACTTGGAAGAGATGAAACTCCTCCTAGCAGGCAAAGCAGACCACTTCCAAAAGACGTGGTCTGCATTTATGGAACTATTACAAGTATAAGGTGCAATAGTAATTTAAAATATAAATGGTACCAGGATCTGGTAACGGGGGGTATAAAATAAATTAAAAAAAAATAAAAAATACGGTTGGTATATCCTTTTTTGCAGAATTTTGTGTTACAATAGAACGATTGTTTTTCCTTTTTTTTCTTTTCTTTCTAGGGTCTATTACCTTTCTTTACTTCCTTCTCTAACTTCTTCCCTAAGGGGCTTTCTTTTCCCAACACTTTCCTGCATCTTCACGATTCTTGCTCACTTTCCTTACTTCTTTTATTTCTATCTTTTTTAAAGCTCGAAAAATGAAGTGGTACAACAAATGTATTAAGACATATTTGATGTGTATTATTGTAATTTACTGTACTTCTAATAAAAAATAAATAAAAATAAATAAAAAATTTTGATTCACACATTTGCATTTATATATCACCTTTCATGTTCCTTTCAGGGGATCCCAAGGTACTTTTTGATTAATGGGTCTCTTTTTGAAGTGCAATCACGGTCATGAAGCTTGGATATTCTGCAAATATCTTTTAAAGACCTGTAAGAATTTGAACATTTCAATGAGATCTCGTTTTCCCAAGCGTAACAAAATGTAGGTCTGGTCTGCTTCTCATGTGACGGACCCACCATTCCATGAAGCAAGATTCTACTGAACCATCCTATCACCACTAGAGAAACGGTCTTGACCTTCCATCTACCTCATTGGAGACCCTCGGACTATCCTTAGTCAGACGTTACTGGACTTTATCTTGCACGAAACGTTATTCCCTTCATCCTGTATCTGTACACGGCCTGATTGTAATCAATATGTAGTCTTTCCACTGACTGGATAGCATGCAACAAAAAGCTTTTCACTGTACCTCAGTGCACGTGACAGTAAACTAAACTGAACTAACTAAACCAGATAGAGACACAAGAAATTGCAGATTGCAAGCAGGCATCTTCAGTAAAGCACAAAATGCTGGTGTAACTCAGCGGGACAGGCAACATCTGTGTAGGGAATGGACAGATGACGTTTTGGGTTGGGACCCTACTTCAGACTCTGTTTTCTTCTGTCTGATCAAAGGTCCTGACCCAATACATCATCTGTCCATTCCCTCCTGAGTAGCTGCTTGACATGAGTTCCTCCAGCACTTTGAGCTTCATGAATCGATTTGGTGAACAGTTTACTCCTTCAACTGCAATGGCGGATTTTCTTCCCTGGAGGGCATCAGTGAGCTAGGTTGGATTTTATGGCAATCCAGTAAACCCTCATTATACAGACCATAGGTGAGAGGAATGGTGTCCGTTGTTGCAGATTGTCCATTATAACCAAGTAAACTTGAAACAACAAACTACAGATGATGGTTAATACACAAAGGACACAAAATGCCGGAGTAACTGAAGTGCAGGTGTCAGGGGTTATGGGGAGAAGGCAAGAGAATGAAGTTCAGAGGAAAGATAGATCAGCCATGATTGAACGGCAGAGTAGATTTGATGGGCCGAATGGCCTAATTCTGCTCCTAGAAAGTCTGATCTTATGAAAGCAGGTTAGGCAGCATCGCTGGAGAACACAGTGGCATAGCGGTAGAGTTGCTGCCTAACAGCGCTTACAGCGCCAGAGACCTGGGTTCAATCCTGACTACGGATCCTTATCCTGCAACGTTCTCCCTGCAACGTTCTCCCTCCCTGCTCCCTTCCTGCTCCCTCCCTGCTCCCTCCCTGCTCCCTTCTTTGTTGTTTTTAGGGGGGGGGGGAGGGTTGGCGGAATCTTTTTAATATCTTACCTCGACGGAGATGCGATTTTTTCCCGTATCGTATCTCCGTCCGCACTGCGGCCTAACATTGAGCAGCTGGCGGCCTCTGCTGGAGACCGACGTGGGGAGCTACAACCGTGGGAGCCTACGGACTTTAACATCGTGGAGCTCGCGTCCCTGGTTAGAGACCGACTTCGGGAGCTCCAAGCCCCAGGAGCTTCGATCGCCCCGACGCGGGAGCTTCGACCGCTGGCTGCGGGAGCGTCGATCGCCCCGACTGCGGATGTTTCGACTGCCCCGACCGCAGGAGAATAAAGAGGAAGAAGATTAGACTTTATTGCCTTCCATCACAGTGAGGAATGTGGGGAATCCACTGTGGTGGATGTTTATGTTAACTTTTATGTAGTTGTGCGTCTTTTTTTTTTTAGTACGGCTGTATGGTAATTCGAGTTTCAATGTAATTTAATTGGTACACGTGACAATAAACTGACCTTTGAACTTTTGAACCTTTGAACCCACCCCCAGGCTTTCTTTCCCCCTCTCATTGCCATGCCCCATCTTGTTGCGCACCCATTTTCCCCATTATCCTGTCCCCTTCCCCCCCTTCCAGTTCTCCCGGTAGTTCACAGGTTGTCTGATTGGTTGATGAATTGTTCTGATGGTTTATGAGTTGTCCCGGTGGTCATGAGTTTGCCTGTTTGGTTCATGCATTGTATCAATGATTCATGAGTTATCCCGAAAGTTCGAGATTTGCCTGTTTAGTTCATGAATGATCCTGGTGGTTTATGAATTGTATCGGTGGCTCGTGAGGTTCCCAATGGTTCACGAGTTGTTCGTTTGGTTCATGGCTTGTCTCAATGGTTCATGAGATATCTCAATGGTTCATTATTTGCTCATTTGGTTCATGAGTTGTCTCAATGGTCCATGAGATATCTTAATGGTTAATGGGATGTCCCGGTGGTTCATGAGTTGCCTGTTTGGTTTATGAGTTGGCCCGGTGGTTCATCAGTCTTAGCCTGTGAATTTTAACTCATGAAACATCAAAGTACTCCAGATCATGGCCCTGTCGAGGAACTAATTCATGTTCCTGACCCCTAATGTTCCTTACCTCAGGTCAAGCCGCACACTTGGCCTGCTCTCCTCACTGATGAGTCTACAGGGTGAATTACTGAAACTTCTGAACAATTAGATAGCGGATTATCAGATGTTATTGTACTGTATATGGGATAATAGGATTTACATACTGTCACAGAGTGTGAAACAGGAATGTTGCACAAAACAGTTAATATAACACCACACAGGCAATTTATATTGCATCCAATTCCGATCACCAACTTTAGGGAGGATGTGAAAATCCCTGAGGGTGCAGAAAAGATCTAGAGGAAATGTTCCAGAGATGAAAAACATAAAATACAGACTTATAGTGGAGAAGATAGGGTTGCTCTTCTTGTAACAAGGAGTGGCTGCAAATCTGTGGGGAAGGGGGAAGCTAATGGGAATGTGGGGAGAATAAAGACAAATGGGATTAATGCAGGTTTCGTGTGTTGAAAGTCGGAGTCGTACAGCATAGGAACAGGCATTTCGGCCCATCGAGACTGCCAGCCATCAACCACCCATCCACACTGCTACATTCTTATCCTCCCCACATTCTTACCAAGTCCCCACACCCCATACACCGGGGGCAAACCGGAGAAACCCACGTGGTCACAGAGTGAATGTGCAAACTCCACACATGCAGCGACCGAGGTCAGGATCGAACCCGGGTCTCCGGCACCACCGCTTGCTGCGCATTCTGCCGGCCTTGGTGAACAGCACAGAATTAGTTTAATTTAGTTTGGTGATACAGTGTGGAAACAGGCCCTTCGGCCCACCGAGTCCGCGCCGACCAGCGATCCACGCATATTAACACTGCCCTACAAACACCAGGGACATTTTTTTTACAATTATGCCAAGCCAATCAGCCTGTACGTTTTTGGAATGTGGGCGGAAACCGAAGATCTCGGAGTAAACCCACGCAGGTCACGGGGAGAACGTGCAAACTCCGTACAGACAGCACACGTAGTCAGGAACGAAC
The DNA here is from genome assembly GCF_010909765.2 of Amblyraja radiata. Classification (NCBI taxonomy): domain Eukaryota; kingdom Metazoa; phylum Chordata; class Chondrichthyes; order Rajiformes; family Rajidae; genus Amblyraja; species Amblyraja radiata. Next base: position 25,119,304 of record NC_045984.1, on the reverse strand, counting down.
CCGGGTCTCTGGTCCCGTAAGGCAGCAGCTCTACCGCAGCGCCACTGTGCCGCCATTGGTGAGCTGAACGGCCTGTTTCCCTGCTTCATCTCTCTACAGTCCTCTGCCTCTACGTAATGAATTACCAGTCCGTTTTCTTCCACTCCCTAAATGTAGGCAAGTCTGGTCCAATGAAGTCCCCACTTATCTTGCTCACACAGGAAGTGAATGATTTATTCCAGCCAGCTCTGGTTTTGTTCAAAGATACTAATGTCTTTGGTTTTGTTAAACACCAGGCCTGTCTTTATATCCCTTAGGTCATGCTGGTCCTCTACAGGTTAAAGCCATCTGGGCAGTTTTTGTGGCACCCTGTTTCGTTCCACTGCAACAAAGGGACGTACTCAATTAGGAAATCAAAAACGGAGACAAATTAAAATATTAGACCCCCAAAATTGATAAACTGACATATTAATACTTCATCTCAGCACCACAATATTTCAAGGAAAATTGTCAATCAAATGAAAGCAGCTCAGAACCCTCTGCCTTATTTAAAAAGCCTTTGTCTTGGAAATCATTTTACATATCTGGAGCTCGACGTGGTTAATATTTTTGTTGAGTTTTGTGTCAACAAGAGGATTGATTTTTAATTAAATGATTAATTCAGGGAGGGGATGTGGACGTTGCTGGCAATGTCGCATTTACTGTCTATCTCTAATTGTCCCGGAACTAAAGAGGGAATTAAGAGTCAACCACATTGCTGGGCTCTGGAACTGCTTCAGGCAGACCAGAGAAGGAGGCTTGTGCTCAACACTGAAGGGCATTAGCGCAATAGATGCGCTTATTATGGCCGTCTAGTGGCTTCATAGTAACATAACTGAAATTAGCTTAAATTTAAAATTCATGTCGTTACTGCCACTGTGGGATTTGGACTCGTGCCTCGTGATCAAACCCTTTGTTGTAAACCCAATAGATTTATGAGTATGTAGAGACGAGGAACTGCAGATGCTGGTTTACCAAAAGAAAATGAGGCAAAGTGCTGGAGTAACTCAAATGGTCGGGCGACATATCTGGAGAATATGGATAGGTGAGGATGGTGCCAGGACTCGAGGGACTGAGCTACAGGGGTAGGTTGGGCGGGCTGGGACTTTATTCCTTGGAGATCTTATAGAGGTGTTTAAAATCTCAAGGGGGAATAGATAGGGTGAATGCACAGTCTTAAGGGCCTGTCCCACGAGCATGCGACTCCATGCAGCAAGCGTGACCTAAGCAATTCCATGCAGCAAGCACGACCTAACGTGGTCGCTTGAGCCGTACGGCCTCGCGGGGCCGGTCCCACTTCGATCGTCGGAGCAGTATGGAGTTGTGCGGAGCTGGTCCCGACATCGCGCGGGGCTCCGAAAAAACTGACCGAAGTCCGAACTTCCCGTGGACTTCGCTCGAACTTCATGTCACTCACTCGGCCTCCGCGCGGCCCCCGCTTCTGGTTTGGTCCCGCTTGCCGCATGCAGGCATATGCTGGTGGGACCAGCCCTTTAGGTCGCGCTTGCCGCATGCAGGTCGCATGCTCGTGTGACAGGCTCTTTACCCAGGGTGAGGGAATCAAAAACCAGGGGACAAAGATTCAGGGTGAGAACGGCTAGATTTAATAGGAACCTGAAGAGTAACTTTTTCACTCAGAAGATGGTGGGTATATGGAACGAGCTTCCAGAGAGGTAGTTTAGGCAGGTACTATAATAGCATTTATAAGTCACTTGGTCTAGTACATGGATAGGAAGAGTTTAGAGGGCATTTTGGTTGGCATGAAGAAGTCGCCAGTTTCCATGCTGTATGATTCTATGACTAATTTAAACATCCCTGCTTAGGACAACAAAGGAGTTGTCCATTCATCAGTTCATAAGTGATAGGAGCAGAATTAGGCCATTCGGCCCATCAAGTCTACTCCGTCATTCAATCATGGCTGATCTATCTCTCCCTCCTAACCCCATTCTCCTGCCTTCTCCCCATAACCCCTGACACCCGTACTAATCATGAATCTATCTATCTATGCCTTAAAAATATCCATCGACTTGGCCTCCACGTCCCTTGAGCCCATTAAGGCATTCAATTAGACCGTGACTGATCTATGCATTAATTCCCATTACCTGTGCTGTTCTGCATCCTTACCGTACAAAAATCTATCCAGTTTTTGACATTTTCTATTGACCCTGTGATTCCCTTTTTCAGAGAGAAGGAAATTCTGGAGATGGTTCCCAATGTCATCCTCCAACCTCCTCCAACCTCATCTACTGCATCCACTGTTCCAGGTGTCAACTCCTCTACGTCGGAGAGACCAAGCGCAGGCTCGGCGATCGTTTTGCTGAACACCTCCGCTCATTCCGCCTTAACCAACCTGATCGCCCGGTTGCTCAGCACTTCAACTCCCCCTCCCATTCCCACTCTGACCTTTCTGTCCTGGGCCTCCTCCATTGCCAGAATGAGGCCCAGCGCAAATTGGAGGAACAGCACCTCATATTTTGCTTGGGTAGTTTACACCCCAGCGGTATGAACATTGACTTCTCTAATTTTAGATAGCCCTTGGTTTCTCCCTCCTTCCCCTTCCCCTTCCCAGCTCTCCCACAAGCCTACTGTCTCCGCCTACTTCCTTTCTTTTTCCTGCCCCCACCCCCCCTCCTCCAACATCAACTTCTGAAGAAGGGTCTTGACCCGAAACATCGGCAATTCCTTCTCTCCATAGATGCTGCCTCACCCGCTGAGTTTCTCCATCATTTTTTGTCTACCATCATCTCCAAACAGTTTGGCTCCAGTGTTAATATTCCGCAACCCATGACACACTCCATTACACAGACCAGACTTCTCAGCATCTATACTTCATGCTGCCTCAGGAAAGCAGCCAACATAATCGAAGACTTGTCTGACCCCGGTCATTTCTTCTTCTCCCTGCTCCTGCCTGGTTGAAGGTACAGAAGCTTAAAAGCACGTAGCACCAGACACAGGAACAGCTTCTTCCCCTCTGTTATCAGGCTTTTGAATGGTCCTTCCATTAGCTAGGTACTGTTCGATTCACCTCTACCCCATTGTGGACATTGGACTTTGTCTATGGAACAGTTGCGCTACAATGCTGAGAACTATATCTTGCACTCTGTATCTTCCCCCTTGCTCTATCTATTGTAGTTGAGTTTGAACTGATTGTATCTATGTATGGTATATCTGATTTGTTTGGACAGCATACAAAACAAAGCTTGTCACTGTACCTTGGTACATGTGATAATAACAAACCTAAAGCTTGCATGCTATCACTACAAGATATGTGTCAACTACAAGATCACCCTACTGATTTCTCATAATCCATCCTGCAAAGACCTTCAGTATGCGTAATCACCCATAGAATAATTCCTTCATCATTAATTCATCATTTGAGAATTGTGTATGCAAACATTTTGTTTCTGCACCTCAAATGTACAATGTACAATGAAAGATGCCGATTATTTTTCATTTGAGTTATTTCTTCTCTCTGGGAAATGGTTCATTGCTGGATGTTCGAACCTTTAGGCAGCTTGGGCCTAACATAGCACAGCAGATATCCCAGCCCACCATCCCCACCTCCACGCTGACCCCCTCAACGTGCTGCTGTAGAAACTACTTTTCCAGGGTGCAGAGAGTCTTGGATATAGTCCAGAACATCACGCAAACCATCCTCCCTTCATGGACTCCATTCACGTCACGCTGCCTCAGCAAGACCACCAGCATAATCAGGGATCAGTCTCACCCCAGTCATTCCCCCCCCCCCCTCCCATTAGGCACGAGGTACAGAAGTTTGAAAACGCATACCTCTAGCTGGAGTGTGGTCCTGACCTCCCATCTGCCTCATTGGAGACCTTTTAACTATCTTTCACCGGACTTTATCTTGCACCACATGTTATACCCTTTATCCTGTATCTGTACACGGTGGACAGCATGATTGTAACCAGCGATAGTCTTTTCTTTGACTGCAATGCAAACAACCAGCTTTTTACTGTACCTCGATATACGTGACAATAATGAACTAAACTAAACTAAACTAAACTAAACTAAACTAAACTAAACAATGACTAGGGAGCATAGCTTTGAAGTGAGAACCGCAAAATGTAAAGGAAATATGTGGGTCAAGTCATAGCTGAAACACACAGAGGGAGATCACATCTAATTTGCCACAGCAACATAAAACCAAATTGTATTTCCCTTTTCCCTGTGTGCCTGGAACGCACTGCCAAAGACAGATACGATAGTGATGTTTAAGAGGCGTTTGGATATACGCATGGATATGCAGGGAATAGAGGAATATGGACCTCCTGCAGGCAAAGAGAAGTTTAGTTTAACGGCATCATATTCAGCATGGACATTATGGGCCAAAGGGCCTGTTCCTATGCTGTTTTGTTTGTTGTCCTAAAATTCTGCTCTTAAAAATGGCAATCAGGTGGTCTTTGTACTATTAGTAGAATGCAGCTATGGAAAATTGGAAGGATTTGCCTCTGTATGTTTCAGCTCTGAAACCAGGCTAGCCACAAGTCTGAATGGTTGAATAGTCCCTGTTCCAAACCTGCCCTGGCACCGTTCATTATTGTCACTCTCGCTCAGGCTGAAGAAGGACTCCAGCCCGGAAAACGTCACCCATCCATTGCCTTCGCAGACGCTGCCTCTCCTGCTGAGTATGTGTGTTACACATCATGGAACCACTACCTTCACTCCACAGTGCCCGTGCTTAGAGTGTACCTCATCTGACTGTCTTGATGTTGTTGAAGACTATGTAAATGAAAAATCGTTCTTTCATAAGGCATTCAGAAATAAATACTGCCTTATTTACAATAGCTGTTATCACCTTCTCCCAGAACACTGCTCTAAGCATCGCCTTTCATTATTATTCAGATATTGACCACAATTAAGAACCTACTCCAAGTAGCTTTTGTACAAGTGACAATGTTTAATGCTGACATCGAAAGCAAAGAATAGTTTTCACACTGTCAAGTTTCCTTCGATAAACCAATGTTAGTGGTTTACTAACTGTAGCTCAAAGTGCATTCAATACTTGAATTGATTCTACCCTTGCTTTAAACAAATATCTTCTACAGTTTGTGCTTAGCTTGATAGGATGAAGATCTCCTCCTAAGTGTGTTATTAAGGGCTGTGGGCAATTTTCCAACCAGGCTCATTGCAAATGTAAATTCGGTCACCCAAAACCACGCTCATCTTCAATGTGGAGATAAGAGTCAGTAAACCAGTGGCGTTGGTGTATTGAAGGAAACTTGACACTTCTTACACTTTCTGAACAGAACAGCCCAGGAACAGGCCCTTTTGCCCACAATGTTTGTGCCAAACATGCACATGATCTACATCCATTCCCTGCATTTCCATATGCCTATCCAAACGTTTCTTAAATGCCATTATCGTATCTGCCTCCACCACTCAATCGCAGCGCGTTCTAGGCACCCGCCACCCTCTGAGTAAAAAAGTTATATATATGTATATACACACACACACACATATATAAAGGTATGTGTGTGAATGTGTTTGTGCAAGGGTGTGTACATACATATATACACACACATATATTTTGAGTCTCCGAGCTGACAATGATCTATTCTACATTTTCCTTGATCTTCACCCCCTTTGATGTCTCGTTCTCACACCTGACACTTCCTTATCTCCGGACCCCCCCCCCCCCCCCCCGACTGAGTCTGAAGAAGGGTCTCGACCCAAAACGTCACCCATTCCTTCTCTCCAAAGATGCTGCCTGTCCCGCTGAGTTACTCCAGCATTTTGTGTCTATCTTCTAACTATATATATGTTCCATTGGTATGAAGTCTCTAAGAAGTGATCATAGATCCAGGATATATACACAGACATGGTTAGAATGCGGAACTAACCACCATTTGGAATATTCGGCAGGTCGGGCAGCATCTGTGGTGAGACAAACAGAGTGAATATGCTCTGATCATGAATCTGAGACATCAACTCCATTCTCCATTCTCCACAGATGCATCCTGAATCGCTGAGTATTACAGTGCTTCCTGTTCTTCATTTCTGATGTCTAGCATCCGCAGTGTTTTGCTTTAGGACGGCTCGGAGAGGTCGAAGCGGACTAGGGCAAGGGTGGCTGACGAGACGGAGAGAGGAACGGAAGATACAATGAGAGGGGTTGGGTGATCAGAGTGGGATGTGGGCCACTTGCTCCAGCATGGATCGGTTGGGAAGAACGGGCCAGTTTCGATGGGGGATTCATGTCCCTGAACAACACACGGTTGCCGTCATTTTAAGTCCTTTTGCATTTTGCTTGGGTTTTGAGCAGTGGCTTTAGTGGGGCATTTGACAGCCACCCTGAATGATTCATTGTAACATGGAGCACAGCAGTTAACTTTCAGAGTGATCTAATGGGCATTGCTGCAACCCATTAATAAAGCATTACGTAGCTGAAGCTTCCATTAGAGGGAGGCTCACAGTTTCAATGTGCAACTACCCCTTCGTCTCTCTCCCTTCCTCGTTCCCTCCATCCTTTTGTGACTTCACTGTAAATATCACAGATATGTCAGTATCAATTGACCTTGTCACCAGCACAAAAAGGAAGGAAGCTGACTGATTCATACTCCTTTTGTCCCTCTGGGCAGATAGCACAGGAACAGAAGATAGACACAAAAAAAGCTGGAGTAACTCAGCGGGACAGGCAGCATCTCTGGAGGGAAGGAATGGGTGACGTTTCGGTTCAAGACCAGACCCTTCGGCCCAAACGCCTGTGCTGAACATGCTGCCAAGACCAACTCTTACCTGCCTGCACATGATCCATATTCCTCCATCCCTTGCACATCCATGTTTCTATCCAAAAGTCTCAAGAGTCACTATTGTATCTGCCTCCACCATCACTCCTGGCAACACGTTCCAGACACTCACCACCCTCTTGCCCCGCATATCTTCTTGGTTCTTCTTGGTTTCTTGGTCCTCCAAAATATTCCAAATGGAATTTAAACTGGAGGTGGTGAAGGGAGGGCTTAAGCCAGAAAGGGTTATTGGGAAGAAAGAGCTACTTTAAATTTAGTTGCATTTGGTCGGGTAACTATAGTTGGGTGGAGATTATTCCATGCTTTAATTGTGCGGGGGAAGAACGAATTGCTGTATACATCTGTCTCTGTAGCTGGGATCACAAATTGGATTGAATGCCCTCGTCTGCTCCTAATTGGTTTGGGTTTGGTGTAGGTCTTGTAGTCTATGTCGAGCTAACATTTATCTCCTTTAAACTTTCCCTCTCTCATCTTAAAGCTGTACTCTCCAGCATTTGTTTCCTTCCTTCACATCCACGTTTTCCTCTCTGTATTTATGACAAATAATTATTTACAGAATAGTCTTGAGTTCAGTTCCGGGCACCATATTATAGGAAAGATGATGTCAAGCTGGGAAGGGTGCAGAGAAGATTTACGAGGATGTTGCCAGGACTAGTCGGTCTGAGCTATAAGTAGAGGTTGAGTAGGCTGGGACTCTATGCCGTGGAGCACAGGAGGATGAGGGGTGATCTTATAGAGGTGTATGAAATCCTGAGAGGAATAGATCGGGTAGACGCACGGAATCTCTTGCCCAGAGTAGGTGGATCGAGGACCAGAGGACATACAGTAGGTTTAAGGTGAAGGGGAAAAGATTTAATAGGAATCTATTCGGCCCATCAAGTTTACTCCACCATTCTACCGTTGCACCATCGAGAGCATCCTTACCAACTGTATCACCGTATGGTATGGCAACTGCTCTGTCTCCGACCGGAAAGCACTGCAGAGGGTGGTGAAAACTGCCCAACGCATCACCGGTTCCTCACTCCCCTCCATTGAGTCTGTCCAGAGCAAGCGATGTCTGTGAAGGACGCGCAGCATCGTCAAGGACTGCTCTCACCCCAACCACAGACTGTTTACCCTCCTACCATCCGGGAGGCGCTACAGGTCTCTCCGTTGCCGGACCAGCAGGTTCAGGAACAGCTTCTTCCCTGCGGCTGTTACACAACTTAACTCTGCACCTTGGTGATTGCCAGTCACCCCCCCCCCCCCCCCCCCCCGGACACTCCTTCCACCAGAAAAATTACACTACTGCCACTGTATGTACATATATATATTTTACTGTTCCATTATTCTATGTTCGCTCTTCTGGGTGAGATGCTAACTGCATTTCGTTGTCTCTGTACTGTACACTGCACAATAACAATAAAGATTGAATCTGAATCTGATTCAGTCTATCCTCCCCTCTCAGCCCTATTCTCCTGCCTTCTCCCCGTAACCTATGCCACCCTTACCAATCAAGAACTTGTCAATCTCCGCTTTAAAAATACCCAATGATTTGGCCTCTGCGGCCGTCTGCGGCAATGAATTCCACTGCCTATCCCTGCCTATATTTGCATTAGGCATAGCCAAGTGCATTAAACCATAGCAACAAGGAGCATTGGATGAGGTTCAGATTATGTCCCTGGTAGTTTGAACCACCCTGATCAATTTTACTGTCGGCCTCTATGGTCTGAGGACAAACGTGGATGAATGGGGAATTATTTGGACGATTCATTCTGAGCAAATCCCTCCCTTTCCCTGTCCCTTCCCCTCCCAGCTACGATGGCAGCCAGATTACCTGAAATGATTGAAGGTAGACACACAGAGCTGGAGTAACAGCGAGCCAGACAGCATCTCAGATGCTGAAGAAGGGTCTTGACACAAATCGTCACCTATTCCTTTTAGACAATAGACAATAGACGCAGGAGTAGGCCGTTCGGCCCTTCAAGCCAGCACCGCCATTCAATGTGATCATGGCTGATCATCCACAATCAGCACCCTGTTCCTGCCTCCTCCCCATATCCCCTGACTCTGCTATCTTTGAGCCCTATCTAGCTCTCTCTTTCTCCAGAGATGCTGTCTGACCCGCTGAGTTACTCCACCTTTTTTGTGTGTCTATCTTCAGTTCAAACCAGCATCTTGCAGTTCCTTCCCACCTGAAATTATGTGTATTTTAGCCTCCATCAATGCTCGAATCAAAGGCACTTCCCTTTGACTATGAGTTTCCTGGCATCACTCCAAAATCTACCCCTCACCAAGACAGACTCTGTGCTCTTGACACATTGTCTATGTTGGACGGAGTATCAAACTGTGATATTGGCATGCGGCTGCTGAGAGAATTCAATTGATTTATGTCGCCTGAGTTTAACTAAAGTGAAAGTCAGATGCAGTGGAGTGCAGCATACGCCTGATGGCAAAATGTAAAAGGTTAGAGAGGGTCAAGAGTGTTTAATTGTCCCATGTACCAACAATGGAACAATGGTATTCCTACATGCAGCAACTTAAACACAATGTACATACGATACAATACATACCTGTAAACACAGCACACATACGATATGTAGAACTTTATTTATCCCAGGAGCGAAATTGGTCTGCCAACAGTCATTAAAACACAACAAGATACGTGAAACAGGAAATTTAAGTGAAGAGTGAAAAGTCCAGGATTTGGGATGTGCAAAATTGGGGAGGGGGTTGGAAGGGGGTGGGGAACGGGGTGGGTGGAAGGGGAGTCAGTCTACCCCATGACAGAAGGGGGTGGAGTTGTACAGTTTGATAGCCACAGGGAAAAATGATCTCCTATGGCGTTCTCTGCTATATTATCTATATTGTCACAGATAATATTTATTTTTCAAAAATAAATGAATAACTGTAATACTAGAACAAAAAAAAACAAAGTCAACCAAGCCAATCCATAGACATTCATAGTTACTGAGGTTAGTCTGACTCTGTGCAATGTTCTGGGGCCAGATGGTTGGACTTTAGAGATACAAGTCCACACCGACCAGTGATCACTAACAATATGACTAACACAATCCTACACACTAGGGACAATTTACAATCTTACCAAAGCCAATTAACCTGCCAACCTGTACGTCTTTGAAGTGTGGGAGGAAACTGGAGCACCCATAGAAAACCCATGTGGTCACAGGGAGAACGTGCAAACTCCATATAGACAGCACCCGTTGCCAGGATTGAACCCAGTCCTCTGGCTGTAAGGCAACTACTCTACCGCTGCATCACAGTTCGCCTATTTATCAGAGTGGATATGATAGCGGCTTAAGTAGAACCATCACAGAACATAAAAAAACAACTGCCGATGCTTGTGTGTAAGAAAGAACTGCAAGTGCTGGTTTATACCGAAGATAGACACAAAATGCTGGAGCAACTTAGCAGGTCGGGCTTGGAACCCTTCTTCAGACCTCTTCAGTCTGAAGAAGGGTTCCGTCCCGAAACGTCACCTATTCCTTTTCACCAGAGATGCTGCCTAACCCGCCGAGTTGCTCTAGCATTTTGTGTCTATCTGCAGATGTTGGTTTACACCTATTGACTCCCTGTGTTACTCCGGCGTTTTATGTCGACCCTTATCATAGAACATAGGCAGGAGGATGGAGTTGAGAGGGAGAAATAGATCAAATGGTGGGGCAGACTCAATGGGCCAAATGGCCTGATTCTGCTCCTATGTTTAATGGTCTAACTAGTGTCAACGCCTGATGGAACACTGCCGTGGACTTGATGGGCCGAAGGACCTGTTTCCATGTTGTATCCCTGAACTACTGTAGACTACATTAATACTTGCAGTCCTGGAATATGTGACACCAGTCCCACCAATGTCGTTAGCTCTTAAATACCCACGAACAGTGAAGGATTGGCAATAAATATTGGGGATTGCCATGATGACCATATCTTAAAAGCAAATAATATTTAAGAAAGAAAGACCCTCCAAATGTCCAAGATGGGAGCAAATAGCTGGGGCAGCATGGTGGCGCAGCGGTAGAGTTGCTGCCTTACAGCGCCAGAGACCCAGGTTCGATCCTGACCACGTGCGCTGTCTGTACGGAGTTTGTACCTTCTCCCCGTGACCTGTGTGGGTTTTCTCTGAGATCTTCGGTTTCCTCCCACACTCCAAAGACGAACAGGTTTGTAGGTTTATTGGCTTGGTATGACTGTAAAATTGTCCCTATTGGATGGTGCTAGTATACGGGGTGATCACTGGTCGGCACGGACTCGGTGGGCCGAAGGGCCTGTTTCTACGCTATATCTCGAAACTAAACTAAACTCAACTCAACCAAATAGCTTAAGTAAAGACTGCGTGAATCCTGTGGGAGTCTTGTGCAAAGGGCCTCGATGGTTTTGTACATCCTATAGCAGCTCTAGATCCTCGTGGTTATGTAATCTTTCACCACGTCAATTAATGCTGGTAATTCTTTTGCTACATGTGTATCTGTCTGAGAGAAAAGAGATCAATTTCCGTAACAATGAGTCAGCAATAGACGGATGGTGCTATTCCACACTTTGTACCCGGTGAATGGCAGGCTCAAAGTAGAGGGTTACCATGGAAACTGGCACTGACAAATGGCCGCCCAGACCTGGTTCACGTGTCCACTCCATTTGAAGGCTCCGAGACACAGTGTGGTGTCATCTTATGAATGCTGAACAGCCCTTAAATATATCCACATTTACAGCTCTTGATAAAGAAATAAATCCCTTTCAACACAGAAGCACTGAGGTGGAACATAATCCCATCACAATCCTCGGTCAGCGTCAAGACTAATGTGCGTTCACTTGATTTGGCCCAGTGGCTTTTACTTTTACTTAAGGCTTTAGAGATACAGCGTGGAAACAGGCCCTTCCGTAAAATTGAGGATGCATGTTCGTGCACCTCAAAAAATTGGTCAGCTGGAAGTTCCTGCACACACAATCACCGACAGTGCTCTCCATCCAATGGCTCCTTTAGAGATGTAGCGCGAAAACAGGCCCTTCGGCCCACTGAGACCAGAGATCACCTAGTACAGTAACACTATCCTACACCCTTGGGACAGTTTACAAATTTACCAAAGCCAATTAACCTGAAAACCTGTACATCTTTAGAAAGTGGGAGGAAACCGGAGCATCCGGAGAAAACCGGCGCGATCACGGGGAGAACGTACAAACTCCGTACAGATAGCACCTGTCGTCAGGATTGAACCCGGATCTCTGGCGCTGTAAGACAGCAATGCCACCACTGCGCCACCAGGACGCCCTTCTGACCGGCAACTTACGTTCCAGTTGCCTCTTTGATTTCGGCAAAGCCCATTGTCTGAAGGGAAAACCTTCCGAGAATTGGCTTCCTCTGAAATTCAGTTGTGATTTCATCTGCAGGCACTCGGGTGAACCTAGCACCTCCCCAGCTGTGCTGTCAAAGGGATTTACATTTAAGGCGACATGCCCCCATAATATGAAACTGAAGCAGTGGAGTGAGATTGAAGGTGAAAGCATTGTGATGTTTGGAAAGCCATCTGTGAGATTAAAGCTGAACATAAAGCAAACGTATTGTGTTGTGGCTTTCTCTAATGCTCATGTTGCAGAACTCACGGCCACTGCCATCGACAAGGGGCGGCACGGTGGCACAGCGGTAGAGTTGCTACCTCACAGTGCACAGACCCGTGTTTGATCCTGACTGCGGGTGCTGTCTGTACGGAGTTTGTACTTTCTCCCTGGGACCACGTGGGTTTTCCCCAGGTTCTCCGGTTTCCTTTGCATTCCAAAGACACGCAGGTTAATTGGCTTCTGTAAATTGTCCCCAGCGTGTAGGATAGAACTAGTGTACGGGCGATTGATGGTCAGCGCGGACTCGGTGGGCGGAGGGTCCCGTTATCACGCTGTGTCGCTAAAACTAAAACTAAAACTGGGCATTTGCAGAGAAAAGTTAGCAAAGCCATTCATTGCCCAGTCTGAGCTGCAGGGCAGTGAGGAAGGATCGTTAGTTGATGGAGGTGAGAGGTTAAACACAGGCCTTGCTCGGCCCTTTCAGGTGGCTGGTAAAGATTCCAGGGCATTTAGTTATTTTTTAAGGTTCAGAGATGCAGCATGGAAATAGGCCATTCGGCCCATCGAGTCCATGCTGACCATCGATCGCCATTCAGTTCTACTTTATCCCACTTTCTCATCTAATAAAGTTAGATGAGTTTTACATTATCCCACTAGTTATAGTTATCCCACTTTCTCAGAGGTTTTAGGACTGTGGAACTGCATTCACAACAATATCATCCACAATGGCAGCTGTCAAAGGTTACAGGAAGTAGGCGGGAGAATGGGGTTGAGAGGGAAAGATAGATGGGCTGAACGGCCTATTCCTTCGATGACTTATGAGATACGGATGGCATTTCATCCTGCAGGAAAGGCTAGCATCCGCATTCAATATAGTCATAGAGTCATACAGTGAAGAAACAGGCCCTTCGGCCCAACTTGCCCACACTTGCCAACATGTCCCAGCTACATTAGTCCCACTTGCCTGTGTTAGGCCCATATTTCTCTAAAGCCGTTCTATCCATGCACCTGTCTTAACTGTTTCTTAAACGTTGCGATCGTCCCTGCCTCAACTACCTCCACTGGGAGCTCGCTCCACACACCCACCACCCTTTGTGTGAAAAAGTTACCCCTCGGTTTCCCATTGAATCTTTTCCCCTCCAGTTTCAAGACCATTTCTTAAACCTGCGACTGTTGTTGCATCAGCGATGCCATCACACATTAACCTCACTTTTGCCTTCCAAATGCCCTCTGCGTGTGTGTTGAAGTACAAATGCAAATTTTCCTGTGGTGCGGGAAAGCATTATGTTATCGTACTTTCTGACTCATCATATTCTACCCTCGCCCAGGTTTAGCGGAATCTCTCCCCAAGTTCCTGGAAAGCAGTCTATTTATATCAACAGCACCACTGACTGGGATGTGGATGTAAATGTAATGCTGGACGAGAGAGTAATCTCTGACGAGAATAGAAAGAGACAGCAGAGAGCTGTTGTATACTGAAGATAGATACAAAATGCTGGAGTAACTCAGCGGGACAGGCAGCATCTCTGTGGAGAAGGAACGGGTGACGTTTTCGTGTCGCGAAGGGTCTCGACCCGAAACGTCACCAATTCCCTCTCTCCAGAGATGCTGCCTGTCCCGTTGAGTTAATCTAGCATTTTGTGTCTTATCCTCGGTGTAAACCAGCATGTGTAGTTCCATCCTACACGTTGATGTAAACTGGTTGAGTGAATCAGGATGCACATTGCAGGTGAAATTACAACGTGGGGGAAAAATATGAAAGCAGTATATTTTGAATGAGACACCAGGAACTGCAGATGCTGGTTTGCGAAAAAAAGTCGCAAAATGCCGGAGTAACTCAACGGGTCAGGCAGCATCTCTGGTGAACATGGATGGGTGACGTTTCGGATTGGGACCCTTCATCGGACTGATTGGGGGGGAGAAAGCTGGGAGGAAGTGGGGGCAGGACAAAGCCTAGCAAGTGATGGGTGGATACATGTGAGGGGGGGATTGTGATTGGCAGATGGTTGGACAAGGGTCAGTGATCCGCTCTCATCTGCTCCCGACACACCAAGGCCAATCTACCTACTGAAGGCCAATTAACCTACAAACCCACACTTCTTTGGAATGTGGTGGGAAACCGGAGCGCCCGGACGATACCCACTCGGTCACAGGGGGAACGTGCAATTTCCACACAGACAACGCCCGCGGTCAGGACCAAAGCCGCATCTCCGGCGCTGTGAGACAGCAGCTCTGCCAGCCTTCCTTAATCCTGCTGTAATCTGTGCCTCAGGAATGCAGAGATAGCTCCAATCCTTGTGCGATCTTGTGGGGGAACTCAGATGACTTGATCCTACTGTTACTAAGATAGAGGAAAACATCTGAGTTGTTCACCTGTGCAGTAAAAGGAGCGGACTTAACTGACTTAAGTGGAACCGAATATCAGGAAGAGGTGCAAGCAGAACAGTAATTCCAGAATGGAAATTTGCTGACCAAAGTGAAACTCACAGAACATTTTACTGTGGTTGCAAAGGGCAATGATTGCTATCCTTTTTAAAAATAAAAGCATAACTTGTTCGCCATTGATGAAATGCACACTCTCTCCGGATGCCTAGTGACATCACGCACATCACGTCCATTAATGGCGTGGGAAGTGATCCAAGGATTCCCATAGATTGTTGGCAACGCTCACTAAACTACATCAATATTGTTAAAGCCTCCTGTAATCATTCCACGCCTCAGGTTACAAACACCAAGGCTATGGAGTCTGAGGAGCGCAGTACTGCACTATACAATAGCACTGTACGGCGTTGATCTTCACCCAAGAAAAAATAGACTAGCCTTAAGCAAAAGACTGAACTCATCTCAAAATGCCTTGATTCCATCTTGTCCCCGCCTTGTCCAGGACCTTCCAACCTACCTCAATCAATCTATCTTATCTTCGTTTAGTTCAGGAAAGAAGAAGAAGTGCAAAAAGGCTAAGGGGTGATCTTACGGTGGTGTGTAAAAGCATGAGGGGAGTTGATTGGGTGAATGCACAGAGTCTTTTGGTCGGGTAGATGAATCAAAAACCCGAGGACACAGTTTGAAGATGAGAGGGGAAAAGTGTAATCGGAACCCAAGGGGCAAATTTCGCAGTGCGCGGTGGGTATATAGAACGAGCTGACAGAGGAAGTAGTTGCGGCAGGTACAATAACAACATTTTAAAGGCCCTGGACGGGTACATGGATAGGAAACGTTTATAGGGATATGAGCCTAAAGAGGCAAGTAAGACTAGCTCAGATGGGGCATTTTGGTCAGCATGGACATCTGGTCTGTTTCCATGCTGTTCACCCCATGACATCTCTCACAAGCATCTTCACTATTTCCTGCACCCATGATCTCATGGACGCTCCTCCCAGCTAGGAAAACAGACAGAGTTCCAGTAAACTAATCTCCTCTGCCTGCAGGCGATGGGCACAGTTGCAGTCAAATTAAAGTCTTCTTGCAAGGCTTGACAAAATCGGAGTAGGTCCTCTTTGAAGAAACTGCGGCGGTACAGAACCCTCGGCTCCTCGCCAACTTTGACAATAACCAGCTCTGTCTTGCTTAACATTCATAAAATCATCCGTCTAATTCTGTAAGGTGACCTACGGTTTCCAAGCTCAGCTCCTGTTGCAGACGTATAAATACTTGATTATCCAGTGTGACAGTAGCCAGAATGGTTGTGTGCATTGTGACACTTCCACTCGAATCCTGTCATAAACAATAAGCAATTTCTGCCAACTTTTTAGCACCTTCAAGAATCTCTTAATGACGTTTATTTGCAGCCGAGCCTCGGTGTATTCCTGTGAGCTGTGAAGCAGCCTCTGTGATGACGGTTGACAAGATGTTAAAGGACTCGAGCCGTCCTGGGTGGGAAGTTATATGTCATGTTCGCTTTGCTCACCGATTCCTTTTGTCTTTATTTAGTTAGACGTGGCATATATCCCTGCCACGTGCACAGTTAGTGGATTCCGACCACTTTATGAGTTCAGGATCATTCTCACCACAGCGACGGTCCCAGCCGCTCAAAATTGGCGCTGCCTTCAGCTCAGCTAACGAGCGGTGAAGGGCAGCTAGGAATTCCGTTTAGGAAGGAACTGCAGATAAAAACACAGAAACATAGATACAATTAAAATAGGTGCAGGAGTAGGCCATTTGGCCCTCCGAGCCAGCGCTGCCAGTCAATATGATCATGGCTGATCATCCAAAGCCAGTACCCCGTTCCTGCTTTCTCCCCATAATCCCTTAATTCCGTTAGCCTTAAGAGTTATATCTAACTCTCCCTTGAAAACATCTGGTTTACACCGAAGATAGAAACAAAATGCTGGAGTAACTCAACGCAGCATCTCTGGAGAAAAGGAGCTGGTGGCGTTTCGGGTCGAGACCCTTCCTCAGACTGTGAGTCAGGGGAGAGGGAAACTAGAGGTATGAAAAGGTTCAGAACAAATGAGAGCCGGCGCCGATGACCAAGGGATGGTGGAGCCCACAATGGTCCATTGTTGGCTGTGGAAGAGGTGCTAACGAAGGGACATATGAATGCGAACTGTGAAACTAGGTGGGCAACTAGTGTGGGGGAGGGGGTGGGGGGAGAGAGAGAGGGAGAGAGAGAATGCAAGGGTTACTTGAAATGAGGGAAATCAGAATTCATAAACTGCCCAAACAAAATACGAGGTGCTGTTCCTCCAATTTGCATGTGGCATCAGTCTGACAGTGGAGGAGGCACAGGACAGAAAGGTCAGTGTGGGAATGGGAAGGAGAGTTAAAATGTTTGGTAACCAGAAGTTCGTGTATGCCAAGGCAGACTATAATCTAAAGGTACTTTACATGAGCCTCATCAAACACCACATCACATAAGGAACTGCTGGCTGTTGTCAGTAATTCCAAGTGTGTTCAACTATGAGTTTGAACTAGACTTAACGTTCACATGCTGTGTGGCTGGGACTAACTGACGGATTTAGAAGGTCAAATCTGTCAATTTGCCTCACAGCTAGGCTTCCCACAAAGTCCCATATCACTTATCTTTAAAATCATGCGGCTTGATAATCCCATACCATGTCACCGACATGCTCCCATACCCCATGTCTTTGAAACCATAGATCACATGTCCCGTTGTCAGTAGGTCTACTCGGACTTACCCATCACTGACTTGAGTTCATGGCATAATTCTGTGACAAATTGTCTATGCTAGATTGTTTTTACATATACTCAGTTATTCTGAAACATAGTCCTGGTCATCACACAATGTCAGTGTAATACCAATTGATGAAGCTGCTTCATGAGATGTACGGGTCTCGCGATTCTTGATTAGTACGGGTGTCAGGGGTTTTGGGGAGAAGGCAGGAGAATGGGATTAGGAGGGAGAGATGGATCAGCCATGATTGAATGGCAGTGTAGACTTGATGGACCGAATGGCTTAATTCTGCTCCAGTCACTGCTCATCCAATCCAAAATCTGCTCCAATCACTTATGAACTTAAGAATGGACAACTCCTTTGTTGTCCTACTCAGGGATGTTTAAATTAGAGTCATGGAATCATACAGCATGGAAACTGACCCATCGGTGCGATTTGTTCATGCTAACCAATGTGCCCTCTAAACTTTTCCTATCCCTGTACTAGACCAAGTGACTATCATTTATGACCTTATGAGACCTCTTGATGCCTTTGAGTTTAAAGTACGTGCCCCATACCCTACCCCACCCCCAGGTTACTACCCTCCGCGTGTCTTTCAAGGTTTTTCAACTTAAAGTCGACATTGCAGACACAAGGAAGTGCAGATGCCAGTTTACCAAAAAAAGACACAAAGTGCTGGAATAATGCAGCAGGTCAGGCAGCCTCTCTGGAGAACGTGTGTAGGTTACTTGGCAAGTAGGGTTCCTAATCCGAAATGTTGTCTATCCGTGTTCTTAGTTTTTTTTAGTTTTATTCGATACATCGTGGAAAAGGGCCCTTTGGCCCACCGAGTCCGTGCCGAACAGTGATCATCCCATAGTTCAGCCCTATCCCACATTGTAGGGACAATTTACGATTTACAGAAGCCCATTATCCTATAAACCTGAACGTCTTTGAGATGTGGGAGGAAACTGGAGCCCCCCCCCCAGAGAAAGCACGCATGGTCACAGGGAGAATGTGCAAACGCCACACAGACCAGAGGTCAGGATCGAACCCAGGACCCTGATGCTGTGAGACAGCAACTCTACCACTACGGCGCTGTGACACACTAATCCTCTTTGGAAATGCTGCCTGACCCGCTGAGTTGCTCCAGCACCTTGTGGCTTTTGAAGGTTGACATTGCCTGATTATGTCCCGCTGCTCTTCCTGCTTGCTTTGTGTCTTGTACACTTTTCCACCTTGACAGCATTCTCGGGTTTCCAAGTTGAAACTCTCTTGGGTTCAATCCCAATCAGTCGTCTTCATTGATCATGTCTGTGCGCGGTTTTGGAGTGAAGAACCTGTGTTTGAGTGAAAAGCCTCATTAGTGACAGTGGGATGAAATAATGTAGATCTTAGCATGAGAAAGTAGCCTTGGCTCATTGTAGCTGGGGTCTTCAGATCTTTTCCTCCTCACTTCCCTCCAACAAAGACACAGGTCCTTGCACTGACGGGTACAATTCTATTAGTTTATTTGGTGAATGGTAATAGCAGTCGGGAAGAATCTCAGAATTGTGATGTAAGCACTCTTGTTGTAGCCCTCGGCTTGGCTGAATGAAAAACTTTGTGGCCATGTTGGCCGTTTTTGCATTGCTCGTGAATATATTGGGATGCTATTCGAAGGTTTATTGTTGCAAATAATAAACACAAGGTGCCGGAGTAGCTCGGTGGGTCAGGCAGCATCTCTGGAGAAAAAGGGGTGGGTGACATGTCGGGCTCAGAGTCCGAAGAAGGGTCCCAACCCAAAAACGTCACCAAGGGATTTTAACTGTCCCAATATAGACTGGGACTGTCATGGTGCCATGGGCGGGCTTAGACGTGGTGGCATTTTGTCAAATGTGTTCAGGAAAGTTTCCTCAGGCAATATGAAGAGGGTCCTCTATGAAAGAGGCCAAAGTTTTAGTTTTGTTTAGTTTCGTTCAGAGATGTAGTGCGGAAACAGACCCTTCAGTCCACCAAGTCTGCACCGGCCTGCAATTATCACCACCCTACACACACCAGGGACAATTTTCCAAGCCAATTAACCTACAAACCTCTGCGTCTTTGGAGTGTGGGAGGAAACCGGAGATCTTGGCGAAAACCCGTGCAGGTCACTGGGAGAACGTGCAAACTCCATACAGACAGCATCTGTAGTCAGGATCGAACCCATGTCTTTGGCGCTGTAAGGCGGTAGCTCTACTGTTACACCACCGTGCCGCCCCTGATCTACTCTTAGGAGATTGGGAAGGTCAAGTGACTGGAGTGTCCGTGGGTGTGCCTTATGTGACCAGCGACCACTGTTCTATTAGTTTTAAACTAGTTATAGATGAAGGCAGGGCGAGCCCACAAGTTAGTCCATTTTCCTGTGCAGTAGACATTGCGATGATGAGTTTAGAAGGATGATGGGACACCTCATTGAAACTTACCGAATAGTGAAAGGCCTGGATAGAGTAGATGTGGAGGGGATGTTTCCACTTGTCGGAGAGTCTAGGATCAGAGGTCATAGCCTCAGAATTCATGGACGTTCCTTTAGGAAGGAGATGAGGAGGAATATCTTTACAGGGTGGAATTCATTGCCACAGAGGGCTGTGGAGGTCATCAATGAATATTTGAATGGCAGATTCTAGATTAAAAATATGGGTGTCAGGGTTATGGGGAGAAGACAGGGGTTGAGAGTAAAAGATAGATCAGCCATGATTGAATGGCAGAGCAGACTTGATGGGCCAAATGGCCCAATTCTGCTCCTATCACTCAAAATTAATAACTAAAGTGATTTGTAGCCCCACTGAAACAACTTTAGTCCAAGGCAAACAGCTGTGGACTCTGGGCTTTACTAAACAATATATCTTTTTGTTTCAGAAGACAGAAAATTATTTGTGGGCATGTTAAACAAGCAGCAAACAGAGGACGATGTGTACAGACTCTTTGAATCTTTCGGCGTTATAGAGGAATGCACAGTTCTACGAGGACCGGATGGGAACAGCAAAGGTAAACACTGCTTGTGGGGTTGGGATGTCTTCATTTAAAATAAAACCAGAGGTGAGAAGTTATAATCAGAACAGATTAAACAGACTAGGGCTCTGGAAAAGGATGGCTCAGTAAAATATTGAGAACAGTCATTTATTGTGCTGGTGAGGGAGAGGGGGGAGAGAGGAGGTAGAGGGGGGAGGTAGAGGGGGGAGGTAGAGGGGGGGAGAGTTAGAGGGGGGGGAGGTAGAGGGGGGGGAGGTAGAGGGGGGGGGGAGGTAGAGGGGGGGGGGGGAGGTAGAGGGGGGGGAGAAGAGGGGGGGAGAAATGATAACCCTTATAGTCCCGCAGCTGGTAGACCTGCTGCCTCACAGCGCCAGGGACCCGGATTTGATCCTGACCTCATATGCTGTCTGTGTGGAGTTTGCACAATCTCCCTTGTGACAGCGTGGGTTTCCTCTGGGTGCTCCTGTTTTCATCCTCATCCGTAATATGTGCAGGGTTTTAGGTTAATTGACCACTGTAAAATTGCCCCTGGAGTGCAGGGAGTGGATACGAAAGTGGAATAACATAGAACTAGTGTGAACGGGTGATCAATGGTTGGTGTGGACTCGGTGGGCCGAAGGGCCCTGTTTCCCTGCTGTATCTTTTAATCAGTACAAAGTCTGAAGAAGGGTCCCAAACTGAAATGTCACCCATCCAAGTCCTCTACAATTGCTGTTTCCACTGAGTTACTCCAGCACTTTGTGCTTTTTTTGTAAACCTGCAACTGCAATTCCTTGTTTCTTCAATCAAAGCCTTAGTGAGCTGTCAGTACAAGATGATTATTAATAATTCTGATGGGAATTTCAGAAGAACTGCCTTCGGTGGAGCATTTTTGGAATATTGTAACTCAATGCCATAGGCAGTGGGTAGTTTGAAGAGAATAGTAGCATTGAGGTTATCCACTTTGGTGGCAAAACCAGGAAAGTAGACTATTATCTGAATGGGGGCCGATTAGGAAAAGGGGAGATGCAACGAGACCTGGGTGTCATGGTACACCAGTCATTGAAAGTAGGAATGCAGGTGCAACAGGCAGTGAAGAAAGCAAATGGTATGTTAGCATTCATAGCAAAAGGATTTGAGTATAAGAGCTGGGAGGTTCTACTGCAGTTGTACAGGGTCTTGGTGAGACCACACCTGGAGTATTGCGTACAGTTTTGGTCTCCTAATCTGAGGAAAGACATTCTTGCCATAGAGGGAGTACAGAGAAGGTTCACCAGACTGATTCCTGGGATGGCAGGACTTTCATATGAAGAAAGACTGGATAGACTCGGCTTGTACACGCTAGAATTTATAAGATTGAGGGGGGATCATATAGAAACTTACAAAATTCTTAAGGGGTTGGACAGGCTAGATGCAGGAAGATTATTCCCGATGTTGGGGAAGTCCAGAACTAGGGGTCACAGTTTAAGGATAAGAGGGAAGTCTTTTAGGACTGAGATGAGAAAATCATTTTTACACAGAGAGTGGTGAATCTGTGGAATTCTCTGCCACAGAAGGTAGTTGAGGCCAGTTCATTGGCTATATTTAAGAGGGAGTTAGATGTGGCCCTTGTGGCTAAAGGGATCAGGGGGTATGGAGAGAAGGCAGGTACAGGATACTAAGTTGGATGATCAGCCATGATCATATCGAATGGCGGTGCAGGCTCGAAGGGCCGAATGGCCTACTCCTGCACCTATTTTCTATGTGTCTATGTTTCTATGAGCCACAAGGACCTGCAGATGCTGGAATCTTGAGCAAAACGCAAGGTGCTGGAGGAGCTCAGCTGGTCAGGCAGCATCTGTGGAGAGAATAGACAGGCAACATTTCAGGTCGAGACCCTTCAGACTGATTGTAGATGGGAAGGAAGTTGAAAAAATGAGGTGGGGGTAGGCCAAAGCCTGGCGAGTGATCGGTAGATACAGGTGAGACTGGTTTGTTTGGCAGATGGGTGGAGTAAGTGACAAAGGTTGATGGTGAGAGGGAGATAAAAGGGTGTCAGATAAGGAGAGAAGAGGAATAGTGAAATGGAAAGCTGGCGGGAGGGAGGGATGTAGGTGGAAGGGGGATAGAGGAGAGGGGAAG
The DNA here is from genome assembly GCF_010909765.2 of Amblyraja radiata. Taxonomy (NCBI): domain Eukaryota; kingdom Metazoa; phylum Chordata; class Chondrichthyes; order Rajiformes; family Rajidae; genus Amblyraja; species Amblyraja radiata. Next base: position 25,096,768 of record NC_045984.1, on the reverse strand, counting down.
GAGCAGGAACATTAGGGAAATGCGAGGCTTGGAAAATGGGAGGAGAGATGGATGAATAAAGGACGGGAAAGGAGGAGGGTGATGGGTGGGCTAGTGGGAGAGGTGGGTGTACAATGGGATGGTGTGGTAGTACAGGTAAAAAGAAAGGTGTAGAGGGAGTATTACTTGAAATGAGAAAATTTAATGTATTTGATAGTAATATTTAGATTAGTTTAGAGATACAGCATGGGAACAGGCCCTTCGGCCCACCGAGACCACACCAACCAACTAGAACTATCCTAACACACACTAGGGACAATTTTACACTTACAATGCATTCAGACCCCTTCATTTTTTCCACATTTTGTTACGTTACAGCCTTATTCTAAAATGGATTAAATTCTTCTTTTTTTTATCATCAATCTATACACAATACCCCATAATAAAAAAGAGAAAACAGGTGTTTAGAAATTTTTGCAAAGTAATTAAAAAGAAATAACTGAAATATCACATTAACATAAGTATTCAGACCCTTTACTTAGTACTTTGTTGAGGCACCTTTGGCAGCGATTACAGCCTCAAGTCTTTTTGGGGATAACGCCACAAGCTTGGCACACCTGGATTTGGGTAGGTTCTCCCATTCTTCTCTGCATATCCTCTCAAGCTCTGTCAGGTTGGATGGGGAGCGTCGATGCACAGCTATTTTCAGGTCCCTCCAGAGATATTCGATTGGGTTCAAATCCGGGCTCTGGCTGGGCCACTCAAGGATATTCACAGACTTGCCACAAAGCCACTCCTGCGTTGTCTTGGCTGTGTGTTTAGGGTCGTTGTCCTGTTGGAAGGTGAACCTCTGCCCCAGTCTGAGGTCCAGAACGCTCTGGAGCAGGTTTTCATCAAGGATCTCTCTGTACTTTGCATTCATTTTTCCCTCAATCCTGACTAGTCTCCCAGTTCCTGCCGCTGAAAAACATTCCCACAGCATGATGCTGCCACCACTATGCTTCACTGTAGGTATTGTATTGGCCAGGTGATGAGTGGTGCCTGATTTCCTCAAGACGTGACACTTGGCATTCAGGCCAAAGAGTTCAATCTTGGTTTCATCAGACCAGAGAATCTTGTTTCTCATGTCTTTTGGCAAACTCCAAGCGGGCTGTCATGTGCCTTTTACTGAGGAGTGGCTTCCGTCTGGCCACTCTACCATAAAGGCCTGATTGGTGAAGTGCTGCAGATATAGTTGTCCTTCTGGAAGGTTCTTCCATCTCCACAGAGGAACTCTGGAGCTCTATCAGAGTCACCTCCCTGACCAAGACTCTTTTCCCCCGATTGCACAGTTTGGCCGGGCAGCCAGCTTTATGAAGAGTCCTGGTGGTTCCAAAGTTCTTCCATTTGAGAATGACAGAGCATACTGTGCTCTCCGGGACCTGCAATGCTGCAGAAATTGTTTTATACCCTTCCCAGATCAGTGTCTCAGCACAATCCTGTCTCGGAGGTCTACGGCCAATTCCTTCGTCTTCATGGCTTGGTTTTTACTCTGACAGGCACTGTCAACTGTGGGACCTTATATAGACACATGTGTGCCTTTCCAAATCACGTCCAATCAATTTAATTCACCACTGGTGGACTCCAATCAAGTTGTAGAAACATCTCAAGGATAATCAATGGAAACTGTATGCACCTAAGCTCAATTTTGAGTGTCATAGCAAAGGGTCTGAATACGTGTGATATTTGTAAATGTGATATTTCAGTTATTTATTTTCAATTACTTTGCAAAAAATTCTAAACACCTGTTCTTCATTCTGGGGTATTGTGGGTAGATTGATGATTAAAAAAATGAATTTAATCCATTTTTAAATAAGGCTGTAATGTAACGTAACAAAATGTGGAAAAGGTGAAGGGGTCTGAATACTTTCTGAATGCACTGTATACCAAGCCTGTTAACCTACACGCCTGTACGTCTTTGGAGTGTGGGAGAAAACTGAAGATCTCTGAGAGAAAACCCACACAGGTCACGGGGAGAACAGAACATACAAACTCCCTACAGACAAGCACCCGTAGTCAGGATCGAACCCGGGTCCCTGGCGCTGTAAGGCAGCAGCTCTACCGACGTGCTGCCGTGCCGGCCTGGGAAGATCGGTAGCTGCCAAAGTTGCTGATGGGGTGGAATGAATTAAAGTACGAGGAGGCTCTTGTGGACCAGTCTGTACATGTAACGTAATGATAGCTGTGCGTTCAATGTAATTCTCTGTTGAAGCTTTCCCCTCTTATTCTACCCACAGGTTGCGCATTTGTGAAGTTCTCCACACACACTGAAGCCCAGGCAGCCATTAACGCACTACACGGCAGTCAAACAATGGCGGTGAGTTTTGTCGTGTCGGGGGAGGGAGGGGGGTAGAATACATGCTCCCTGTATGCCCCATAGTTGAGCTTAATTTATTTAAGTTTAGTTTAGTTTATTGTCACGTGTCCCGAGGTACAGTGAAAAGGTTTTGTAGCGTGCTATCCAGTCAGTAGAAAAATTATACATGATTACAATCGAGCCGTCCGCAGTGTAAAGTCAGAAATGCTGCTGTCGGGAAAAAAATATTCTGATTGGTCATTAGTTAATAAGTAATAGGAGCAGAATTAGGCCATTCAGCCCATCAAATTTACTCCATCATTCACTCATGGTTGATCTATTTATCCCAAATCTAATCCCATTCTCCTGCCTTGGCCTCCACAGCCACTTGTGGCAATGTATTCCACAGATTCACCTCCTTCTGACTAAAGAAATTCCTCCTGATCTCCTTCAGAAAAGGAACATCCTTTAATTCTGAGGCTCTGTCCTCTGGTCCTAGACTCTCCCACTAGTGGAAACATCCACTCCACATCCACTCTATCCAGGCCTTTCACTATTTGGTACGTTTCAACGTGGTCCCCCCTCATCTTTCTAAACTCCAACGAGGGGAGGACCAGTGCTGTCAAACACCCTGTCTCGTAGATAGGGTAGACAGAGCTTCTAAGGGGCCTGCCCCACTTGGGCGTCATTTGCGCGTATTTACGCAACATCATTTACGCGTCACGATGCACAACGCGCAACGTGACGCGTGCATTACGCGCGCATGGCGTGCATTACATGCGCATGGCGTGTGGTGAGGCGTGGTGGCGTAGGCAGTGACGCACGGTAGCGCGCACCGCCCCAGGATTTTTGGGATTCTCAAAATCCTCGCGCGCCACATCCGTGACATGCAAATGACGCCCCAAGTGGGACAGGCCCTTTAGTCTCCTGGTAATCTACAGGGGTAGCTGACAATCTAAAGGTTGTAATGAAATCATTTGGCAGGGCTGAAGAAGGGTGTCGGCCCAAAATGTCACCTATCCATGCCCTCCAGAGATGCTGCCTGATCCGCTGAGTTACTCCAACACTTTTGTGTCGCATTTTCAATTAACAGGATCTAATCACTTTCGTACCTGGAACCTTATTGTGCAAAAAACAATTATAAAAGTCCCTTTTTGTCCGTGATTCTCCACATGGTACACATTTCAGCAGATTCCTCATTCCACAGAGAGATGAACATTAATCGGCAAAAGCGTGAATAATATTTTGAAATAAGTACATTCAGCTTAATGGCCCAAGTATTAAGAAGCAATTGGCTGTTAAAGACACCAAGACACAGACCGGCAGGCAGCCCATTAAGTAATTAAGTCGGCTGCTAGCTACCTGGCCTGGATCATTGCTTTTAGTACTCCCCAGACCTCAGTCAGTCTCTGTTGGTGGTTTGTATGCGAGATGGAGGAGAGAGCCTGCTGGTTCTCAGGTCAGGACACTCTCTCTTTGCTCTTGAAGATACCGCTGAAAGCAGAGGCTGAAGCAAAACTGCTCTCACTTGTGTAGTTTACTGCAAGCAGTCAGCCCAGCTATATTGTACAATGGGATGGTGTAGTGCCTCGGCACAAGCCATCTCACACCCTCTATGCGGCCACACAGCAGTTATTTGCCAGGTTTTTAGCATTAGATAGACACAAAAAGCTAGAGTCACTCAGAGGGACAGGCAGCATCTCTGCAGAGAAGGAATGGGTGACGTTCTGGGTCCAGACCTCTGAGCAGTGCTGTGCTTAGCAGGGCAGTGCTGAACTACTATCTACCTCTTTGGCGACCCTCGGACTATCCTTGATCGGACTCTGCCGGCTTTACCTCGCACTAAATGTTATTCCCTTGTCATACACTGTAAATGACTCGGTTGTAATCATGTGTTGCCTTTCTGCTGACTGGTTAGCACGCAACAAAAGCTTTCCACTGTCCCCCCAGTACACGGGACAATATACTCAACTGAACTCCTAGCATCCTACAGTCATACAGCACGGAAATAGGCCTTTCTTCCCAATCTGCCCATGCCAGCAAAGATGCTGCCAGAAACATGGCAAGTCTTGTATACTGCCTCAGTGTAATCTACTATTCTCAAACTCTTGCCCTCAAGTATGAATGTGCTTATGTATCGTGAGATTTTTTACTGAACTGTACGCATAAAGAGAAATCCACTGGTATCTCACTCATAAACACAGGGCTGTAAAGAACCATCAAACCCATCTAAGGGTAATCTCCCATTTGCCTGAGTTTGGACCAGTTAGACCCCTCTCCCATCAGGCAAAGGGTACAGAGTTTGAAAACGCACACCTTCAGATTCAGGGACAGTTTCTTCCGAGCTGTTATCAGGCAACTGAACCAACCTCTCACCAACTAGAGTGACCTGCCATCTAGGTCATTGGAGACCTTTGAGCTATCTTTAATCAGACTTTGTGTGAGATAGGTAACTGCAGATGCTGGTTTAAACCGAAGACAGACACAAAAAGCTGGAGTAACTCAGCGGGACAGGCAGCATCTCTGGAGAGAAGGAATGGTTGACGTTTCGGGTCGAGACTTTATTGGACTTTATCTTACACTAAATGTTGTACTCTTTATCCACAGTTTGTATCCACTGTGGACAGCTTGATTGTAATCATGTGTAGTGTTTTCTTTGACTGGATAGCTTTTCACTGTACCTCAGTAATGTGCAATAATAAACCAAACTAAACTAAATGAAAGTAAAATAAATGAGAACAAACTAAACGAAATGAAATTAAACAAAACTAAACTAAAAACATTTCTCCTTACTTTTCATTATTTACCCTCTGAACCCACCATTGATTGAGCATGGGCATGATGGGTGGAATGGCCTCCCTCTATGCTGCACCATTCGATGTATCTATGAGGAAACATGGAAAAGGATGTTTCTCCAGCAAACGGGCGAGGAATAATTGGGGAAGTCCCTATGAGCTCTTTGCCGAAGGCAAATCCTCAATCTCCCCTGGGATGTGAATCTGATTTTCCATGAACGGAAGGATTTGACTGCATTTCTCTGTGTTATAGAAAATAGAACACAGCACAGCACAGCGTCCTTAGGACACAGTTGCAACACAGGAACAGGCTCTTCGTCCCACAATGTCCATTCTGAACATGATGCCAATCAAACTAATAGCCCACTGAATTGTCAAAATGTAGAAACAAGGAAGTGTTGGTGCTGGTTTACACTAAAGGATAAGTGATGTTTCAGGTCGGGACCAGTTTATTGTGGAATTCATTGCCACAGAAGGCTGTAGAGGCCAAGTCAATGGATACTTTTTGTACGACAGAGATAGATAGATTCTTGATCAGTACAGGTGTCAGGGGTTATGAGGAGAAGGCAGGAGAATGGGGTTGAGATCGATCAACGTGCCACCCACTATCATACATGATCAACAGTGTTTTGGATTCACTCCCCCAGTTGTTGGGTTTAAGCATGGCTCTATTCCATGAGGGATTGGAGGTGCTAACATCATGGATTATGTCTGGACTGATGCCCAACATTAGAGTCATAGAGTCACACAGCATGGAAATAGGCCCTTCGGCCCAATGCAACCTTGCTGACGAAGATGCCCTATTAAAGCTAGTCTCATTTGCCTGCATTTGGTCCAGATCCTTCTTTTTTTTTTCTTTTTTTTTCTTTCTTTTTTTTAAATTAGAAGTACAGTAAATTACAGTAATACACATCACATATATCTTGTTACATTTGTTGTACCACTTCATTTATTCGAGCTTTGAAAAAGGTAGAAATAAAAGAAGTAAGGAAAGTGAGCAAGAATCGTGAAGGTGCAGGAAAGTGTTGGGAAAAGAAAGCCCCTTAGGGAAGGAGTTAGAGAAGGAAGTAAAGAAAGGAAATAGACCCTTGAAAGAAAAGAAAAAAAGGAAAAACAATCGCTCTATTATAACACAAAACTCCGCAAAAAAGGATATACCAACCGTGTTTTGTTTTTTATTTTATACCCCCCGGTACCAGATCCTGGTACCATTTATGTTTTAAATTACTATTGCACCGGCCCAGATCCTTCTAAACCTTTCCTTTCCACATACCTATCTAGATTGTAACAAGAATTTGAATGTTGTTATTGTACCTGCCTCACCTACGTCCTCTGGCAGCTCATTCCATTTGCCCACAAACTACTAAATGAGCAAGATCCTCCCTCAGGTTCCTGGGTAAAGGTCACTGTTCATTCACCCTATTGATTCCCCTCATGGCTGGACAGTGATGCCCAACATTAGCCTGGGAATAGATAGACACAAAATACAGGCAGCATCTCTGGATAGAAGGAATGGGTGACATTTCGGGTCGAGACCCTACTGCATCAGTCTGAAGAACGGTGTCGACCCGAAACGTCACCCATTCCTTCTCCTCAGAGATGCTGCCTGTCCTGCTGAGTTACTCCAGCATTTTGTATCTTATCTTAGACAATAGACAATAGACAACAGTGATATCTTCCACAGGTCATAAGGAATAGGAATTAGGCCATTTGGCCCATCAAGTCTACGTCGCCATTTGATCATGGCTGATTTATCCCTCCCTCCTAAAAGCCCTGTCCCACGGTACAAGTTCATTCCAAGAGCTCTCCCGAGTTTGCCCTGATTCGAACTCGAAGATTTACGGTAATGGCCACTCGTCGGTACTCGGGGCTCTCGTGGACATTTTTCAACATGTTGAAAAATCTTCACGAGTCTTATCGTGCCTACTTGCCGTTAGCGAGTCTTCCCGAGTACCTGCCATTAACGTAACGAGCTGCTAAGAGACGTCCCCGAGCTCCGACGTACCCACTACGTTCATTCTCCGTGCTTACCAAGAGTTTGATTATTTTTTTAAACTCGGGAGAGCTCTTGGAATGAACTCGTACCGTGGGACAGGGGTATAACCCTTCTCCCCGTAACCTCTGACACCCGTACTGATCATGAGCAAAGGGTAGTAGCAGGGAGAGCCGGTCTCTTTGCCCGACTCTGGGCCCTGGATCTCTGTATTGAACGCGCGAGACCTCGGGTTGACAGCATCTCTCTTGTGCATTTCCAGGGCGCGTCCTCCAGCCTCGTGGTGAAGTTTGCCGACACAGACAAAGAACGCACACTGCGCCGCATGCAGCACATGGTGGGCCAGTTCGGAATGTTCAACCCTATACCCCTGCACTTCAACAACACCTACAGCTCCTACGCACACGCGGTACGTATCCATCTCAACGTATAACCCTCCCCCCTTGGAAAACCTTCACTCCCTCAGCTTCCCTCTCATCCCCTTGCTCATCCCGTCTCCCACCACAAAGGACAGAGTTTGCATTTCCATTGTGTCTTTCAGGGCATCCCAAGCTCCGAAATTAAAATGCTTTGGAAGGTTATTCACTGCTTTCAGGTGCGGGAATATTATAACTAGCTTTAGTTTTAGTTGCAGCATGGATTACAAGCCCTTCGGCCCACCGAGACCATGCTGACTATCGATCACTCATTCACTCTGGTTCAGTGTTATATCGCTTTCTCATCCACTCGCTGCACACCAGGGACAATTTACAGAGTGCAGTTAAACTACAAACCTACATGCCCTTGGGATGTGGGAAGAAACCGGAACACCTGGAGGAAAACCAACGCAGTCACAGGGAGAATGTGCAAACTCCACACAGACAGCACCCAAGATCAGGATCGAACCCAGGTCTCTATTTGAGTATAGGAGCAGGGAGGTTCTACTGCAGTTGTACAGGGTCTTGGTGAGACCAGACCTGGAGTATTGCGTACAGTTTTGGTCTCCTAATCTGAGGAAAGACATTCTTGCCGTAAAGGGAGTACAGAGAAGGTTCACCAGACTGATTCCTGGGATGTCAGGACTTTCATATGAAGAAAGACTGGATAGACTTGGCTTGTACTCGCTAGAATTTAGAAGATTGAGGGGGGATCTTATAGAAACTTACAAAATTCTTAAGGGGTTGGACAGGCTAGATGCAGGAAGATTGTTCCCGATGTTGGGGAAGTCCAGAGCAAGGGGTCACAGTTCAAGGATAAGGGGGAAATCTTTTAGGACCGAGATGAGAAAAACATTTTTCACACAGAGAGTGGTGAATCTCTGGAATTCTCTGCCACAGAAGGTAGTTGCGGCCAGTTCATTGGCTATATTTAAGTTAGATGTGGCCCTTGTGGCTAAAGGGATCAGGGGGTATGGAGAGAAGGCAGGTACAGGATACTGAGTTGGATGATCAGCCATGATCATATTGAATGACGGTGCAGGCTCGAAGGGCTGAATGGCCTACTCCTGCACCTATTTTCTATGTTTCTATGTTTCTATGTTTCTACTGCTGTGAGGCAGCAGCTTTACCAGCTGTGCCACTGGGCCGGCTCTGGTGCAGTGTTGCATAGTAATCCAGTGATGCAGACTGAGTGTAAATTCCATCATCACAGTTGTGCGATTTAAATTTTGTTAATAAACAAGAATTTAAACTAAAGCGACGATTTGTTAGTAGAGTAATGTCGAGCACCAAAGCACTGAAATATTTTTTAAAACCTCGGATTTTTACTAATATTTAGTGTAGGGGAACTGCAGATGCTGGTTTAAACCAAAGATAGACACAAAAAGCTGGAGGAACTTAGCGGAACAGGCAGCATCTCTGGAGAGAAGGAATGGGTAACGTTTCAGGTCGAGACCCTTCTTCAGACCTAATATTTGCTAATATTCACCAGGAAAGTAAATCTAGCACTTTATCTGCTCTAGCTGTAGCAACAGATACAACAATGTGGTTGATTCTTAAATAGCCAACCGACTGGCCAAGCTCAAGGTAATTGTGATAAGCAATAGATGCCTGTCCCAGCTAATAATGCATAGATCCTGAAACATAAATGACAGTAAAATTCTGCAAACAACAATGTGATGATTTAGCAATGTATTGGGTGAGCGATAAATATTGGCCAGAACATGATGGATAACTTCCAACTCTTCATCAAGCAGTACAAATGGCTGGATTTTCATCCACGCTGGTAGCATTGAATGCTTCATATAGTTTAGTTTAGAGATACAATGTGGAAACAGGCCACCGCGTCTGCGCCGACCATCGATCACCCATATACTATCCCACACACGAGGGCCAATTTTGCAGAAGTCATTTAACCTACAAACCTGCTGGTCTTTGGAATGTGGGAGGAAACCGGAGCACCCGGAGAACACCCACGCGGCCACGGGAAGAACGTCCAAACTCCGTACGGGCAGCTCCCGTAGTCAGGATCGAACCCGGGTCTCAGGCGGCTGTAATGCAGCAACTCTGCCTCTGTACCACTGTGCCACCAAGAAACCTCTATTGAAGCCAATTGTGTGGGAATTTCAGAGTCGAACAGGGCAGCACAGTGGCGCAGCTAGTGGAGCTGCTGCCTCATAATTCCACAGATGCCCAGGTTCGATCTTGACTCTGGGTGTTGTCAGTGTGGAGTTTGCACGTTCACCCTGTGAATGATAAGCGGGAAATCTTTTAGGACCGAGATGAGAAAAACCTTTTTCACACAGAGAGTGGTGAATCTGTGGAATTCTCTGCCACAGAAGGTAGTTGAGGCCAGTTCATTGGCTATATTTAAGAGGGAGTTAGATGTGGCCCTTGTGGCAAAAGGGATCAGGGGGTATGGAGAGAAGGCAGGTACAGGATACTGAGTTGGATGATCAGCCATGATCATATTGAATGACGGTGCAGCCTCGAAGGGCCGAATGGCCTACTCCTGCACCTATTTTCTATGTTTCTATGATCACTTAGCCTTCCTCTGGGTCCTCCCGTTTCCTCCGACAGACTTGTGGGTTTGTGGGTTAATTGGCCTATGTAAATTGCTCCTCGTGTGAAGGGAGCGGATGCACGTGGGTTAACATAGAACAAGCCCGAGCAGGTGATCGATGGTCAGCGTGGGCGTGGTGGGCCGAATGGTCTGTTTCCGTGCTTGCAATTGTAAAAATTGCACAAGAAATCATATGGAAAATTATAGTGAATATTTTTTACATCAGGAGAAAGTGGAGAATGTGAAATTCACAGTTGAGATGAAACACAGATGTATTTAATGGGAAGTAGATGTTCAAGTTCATATTCTAAGGTGGGAGAGGCTGATGTGACTGGCATTGACTGGGTTCTGTTTAGAACAGAGTGGCAGAATGCACCGGGGGGCCACGGAGAAGTGTCAGTCTTGAGCTGAATTCAATGACTGATATTTAACGAGGGAAATATTCATAGTCACACAGGCCCATATCCCTCTAAACCTATCCTATCCATGTACTTGTCTAAAGGTTTCTTAAGCATTGCGATAGTCCCTGCCTCAACTACCTCCTCCGGCACCTCGCTCCATGTACCCACCAACAGGGGAATATTGTCTCATAATCCGCAAACTGCCATCTCCCTGCCTCACTCAAAACAGATTTCAGATTGTGATCATTAAATAGCAGTCTTGAAGTGGTGAGCAAATTGTCTTTTAAAAGCACTTTGGTTACTTTGTTAAAGCCTTGGGCTGCGGCTGTAAGAACCACTTGGATGGTGTTTAGTTTATATTGGCAGCCATCACTTAATCCCTGTGCAAACATTTGTTTCTTAGCTCTGGCCATGTAGAGCCTGATTATGGCCTTGTCCGCTTGTCAGATGTCGGCGGAGGGGGGAACCAGCAATCCCGAGCCTGGAGGTTGTAGCTTTTTACGGCCAGGCAAAAATGACAAAAATAAAATTCGCCAATCGATCAAACAGTGAAGTTGAGTTGGTGAATTGGGGATACAGTGCGATACAGCTCGGTGGCGAGATCACCGCAGGGCGGGGTGGGTGGGGGGGCGAGGTAGATCTGAACTACGTCAAAACCGTTCTTGCATAACATTGCCACCGAATGCGCGCTGATTCAGTCGGCTTCTTAGAAATCATCCCCCAAACACCATATGGCACGATGAATTGCTTCCGAAGTGCAGTCACAGCTGAAGCAGATGGGAGCACTGGGTGGAAACATATTGTGAGCAGCACGCTCTCATCGGCTACGTTACAATCAGTGGCGAGCAGGAGCATATTCTCTTGGGTGGGTGGGTGTGTGTGTGTGTGTGTGTGCGTGTGTGTGTGTGTGTGCGTGTGTGTGTGCGTGTGTGTGTGCGTGTGTGTGTGCGTGCGTGTGTGCGTGCGTGTGTGCGTGTGTGCGTGTGTGTGTGCGTGCGTGTGTGGCAAAGGCCAGCGGGGACACCAGGTGGAGCTCTTGGCTCTTTTGGTGATTACAATCAAGGGGACCTCCTGAACCAAGAGATGCACTGGTTGCTTCATTTTAAAGGTGGAATACTGGAAATACACACAAAGCCTTTGGTGAGGCATTGAAGCTGCTCGGTGCTCAGGGATAGTGACGGACAATCCATGGCTCCACCTGGGTGCTGTCGGACTTTGCTAGTAATACTGCAGATTAATAATACGCAGTCGGTAGAGCTGCAACCTCGCAGCGCCAAAGACCCAAGTTCGATCCTGACCTCGGGTGCTCCCTTTAGCTTTTATTTTACTTTAGTTTATTTTTCATGCGTTCCGAGGTACGGTGAAAAACGTTTTGTTGCGGAACTAACCAGTCAGCGGAAAGACAATACATGATTACAATCTTGTCATCCACAGTGTACAGATACATGGCAAAGGGAATAATATTTAGGACAAGATAAAGTCCAGTAAAGTCCGACTCTGTTGGAGTAGAGGTTTAAAAGAGTGGAGTGATTGTGTTGAGTGATTGCAGATCCACTCTGGGTCCAACACACACACAGCTTGGGCACCATCTTGGAATCTCTGTGTGGAGTTTGCACGTTTTCCCTGTAACGGCTGGGTTTCCTCTGGGTGCTCTGGTTTCCTCCCACATCACAAAGATGTGTGAGTTTGTGGATTATGTGGCCTCTATAAATTGCCACTAGTGTGTAGGGAATAGATGAGAAAGTAGGATAACATAGAACTAGTGTGAACGAGTGTGATGGTTGGTATGGACTTGATGGGCCGAAGGGCCTATTACCATGCTGTATCTCTAAATACTAATGACTTCAGTTAGCTCTGTCATCTCTGAACCCGTCTCATCTCTGAAGCACAGTTTGAAGACCCACCCCATGACACTTAAGACATAAATCTAGGCTTATCTCCTGTAAAATACATATTAATATTATTGAGTTGGAGGTGCTGTCTTTCAGATCTGAAAGATCTGTTTGCTCTCTTCTGTAAGTGTGGAGAGTAGCATGGCATGCGTGAAATACATCCACAGATTCTTCCAGCACACGTGGAGGCCATTTGACCCATCAAGTCCATGCTGGCTTTCTGTAGAGCAACCCGCCAGTCCCATTCTCACATTTTACCACCACGAAGACAGGTGGCGGGGCAGGTAGGTAGGTAGCATTGGGGATGTAGGGAGGCTGCAGAAGGGCTTGGGCTGCGTGTAAGAATGGGTATAGAATTATCAAAGAAGTAGCAGAGTGTACAGCCATGCATTTTGGCAGAAGGCATAAAGGCGTAGACTACTTTCTAAATGGGCAGAGGATTTAGAAATCGGAGCTACAAAGGGACTTGGGAATGCTGGTGCAGGATTTCCAAAAGGTTCATTTGCAGATTGAGTAGATAGTAAAGAAGGCAATTGCAATGTTACCATTCATTTCGAGGGGAGCAGAATATAAAAACAGGGATGTAATGTTGAGGCTTTACAAGGTGCTGGTGAGCCACATTTGGAATATTGTGAGCAAATGTGGGGCCCATATCTGAGGAAGGATTGAAGAGGGTCCACAGATGTTTTACAAGAATTAACCCGGGCACGTTTGGCTTAATGCATGAGGGGCGTTTGAAGTCTCTGTGCATGTACTTGCTGGCGTTTAGAAGGATGAGGAAGAATCTCATTGAAAGCTACCAGATAACGAGAGGCTTCGATAGTGTGGACAAGGAAAGGAGGTTTCCAGTAATGGGAGAGTCAAGGACCAGAGTGCACAGCCTCAGAATAAAAGGATGTACCTTCAGAATGGCGATGAGGAGGAATTTCTTTAGCCAGAGGGTAGTGAATCCAAGGAATTAATTCCCCCAGATGGCTGTGGAGACAAGACATTGGATATTTTTTAAGCAGGAGATTGATGGGTTCTTGATTAGGAAGGGGGTCAATGGTTATGGGGAGCAGGCAGGAGAATGGGGTTGAGAGGGAAAAATAAATCAGCAATTATTAAATAGCGGAACAAACCCCATTGGGCTGAATGATCTAATTCTGCTCCAATGTTATTTAGGTTTAGTATTATAGATACAGCGCAGATACAGGCAGTTCGGCCCACCGAGTCCGTGCCGACCTGCGATCCCCGCACACTAACACTATCCCACACACACTAGGGACAATTAAACCAAGCCAATTAACCTACTAACCTGAACATCTTTGGAGTATGGGAGGAAACCGGAAATCCCAGCGAAAACCCATGCAGGTCACGTTGAGAACGTACAAACTCCATACAGAAAGCACCCATAGTCAGGATCGAACCCTGGTCACTGGCGCAGTAAGGCAACAAATCTACCATTGCGCCACCGTGCCACCACCTATGTCTTCTGGACATGGCCTTGCCAGTTTATTATAAGAGATAGGAGTAGAATTTGCCATTCGGCCCTTCAAGTCTACTTCAGCCATTCAATCATGGCTGATCTACCTCTCCCTCCTAACCCCATTCTCCTGCCTTCTCCCCATAACCTCTGGCACCCGCGCTATTTTCCTCGAGTGATGTCCATTGTTTCCTTTTGTAATCATTGATTGTCTCTGTGTCCATCGCCCTCACAGGCAGACAAACCGAGGTCATTATATTAGTTGTGTAACTATGTTCTTCCTATTACCCCAAACCGTCAATCAGCGTCTCCTAATCTTTGTGCCATTAGCAACCAGTAGCAAAAAAAGTTTTTCTTTGTCTATCTTACCTGAATCTGTGATTACTTTGAAAACCTCTGTCAAATCTGCTTTCAGTCTCCTTCGCTCCATGGACAACAGTCCCAGCTTCTCCAGCCTAAGCTTGAAGTTAACATCCCTCACCCTGGAACCATTCTTGTAGGTTCACAGCCTTCCTCAAGTGATGACTACAATTGGACATTCCCTGCGTTTTATCCAGTAAATTTTACTATAATCTATATTATCTGCTCCATTGTCATGTTGTTTTGTGGGATCCTGCCATGCACACATTGTTTGCTGTGTTCCTTACATTACAACAACAACTGGGTTGATGCCAGAGAAATGCCAAACCTGCCTTTATCATTTTCACTCCTTGAACACACATTTGCTCTGTTGTCAGCAGACACTGCTCACACTATAGGCTTGAGAAATCACCAGCGGGTTGACTTAACTCCACACCCGCAAGATTAAGCAGGGAAGAGATTGAAAGATGACCTGGTAGTTGCCTTTATGGTTGCCGGTTGGTAGTGTGGACAGAGGGAACACATTTCCCAACGTGGAACTGTCAAAACATGGGATCAGTAAATGACCGTTACTAAATACGAAAGAAAGCTCATTATTAAGAGTGTTGGAAAGGAACTGCAGATGCTGGTTTAAACCGAAGATGGACAACAAAAAAAGCTGGAGCAACTCAGCGGGGGCAGGCAGCATCTCTGGGGAGAAGGAATAGGTGATGTTTTGGGTCGAGACCGTACTCCAGATTGAAAGTCACGGAAAAGGGACCCGAGAGATATAGACGATGATATGGAGAGGTGTTGAGCAAAGGATACATAGAAAATAGGTGCAGGAGTAGGCCATTCGGCCCTTCGAGCCTGCACCGCCATTCAATATGATCATGGCTGAAAGACATGGATAAATGTAACAATGATAAAGGAAATTGTTAGCTGTTGTTGGGTGAGAACGAGAAGCTGGTGCGTCTTGGGTGGGGCAGGAATGGAGAGAGAGCGAATGCAGGTCAATATTCATACCACTGGGTTGTAAGCTGCCCAAGTGAAATATGAGATGGCGTTCCTCCAATTTGCGTTTAGCCTCACTCTGACAATGGAGGAGGTCTAAGACAGGAAGGTCAGTACGGGGATGGGCAAATTGGAGGAACAGCATCTCATATCTCTAACTCTGTTAAAAGAGCTACTTCATTGAAGTGGGACATAAGAAAGAGGAACAAGAGCAGCCCACAGGTTTCATTGGATATGATCCACTCTTTCCCGCCAGTTTCCCATAGGCTTTGACTCCCTGTAGTCCAAACCTGCGTCTAGCTCAGCGTTGGAGGCTCATAGAGTCATAGAACTCATGGAGTCATGCAGCCCGTCAGCCCAAGGCATCCATGCCAACCGAGTTGGGCAGAAGGTCGAGTGGCTGCGTTACAGTGCCAGGGACCCGAGTTCGATCCTGACTACGGGTTGGCATATGGAATGAACTGCAGGGGGAGGTAGTTGAGGCAGGTACTATCACAACGTGTAAGAACATTTGGACTGGTACATGGATGGGCGAGGTCGAGAGGCAAACGGGCCAAATGCAGGCAGGTGGGACTAGTACGGATGGTGCATGTTGGTCGGCGTGGGCAAGTTTAGGTGAAAGGCCAGTTTCCACACCATATGACTCTATGACTATCCTAAAAAGCACACTCTTTAAAATAGAACTGTTTAGTGTGTTTAGTGTGGGGAGTGAGAAAGCTCCAACGCCCAAAACTATACAGTAACTGTTGGATGTAGACAGTGCTATTTGGATGAGCAGTGAGGGGAGGGATATGGATCATACACAGGCAGAGGAGGATTAGTTTAACTTGGTATCATCGAGTCACAGTCATATAGCACAGAAACAGGCCCTTCGGCCCATGCCGACCAAGATACTTCATTTACACTGGTCCCACCTGCCAATGTTTGGCCCATGTTCCTCTAAACCTTTCTTATCCTTGTGAATATAAACACAAAATGTTGGAGTAACTCAGCAGGGCAGGCAACAACTCTGGATAGAAGGAATGGGTGACGTTTCGGGTCGAGACCCTTCTTCAGATGTCATCCATTCCTTCTATCCAGAGATGCTGCCTGTCCCGTTGAGTTACTCCAGCATTACTCGTCTATCTTCAGTTAAAACCAGCATCTGCAGTTCCTTCCTACAACAAGTGAATTTAAATGCTGTTATAGTACCTGTCTCAACTACTTCCTCTGGCAGCTCATTCCATGTACCCAACACCCTCTGTGTGATAAAGGTTGCCGCCCAGGTTCCTATTAAAAATATCCCCTCTCACCTCAAACCTGTGCCATCTGGTTCTAGATTCCCATACTCTGGTTAAAGGCTGCATTCACCCTATCTATTCCCCTTATCTTCTTATACACCACTCAAAGATCACCCTTCACCTGTGCTTCGAGGAGTAAAGTCCTAGCCTGCCCAACCACTTCCAACAGTTCAGCCCTTTAAGTCCTGGCACTATCTACATAAATCCTCTCTCCACTCATTCCAGCTTAAATTGTTCCGCATGGACATTGTGGGCCGAAGTGCCTGTTACTGTGCTGTTCTGTTCTATGTTCTATGTCCTATATTCTATAACTGTTACATTGGCTAAAAGCAATGCACAATTGTATTATCACCTCCTTGATTTTGTTAATTTTCAATTCCAATGAATTTTAAGAGGATGTTGCCAGGACTCGAGGGCCTGAGCTATGGGGGGAGGTTGAGCAGTCTAGGACGCTATTCCTTGGAGCGTAGGAGGATGAGTGGTGATCTTATAGAGGTTTAGAAAACCACGAGAGGAATAAATAGGGTAGATTCACAGAGTCTCTTTGGGGAATCAAGAACCAGAGGACATAGGTTTAAGGTGAAGGGGGAAAGATTTAGTAGGATCCAGAGGGGTAACCTTTTCACGCAAAGGGTGGTAGGTGTATGGATCGAGCTGCGGGAGGATGTGGTTGGGGCTGGGACTATCGCAGCTTTTAATAAATACTTAGACAGGTGCATGGAGAGGCCAGGTTTAGAGGGATAGGGGCCAAATGCAGGCAGGTGGGACTAGTGTAGATGGGACATGTTGGCCGGTGTGGACAGTTTGGACCGAAGGGCCTGTTTCCACGCTGTAAGACTCGATGACTCTATGAATGACTTTCTGGTTTTGCCTCGTTTGGCAAGAGGTTGCAAACCTTACGGCCTGCAAGATATGGACACCAATAGATGAGCAATTACGTTCAAACCTGAGCAAAAGGCTGCAATTAGAAAATCAAAGATACTTTAGAGACTAGAATGTTAGAAGTAATAGCGAAATCCTGGAAAGAAAATGAAACAAGGGTGAAAATGATAAAAAAAATATTTGAACTAAGATAAGGGGTTGTGCTGTGTCCTGTCTTCTGAATATCAGGCTGTAACATTTCAGGATGCTCATTCTGGCATTGGATAATTAATAATG
Organism: Amblyraja radiata; assembly: GCF_010909765.2. Taxonomy (NCBI): domain Eukaryota; kingdom Metazoa; phylum Chordata; class Chondrichthyes; order Rajiformes; family Rajidae; genus Amblyraja; species Amblyraja radiata. The sequence goes on along the minus strand of NC_045984.1, from coordinate 25,079,138 downwards.
ATAAATGGATTATGATTTTGAGCAATATTATAACAAGTAGACATCAGAGTTGCCTTCTCTAACAGATTACCTTGTCAGATTTGTTAATTCAGTGTCAACCATTTGACACCCATCTGTTGGATACAGGTGAAAAGCAAACAGCGCACTGCAGCCTGATTGAAAGAAACTACGGCACAAAGCAGCATCTTTCATTAAAGGAAGGTGCCTTTGCAGATGGCTCATTTCCTGGGAGAGTGGCCTGTTATGCAACCTGAACTACATGTGCAACAAGTGAAACGCGTGGGCACTTAGTTGGCGGAACAAGGAACTGCAGATGCTGGTTTACAAAAAAAAAGACACAAAGTGCTGGAGTAACTTAGTGGGTCAATAGACAATAGGTGCAGGAGTAGGCCATTCGGCCCTTCGAGCCAGCGCTGCCATTCAATGTGATCATGGCTGATCATCCCCAATCTATACATCGTTCCTGCCTTCTCCCCATATCCCCTGACTCCGCTATTTTTAAGAGCCCTATCTAGCTCCCTCTTGAAAGCATCCAGAGAATCCGCCTCCACCGCCCTCTGAGGTAGAGGATTCCACAGACAGATAGCTTCACAGTTGAAACAGAATGAACAGATCTAACAAGGTAATCAGTCTTAAGAAAGGTTCTGACCCGTAGGTCACCTATCCATGTTCTCCAGAGATAGATGCTAAAAGCTGGAGTAACTCAGCGGGACAGGCAGCATCTCTGGAGAGAAGGAATTGGTGACATTTCGGGTCGAGACCCTTCTTCAGACACCAATGGTCTCCAGAGATGCTGCCTGTCCCGCTGAGTTAATCCAGCACTCTGTGACTGAGTTGGAAGTATCCTTGATTTTAGTTTGGATATTTGTGCTTCATGTCCCACTCTCGAGACTTGAGAACTAATTTCTGACTGATAATGATAGGACAAAGAACATAACACTTTACAGCACAGGAACGCACCCTTCGGCCCACAATGTTTGTGTTGAACATGATGTCAAGTTAAACTGATCTTATCTTCCTGCACATGATCCATATCCATCTATTCTCTGCACTTCCACATGCCTATCTACTGTAAAAACCTCTGAAATGCCACTATTGTATCAGCCTCCACCGCCACCACTGGCAACGCGTTCCAGGACCCCTCTACTCTCTGTGTAAAACATTTACCCCGTACATCTCCATTAAGCTTTCCCCCCTCCATTGATATGCTGCTATTTGGATATAATATGAAGCTATCTTGTAGGGTCCCATTGTCCTATCCAATGAAGAGCAAAGCAATTATTCCTGATGTCCTGGCTACCCTTCAAACATCATTAAAAGCAGACTATTTGGCATTTTTTATTAGTGGGAGCTTGTTATGCTGTCGTCCTTATGTGACAAGAAGGACTACGCTTCAGAGTGGATTTTAATGGGGGCAAACACCTTGGGACATGCTGAGATTGTGAAATGCAATGCATAAATCCCTCAGCATGCTCACAGGTTTAAATCATGGCCAGCGCATGTTAATCTCCGCCGGCCCCTTCTTACTAGCTGCTACCTAGATTGGTTTCTAATGTATTCATTCATGGATTTTGGACTTTGCTGGTAATATCCGCGCTGTGGCATAGATGGTAGAGCCGTTGCCTCACAGCGCCTGAGACCTGGGTTCAATCCTGACCTCGGGTGCTGTCTTTGTGGACTTTGCACGTTCTCCCTGCGATCCTCCGGGTGCTCCGGTTTCCTCTCACATCCCAAAGACGTCTGAGTTTTGTAGGTTATAAATTGAGTGTGTAGATAGTCTGTGAGAAAGTGGGATAATGTAGTAGTGAGAACGGATAGTCAATAGTCGGCATGGACTCGGTGGGCCGTGGCCTGTTTCCGTGCTGTATCTCTAAACTAATCTCCATCGCTGATTGACTCCTGAATGGAAATGACATTAAGAGTCAACTGCATTGGAGCCACACACAGGAGGGGCCAGATTAGTGAACCAGACGGGTTTTCGTGACAGTCTGGTTGGTGTATGTTGATGTTTATTGTTAGCGAGTCTTAGTATCTACAGGACAATGGTTGCCCATATCCTGAACAGAACTCAGATAATAGCTTACACAGAGGTATACTGGAGCATAACAAGATGGAGTTTGCACAGAGTGGAAGATAAGGCTCTTATGGAAGAATAAATGTACAGTGAAGGGAAATGAATTTTCATCAAATCTAATTAGATTCGATGCACGATATCCCACAAATATCACTGTATCAGGGACTCGCATGGATTTAATGTAGCCCTACATCATTGCTCGAATTTAAATTCCTGGCGGTATTGGTATTAGTTTATTACTGTCACGTGTACTGAGATAGAGTGAGAAACTTGCTATACGTGAGTACAATCATAGCGTATACGGCGTCAGGGGTTATGGAGAGAAGGCAGGAGAATGGGGCTAGGAGGGAGAGATAGATCAGCCTTGATTGAATGGTGGAGTAGAGTTGATGGGCCGAATGGCCTAATTCTGTTCCTATCACATGACCTTATGACGAAGAGAAAGACAATATAGTGCTACAGCTACATTGAAAGTGCAGGTAAAAAAAAAGTTCTAGGGCCACAACGGGGTAGATTGGGAGATTGGGAATACATCCTTAGCACATGATATGTGTTCAAAAGGGAACTGCAGATGCTGGAATATCGAAGGTACACAAAATTGCTGGGGAAACTCAGCGGGTGCAGCAGCATCTATGGAGCGAAGGAAATAGGCGACGTTTCGGGCCGAAACCGAGGGTTTGAGTGAGAAACCGAGGGTTTCGGCCCGAAACGTCGCCTATTTCCTTCGCTCCATAGATGCTGCTGCACCCGCTGAGTTTCCCCAGCAATTTTGTGTACCTTAGCACATGATAGGTCTGTTCAGGAGTCTGATGACAGCAGGGACGAAGCTGTTCTTGAATCTGGTGCTTTCAAGCACTTGTATCAGTTGCCTGATGGGAGAGGAGAGAAGAGAGAATGCCCAGGTCCTTGATTACAGCGTGTCAGCTTCTTTCCTGAGGCAACATGTGGTGCGGCTGAAGGGGAGACTGGTTTGTGTAATGGAAAGGGCTGCGTCCCACAAACCTCTGCTCTTTCTTGCAATCTTGGGCAAAGAGTTTACCATGACAAGCCGTGATGTATCCCAACAGGATGGTGCACCTGTACAAACAAGTAAGAAATCCCCAATTTCCTCACTCTTCTGAGGAAGTAAAGGCGTTGATGTGCTTTCTTAGCTGCAGCTTCAATGTGATTAGTCTACGATTAGTTGTTGGTGATATTTACACCCAGGACTTTAAGCTCTGGACTATCTCCACCTCAGGACCACTAATGGTGACTGGGATGTGTATCCCATCCTCCACATGGGGTCTGGGAAAGCAATGTTCCAATGAGCAGCAACGTGGAATCAGGGAATTTATTTATTTATTCACAAAATATATTTTGAACTATAAATCCACACATTAAAAAATGCAATGGTTGTGAGGGCTCATATACCTCCTTGGGTACACAATGATACAATCAATGATACAGAACTACATGACCTTAAGGAGACCATACCTCCTACTTCAGCGTAGAGTTTAACCCTTAAAGCAGGTTAATTTTAATTATTTGGAGATACAGCGCGGAAACAGGCCCTTCGGTACACTGAGTCCGTGCTGACCAGCGATCACCCCGTACATGGGTTCTATCCTACACACTAGGGACAATTTACAATTTTAACCTACAAACCCGTGCGCCTTTGTAGTGTGGGAGGAAACCGGAGCACCCGGAGAAAGCCCACTTTCAACACACAGGGAGAATGTACAAACTCCGTGCAGACAGCACCTATTGCCAGGATTGACTGGGGCTGTAAGGCAGCAACTCCACCACTGCGCCACTGTGCCACCCTGCTAGAGTAGCAGGCAGGCGCAAGTTTCAGTCACACCAGGTTGGACACTCAGTGTAGAGCAGGTTAATTGATCTGACCCCTATTGAACAAAGGAGAGCTGCCTATTGTCAGCTCGAGGCAACGTTATTTATGCATATTAAAAATGACAAATATCCATACTTCATAATGATCCACAGAGTGGTGCTGACATCATTGAGGCAAGCCAAGGAATATTCACCCCAATAAGCAATTAAAATGCATATCAGCAAGGACCCATCAGGATCCATTTCAACGGTAATTTATCTTGGTAAATAGACAACGGATGTCCCTCATTCATCAAAATGATAAAATTATGCAAATGATAAATGAGTTTATAGATAGCTTTGCAGTGTCTTGTTTTAATGGATGATACAATGCAGATGATAGTCCCATCAGGAACAACCCAGGCAGTTAGTTTTCCCCTTCCTCACTCAAGTGACAGTCCTACCGAACACAAATAATTGTTTACTGAAGACAAGGCTCCTAATTTGGGGCAATGTTTTATTGTGAGTTTTAATTTTCTTTCAACACACAGGAGGAGAGGAGAGGAAAGTTGTCACTTAAGTTGAACACAGCTACAGGGGAAAGGAAAAAATCCTTGCGTCGGATGTTCCCCCCGTGTGACTTCTTTTTGGCAGAGTTGCCAAAATGCTGAATAAGACCTCACTTTAGTTTAGTTTAGTTTAGAGATACAGCCGATCGGCCCACCAAGTCCGAGCCGACCAGTGATCCCCGTTCACTAGCAGTGTCCTACGCCCAGGGATAATTTACAATCTTTACCAAAGTCAATTAACCTACAAACCTTTGGAGAGTGGGAGGAAACCAGAGCACCCACTGAAAACCCATGCAGGTCACGGAGGGAACGTACAAACTCCGTACAGATAGTACCCACAGCCAGGATCGAACCCGGGTCTCTGGCACTGTGAGGCATCAACTCCACCACTGCGCCAACGTGCCACCGCATCTGGCACTTCTCATTAAGGCAAGATAGGCCCAGGGAAAAGCATGGGAAAACGATACTAATCCAGGCAACAGGCCTGGGTCAAGAGACTCCTCCAGTAACCCTGGCTACATTCCAAGATAATTAATTAGCCGTACAATAGCTCTGAACATTCTGAAGACAAAAGGGTTCTTCTTGCATATATCTGCATACATTTCATTGGCTGTTTGTGTAAAGCATAGATCTGGATTTTGTAAAAGCCAGGTTTATTATTGTCATGTGTACCGAGGTACATTGAAAAACTTTTGCAAGCTATCTAATCAGATCAGGTGATACCGTACATAAATACAATAAAGCTAAACTCAAGTACAATAAGTAGAGTGAAGGGAAAGATGCAAAGTGCAGAATATATTTCGCAGCTTTATAACAACGATATACGGTGCGAGATTTATAGGTTAAAAAAGAGATTTAGAAGTGTTGAGTTTAGATTATTGTCACGTGTGCAGAAGTACAGGAAAAGCTGTTGTGATGGGCTAACCAGTAAGTGGAAAGACAATACACGATTACAGTCGAGCAATCCATAGTGCACAGATACACGATGGAAGGACTAACGTGAATATCGTTTCGTCCAATATAAAGTCCGATCGAAGATAGTCTACAATGAGGTAGATAGTAGCTCAGGGCTGCTCTCTATTTGTTGGTAGAATGGTTCAGTTGCCTGATAATAGCTGGGAAGAAACTCTCCCTGGATCTGGAGGTGTGCGTTTTCACACTTCTGTACTTTTTTGCCCGGTGGGAGAGGGGAGAGGGGAGATGAGAGAGTGGCCAGGGTGAGACTGGCCCTTGATTATGCTGGTGGCCCTGCCAAGGCAGCGTGAAGTGTGGATGGAGTCAATGGAAGGGAGGTTGATGATTGCATCAGATGACAGCAGGTCCTCCTTTGGGACCAACACGTCACCGCGCTCCAGTGTCATCCGGGGTAAGCTGTAGTCAGATCTCTCTGTTACCAGGCTATCAGGGAATCGGAGCACAGAGACCCATTGCCATCTTGAGGTTCCTTCCAATGGAAACACTGAGATGAAGATTGTGGACCATCAGTGGAGTTTAGCTGCTCCTCTGGATAAATAAATCAATGTTGGGAACACTTTGAAGGTGAGGCAGCATCTGTGCAAAGAGACACAACGCATTGCAGATGCTGGAACCTGGCACAGAACTCAAAGTACCAGAGTAACTCAGCAGGTCAGGCAGCATCTCTGAAGAACATAGACACAAAGTCACTCCCGCACATTCGGCCCATATCCATCTAAACCGTTCCTATCCATGTCTAAAAGTCTGTATACATCCCATCAAGTAGAAGATACTGAAGCTTGATAGCACACACAACCAGACTTGGGAACAACTTCTTCCCCTCTATTATCAGACTTCCAAATAGTCCTTCCATAAGCTGGGAGACTGTCCGATTCACCTCTGTCCCATTGCGGACATTGGAACTTGTCTCTGGAACTGTGTGGGAAGCAATTGCAGATGCTGGTGTAAACCGATGATAGACACAGGAGGTGGAGTAACTCAGCGGGACAGGCAGCATCTCTGGAGAGAAGGAATGGGTGACGTTCCGGGTCGAGACCCTTCTTCAGACTGAAGAAGGGTCTCGATCTGAAACGTCACCCATTCATTCTCTCCAGAGATGCTCAGGACCGCTCTCTAGTTGTTGGTAGAATGGTTCAGTTGCCTGATTATAGCTGGGAAGAAACTCTCCCTGAATCTGGAGGTGTGCGTTTTTACACTTCTGTACTTTCTGCCCGATGGGAGAGGGGAGATGAGAGAGTGGCCAGGGTGTTGTCTCTGGAACTGATACACTACAATACTGAGAACTATATTCTGCACTCTGTATCTATCCTTGGCTTTACCTATGGTACTTGAGTTTGGCTTGATTCCATTTACATATATTATTCTGATTGGATTGGATAGCACGGAAAACAAACCTTTCCATTGTACATGACAATAATAACCCTGAACCGAAACCTAAAGTATATATTGAAGTAGCTTGATATAAGATGGAAGGAGGCTCTTGTGTCGACCATAAGTTTACTTTAGATTTAGTTCAGAGATACAGAGCAGAAACAGCCCTGCGGCCCACTCTGACCAGCGACCTCTGAACCGTAGCACTACCCTACCTACTAGGGACAATTTACAATCTTTACCAATGCCAATTAACCTACAAACCTGTACGTCTTTGGAGTGTGTTAGGAAACCGGAGCTCCCAGAGAAAACCCACGTGGTCACAGTAGAAGGTACAAACTCTGCACAGACAGCACCCATAAACAGGATCGAACCCGGGTCTCCGGCACTGTAAGGCAGCAACTCCATCGCGGCGTGTATCGGAGTCTACTAACTGAGCCGACCAGCCAGTTCCTGTATTGCAAATGCAGAGTTTTAGCTGGGAAATAATTGGCTTACAGCAATGAAGAATGAAAATTCTCTGGAATCTAAATGCTTCCTTTGTTGCTGTTGGAATGTGATTACCAAAGAATGTTTTCTATTCCTACGAGTTGTGAACTAATCCCTCATTAACAAGCAGAGATATTTTCCTATCTGTGGTTGACGTGTTTCATCGTTGGGTGTTTGATCTATCTTCAAAGTTTTTCCACTGAGCCTTTGTTCTTGCCGACTCTTTGTCGCGCTTTTTGTTTGGTGTTGCGGGATTAATCTAGTTTCCTGTTACTTTCTCCTGGTGTTGATCTGAAGTCTAAAGGGTGACGCAAGGGGTGTGCCTGTGCCGTGCTCTGGATACCAGAGTCTGTATATTCCGAACTTGAAGCACATCAGATTCTGAGAGGGCTTGGCAGGTTCAGTGCTGAGAGGATAGTTCCCTTGTGGGAATTCTTGAACCGGTGGGCATCGCTTCAGAATAAGATGTGTAGGAAGGAACTGCAGATGCTAGTTCCCACCAAAGATAGATTCAAAATGCTGGAGTATCTCAGCGGGACAGGCAGCATTCTCTGGATAGAGGTAAGGGGTGACGTTGCGGGTCGAGACCCTTCTTCGAACTCCCTCTATCCCTGACAGTCTGAAGAAGTCGACCCGAAACGTCACCAATTCCTTCTATCCAGACATGCTCCCTGTCCCGCTGAGTTACTCCAGCATTTTGTATCTTGTTTGAGAATAGGAGGTTGATCAGTGATGTTTCAGGCCAGTCTGAAGAAGGGTCCCAACCCGAAACATGACCTATCTACGTTTTCCAGAGTTGCTGCCTGACCCACTGAATCACTCCAGCATTTTGTGTCTTTTTTTTGTAAACTAACATGTGTAGTTCCTTACTTCCACACCACAACTATACACTCCTCAATAATTGCAGTGAGATATTCTCTTTCCTATATTCAAATTTTCTTTCTGTTTCGGACAAAATACAATTTTTTTTCTCAACTGCTTACCGCAGCTGTATATTTTGTGTCTGTCGATGAGACTTGAACCTAGAACCCTCTACACAAGAGACATAATGGCCATCCACTGAACCAGAAGGGAATTAGTAGTGGCTGTGTGAGGGTATGATCAAGCTATGAATCTACCCTCTGGTCAATACCTGTCTGTCCCCAGGGACACATTCAGAGACTGACGTTAAGTGCTGCCAGAAGATCATCAACTCGGTGAAAGATTCTCTCATGTCTGTCCGAAGCTTGTTGATCTCCCAGCACAGCGAGATGCCCGTCAAGGTATGTTGCCAACCGGCCCATTCCAGACTGTAGGAGTACGTGCTGAGGGACGCACTGAAGCTCGGTGCAGCCAACCCCAAGACTCTGTGGGGGAACACAGTCAAGGTTCTTTCCGCTGCTGGACATTGAGGGGCAGAGTCCAGTAGGGGACACCCCTCAAAGAAGGGAAGGGGAGGCCACATGAGGTGCAAGGGTGTTTTGTTTAAAGATAGGTTTGAAAACTACTGGGCATGAGGCTGTCGATTGTATAGGGAGTGTCTGAAGAGTTTTTGCACAGTTTTTGTTTTGTGTATTTTTTTCTATTCTGAGTAGTTTAGTTTAGAAATATTTTTAAAACTTCAGTTTCAGGTGTGCAAAGGACAACTCAACTGAAACCTTTGGAATCCATGAAACCATTTTGGAATCCATGAAACTAGACAGCTAACAATGATCTATTCTACATTTTCCTTGATCTCCATCCCCTTTGTCCTGTTTTCACACCTTGCATTTCCTTATCTCTGTATCTCCCTCTCCCCTGGTTTAGTCTGAAGAAGGGTCTCGACCCGAAACGTCACCCATTCCATCTATCCAGAGATGCTGCATGTGCCGCTGAGTTACTCCAGCATTTTTGTGTGTATCTTCGGTTTAAACCAGCATCTGCAGTTCCTTCCAACAACAAACTGTCTTGAATCAAGATTCAGCAGCTCGAGAGGGTTAGGCAGTGTATTGGTAGATTAGATACGTAAAAGCCATCAATAGGCTAATTATTGACAATTCTGCAGCAACCAGCGAGCTGAATGCAGGGGAGAGCATATGACACAGCAGAACCAAGCACTCTAAGATAACAGCATTAATTCACATTGAAAACATTCTTATTTAAAGTGTTCTGGAAAGAGAAGCAATATAACCTTCCCCCAATAGAGATGCATTTTCCAGAAAATGCAGTGAGAATAGTTCCATATAAGTTATTTGGATAAATTCATCCCTGGCCACTTTATGAGTTTGATAATCAAGCTTAGTTTAGTTTGGTTTAGACACACAGCATGGAAATGGGCCCTTCGGCCCATCGAGTCCACGCCGACCACCTGTGCACTAGTTCTATCCTAAACACTGGGGACATTTTACAGAAGCCAATTAACCTACAAACATGCACGTCTTTGGAATGTGGTGGGAAACCGGAGCACCCGGAGAAAACCCACACGGTCACAGGGAGAACGCACAAACTCCACATTGACAGCACCCATAGTCAGGATCGAACCCGGGTCTCTGGCTCCGTAAGGCAGCAACTCTACCGCTGTGCCACTCTGCCACAGACATTGGAAATACTGAGTCATTTCTACTCTGGTTGGCTACAGCAAGATTCATGGGCGGGAGGTACTCCGGTTACAAAGTTACAGAATGGTTCAGTCTGTACAAATTATTTACACACAGAGTAGTGGGTGCCTGGAACACGTTGCCAGGGGTGTTGGTGGAGGCAGATGCAAGAGTGGTGATTGAGTGGTGATTAGATAGGCACATGGATGTGCAGGGAATGGAGGGATACGAATCACATGCAGGCAGATAAGAATTTGTCTCAGCATCATGTTCATCTCAGTCCTTGTGGGCCGAAGGGCCTGTTCTTGTGCTGTACAGTTCTATGTTCCATGTACACTGGAGAATGCTGTTGGTGAAGTCAATGTCCAAGTTAACTTAAAGCAGCATCATCTTCATACTTCATTCATAATGACACCAATTGAACAGGATCTGATCACAACTTATTTCCTCAGTAATAATAACCTAACACAGGTAGTTCAAGTTCAAGTTCAAGTGAGTTTATTGTCATGTGTCCCTGTTAGGACAATGAAATTCTTGCTTTGCTTCAGCACACAGAACATAGTAATAATAATAATAATAAATTTTATTTATGGGCGCCTTTCAAGAGTCTCAAGGACACCTTACAAAAATTTAGCAGGTAGAGGAAAAACATGTAAGGGGAATGAAATAAATAGTAGAGACATGACTAGTACACAAAGTAAAGACAGAATACAATTCAAAACACAATATGAGGCAATTAATACACAGATAGTAGGCATCGACTACAAAACAGATCAATGTGTCCATATACTATAATATAAATATATACACACATGAATAAATAAAATGATGAGGTGCAAATAACAGATGATTGGTTATTGATAATCAAAGTTTTGTCCGACCCAGATGGCTGTGGGGTAGTAGCTATTCCTGAACCTGGTTGTTGCAGTCTTCAGGCTTCAGTCTTCAGGTAGTAAATACAAAATGGCGATGTGTACCAACCCTAAATCTATGCTCGTCAGTTACGAAATAACTAGTAACTGAACAACTAAACAAGTTGGAGAAACTCAGCGGGTGCAGCAGCATCTATGGAGCGAAGGAAATAGGCAACGTTTCGTCCCGAAACGTTGCCTATTTCCTTCGCTCCATAGATGCTGCTGCACCCGCTGAGTTTCTCCAGCATTTTTGTCTACCTTCGATTTTCCAGCATCTAGTTCCTTCTTAAAATAAACAAGTTGATAAGGATCCTTAAATGTCACAAGAGGTCGTTAATTAATCGCAATTACTATCATTGGTTTAATATTAATATTAGTAATTAATTAATAGTAATAATATTACTATTATTTGTCATGTTACTGAGATACGGTGAAAAAAGTAGTTTCGTGTGCAGTCTGGGCAAATCATGCCATACTAAACGACATCGGATAGTGCAAAGGAACAAATAAACAGGGTGAAAAATATGGTGTTACAGCTACAGAGAAAGCGCATGTAAATAAAAAAAATGTGATGACAGCAGCAAGGTAGATTGGAAGATTCGGCATGCATCCTTTTTTATGCCCCTGTCCCACTTAGGAAACCTGAACGGAAACCTCTGGAGACTTTGCGCCCCACCCAAGGTTTCCGTGCGGTTCCCGGAGGTTGCAGGTGGTTGCCGGAGGTTGCAGGTAGTGGAAGCAGGTAGGGAGACTGACAAAAACCTCCGGGAACCGCACGGAAACCGCACGGAAACCTTGGGTGGGGCGCAAAGTCTCCAGAGGTTTCTGTTCAGGTTTCCTAAGTGGGACAGGGGCATTAGTATATGAGAAACCCATTAAAGAGTCTGGTGATAACAGTGGGGAAGACGCTCTTCTTGAATCCGGTGGCGCGCGTTTCCAAAGATTTTGTATCTTCTGTCTGATGGGGGAGGAGAGAATGACCGGGGGCGAGTGTGATCCGTGATTATGTTGCTGCTTTTCCTGAGGCAGCATGAAGCACAGGTGGAGAAGATTGGTTGAGGCTGTTTGTGTGATGGACTGGGTTGCATCCATGACAGCCAAGACTTACGACACGATACGATAGAACTTTATTTATCCCAGGAGGGAAATTGATCCGCCAACAGTCATAAAACGCAACGAGATACAGGAAACATGAAAACAAAGTGACGAGTGGAAAGGATTGGGGGTGTGCAAAGATTGGGGTGGGGGGGGGGGGGGGGGGGGGGGGGGGGGGGAGTCAGTCTACCCCATGACAGAAGGGGGAAGAGATGTACAGTTTGATAGCCACAGGGAAAAACTATCTCCCGTGGCGTTCTGCACTGCACCTTATACAGCAGTCGGTAGCTGAAGGCGCTCATCAGGTTGACCAGCATGTCATAGAAACATAGAAAATAGGTGCAGGAGTAGGCCATTCGGCCCTTCGAGCCTGCACCGCCATTCAATAGGATCATGGCTGATCATCCAACTCAGTATGAGGGCAGGCAGGTGGGACTAAGGGAAAATAATTGTTCGGCACGGACTTGTAGGGCCGAGATGGCCTGTTTCCGTGCTGTAATTGTTATATAGTTATATGGTTATATGGTTAGTATCCTGTATCTGCCTTCTCTCCATAACCCCTGATCCCTTTAGCCACAAGGGCCACATCTAACTCCCTCTTAAATATAGCCAATGAACTGGCCTCAACTACCTTCTGTGGCAGAGAATTCCACAGATTCACCACTCTCTGTGTGAAAAATGTTTTCCTCATCTCGGTCCCAAAAGATTTCCCCCTTATCCTTAAATTGTGACCCCTTGTTCTGGAGGAGGGTGAGCTGTATTGTCCAAGATGCTCCGCAGTTTGAGGAACATCCTCCCCTCCAAGACCACCTCCCATGAATACAAGACTTGGGGTCTTGGGCAGAGTATGCCCAATTATGGGTATTATGACCAGGCCAATTATGCGTAACATGAGGGGAAAATGTTTCATTCACTAGCAAAGCCGCAGGGAAGTTGCATTTAAGTGGGCATCCAGCCCGTGGGATTCATGCTGATGTGAATACAAAACAGTGGCATTTAATGTGTTTTCCTACGTGGCAGAAATGGGGTGAGGGACATAGTTTGAGTGAAGAGAGCCATTAAGATCAAGGGATTTGAAAATGGAGAGGATAGTTAAGAAAAGACCTTTTACCATTGTCAAAGAGCCATTAATCAGTCACACAGCACACTCCAGTTAGCAACTACCCAGCAATCCTTGACAAATACAGTGCTGTGTATAAAGGGGAGGAAGATATCTTGAAAGCATTGCAAAACAAAATCCTTCGTACAAAGCAGAACAGGCTCAACCTACCGACAAAGCCAAACGGTGAGATAGTGTTCCTGCTGGAGTCTGGGCAAAGTCGCCCATTCTTAACATTGGCTGCATACCGCCAATGCTATTGCCATCTGCCAACCATCTGTGCAGGAGTTGCATTGGTGCTATTTATGTGTGGTGTGAGCAGATGCATGTAGGCCGCCATGGGCAGGCGCATTATTCACGCCGTGCACTTGCAGCAATGCCAGCATGTGTCGCCGGGGGATTCGAAATTGGGTCTAATTTGAACCTAGGGTATTTCAAACTCGAAGGCTTTCACTAGAGGCAGTAACTCAAACTGAAACCCCCTGATCTCAGGAGCGGATTTCTCAAATTAAACTTGCAGGAAGACAAATGCAGATTCGGGTTTCCACCGAAGATAGCCACAAGATGCTGGAGTATCTCAGCGGGACAAGCTGCATCTCTGGAGAGAAGGAATGGGTGACTGTTTCGGGTCGAGTCCCTTGTCCAGACTGGAAGGGACTGGGTGGGTCAGTCTGAACGGCCCACCGAGTCCACGCCGACCAGCGATCCACAAACACTAGCATTATCCGAAACACTAGCGACAATTTACAATTTTTACCGAAGCCAAAGAACTTACAAGCCTGCACGTCTTTAGAGTTTGGGAGGAAACCGGAGCACCCAGTGAAAACCCACGCAGGTCACGGAGGGAACGTACAAACTCTGTACAGACAGTACCCGTAGTCAGGATTCATCCCTTCTTCAGGGATGCTGCCTGACCCACTGGATTACTCCTGCACCTTGGGTCTTACTTTTTGAGAGAGCTGCTGTGGACAAATGGGCTGCCACATTCCCTTCAGTGCTGTTGACACAAGTGCATTCAAAGGCTGTTACATGTTTAGGACCTTTCTAAATGGGTAATCAAGTCTTGATCCAGCTATTTTTTGAAATCTGAAATCACTCCACTATTTTTACCAAATAATGGGAAAACATATTTGAACAAAAGTACGTCGGTAAGATCCATAGTGGAAAAATGTTGCAAAGAGCAAAAAAAAAGTATGTTTGGTGGTGAGGAAGTGTTTTTTTTAATGTGTGTTACTTTAACCTTGGAGTTTTGGATAAAGTAAATTCAGACAGCGTCATCTATCCTTTGTACCCAGTTGGTCAGTGACAAGTAAGAATGTAATTCGGGTTACAGGAGTGGTTTTGCTAATTGTTCCTGTGTGTGGATGAATATGTTAGCTCTTGAATCCGTCCAGCTGAATCCTTTTCCATTTTCAAGGCTCTTTGTGAAATATTCCTCTTCTTTCCCTACTTCAGAGTTGCTGGCTTTGAACCTCATTCAGAGAGTTTACGGCTTGCAGGGATAGGCAGGTTAGAAGTTGAGTTGATACCTCCCCGGATGTGTGGTCGAGAACCAGAGATTGAAGAGTCAAATTTAAGAGGGATCAGCCATTCATGACTAGAATGTCAAGAAATGTCTTCACCCAGAGAGTAGTGAATCAGAGAGTTGTAGAGTCATACAGCAGGGAAACAGGCCCTTCGGCCCAACTCGCCAATTCTGACCAAAATGCACCATCTATGCTAATCCCATTTGCCCGCATTTGGCCCATATCTGTCTAAACCTTTTCTATCCATGTATCTTCTCAGGAGTCTTTTAAAGTCTCAGAAGGCAGTGGAGGCCAATTCTCTGGATGCTTTCAAGAGAGAGTTAGATAGAGCTCTGAAAGATAGCGGAGCCAGGTGATATGGTGATAAGGCAGGAAAGGGGTACTGATTGTGAATGATCAGCCATGATTACATTAAATCAAGTCCTAGCCTGCCCAACCTCTCTCTATAGCTCAGTCCTTCGAGTCCTGGCAAGATCCTTGTAAATCTTCTCTGAGCTTTTTCCAACATTGACGTCTATGGAATTCTCTCCTTAATAAGCTTGAAGGCTCAGTGGGAGAGGATATTTATGTCAGTGACCATTAGGTCATTAGATATTAAGAGAATCAAGAGATATAGGTTGGTATGGGAATGTGGAGCTGAGGTATAGGATTAATTGTGATCTTTTTGAATGACAATGCATAGTTAAGGGTGTTCTGTTCCTTTGTCTTACGCATGCCTCCGGATTCAGGGACAGTTTCTTCCCAGCTGTTATCAGACATCTGAACTGTCCTGTCACCAGCTAGAGTCCTGTCCTGACCTATTATCATTTACCTCATTGGAGACCTTCGAACTATTTTTAATTGGACTTCACTGGAGTTTATCTTGCAATAAATGTTATACCCTTTATCCTGCACCTGTACACTGTGGAAGGCTTGCTTATTTAGTTTAGTTCAGTTTAGTTTAAAGATACAGTGCTTTAAAGAAACAGGCACTTCAGTCCAACGAGTCGCACCGACTAGCGATTCCCGCACATTAACACTATCCTATGCACACTAGGGACAATTTTACATTTACACATTTATACCAAGCCAATTAACCTACAAACCTGTACGTCTCTGGAGTGTGGGAGGAAATTGAAGATCTCGGCGAAAACCCACGCAGGTCACGGGGAGAACGTACAAACTCCGTACAGACAAGCTCCCATAGTCAGGATCGAACCCGGGCCTCTGGCATGGTGAGGCAGTAGCTCTACCACTGCACCACCATGCCGCATTCATTGCATATGCCTGTATTAATGTATAGTCTTTTTGGTGACAGGATAGCACGCAACAAAAATCTTTATACACCATATACTATACATGTGATAATATTAAAACTAAACTAAACTAATGGACTTCTGCTCTGACCGATGTGTGAGGCCAGACCTGAAACAGTCTAGTCGGCTGTGATCCGTTGATTGAAATGGCTGAATAAGCCACGCGCAAATCGGAGTGGGCAGTAAACCACAAACTCGCTGTGAATATCTGTAGGTTGTAAGGGAGAAAAAGAAAGTACACCTGATTAACTAAGGAACTTTCTCATGGGAGTGTATTGGCTTTTGCAAATGTCACAGAGCAATAATTTTCAGAGCATGCATCAGCAGGAACAAGAGTGATGATTTCTGTCTAATGACAACTTGCGCTTCACATAGGTGAGGCGCACTCTATCATTTGACTCAAAGTTAATGACCGTATAACGTAAATCACAAAGATAGTAATAAATCAGCCAATGAGCCAGTTCAGGAGCCCATAGGCAATGTGATGCCTGTCAAATACATTTACATCTCACCAGATTCAAAAAGCATGCAAAATCCAAAACAAAGCAGAAAACACTGGAAGCACTCCATAATTTAGTCCACATCTGCGGAAAGCAAAACCAAGAAATTTAGTTAACGTTTCAGGTCAAAGACCCTTCGTAATACCTTCCTCTGCCTAATGTCGTTGATTTGAAAAATGAATTCTGTTTCTCTTTCCGCATGCAATGGAAGGCTGCACTGCATTTGGAGCATTGCGTGTAGAACTGGCAGCCGCATTATAGGAAGGATGTGTAGGATTTGTAAAGGGTGCAGATTGATGCCTGGATTAGTGGGTTTAGGTGCAGGCAGAGGTTGGGCACTCTTGAATTGAATTGATGCATGCTCTGAAAATTATTGCTCTGTGACATTTGCAAAAGCCAATACACTCACAAGTCAATTCAGGAAATTCAATTCAATTCAATTCAATTGTTTGCTCTGGAAGGTCGTGTGGAGACCCGATAGAAGTATATAAAATTACGAGAAGTATACGTAGCATAGACAGTCAGAACTTTTCTCCCAGGATGGAGAAATCAAGTACTAGAGGGCATAGCTTTAGGGTGGGAGAGATGAGATTTCCAGGAAGGTAGACACAAAATGTTGGAGCAAGTCAGCCAGTAAGGCTGACCTGAAGAAGGGTCCCGACCCGAAACGTCACCTATTCCTTTTCTCCAGCGATGCCGCCTGACCCGCTGAGTTACTCCAGATTTTTGTGCCTGTCTACGGTTTAAACCAGCATCCTCCCTACACAAAGTTTAAAGGAGAGGTGAGGGGCAAGTCTTTTACACAGAGGGTGGTGAGTGCCTGGGACTTGCTGCTGTGGGTAGTGGTGGAGGCAGAACATTTCCCAATTCTTCATCTGTTTTTTGACCTCCCCCTATGCAAAAATACTCAGTCACATAACTACTGCTTTTGCACTTGCCAAATTCAACACAGTCTGGTTAAGGGATGTCAAAAGAGTATTGTTGTAAGACTTTAAGAAGGAACTGCAGATGCTGGAAAATCGAAGGTAGACAAAATTGCTGGAGAAACTCAGCGGGTGCAGCAGCATCTATGGAGCGAAGGAAATAGGCAATGTTTCGGGCCGAAACGTTGCCTATTTCCTTCGCTCCATAGATGCTGCTGCACCCGCTGAGTTTCTCCAGCAATTTTGTCTACCATTGTTGTAAGACTAATGGGAAGCAGTGCAGGACAAGTGGTGGGATTAAATTATGGACTAATTTGCACCACAATTGGAGCAGTTTCCTTTGGTAAGATTCTGCATGTGGCTGCTTTGGTTTCAGGTTTTTTTTAAAGTCATTTTTTAGTTTTTGAGATACAGCATGGAAACAGGCCCTGCGGCCCACCGAGTCCACACCAATCAATGATCACCCATACACTAGTTCTATCCTACACACTAGGGGCAATTTACAGAAGCCAATTAATGGACAAGCATGCACGTCTTTGAATGTGGGAGGAAACTGGTGCACTCGCAGACAACCCACGCGGTCACAGGGAGAACGTGCAAACACCGTATAAACAGCACCCATAGTCACGATCGAACCCGGGTTTCTGGCGCTGTAAGGCAGCAACTCTACCGCTGCGCCACTGTGCAGTGCGCTGTGCACCGCTTTCAATGAAAGGTCAGCATGGAGGAGGTGACGCTTAGGTAGGAACTGCAGATGCTGGTTTACCTCAAAGATAGACACAGACTGATGGAATACCTTAGTGGGACCGGCAGCATCTCAGGAGAGAAGGAATGGATGACGTTTTGGGTCGAGAACCTTCTTCAGACTGAGGGTCCAGGGAGTGTGAGTCTAGAGATATGGAAGGGTAAGGTGTGAAAATGACAGATCAAAGCAGACAATGTTATGATAAGGAAATACAGGATGGTTTATTGTTATAGTAATAATAATAATAATAATAATTTATATATATATTATTAATATAACAACAACAACAATAATAATAATAATAATAATAATAATAATAATAATAATATTATTATTATTATAATAATAATAATAATAATAATAATAATAATAATAATAATAATAATAATAATAATAATAATAAGGGCTGCATGGTGGCACAGCAGTAGAGTTGCTGCCTTACAGCACCAGAGACCTGGGTTCGATCCTGACTTCGGGTGCTTGTCTGTACGGAGTTTCTATGTTCTTACCGTGACTTGTGTGGGTTTTCTCCGAGATCTTTAGTTTCCTCCCACACGCCAAAGATGTACAGGTCTGTAAGTTAATTGGCTTGGTATAAATGTAAATTGTTTCTAGTGTGTGAAGGGACGTGTTGGTGTGCGGGGATCGCTGGTTGGTGCAGACTCGGTGGTCCGAAGGGCCTGTTTCCACACAGTCTCTAAACTAAACTAAACTAAAACTATAGTAATAATATTAATAAATGTTATTATTATTATTATTATTATTATTGTTATTATCGTTGTTGTTATATTAATAATATATAATAACTATATTAATAGTATATTAAATAATATATTATTATATTATATTATATTATGTTATATTATATTATATTATATTATATTATAAATAATAAAAGTAATTATTGTTACCTTAATAATAATAATAATAATATTAGAAGGTAATGAAGCAATGACAGGTAATAGAGGGAGAACGATAGGGAAGATAAGAGATGGAGTGAAAGTGGGAAAAAGGGGAATGAGAAAAAGGACAAACCCAAAAAATGGAATTAAAAACAAGAATGAAGGTAACAATAGTTACTATTATTATTTATAATATAACATCATTTAATGTTATATTATGTTATAGTATATATTTTATTATATTATTAATAAATACGTATATAATGTGCGTGCACCATCTGCTTCCACAGCTGATGCAGCAACAAGCAGCGATCATGGCAGCCACCACACATACCGGGTACCTAAACCCCACCGCTGCTTTCCCCACGGCACAGATGCACCACATGGCAGCCATCAACCTGAACGGGCTGGCAGCAGCCCCCCTCACGCCAACATCAGGTGAGACCTCACCTTCCTTCCTCGCAATCCATCAGTTCAGTTTGCTGTCACGTGTTGACACAGAAAGCTGAAGTAACTCTGCGGGACAGGCAGCATCTCTGGAGGGAAGGAATGGGTAACGTTTCGGGTCGAGACCCTTCTTCAGACACTTCAGGGTGAACACATCTGACCTTAGGCGATGGTAGGTCCATCTGCTCCAATCCTTGCGATGGGGATGTACCTACAACTATGGCAGCTGTACTTGGATACCAAGCCAATGGTGAGACACATCGGTCATACTGAGGGCGGGGAACTGGAGAGGGGCATTGTTGCTCAGGACTTTGCTGCACTTGTCCTCGCCTGTTCTGTCATCGTGGAGTTTGGGAATGAAAGACGGGACAAAAAAGCTGCCAGCAAAACCAGGAGGAAAAACGGCACGGGACAATTATAAAGGAGTTGTGCGTTCTTTTCCCATTTTGTTTGAACATATTTTGTCTTTTTGGTTAAAGACGAGGCGCGGGGCTGCGGGAAGCAAGGATGCTTGACCGGGCAAAGTGGTTGGGGGATGGGAAGATAATGTGCCCGATTTTTCAGGAGTGTGTCCAGTCGGGTTAAGAGTTGGAAGGTACTGGTGAAGCACACCTTCGAAAGGTAAATAAATCCTTGAGAGATGTCACGCTTTTTATGTCTTTCAGGGTTGTCCTCTCCTCCGGGAATCGCAGCTCCCACCGTTCCCAGCATTGTGTCTCCGATCGGGGTGAACGGCTACACCGGGCTCTCTGCCCAGCACAACGGGCACCCTGCCGTCGAGGCTGTCTACACCAATGGAATTCACCCATACCCAGGTACGTGCCATCCACACCAGGCCATCACTGCCAACCCGAGTCTGCGACCACATTTGTGCAGTAATGTAGATTCAAGATTCAAGATTCAAGTGGGTTTATTGTCATGTGTCCCTGACAGGGCAATGAAATTCTTGCTTTGCTTCAGCACAACAGAACATAGTAGGCATTAACTGCATGTAGCTTCCATGCATGGTATCATGTGACACAAATGCATCGAGCAGCTATGTGGCATAGCTTAAAATGAATATCAGATACGTCAATCAAAAATGTGTAGGAAGGAACTGCAGATGTTGGTTTAAACCAAAGATTTAGACACAAAAGCCTGGAGTAACTCAGCGGGACAGGCAGCATCTCTGGAGAGAAGGAATGGGTGACGTTTCGGGTCGAGACCCTTCTTCAGGCACCATGTGTCTATGTGCAAGATTCTCATTAAATCAGGCTTTGTCTAAACACTATTGTTGGCAGATAAATCAAAGGGACCATCAGAATTGTACACTAACTTTTTTTTCTTTCTATTTCCTCCATTTTTCTTCCCTTCTTCTTTCATTTACATTGACCCTCCAATCCCTTCCCTTGCTTTCCCTCTCTTTGCATGTGTGTGACATTTATCACTTTACCGGTGATTCTTGCCTTTTATCAAATTTCTCCTGTTCAAAAATCTTTGCTTGTCGTGGTTTGTTTTTTTGCTTCTTGTGTGGATTATTTTCATTCTCTCTCCATTTTGTGTCCTTCATTCTTGATTTTAATTCCATTTTTTGGGTTTGTCCTTTTTCTCATTTCCCTTTTTCCCACTTTCACTCCATCTCTTATCTCCCCTATCGTTCTCCCTCTAACACCGGCCTTTGCTTCATTATTTCTTACCTTTCGTTCATCCCTTTCACTTACACTTCCGTTATTGTTGCCCCTATTCTTCAATCGAACTTGCTGCCCTCCTTTCCATTGTCACCCTCTTCCATCTCGTCTCTCCCACCTTCTCTCCATCTCTTCGGTCACCTTTCCTGCTGCCCCACACTTTGTTCTCCATTGTTTTTGTCTCCCTATTGCTCCTGTCTCTCGCCTCCTGTAACTTGTGACATTTCATCCTCTCACCATCATTTCCGCTTGCCACCTCAACGTCTATCATCTTTCTCGCCTCTGCACCATATATCTCCATCTCGCCATCCCGTTGTCCTTCCTTCCCTTCTCAACTCAGCTCAAAGTCCTTCTGCAGCTGACGCCTTGCAGCAGGCTTTCACAGGGGTCCAGCAGTACACAGGTATTGTGCATATATTTGTTATAAATATATTTCTGTAAGCTCGCTCTGTGTTTGCAATACTATTTACTTGCAAGAGACGAAGAACCTTGAATGTACGAAAAGCTATTTTATTCAATGTGTGGGAGAGGGAGAGAGAGAGAGGGAGAGAGAGGGGGGGGGGGGGGGCCGAAGTGGGCAAAGTGGGCCGAAGGGCCTAATTCCAAGCAGTACAGCTCTGTGCACTTATTATAAAATACACTTACAATGAGATTAAGTGGAAGACAGTCACAACAGGACTGTATATTTACATGGGGGTTACATTGGAAGAATACAATTGGGTCCATGTGGAGGAGGGAACTGCAGATACAACACGATACATTAGAAGTTTATTTATCCCAGGCGGGAAATTGATCAGCCAACAGTCATAAAAACGCAACGTTTTGGAAGCTCTCCATTTTGTGTCTTTTTCCTAACATGTACACGGTTATGTGATGTCCCTCGGGGATGAGCATGAATGGGTGAATCTCAATTCATCGGCCTAATTTACTGTTTGATTCTCTTGTGATTTTATGCGTAGCCATGTACCCAACAGCGATCGCCCAGATCAGTCAAGCATTTCCTCAGCCACCGCCTGTCGTAACACAACAAAGAGAAGGTGAGTTCAACCTACAACTCTCCGTGGTAACAATGCCCTCTCTGGTCCTGGACCTCCTCAGCGTCTCTGAAATGTGCAAACTCTAACCCCACGCTGAAACCCCACTGCGCTCCGCCTTTGAAGCCCATCTAAGTGCAGGAAGGAACTGCAGACGCTGGTTAAAACCGAAGATAGACACAAAGTGCTGGAGCAATACAGCGGGGACAGGCAGCAACTCTGGGGAGAAGGAATTGGTGACGTTTCGACTCGAGACCCTTCTTCACACTGTCATAGACTGAAGAAGGGTGTTGACCCGAAACGTCACCCATTCCTTCTGTTCAGAGATACTGAGTTACTCCAGCTTGTTATGCCTACTTATCATAGGTGCCAGGAGCAGTATTAAGCCATTCGGCCAATCAAATCTACTCCGCCATTCAATCATGGCTGATCTACCTCTCCCTCCCAACCCCATTCTCCTGCCTTCTCCCCATAACCCCTGACACCCGTACTAATCAAGAATCTTTCCATCTCTGCCATAGATAGATTCAGTGGCTGAAGTCCTTTACTCCTATGTCAACACTCCTATTGGAGCTGAAGCTTCCATTTTCTACTCCATCGCCACCACTGAAGTCCCTCCATCTAATCCATAATTTGCCCTTTGAAGCCAGCAAGCTTGTGACTGATACTTGATGCACCTTCTAACATTTGCTTCAATGCTCTTTTCACTTGTGCTGATCATTCTCCTGGGTAAAAGTCATGTATGTGTTGGGTCATTTGCCGACACGACCTAATACGCTTTGAAATGTCATTGACATCCTGCCCCGAACTATTCCTCCCTCGGTTGCTAAGTTTGAATTCCTTTGAGATATGTTTACAGTGCGTGGCATTTACCCTGCAAACAGCCTTGTCCTCCACCTTCACCTTGGTTGTCCTCCACCCACCAAAGTTGTCGATACTCATCCTTGCTGATCTCTCTTTTCTTTTGCTTTTTAGAGTCATTGAGTGAAAACAGGCCCTTCGGCCCAACTAGCCCACACTGACCCACATGTCCCAGCTACACCAGTCCCACCTGCCTGCCTTTGGTCCATATCCCTCCAAACCTGTCCTATCCATGTACCTGTCTAACTGTTTCTTAAACGTTGGGATAGTCCCTGCCTCAACGACCTCCTCCGTCAGCTTGTTCCATACACCCCCCACCCCCCCCCCCCCCCCCCCCCCCCCCCAACCGCCCTTTGTGTGAAAAAGTTACCCCTCAGATTCCTATTAAATCTTTTCACCTTCACCTTAAACCTACTGTATGTCCTCTGGTCCTCGATTCACCTACTCTGGGCAAGAGACTGTGCATCTACCCGATCTATTCCTCTCATGATTTTATACACCCCTCTATAAGATCAATCCTCATCCTTCTGCGCTCCAAGGAATAGAGTCGCAGCCTACTCAACCTTGTTTAATTATCTTTCACATCCAGGACCGGAAGGCTGCAACCTTTTCATTTACCACCTCCCACAGGAGTTTGGAGACAGTGAGCTCATGCAGATGTTTCTGCCGTTCGGGTCCGTGATCTCGTCGAAGGTTTTCATGGACCGTGCCACTAATCAGAGCAAATGCTTTGGTGAGTTTGATCAGTATGGGTGTCAGGGATTATGGGGAGAAGGCAGGAATGTGGGTGTAAGAGGGAATGATAGACCAGCCATGATTGTGAATGGCGGAATAGACTTGAATGGGCTGAATGGCCGAATTCTGCTCCTATCACTTATGAACATAGGGACATTGGAGTGTGTTGCTGATGAGTGCAAAGCATCAGCCTGCTGCGGTTTGAGTGTGCCTTTAAAGGGACCTTTTAGGGGCAAATGTGTAAAGCATGGAAGGTGGGCACATCCAAGGTGATTTTGCCTTGGAAAGGGCCAGTTTCATGAGTTAATGTAATGGGCAGCACGGTGGCACAGCAGCGCCAGAGACCCGGGTTCAATCCTGTCTACATGTGCTGCCTGCACAGAGTTTGTACGTTCTCCCTGTGACCGTGTAGGTTTTCTCCGGGTGCTCTGCTTTCCTCCCACTCTCAAAATATGTGCGGGTTTGTAGGTTAATTGGCTTCTGTAAATTGATCCTAGGGTGTTGTAGGGTTTGAACTAGTGTACGGGGTGACCGTTGGTTGGCATGGACAGGGTGGGCCGAAGGGCCTGTCTGTAACTGTAAATTGTAGGGTCAAAGTAAAGAGTGAGATTGGGAAAAGTCTTCAAATGCAGAGCGGAGGTTAGGCGAGGGCCTGCGATCTGGAACAATTGTTGGGCAAGGTGCAATAGATCATGGAACAAAAATACCTGGAAGCCCTAATGGTTTCCCCTACTCCACTCCGTCGTTTGTGCAGCTGGAGGCTGGTTAGCACGCAACAAAAGCTATTCTCTGTATCTCGGTACATGTGACAATAAACTAAACTGAGATGGAATCGAAGGGGGGATTGTATGAGCAAAGATGTCTAGATGCTAAAACCTCCAGGAATATATCTGACTGGAGTTAACAGACTTGCACAAACTGCTTGAGTTATCAACCAGACATAACACGCTTTCGCAATGGGATAATGCACTGGGGCGGCACGGTGGCGCAGCGGTAGAGTTGCTGCCTCACAGCGGCAGAGACCCGGGTTCAATAGACAATAGACGATTCGATCCTAACTACGGGTGCTGTCTGTACAGAATTTGTACGTTCTCCCCGTGACCGCGTGGGTATTCTCCAAGATCTTCGGTTTCCTCCCACACCTCAAAGGCGCACAGGTTTGTCGGTTCATTGGCTTGGGCTTGTACACTTGGTATGATTGTAAATTGTCCCCAGTGTGTGTGGGATAGTGTTAATGTGCGGTGATCACTGGTCGGCACGGACTCGTTGGGCCGAAGGGCCTGTTTCCATGCTGTATGCCTTCAATCAATAGATGAGGAATTAGATTTGAGGGCCAGGATCAGCCATGTTTTTATGGCAGAGTCGGCTCAAGGGTTCTCGTGATCTCCCGCTGCTGTTTACTGTTGTTTCAAAATAAAAAAATAATGATATGATTCATCTCAGATCCCTGAGTAATTTATTTTACTTGGTGCCACAGAGTACAGTTGTGGAAATGATCCCAACTTGGTTCCCATCGCGTTGCCTCCACTGCCTCTCCCACCCGAACCATGCCACTCCTCCTTGGCTCAGCCCAACAGTGATGTGCTCCACAGTGGACTCCAGCGCCACCAAGTGGCCCAGAGAGAAACAGGGCTCAGAGGGTTTCTCTGATGAATTGACCCGAACATCTACCAGGCAGAACTCTGCATTCGTACCTAGTCTCCTCCTCACCCCCCCCCCCCCCCCCCCCCCCCCTTCCAAACGCACTCCCCTAATCAGCAGAAGGAACCCCTGATCTGCTGCTTCTCATTTTGTCTCCTCGGCTGATGGGAAGCAGGTTGGTGTTTATCTATGATGTCCACAACACCCATCGGGAAATGCCTGAAAGTCCCCGCTGCCTTCATTCTGCAAGGGTTGGGTGGGGCGCGGTGGAGAGAGCAACCAAGTCCTTTGGCCTGGAAAGAGTGGATGTGGAGATAATGTTTCCACTAGTGGGACAGTCTAGGACCAGAGGCCATAGCTTCGGAATTATTGGACATACCTTTATTAAGGAGATGAGGAGGAATTTCCTTAGCCAGAGGATGGTGGACCTGTGGAATTCATTGCCATGGATGGCTGTGAAGACCAAGTCAATGGATAGTCTTAAAGTGAAGATTCGCAGATTCTTGATCAGTATGGGTGTCAGGGGTTATGGGGAGAAGGCAGAAGAATGGGGTTGAGAGGGAAAGTTTGATGAGCCATGATTGAATGGCGTAGTAGACTTGATGGGCTGAAAGGTCTAATTCTGTTCCTAGAACTTATGATCTTTCAGGAACAGAAATGGCTGCGAGCGGGAGCGGGGGTGGGCGGTTTGTTTTGCGACATGGCCTCTTGCACAGGTTGGTAACTTTGTTTAGGAAAGAACTGCAGATGCTGGTTTAAATCGAAGGCAGACACAAAACGCTGGAGTAACTCAGCAGGACAGGCTGGAGAGAAGGAATGGGTAACATTTGGGGGACAAGACCCTTCTTCAGACTGATGTTAGTGGAGTGGGCGGGTCAGAGATAGAATGTAGTCGGAGACAGTAAGATGGAGGGGATGGAGAGAGAGGGAAAGCAAGGGCTATTTGAAGTTAGAGAAGTCAATGTTTATACCGCTCGGGTGTAAGCTACTCAAGTGAAATATGAGGTGCTGTTCCTCCAATTTGCTCTGGGCCTCACTCTGACAATGGAGGAGGCCCAGGCCCACAGAAAGGTCAGATTGGGAATGGGAGGGGGAGTTGAAGTGCTGAGCAACCGGGAGATCAGGTAGGTTAAGGCGGACTAAGTGGAGGTGTTCAGCGAAACGATTGCCAAGCCTGCGCTTGGTCTATACAGGAGTATAACTTGTTAACTTTGTTTCTCTTCTGCTTTGCTTTTGAAGGTTTTGTGAGTTTTGATAACCCCACGAGTGCCCAGGCTGCTATCCAGGCCATGAATGGTTTCCAGATTGGCATGAAGAGGTTAAAAGTCCAACTAAAGAGACCAAAGGATACCAGTCGCCCATACTGACCGGCTGTGATTCAGGGCATGAATTTCTGATTTTCTAGGTAAGCCCATCAGTTTTCAGTTTTTTGTAATCCCCCCACATTAACACTACCCTGCACACACTAGGGACAATTTTACAATTACAACCGAGCCAATTAACGTACAAACCTGCACGTCTTTGGACTGTGGGAGGAAGCCAGAGCGCCCGGAGAAAACCCACGCGGTCACAAGGAGAACTTACAAACTCCGTACAGATTGCACCCATAGTCAGGATCGAACCCGGGTTTTTGGTGCTGTAAGGCAGCAACTCTACCGCTGCGCCACCGTGCTGGAGCCTTAATTTAATAGACGGATATGTCTTCAGTTCCGTTTAGCAGTGGGGAGGTCAGAACAGATTGTTTTGCCCCTTCTCTCTGCTGGCTTTCATCCCCTTCTCCCTCCACCACATCAGTCTGAAGAAGGGTCCCAACCCAAAATGTCACCCATCCATGTTCTCCAGTGATGCTGCCTGACATGCTGAGTTACTCCAGCACTTAGTGTCTATCTTTGGTCCATTACCTATCCGCGCCCTCCACAGTTGCTGCCTGACCCGCTGAGTCACCCTGGCACTGTGTGCCTTTTATTTCTTCACCAGTTGCTTTGCGGCCTCGGGTCAGATATAGCAAAACCAGACATGCATCAAATCAGCAATAGTGATTGATCTACAATGCTTTCCTCCCCCCCACCAGGGCAGAGACGGAGAGGAATAAGAGCAAGTACCTCTTGAGACGGCTGTTTCTGAGATACCGAGGGCGGAGAGGGAGAGATAATGGGGACGCAAACTTCGAGGAAACATTTTAAGGAACCCTGAAAATGTGAAAATTCATCGCAGCTACTCTGGAAGGCTCAATCGATCTTACAAATAGCAACAACACACACATGGTGAAGATGTGATGTAATTCGACGTAGGGAAGGGCAGCTGTCTTAAAGGTTGCAGGGGAAGCTGCTATGGCGCAGTAGTTGTGTCATCAAGCACCCAGCCAGGTCTCCTAGGCGACGGTTGCCATGGCTGCGGGTTCTTGTGGTTGTGTGTGTGCGTGTGTGTGTGTGTGTGTGTGTGTGTGCGCGCGTGTGTGAGCGCGCGAGTGCATGAGCAGTGTGAGTATAAGTGTGCGTGCGACCCGTGTGAATCCACGTGATTGAAATGGTACCGTGGAACGTAATGAGACTTTAGCTCTTAGATATTCAGGGACCAAATGGACCAAACAGATTTTTTTTTTAATTTATTATCGGGGCCTGTATATGTGATATACAAATTCAGCTTTCCTTATCTTATCTTGAGAGTTGAAACCTGGGGGGGGGGGGGGGGGGGGGGGGGAGGGGGGGAGGGGAAATAAGAGCTAAACTGTTTTAAACGGAAAAAAAAAAATCAATGCTTCAGTGATCTTAGAATAGTATTATATACTTGGAAATTTAAACAAGGAGCAAAATATAGTGGAAAGTTTCCAGGGGTTAGTTTTAAGAAGAAAACAAAGGCTAAATTGTACCTTAACACCTCATGTCCTTCTTAGGAGATGTAATAGTACTGCATGCAAATGTGACCGAAAATATTATACATATAGATATTCTGCTCCTTATACTTCTGAAGAGGTTGCTTTCAAAGGGAGAGAACAAAATTGAAGCCTGTTTGCTTTTTCACAATGATGGTGGGCTTTTGTTTGACCATTTGAGGACTTTTTAATGCCGCATTGATTGAATGGAGTTGCCTCGTCTGACAGCTTTGTTCAACGACTAAGCCTGGGAGAATTTTATCCTGAAATCTGTGTTTTAAAGACAGGGAGCTGGGAGGGGGGGGGGGGGGGGGGGGGAGAGAGAAGTGAAAATAGTGTCAAAAAAAAAAAGCAGAACCCGTTGTAGTGTAGCTTTCCTTCAAATGACATTGTAAATAATCCCTGGAGTAACAGCACATTATTTCTGATAATTGGCGCGAGGGTCTTTGTATACCCTTGGGTGTTAAGATGTTTATATGTTACCAGACGGTGGAGGGCTATTTGGTCGGGGACATTGGCAAAGTGTCACCGATCTGCTTGCGTAAGATTCACCGCTGGCCAGATATTGAGTGCAGGCCCCCTCCCCAAGATCAGTTTCTGAGCCACGTTTAGCACGACGGAGGCTTCCTACCCTTGTTGGAGCTGAGAACATTCCTCTAACCCCCCCCCCCCCCCTCTACCACCACTGCCCATCACCACCACCACCGCCAACCATCTCCAATGTCTTCTATTATAGGTTTTTTGGTTCCTCTCTGCAAACCACTCCACCCCCCTCCCCCCTCCCCATTTCCCCCAACTCTGCCCCATCTCAGTCCCTAATCAGTTAATAGCACAAACCCTCACTTCATTTTAGACTAGTTTCACATTAAGAAAGTCTAGACAGATATACGTTATTTATACATCATACCTTTCACAAATCTGGTTTTCTCAAATTGCTTCTGTATTTTAATTCACTGACTTCTCTTCAATTTGATGCAGGGAATGTAGCAGCCAAATTGTTCAGAACTCCCTCAGAGAGAGCACTGAAATTGTTGGCAGAGGGGTTAATTTTGGCCGGAATGCCGGAACTGCCTTCCCATCTCCATCGGAGCGGTTCAGGAATATTGCACGCGCAGTCCAACGTCATCCCAAATGGAGCAGACCCAGCATTGCAGCACACTCAGTGCTACACTGGGCCTCCAAAGTGGCACTTGTGCCCTGAGCCCTTCTTCTTTTAAGGCAGGTGTAGCCCTCAAACCCACAGCCAATACCCCGTCTATCGCTGGTTTTACTATTCAGAGACAGTTCAGCTGCACACGTTGCCCTGAATGCTTTACAATCAAAGCCTACCTATCCACCGACACAGCAGTGCAGCGGTAGAGTTGCTGCCTTACAGCGCCAGAGACCCAGGTTCCATCCTGACCACGGGTGCTGTCTGTACGGAGTTTGTACCTTCTCCCTGTGACCGTGTGGGTTTTCTCCGGGGGCTCCGGTTTCCTCCCACACTCCAAAGACTTGCAGGTTTGCAGGTTAAGTGGCTTCTGTAAATTGTCCCTAGTGTGTAGGATAGATCTAGTTTAGGGGCGTTCGTAGCACGGCGCAGACTCGGGGGATGGGCCTGTTTCCACTCTGTGTCTCTAAACTAAGTTAGTACCGCAGCGGTTGATGAGTTGAAGGCGGGGCAAGGGTGTATGACTGCACTAAGTGGACAAGGTCGGTTTATTCCGAAAACAGTCTTTTTGAAGAAACAAAACTATAAGAGCTCCTCTCAGTAAAACGTGACAAATTCCCTCAAAGAATGCAGTGAGTGGAGGATAGTTACCGATAACTTCCAGTTAATAACATACAGTTAATGCTCGTTATTTACTGCAGTGCCGTTGCTATGCTTAATTCACAGAGAAATTACCCAATCATCTCCACTCCATTTGGCTGTAGAAATGTCATCTTTTGCTTTTACCTTCTTCTCTTTATGCATCCCTTTGTTAAATTTAATTCTCAGGATGTCGGCATCACTGGCGAGGATAGAATTTAATGCTAATCCTCAAAATCGCCTTTGAGAGGATGGTTTGAGAGGGATGACATCCTGAATTCCACCAGTAGTTGTGTTGAAGGTGTCCCCACCCATTGTGTTAGGAGTCGATCCAAGAAAGATCAGTAACTGAATATTGGGAAGATATGGCCTGCAACATAGTTTAAAAATTCCTATCCGTGTTTTAATTCTCCCAGGTCATCCCCCCCCCCCCCCTCACCCAAACCCTCCTCCAGTTCAAAACCCTCTGGAGTGCTTTGTATGCCTCACTCTTCTACACCCTCCCTCCATTGAAGGGTCCATGCCATAAGATTCCTATCCTAAATCCATCTGAAGAAGGGTCTCGACCCGAAACGTCACCCATTCCTTCATCCAGAGACGCTGCCTGTCCCGCTGAGTTGCTCACGCGTTTTGCGTCTATCTTCGGTTTCAGCCAGCACCAGCAGTTCCTTCCTGCACATCTCTCATTTGTATCCCTGTTAGCCCATCTCCCATGTGGGTTGATGCCGCACTTCTGCTCTGCTCCTGCGAGGCACCTTGGGATGTTTTTGTCCTGAATAAAGGTGCTACGCCAATGTAAGTTCTACCCTTCCCCTAAGAAAAGCGACAAGGACCACCTTACATCGGCGAACTAATCTGCGATATTTGTTTTGAGTTCGGGGTACGTTTGAGGAGAAGTGAGTCCAGAGCCAGGAGCGAGAATTGTCTATGAGTGCCTCACTTATACAGAGATAGTATTGAAAGGGTAAATTCCATCCTGCCTGTTATAAACACTCGCAGGTACATAAGGGACTGAGACGGGATGGGATGTATTACAACAAGGGCATCTGCAATGCTATGGTCTGCTCACTTGTTTTTATTTTTAGTATTACACCCCAAACTGAAACAACTGTTGGGTTCCCTGATGAGAACCACTTTCCTAAACGTGCAGAGGTCCCTCGCGCTCCTGTGACCCAGACCGACCATTCTGTAAATAAAGTAGAAATGCTCTTAGCCTGCATGATGGATGAGTTGCAACCCACGGTCTGATCTGCAGGGAGCGAATAGCAAGGGAAGACCGTCCCGTCACACTGACGCCCTCGTTGTGTCGCAGACCATTGTAAATCAGGCACCATGTTTGCACCAGTTTTGTTTGAGCAGGGTATTGGGTGCAGAAGCATTGGGCCACAGGGAGGTACTTGGGTCAACCTACTGATGAAGAGCACTTGAAAACATGGGCAGTCACCTCCAGCACTTCCATCCACCTTCATACTCACTGTATTAGGACTGGCCAAACAATGGGGTTAGGAGGGAGAGATAGATCAGCCATGATTAAATGGCGGCGTAGACTAGATGGGCCGCATGGCTTAATCCTGCTCCTATCACTTACGAAAACGGACACTGTTGGATTTTAAGCACAATAATTGCTGTACAGTGATGCTCTGGGGCCTTCTCTAATGGTAGTTGGGACCCACACAGGGTAAAAGGGGCAGCATTGCCCCTCACCCACGTCCATTCGCCGCCCAGCCCTGAGCGGCTGGGGATTGCTCCCTTTCTGCAACACTCCAACCGTGTTGCCGGGAAGATGCCAGGAAGCCTGGCGGCTCCGAGCCCCCTCCTCCCTAAGCCAAAGCAAGGGCCTCCAAGGGCCTCCATTTCCTGAATAGTGCCAGGACACAGGACCAATTGCCAGGACCGACGTTATACACTAATAATATCGCGAGACATTTGCAACAATCCAGTCCACTTTACAAAGGCAAAGAAGTCAGAACATTGAAACCGAGGTTTGATTTTCACATCCCCATTGCAGTGTCACTCGGTGACATCCTTTACGGATATCCTTTGGCGGTGTAACCTCTTAAGCTCATATCTAACCTTGTTTCGGGCATCAAGATGAAGTGGGAAACTCTCATTACTTAGGTGGAAGCAGAATGAAGGGCGAGGGGGGGAGGTTCGTCACCTTTGGATGGAACTGTATTCTCTTGTAAGCAAGGTTACAGCGTTGCTTTGTACTCAACATCCAACAATTTGAAGCCAGCAGGTTGCAGATGTAGAGCTCAATGTCCTGAGGTGGCGTGTTATGTGCTTGGTGCTTCTAATTGAGGATAGGACTCAAGGCAAGGAACTAGGAACGTTTGTCAGAGCAGACTGTTGCAAGGTTAGGGGTGGTCACTTAAAACCGAGTTAGCAAAGAGATTCCTTCACTCAGAAAGTGAGTGGATCTCTGGAAATCTCTGCCGCAGGGCTCTAGATCATTAGAAATATTTAAGGTAGAGATAGTTACACATTTGAAAGATGGAGGAGATGAGGGTTCCGGGAGGGGAACTGGCAGAGAAGAGAGGTTGAGGCCATCGTAAATCAGCCGTGATCTCATGGAAGGGCGAGGCAGGCTTAGGGACCCTAGCGGCACACCTCTGCTCCGTGACGGGACAGTGTCGACGGCGGTGAGTGAAACAGTTGTAGCGCTTCTGCCAAGCCCAATATTGCAATTTGGTCGCAATTTGGCTCACCCATAATTGCCAGAATAGACGTAGAAAACAGGGGCGGCTTCTGCACTGGAGTCTTGACTTGCATTGACTGTCTTGGCAACTTGCAGCTGGGTTCAATGCATGGCATGTAATCAGGGTGGTCTGTATGTGGAACGAGCTGCCAGAGGAGGTAGTTACTGTAACAGCAATTATAAGACATTTGGACAGGTACATGGGTAGGGAAGGTTTAGAGGTAGGATTGAACTGCAGATGCTGGTTTACACCGAAGGTAGACTCGAAATGCTGGAATAACTCAGCATGACAGGCAGCATCTCTGGAGAAAAGGAATAGGTGACGTTTTGGGTCGAGTCTGAGGAAGGGTCCCGACTCGAAACGTCACCCATTCCTTTTCTCCAGAGATGCTGCCTGACCCGCTGAGTTACTCTAGCATTTTGCGTCTAGCATGGTAATGAAGGATTATCAAGGGTGAAGCAAATGCAGGCCTGTAACAGCATGGGTGATGGCTGGAGTGACTCAGGCCTGGTACAGCATGGGTGAAGCTCCCTTCTGCCCCTTGTGGCTCAGGAAGGGAATGCCAACCTCACCCATGCCAACCTACACGTGGTGTATCTGTTCCTGCCTGACGCCACATTCCACGTGGACTGGCGAGAATAGGTTTCCGAACCATGAGGGATGTGGACCATGTATGTGCAGGCAGACCTAGTGCTAAAACAAAGGTCTGCAGGGAATCCAGGCCGTTTAATTCAACATCTAGGCTCCTTCCACCTTGAAACTGAAAAGAAGTGATGTTTCGCCCCATTTGGAGTCTGTGATGATCTAATGGAGGTGTATAGCAACTTGAGGGGAACAGAGAGGGTGAATGTGCACAGTGCCCTTTACCTAGGGTGGGGGAAAACAAGAACCAGAGGACATTGGTTTAAGGTGAGAGGGATAAAATTTAATAGGAACCCGAGGGGCAACTTTTTCACTCAGAGGGTGGTGGGTTTGTGGAACGAGTTGCCAGAGGAGGTAACTATAGCAGCATTTGAAAGACATTTGGACAGGTTCATGGATAGGAAAGGTTTAGAGGGAACCTGTATCCAAGGTCTAGATAGAAGTCCATCTAAGGTTTGGAGGGAAATGGGCCAAATGAGACCAGCTTGGATGGAGGCATTTTGGTCGGCATGGTCCGAGTTGGGCTGAAGGGCCTGTTTCTGTGCTGCGTCACTCGATGACTCTGTGACTTCATCTGCCTGGGCTGCAAACAAGCTCACCGCCACTGACCAATTCAACATGGCGCCCACCCTCTGCGAGACTGTGCAGAACACCTTCAATGCCCTCAGCAGATTAAACAGAACAGGCCGATCCCCCCCCCCCCCCCCCCGTCGCTGTTCACCTGCTGACATCGCTGGGGAAAATAAATCTGCTTTTATGAACATTGTTTATTGTTTACAACTTAAAATTACTCGAATACCATTCCCGCAGATGGAAAATTGATGAAGATTTCCCTTGTTCTATCGATCAAGGAACTCGAAAACTGTGTCATTCGATTTGTAATTATCTGGATATTTTAACCTGAGTGATAAAAAGGTTTCTGGTTATTTCTGTACATACTTTGACTTCTCTTTATAATTTATATATTTATTGTAATGTTTTAGTTGCTGAAGAGCTTTATTTAATTGGTACTTCTTGGCTGTCCTTGATAATGGTACAGTACTTTTTTTATATATAAATATATTTGAATTATTTGTATAATGTGTTATCATTTCCGTGTCACATATTCATGACAGATGAGGTTCTGATTAAAAAAAAAACATAATAAGCAAAACAATGCTCTATTCACTCAGGCGGACTAGAAATACTGTATCATACATTAAAGAAATATAAATAACGATAAGATTTGAGTCTGAGTGTCTTCAGTAGTTCTGTGATCGGTGTGCAGGTAAGAAAATTGGGGCACGTTGCATAGAGCATAACACTGGAACAGGCCCTTTGGCCCACAGTATCCATGCTGAACATGGTGCCAAATTCTGCCTGCACATACATGGTCCACATCCCTCAATTCCTTGCATGTCATAATTTCATCGATGAATCGGGTTGAATTGAATTGAATTATCGCATTGAATTGAATTGAAAAGCTACAGCATGGAAACAGGCCCTTCGTTCCACCGAGTCCACACCGACCACCCCATTCCGCACTACTTCCATGCTATCCCTTTGGCGTCCACTATTTACAGAGGCCAATTAACCCACCAACCCGCATGTCTTTGGGATGTGGGAGGAAACCGGGGCACCCGTGAGGAAACTCACCCAGCAGTCTCAGGGAGAACGTGCGGGCTCCACGCTGACAGCAAGCCGAGGATCGAACCTGGGTCTCTGGCGCTGTGAGGCAGCAGCTATATCAGCTGCGCCATTGAGCACATTTGAACATTCGTGGGACTAGAATCAACTAAAGGACAAACCCAGGTAAGGGCAATGGATTCCTTTCCCCGAAAGATCATAATTGAACAAAAATATATGTGTATTTTTTTATGAGAGTTTTATTAATATTGGGATTTAATGAGCATTTAATTTGGGATTTTTTTTAGTCGCAGAAATTAAAATTTCTCGGTTGCCAAGGAGGGATTTGAACTCACATCCCTATGAATGGATGGACCTGATTGCTGCCTGTTAGTCCGGTCATTTAAACACTCTTCCCCTTGTGCCAATGGAGCCAGTCTGAATCAATGGGGTTGAGACTTGAGATGTTGAAGGAAGAACTGATTTGAAAGAAAGAGAGTAAAATGTAGACACAGGGAACCGCAGATGCTGGTTTACAAAAAAAACCCCACAAAGTACTGGAATAACTCATGTAACTCAGTGATGGACAACATTTTGGGTCGGGACCCTTTGAAGGGACTCATCTTGCATAGAACGCAGTGCTGGAGTAACTCAGCTGGTCAGGCAGCATCCATGGAGAACATGGATAGGTGATGTTTCAGGTCAGGACCCTTCTTCAAGGCTGATTTAACTTGTTCTGGTGCTCTTTGCTAAGGAGCTTCATCAGTGTACACCCCACACCTGGAATAGATTTGATGGGCTGAATGGCCTCCTTCTATGAAGAAGGGAATCGAGCCAAACCCTTGCCTATTCTCTTGCACTAGAGATGCTGGCTGACCCGCTGAGTTACTCCAGCACTTTGAGTAAACCAGAATCTGCAGTTCCTTCCTACACATCTAACCATCTTATTATTCCATGAAGCAAAACCAATTACGCCATTATTGTTCTCATTAACAAACAATGGTGGAATGATCTCAGGAACCATGTGCAATGCAGAATGGGCTGCAATGACTATTGTCGTGCCCACACCTCTACACAGGAGCGCTTACCGCTGCTGGAGGCCTCTGCGCAGCTGGCGGGCAGTCAGGGCAACCAGGGCATGCCAGACCCACGAGTTGGCACCAAGTTTCACAGAGATCACGGACAACCTGCAAGTAGTCAGCGCTGAAAACGAGGAACGGTAGATGCTGGTTTACGGGGAAAAACATACAAAGTGCAGGAGTAACGCAATGGGTCAGGCGGCATCTCTGGAGAAGATGAATAGGTGTTGTTTCATGCCGGGACCCTTCTTCAGACTCGATACAAGAAACTGCAAGTGCTGGTTTATAAAAAAAGATGCAAAAGTGCTGGAGCGACTCAGCAGGTCAGGCAACATCTCTGGAGAAGATGAATGAGGCACAAGGTGCAGGTCATCCTGAAAAACCCCGGGCATCCCCTCCATGTAATTCTGGAGAGTCAAAAGAGCACTCGGAACAACAACCGGCTCCTCTCCCTGCCCTGTAGAACGGAGCGGTTCAGGAGATCCTTCACCCCTGCAGCCATTAGATTTTATAATTCGGACCGCTAGGCTGTAGGGGGATGCATTTTGCAATTTTTAATTTTTAATTGTTAATTATTGGTCTTTTTAAGTATTTATTGCTCTCAGGTAGTGTCCACATTGTATTCTATGTATTTTCTGTCTGTGTTCTTTTTGAATCTGTGGGTTTGTTGGTTGGGGGCTTCTGGACATCTGAATTTCCCTGAGGGGATCAATAAAGTATTTATTATTAGGTGACGTTTCATGCCATGACCCTTCTTCAGACTCGATACAAGGAACTGCAGAAGCTAGTTTACAAAAGTGCTGGAGTGACTCAGCGGGTCAGGCAGCATCACTGGAGAACATGGACAGGTGGCATTTCGGGACAGGACCCTTCTTCGGACTGAAAGTGGGGGGAAAGAAAGTTGGAAGAAACGAGAGGCAGGACAAACCCTGGCAGGGAATAGGTGGATACAGGTGAGGAGGGAGGTCAATAGGCAGATGGTTGGGCAAAGACCAGAGATGAAAAGGCTGTAGGGTCTTTTCTGATCCTTCTCTGCTCCTTCAACCAACACAAAAGGATTGAGGTGTTGCGAATTGGAACGCTCGTGGGTGGAGGAGGCGGAAGGGAGAAATAGGTGAGGAAAGGAGGAGTGGGGTGGGGGGGGGGGGGGAGAAATTCCTTGGTTTTGGATGACTTGCCAGCAAGAAGTCCAGGTGTGATCATCTCTGCTCCTTCAACCAACACAGAAATAAATTTCATTCCCTCAAAAAGATTTGTCATGGTATGTTGCGCTCCAGTGGATAGAGCCGTTTCAGTAATTGGATCAGGGATCCATTCATTGAGGTGTTACCAGCGGGGTGGTAGTCTTCCAAAGAAGAACGTGCGGGATTATTCTGTGTCATCCAAACTCTGTCTGTTGAATGACAATTACGTTGGCATCGTGTCAGAGAGAGAGAGAGAAAGACACAGACGCTTTGTCAAGTCCACACCGACCATCAACAATACTCATACTTTAATTCCTTTTTTTAAATTATTATTTTTATTAGAAGCAATTGTACAAGGATAAACCATTCGGCATCTAAAATTATACAATTACTGTTCAATTTTAACCTTTTAACCTGAGAATGAGAGAAAAGAAGAGAGAAAAGATCAAGAGAGGGAAAAGGTGAGGTGAAAAGATAGCTCGAAAAAGCACATAGAAAAGAACGCTAGACTACCAAAGTAGTGGCCAAAAAGTGAATAAAGATATAAGAGAAAAAAAAAGAAAGTGTAGATATATGCCTCTCGACCCCCCCCCCCCCCCCCCCCCCCCCCCCCCCCCTCCCCCCCACCCTCCCAACTCACCCAACCCAGAATCGGATTTAAATCTAAATTTGTGTTACGCCATACTATCCTTGTTAGAATTGGGTGAAGGGTGTCCATGTCTTGAAAAATTGATCTGGTTTTTCTGCCAAGACAAGCCTGATATTTTCCAAATGTAGTGTCTTTAATCCCTTTTCAAAAATTCTGTATTCCCATATTCTCATCTACTTCCCCTCAGATTTGTATGTTAATTTGGCCTCTGTAAAACTGCCCCTAGATGTGTAGAATGTAGATGAGAAAGTGGAATAACATGGAATTCTTGTGAATGGATGATCAATGGGCAGTGTGGGCCAAAGGGCCTGTTTACGTGCCGTAACAATAAAACCAAACAGATTCAACCGCCCGACTATACACACGAGTACCAGCTTGTCGATGGCAATGAGCCCGCCGGTCTGTATGTCTTTAGGATGTGCGAGAGAATTGGACTTCTTGGAGAAATCCGTTCAGTCATAAGGCTGACACAGGCAGCGGCAGAGGTCAGGGCTGAGCCTGGGTTGCCGGCACTGTGAGGCTACAGATCTACCAGTTAAGGCCAGTTTATCTGGTCTGCAGTCTATCATTTCACAAGCTCTTTCTGAAAGGCATCTCCCAATTCTGCTGGTGCAGAAAATGTCTCTCCAATCCACTCTGATTTAAGTAAGTAAGTAAGTTTATTGGCCAAGTATTCACATACAAGGAATTTGCCTTGGTGCTCCGCCCACAAGTAACAACATGACATACAGTGACAGTTACGAATGACTCAGAAAACACTAAACATTAATAATAATAAGACATTAATGATAAAACACCATTGATCAAGCATGTGAACCAACAAAATACCAGATCAGAGAGAGGCTACGGATTTTTGGCTGTTGAGTAGAGCAACTACTCGTGGATAAAAACTGGTTTTATGTCTGATTGTGGCAGCTTAGACAATCCGGAGTCACCTTCCAGATTTGAGATGACAAAATAAAAATACCAAGTGCTCCTGGAGTAAGTGTAGCTGGAGTAAGGCGGCACGGTGGCGCAGCGGTAGAGTTGCTGCCTTACAGCGTCAGGGACCCAAGTTCGATCCTGACCATCCCAAGTTCGGGTTTGTACGTTCTCCCCGTGACCTGCGTGGGTTTTCACCGTGATCTCTGATTTCCGCCCACACTACAAAGATGTACAGGATTGTAGGTTAATTGGTTTGGTATAAATGTGAAATTGTCCCTCGTGTGTGTGTGTAGGACGGTGTTCATGTGCGGGGATTGCTGGTCGGCGCAGACTAGGGCCTGTTTCCGCGTTGTGGACGCTGGAACCTAGCGTGGAGTAGCCTCAGCAGCTCAGGCAGCATCTCCGGAGGAAGTGGATAGGCGATGTTTTGAGTCGGAACCCTTCTTCAGGGAGTGGAACAGGATTCAGCAACCCAATATCCACTGTAGTTCCCCACCTTTAGTCAAAGGATGTAGGTTTAAGGTGTAAGATTTGAGGGACAACCCTTACACTTAGAAGGTGGTGAGTGTATGGGACAACCTGCCAGAGGAAGTAGTTAAGGTAGGTACTATAACAGCATTTAAAACCGCCTGGATAGGTACATGGATAGGATAGTGTTTAAGTAGGAACTGCAGATGCTGGAAAATCGAAGGTAGAGAAAAATGCTGGAGAAACTCAGCGGGTGCAGCAGCATCTATGGAGCGAAGGAAATAGGCAACGTTTCGGCCCGAAACATTGCCTATTTCCTTCGCTCCATAGATGCTGCTGCACCCGCTGAGTTTCTCCAGCACTTTTGTCTACCATTATTGTCAGACTAATGGGAAGCAGTGCAGGACAAGTGGTGGGATTAAATTACGCATTTTTCTCTACCATGGATGGGATGGATTTGGAATTAGATACGGGGTAATTAGCTAGTTGGAGAGGCTTGGGTTGTTTTCTCTTCTCTGGGACAGTCGGGGGTTGACGGGAGACCTGAGAGATGTTTATAACATTATGAGAGGCATAAACAGGGTAAACAGCCAGAACGTGTAGCAAATGCTGGTTTGAACCGAAGGTAAACACAAAATGCTGGAGTAACTCAGCGGGACAGGCAGCATCTCTGGAGAGTAGGAATCGGTGACATTTCGGGTCAAGGCCCTTCCTCACACCGATTCAGTCAGACTGATAGTTCAGTCTGAAGAAGGGCCTCGACCCGAAACGTCACCCATTCCTTCTCTCCAGAGTTGCTACCTGTCCCGCTGAGTTACTCCAGCATGTTGTGTCTATAGACAGTCAAAACCAACGTGAACATCTTCAAGACTAGGGGATATAGCTTTAAGGATAGAGGAACAAAGTTTAAAGATGTACAGGGCAAATGTTTTTTACACAGAGGGTGGTGGGTGCATGGAACACACAGCTAGGGCTGGTGGTGGTGGTATAATAGTGGCATTTAAGAGGCTTTTAGATAGGCACATGGATTTGCAGGGAATGGATCATGTAAAGGCTGAGGGGATTAGTTTATCGTGACAGTACATTCGGCACGGACATTGTGGGCCGAAGGGCCTCCTCCTGTACTGTACCTTTCACTCGGTCCGTTTTCCCCAATTGGACATCGGGAATGAAGCAACTTTAACCGCCTGGAGATGATTGTGGTCGGCACGGCATGGCTCAGCGGGTAGAGTTACTATCTTAGAGCGCCGGAGACTCCAGGTTCGATCCTGACTACTGGTGCTGCCTGTACGGAGTTTGTTTGTCCTCACCATGTTTTCTCCGGTTTACACCCACACTCCAAAGACATACAGGTTAATTAGCTGGGTAAAATTGGGAATTGGCCCCGCCTGTGCAAAGCTGCGAGCAGTTTTCTGCCGAAGAGCAGAGAGAAATGGCAAGGAAAGGGTGGGCAGTGGCTAGCACCTTTCCAGAGAGCCCACTGTGGGAGCACCAATTATTCTCTGCATCAGGCCAATTCCAGCTAAGAACACACACTCAAATCCAGCACTTAAACCAGCTCACGCTGTGCTCCGGGTGTAATATTTGACATTAGTCATGGCTCCGTACATTATGTTCTTGCTTTGCCAGAGAGCACATTAGTGGCGTGGATGCGTTGCCATGGTCACCAGCGCATCAGCAAGAATAAATGCTTCCATTTACCTCATATCTTGCGACACTGTCACAGGTAATAACCTTCTTCATGGGAACGTTATCAGTCAGTATTTAACACCAGGCAGCGGGGAAGGATATTGGAGCCAACGACGGCTGTGGAGGCCAACTAGATGGATATTTTTAAAGTGGAGATTCACAGATTTGGGTGTCATGGGGTTATGGGGAGAAGGCAGGAGAATGGGTTCGACAGGGAAAAGCTAGATCAGATAAGACCATAAGACATAGGCGCAGAATTGGGCCATTCGGCCCATCGAGACTGATCTGCTTTTGGATCATTTTCCCTCTCAACCCCATTCTCCTGCTTTGTCCCCATGACCTTTGATGCCCTGATAATCAAGAACCTATCAATCTCCACTTTAAAGGTAGACACAAATGCTGGAAAAACTCAGTGGGTGAGGCAGCATCTATGGAGCGAAGGAATAGGTGACGTTTCGGGTCGAGACCCTTCTTCTGACTGAAGAAGGGCCTCCACCCGAAACGTCGCCTATTCCAATTCCTTCGCCCCATCGATGCTGCCTCACCCATTGAGTTTCTCCAGAATTTTTGTCTACCTTCGACTTTTCCAGCATCTGCAGTTCTTTCTTAAACAACCTCCAATTTAAAATTGTTTGAGTCAAGTTTGAGTCTCACTCCAGTGACGTGAGCCCACAATCCATGATCTCCAGTACTGAAGGGGTGCTGCATCGATGGATGCGCCATCCAATACTGACCTGCAATTCCAGGCTAATGGTCCATTGCAATACTGCTGAGTGCCACACTGTCAGAGGTGCTGGTTTACAGGCATGATGTTGCACGTGGGCCCTGTCTGCCCTCTTGAGGTGAGTTAGAATATTGCAAGCCTCCTTGCTTTTTATTTAACACTCAGTCACCAATGCTTTCCTGTTGGAGGGAACTTGCTTTACCCAGATTGGCAATCATGTTGTTACACTTCAACACAAAACTTAGTAATATGAAAAGTTTTGACCTGTTGTGCTGTTGGCAGATTTTAGGGCACAACGCCAGAGACACGGTTTAGATCCTAACTACAGGTGTCGACTGTACAGAGAATGTACATTCTCCCTGTGCCCGTGTGGGTTTTCTGCTGGTGCTCCAGTTTCCTCCCACACTCCAAAATAGTACAGGTCTGTAGGTTAATTGGGGCTTCGTTAAACATTGTGTAGGATAGTGCTAGTGTACGTAGTGATCACTGGTCAGCGTGGACTCAGTGGGCCGAAGGTCCGGTTTCCATGTTGTATCTACAGTAAAGTCCACAGCACATCTTTACTACACAGCAATAACCTCAACTATGAATTATAAATGGGGGTTAGTTTTTGTACTAGAATTGGGATTATTAATTTAGAACAGTGAACATATAACAGTATAGTGTATTAAACAAATTAAACTGATCTCACCTGCCTACACATGATCTATTTCCCTCTATTCCTTGCATTTCCAATGGATTTTGCTAAAAGATCTGACCCTCCAAGTCACAGTGGAGCAGCTGATAGAACGACTTACTGCCTCACAGTGCAAGAGACCCAGGTTCGATCCTGACCTCAGCTGTTGGCAGTGTGGAGTTTGCATGTTCTCCCTGTGACCACCTGAGTTTCCTTTGGTTGCTCTGGTTTCCTCCCACATCCCAAAGACGTGCAGTTTGTAGTTTATTTGGCCTCTGTAAATTGCCACTAGTGTACAGGGAGTGGAATAACATAGGAACCGGTTTTGAGATATTGTAGGTACACAAAAATGCTGGAGAAACTCAGCGGGTGCAGCAGCATCTATGGAGCGAAGGAAATAGGCGACGTTTCGGGCCGAAACCCTTCTTCAGACTGATGGGGGGTGGGGGGGAGAAGGAAGGAAAAAGGGAGGAGGAGGAGCCCGAGGGCGGGGGGATGGGAGAAGACAGCTCGAGGGTTAAGGAAGGGGAGGAGACAGCAGGGGCTAGCAAAATTGGGAGAATTCAATGTTCATGCTATCCGGACGCAAGCAACCCAGGCGAAATATGAGGTGCTGTTCCTCCAATTTCCGGTGTTGCTCACTCTGGCAATGGAGGAGACCCAGGACAGAGAGGTCGGATTGGGAATGGGAGGGGGAGTTGAAGTGCTGAGCCACCGGGAGTTCAGGTAGGGTATTGCGGACCGAGCGGAGGTGTTCGGCGAAACGATCGCCCAAACTTCGCTTAGTGTCCCCGATGTAAATCAGCTGACATCTAGAGCAGCGGATGCAGTAGATGAGGTTGGAGGAGATACAGGTGAACCTTTGTCGCACCTGGAACGACTGCTTGGGTCCTTGAATGAAGTCGAGCGGGGAGGTGAAGGGACAGGTGTTGCATTTCTTGCGGAGATATTGCAGATTTGACCTGGTTTCCTATGCTGCAATACCGGCGGCCGCCCGCAGATGGTGGTGCAGTCCAGCAGTTGTAGCCCCTTGCGGCTCAGCAGCACCACCAGCAGGAGTGTGGAGGTATAGCAGCTACTGGGGAAGGCGTTCAAACAACACTTAAATCTGCACTGTTTTATATTGCTGTGACATGGCCTTCGCTATAAAGAGCTGAGGCAAGGTTCTCTTGCAATGTATTCCGTTGTTTAGTGGAAAATGTAGAAGGGCCTTTACTCTGCAGCTGAACCAATGCAGTATATGTGTTTGATGAGGCAGTTAATATTGGGATTTATTTTTTCCAAATTAATTTTATTTCACAAAAAGTACAACTTACAATGTTAACCTGTTGCCATGTGTGAGGCACGTCATGCCGCTGCTGGAGAGGGAGTTCCAGCAATTTAATTCTTAATGAAGCCATTCTTCACAGAAACAGGCCCTTTGGCCCATTGAGTCGATGCCGACCATCGATCACCTTGTTCTCCCACATTAGCATCCACTTCCTACACGTTATGGGCAATTCTAGAGGCCAATTGACCTAGAAACTCGCACACCTTTGGGATGTGGCTCGATGGGCTGAATGGCCTAATTCTGCTCCTATGCCTTATGGTCTAATGAAGCACCCAGAGGAGATGCACGTGGTCACATGGAGAACGTGTGGACTCCACACAGGCAGCACCTGAGGTCAGGATCGAACCCGGGACTCTGGTATTGTAAGGCAGCAGCAGTTTAGGGTGGCACAGCAGTACAACTACTGCCTTACAGCACTAGAGACCCAGGTTCGATACTGACTGCGGGTGCTGTCTGTATGGAGTTTGTGCGTTCTCTCCGTGGGCTTTCTCCGGTTTTCTTCCATACTCCGAAGACGTACGGTTTTGTAGATTAATTGGCTTCGGTAAAATCATAAATTGTCACCAGTGTGCAGGATAGTGCTAGTGCAAGGGGTGATCGCTGGTCGGCACAGACCCGGTGGGCTGAAGAGCCTCTTTCTGCGCCCATAACTCTTTTAAGTCTAAAGCTCTACTAGCTGTGCCACTGTGCCCCAAAAAGTGCAACTTAAATTGTTAATCTGCTGTCGTATGTGGAAGTCCTCCTGCTTCTGGGGAAGCAACATCCATGAATGAACTGCGATGTATTTTCAAGTCTGTAGCTAATATCCTTTAATCCAGGCGGCATTCTGGTAAACCTCCTCCACACCCTCTCCACATCCTTCCTGTAATGAGTCGACCAGAACTGCATGCAACACTCTAAATACAGCCAAACCAAAGCCCCATGAAGCTATTTTCCTTGAGAACGGGAGACTGAGAAGTAGTTTGTTGGAATATTAGCTATAAAAGGTTGGACAAACTTGTATTGTTTTCTCTGGATCCTCAGAGGCCGAGGGGAGGGCCCTGATGGAAGTATACAAAATTATGAGTGGCATAGATAGGTTAGACAGTTAGAACCCGGCCCCATAGCAGGAGTGTCCACGTCGTGAGGCTGGGAAACTGGAGGCATCCTGAGCTAATTCTGCTACCACCATCATCTATCTATTGCAACAAGTG
Source organism: Amblyraja radiata (assembly GCF_010909765.2). NCBI lineage: Eukaryota > Metazoa > Chordata > Chondrichthyes > Rajiformes > Rajidae > Amblyraja > Amblyraja radiata. The sequence goes on along the minus strand of NC_045984.1, from coordinate 25,034,392 downwards.
ATGGCTCCTACTGATTGTTGCCGGAAGCTCAGACGATGACAGCGATGTCAACATTTGTAACATGGAAGATGGACACTAAAGAAGAAGTTAGAACCCTATTCCCAGGATGGAAATGTCAAAGACTAGATGGCACAGCTTGAAGGTGAGAGGGATAAGTTTTCCTTACACCGGGAGTGATGAGTGACTGGGTCACGATGCCAGGGTGGTGGTGGAAGCAGATATGATAGTGGCGTTTGGGAGGCTTTTAGATAGGCACATGGATCAAATACCATGTCTGAGGGGACCGTCGCGACCCAAAAGATTGCCTGTCCAATTCCCTCCCCAGATGCTGCCTGGCCTGCTGAGTTCCTCCAGCACTTTTGTGTTTTGTTTGATAAACATTAACCCTCTTTTTCTCTTCCCAGATACTGCCTTCCCTGCTGAGTGTTTTAATCTCACATTTCCCGCATCTGCTTTTATTGACTCCATCCACACTTCAAGCCGACTCGGAAAAGCAGCCAACATAATCAAAGACCTTTCCCACCCTGGCCATTCCTTTTCCACCCTGCTCCCATCAGACAGGAGATACAGATTATTGGAAGCACACACTGCAAGACTCAGGAACAGCTTCCTCCCCCTTGTTATCAGGCTTCTGAACAGTCCTTCTGTAGGATCAGGAGCAGAATTTGGCCGTTCAGTCCATCAGGTCTACTCTACCATTCAACCACAGCTGATATCCCTCTCCCTCATAACCCGACACCCGTACTAAGCAAGAATCTATCTATCTCTGCCATAAAAATATCCACTGACTTGGCCTCCACAGCCTTCGGTGGCAAAGAATTCCACAGATTCACCGTCCTCTGACTAAAGAAAATCCTCCCCATCCTCTTCCTAAAGGAACGTCCTTTAATTCTGAGACTATGACTTCTAATCCTAGACTCTCCCACATGTGGAAACATCCTCTCCACATCCACTCTATCCAGCTTGGCTATTGTTCGATTCTCCTCTACCTCCCTGAAAACATTGGACTAACAAGTCTCTGAAACTGATATGCTACAGTGCTGAAACTATATTCGGCACCTTCCCATTTGCGCTACCTATTGTATTTGAGTTTAGACTGACTGTATTTCTGTAGAGTATTACCCGATTTCATTCGATAGCCCGCAAATTAACAATTTTCATTGAACCTTAGGACACGCATCAATAATGAACCAAAACTTCTTGTGTCTCTGGAAGATCCCCCCTCACCCGCACCCGTCCCGCAACCGCACGTTGAGGGGAACGGGACCCAACGGGTCCCACTTGGTCTAGTAAATGATTAAAGGACACAAAGTGCTGGCGTAGCTCAGCAGGGCAGGCAGAATCCCTGGAGAACATGGATAGGTATTTTTCCAGGTGGGGACCTTCTTCAACGTTACCCAAAATGTCACCAATCGTGTTGGAAGAAGGGACCCGATCTGAAACAACACCCATCCATGTTCTCTAGAAATGCTGCCCGACCCACCGACCAGCACGGCGCCCTTTTTATTGTAAACCAGCACCTGCAGTTCCTTGCTTTGTCATAGAAATGAAACACCCGTCAGTCCTTCAGGTCTGTAGCTGGAGATGTTTAATAGGCAGAGTTTAGACGCCCCTTGGGACCAGACCAAAATAATTCTTAAAAACACAAAAGAATACACAAAAGAAATCTAAGGGGAAGCCTCTCGACATACAATACAACTATATATACAGGCACTTTACACTTGCATTTTCACATATGTACACTGCTCAATATATTATTATATAGACAATTTGCAATCTGAGTGTATAGACATTGACTACATGAAGGTTGTGATCAGGAGGAGAGATGCCAGGTAGATGAGGTGAGGTGGGTGACAGGCCGGCGTGCCGTTTCTGCCCGCTGCTGTCCTGGGGGACGTGTGTTGCTTGAGGACGTTGACGTGGAGGGCCTTCAGGTCCTCCAGGGCCCCGTGGGCGGCCATGGAGAACGCCGGGTCTCCCGTGGTCAGGAGGTCGAAGACGCAGGACTGGAAGTAGACGTCCTCCACCTGCAGGATCTGCCGGCACTTGGAAGTGGCGCTCTCCACCGTGTAGACCTGCCGCGGTCCCGGCAGCCGGGTGTCGCCCAGCCGGCGAGAGAGGGTGTGCTCCTTGATCAGCTCGCTCCTGGGGCAGCCGTGGAGGCAGAGCTGCAGGCACACGCTCTCGTCGCCGTAGTTCAGCGTCTCCTCGGGCACCCTGATGGCGAAGGTCAGGTACTTGCCCACCTGACGGACGATGATGGTGGTGGCGATGTAGCGCGCCTGGATCTCCACCTGCCCGCTGCCCACCCTCTCCAGGATGCGCAGGCTGCCCCCGCCCTCGCGCTCACTGCCGCTCCTGGTGCCGTCCACAAAGGCCGACGGCAGGCCCTCCGTGGTGGCCTGGTACACCTTCTGCTCCGTGCAGCCGTGGAAGCTCTTGAATATGATGGTGATCTGCGGGAGAGCACAAGGCAAGCTCGGTTAGCGATTCCCAATGCCAACTCGCCCAGTCGGTTTAGTTCAGAAATACAGCGCGGAAAAGAAACAGGCCCCTCGGCCCACCGAGTCCGCGCCGACCAGTGATCCCCGCACATTAACATCATCCTACACACGCCAGGGACAATTTACACTTATACCAAGCCAATTAACCTACAAACCACCGACATCTTTGGAGTGTGGGAGGAATCCGAAGTTCTCGAAGAAAACCCAGAGAGAAAAATCCGTACAGAGAAGCAGCCGTAGCTAGGATTGAACCCGGGTCTCTGGCGCTGCTAGGCCGCAACTCCACCGCTGCGCCACCGTGCCGATGAAACCATTCACACAATGCTTCCATGTTACGGAAATGTGATGAAATAGATTACTCCATTTGACCATCACAGTGAACCAAATAGCTTGCTCGCATGGACAGGCAACATTTCAAGTCAGGACCCTTCTTCAGTCTCAAATTTTCAGGAAAGACTGGGCCCAACTTTTTTTTAAAAAACACCTACTCTCTTTAGATAGACACAAAATGCTGGAGCAACTCAGCGGGACAGGCAGCACCTCTGAATAGTCATAGAATGACACGGCGTTGAAACTTGTCCACACCGGCCAACATGTCCCAGCGACACTGGTCCCACCTGCCAGCATTTGGTCCATATCCCTCCAAACCTGCCCTATCCATGTGCCTCTCTAACTGTTTCTTAAATGTTGGGATAGTCCCTGCCTCAACTACCTCCTCTGGAAGCTTGTCCCATACACCCACCCAACACTGAAGGAATGGGTTATGCTTTGGGTTGAGGCCCTTCTTCAGACCCGAAACATCACCCACTCCTTTCATCTAGAGATGCTGCCTGTCCTGCTGTGTTACTCCAGCATTTTGTGTCTATCTTCGGTGTAAGCCAGCATCTGCAGTTCCTTCCTACACATTTTGCCTACTCTTTAAGCAGCCCATGTGTTAATTCAACAATGACTCCAATTCATTAATTTCTAACCAACTTTTCTCCAGTGATTAGCAGTTCCCAACGTCTATTTATTGCAAGATAAAACGACCGTATTATTTTAGCACAAGTACCTCTGAGAATGTTCTCCAGAGATGCTGCCTGACCTCCCGAGTTACTCCAGCACTTTGTCATTTCCCCCCCGTAAACCAGCACCTGCGATTCCTCGAGCCTCCAGCCTTCTTTCATGTTACTAAATGTAGAGTCTAGTCTAGAGACACAGCAGAGGCACGGACACCGTCGGCCGACTGAGCCCACACTGACCATCAATGGCTCGTTCACACTGGCTGTGTTACCCCGCTTTCACATCTACTCCCTACCCACCAGGGGGCATTCATTTTTGTTTTACACGGGCCAATTCAACTACAAACCCGCACGTCTTTGGGAGAAAACCAGAGCACCCAGTGGAAACCCACACGATCACGGGGAGAGCGTGCAACCTCCACACAGACAGCACCCGAGATCAGGACCAAACCCGGGTGTTTGGTGTCTGCGAGGCAGCAGTTCCACCTGATGCGTTACTATGCCGCCCACCCACAAGCAAGGTTACATCCCCTACTCCACGCAGTCACAGGGAGAATGGGTAAACTCCACACAGACAGCACCAGAGGTCAGGATTGAACCTGGGACTCTGGCACTATGAGGTAGCAGCACTTCCAGCTGCGTCACTGTGTCTCTCTTCAAGGTTAGAATAGGAGTGAAGTGACCAAACCTGTTGGGTTTTTTTTAAACCCCACTCTATCAGCAGTAGCAGCAGTGTTGACTCAACAATGACTCCCATTCTTTCATCTATTTCAAACCAACGCACGTTCACCAGCGCCAGCAGTGATTGGCAGCCCCCAGCTTCGATTTATTGCAAGATAAAACAACCTTATTTTCCCAGCACAAATACCGCTGAGAATGTGTGTGTGCGCCCACGCGCTTGTGTGGCAGGAACAAGAGTGTGCGTATGCGCGTCTGGTTCAAGCGGGCCTAAACTTCATCCCATAGGCAGTGGCAGACTGGGTCTAAAAATATTGGTTGCCAGGAGACAAAGGGGGCCTACTTCATCAGGGGCCCACTTGCCATCGGGCAAGCCGACACCCTGGCCAGTCCGCCACTGCCCATAGGAGTCAATGTACCGCCGCCATTCTCTGCCACACCATCAAATGACAGCTTCATGGTGCCTGGATTAATGCGTTCTTCTGATGCGTCAGGTTGTGTGGGGCGAGACGATGGAGGGAAAGGAAAGGATTAGTCTAGTTTGGTTTAGAAATACAGCATGGAAACAGGCCCTTCCGTCCACCGAGTCCATGCCGACCATCGATCGCACAAGTGTTTAAGAAGGAACTGCAGATGCTGGAAAATCGAAGGTACACAAAAATGCTGGAGAAACTCAGCGGGTGCAGCAGCATCTATGGAGCGAAGGAGATAGGCAACGTTGCCTATCTCCTTCGCTCCATAGATGCTGCTGCACCCGCTGAGTTTCTCCAGCATTTTTGTGTACCTTTGATCACACAAGTTCTGTTATCCCACATTCAGATCCACTCCCTACATATTAGTAGCAGATATATTTGGTACAGACATTGTAGACCAAAAGGCCTGTTTCTGTACTGTACTGTTCCATGTTCTTCCAAACCTCCAGATTTAAAGATTTTTAAAAACTTTGTGTTGTTCATTATTGTATCAACTCAGTACTATATTTATGTATCTGCTTTGCTGTTGCAGGTTCATCAATTCATAAGTAACAGGAACAGAATTAGGCCATTCGGCCCATCAAGTCTACGTCGCCATTCAATCATGGCTGATCTATCTTCCCCTCGCAACCCAATTCCCTTGCCTTCTCCCCATAACCCCTGACACCCGTACTAATCAAGAATCTTTCAATCTCCACCTTAAAAATATCCATCGACTTGGCCACCACCGCCGTCTGTGGCAATGAATTCCACAGATCCACCACCCTCTGACTAAAGAAATTCCTCCTCATCTCCTTACTAAAGGTACGTCCTTTTATTCTGAGGCCATGAACTCTGGTCCTAGACTCTCCCATTAGTAGAAATATCCTCTCCACATCCACTCTGACAAGGCCTTTCACTACAAGAGAAATATTTCTATAGTAGATATTTCATTGTTCTGTTTTGGGACATATGACAATAAAACCCTTTTGGCTCTTGAATTTCAATAGGTTACCTCCATTTGGACAATGTCATCACTGGCATCTTGCCCAGGGGCAGGTGCATAGTCAAGGCTGGTGAGAACTAGTAACCCGCTAAATGTCAAGGGAATTTTTAGATACCAGGTCAACTATTTCAATAACATTTGCAGTCCCTGACCGGTACATTGTGAATGCCACAGTGTAATTCTAGTGCTAGCTGGCATCACCAATCCCAAAGATCACACATCGCCCTTTGGCCTTTCTGGCCCACAACACTGATCAAGTGCCTGTTCAAACAATGCAGAAGTGTCAAAGTTCCCGACACCCGGCCAAGTATTTCTAGAATGTGGCTTTGCTTTGATGCAGGGAAATAGCACACCCAACAGGCTCTAAAATAGAACGTGATAATGACATGATAACCTGTTTTGGAAAGGTTGGTTGAAGGTTAAATATCTGCTAGCTCCTCAAAGAGAATTCCTCAACACTTTTCCAAATGGGTTTTGCAAAAGCAAGGGGCTCTGTTAAGGAACACATTCATAGATTGGAACACTGATCATAAGGACAACAGGTCATAAGGGATAGGAGCAGAATTAGGCCATTCGGCCCATCAAGACTGCTCCGCCATTCAATCATGGCTGATCTATCTCTCCCTCCCAACCCCATTCTCCTGCCTTTTCCTCAGAACCCCTGGCACATGCATTAATCAAGCATCTATCTATCTATCTATCTATCTATCTATCTATCTATCTATCTATCTATCTATCTATCTATCTATCTATCTATCTATCTATCTATCTATCTATCTATCTATCTATCTATCTATCTATCTATCTATCTATCTATCTATCTATCTATCTATCTATCTATCTATCTATCTATCTATCTATCTATCTATCTATCTATCTATCTATCTATCTATCTATCTATCTATCTATCTATCTATCTATCTATCTATCTATCTATCTATCTATCTATCTATCTATCTATCTATCTATCTATCTATCTATCTAATCTATCTATCTATCTAATCTATCTATCTAGGCCTTAAAAATATCCGTTGACTTGACCTCCACAGCCTTCTGTGGCAATGATAGAGCAATCCTGGAGGACACTCCAGCAATCCATGAACTATTCTCATGGCTGAGTCTTAGCTGTTCACCCACTGGGCTACAGATCAGGCTCATGGGTCAAGCCAATCTCAGTCTTGGGAACACCAATTCATAAAAATTTATTTCACTGTACCTTTTTGTAACCAAAGTTACAACGAGCAACGAGTATGATTGCACGCACCCACTGCTGTAAATATCTAAAAACAATTCAATAAAGGCTCTTGTTCCAAACATGCGAGAAGCAGTTGTGAGGTTAACCTCTTCCAGAGTTAGTTGAGACCAATGTTGGTTCAGAACTGTGTTCGTTCCTTTTGTTGTGACTGGGATTGCTGAAGTCTGGGTTAAGACTTTAAGAAATGATTTGCACTGGCAGGTTGAGAAAAGATCGAGGGATTCTTCAGATTTAGGTTTATCGAGGTGCAGTGAAGAGCTTTATATTGCAATGCTATCCAACCAGACCAGATACTACTGTAGATAAATACAAATCAAGCCAAATGCATGTACAATAGGCAGAGCAAAAGTGCAGGAATATTGCACAGAATTGTGCAGAATAGGCTTCTCAGCGCAGTAGAGCACCATTTCTTTAAACAAAGCTCAATGTCTGCAATGGAGTAGAGGTGAATCCAACAGTATCTTATCTTGCGTAAGGACTGTTCAGAAGCCTGATAACAGAAGGGACGAAGCAGTTCCCGAGTCAGGTGGCAAGCTCTGGGAGCTTTCAAGCTCCTATACCTTTGCCTGATGACTGGCTGGTCTGCTGACTGGTTAGCATGCAACAGACGCCTTTCACTGTACCTCGGCACAAGTGGCAAGAAAGGAAACTGAATGAAACTGATGGGTGCGGAGGTGGGGGGGGGGGGAGGAGGAGGAGGAATGACCGGGGGAGGGACAAGTCTTTGCTCATGATGGCTGCTTCCCTGAGGCAGGGTGAAGTGTAAATGGAGTCAATGGTGGGGAGCCTGGTCCGTGTGGCGGACTGGACTACATCCACAACTCCATGCAACCTCTTGTAGTCTTTGGCAGAGCTGGTCCCAAACCAAGCTGCGAGGGAACCAGACAGTGTGCTTTCTATGGTGGATCTGAAGTCAATTTCTCCCGTCTCCCAGGGAAGTAGAGGCGTTGGTGTGCCCACTTGGCAGACGTATCAATGTGGCTACTGTACTGGACTCCACTACATGGCAGTGTACATAATATGCTGCAAGCCCTTCATTCTTCACAACACATTCTCGAATACTTTTACTTTACATGTTATCAGTCAAGGCTCAACAAGAACCATGCACTTGTTGCATTACAACTCAACCTACAACTGGACTTAGTTTAGTTAAACCGGACAGAGTTTAGTTTAGTTTAGTGGCAGTGTGGAAATCAGGCCCTTCAGCCCACCGGGTCCACACTAACCAGCGATCCCCGTACTCTAGTTCCCCACTACACACTAGGGAAAATTTATATAGAAGCCTATAAATTAACCTACAAATCCGTACGTCTTTAGAATATTGAAAGAAACCGAAGATCTCGGAGAAACCCCACGTGCTCACGGTGCCCGCGTACAAACCCCGTTCAGGCAGCACCCGTAGATGGGATCGAACCCGGGTCTCTGGCACTGTAAGCATGCAAGGCAGCAACTCTACCGCTGCACCACCATGCCACCCCACCGTGTTACTTCAGCTTTGTGTCTACCTTCTGTACGCGCGGTTAGCTGGGAACAGTAACGGTCTTCACAGACGTGCACATTTTTCCACAGCTTTACAAAAAGCATGGTCTGTTCACAGGCCTCAGTGCAACCACTCCCGGGCACCGTGCCCAGCTCACACTTGCCGCTGCTGCCGCAGACCAGGCCAGAAACATGCTGAAAGTATCTGGACAAAGCTGGAAATGGGAGAGAAATCCATCGCTTCACAAATCTCCGAGAGGAGAAAAATAAACAACGGGTTTCTGAGAGGGGCGGAGAGATGAAGAAAGTCTTTCACTTGAATTCAACGTTACTGAACCACGGCTGGTCCAAATATAGAATCCTGGTGCAATCTGAAGCAAGACTCGGTCAATGCAGAACAGAATCGCCAGTCTATCATTGGTCTTAACTAGGCTTGGGGTGCTGGTGAGAGCTCGGTTCCCAATACCCAAATTGCGTACAGTTCTAGTCACCCCATCACAAGATGAATGCGGTGGCTTTGGAGAGGGTGCAGAAGAGGTTTACCAGAACGATGCCTGGATTGGAGGGTATGAGCACTAAGGAAAGCTTGGACACACTCGGAATGTTTCCTCTGGAACGTTAGAAGTTGAGATGAGACGTGATGGAAGGTGATAGGGTGATAGAGACCCCGGGTTCGATCCTGACCTCGAGTGCTGTCCGTGAGGAGTTTGCACGTTCTCCCCGTGACAACATGGATTTCCTCCGGGTGATCTGGTTTCCTCCCACATTCATCCCAAAATCAAGTGGGGTTGTAAAACCGGAGGCTTTCCTCGCTTCCAGTTCTCTCCTCTCCCCCCCACATATAGTCTGTTGAAAGGTTCCAACCCAAAACGTCACCTATCTTTTCTCTCCAGGGATGCTGCCTGATCCGCTGGAGAGAAAAGCATCTATGGAGCGAAGGAATAGGCGACTTTTCAGGTCTCAACCAGAAACGCCACCTATTCCTTCACTCCAGATGCTGCCTCGCCCGCTGAGTTTCTCCAGCATTTTTGTCTACCGTCGATTTTTCCCAGCATCTGCAGTTCTTTCTTAAACGCCGAGTTAATCAAGCACTTTGTGTCTATCTTTGGTGTGTAGGTTAATTGGCCTCTGTAAATTGACCCTAGTATGTAGGGAGTGGATGAGGAAGTTGGATGGCATAGAACTAGTGTGGTCAGTGTGGATTTGATGGGCCGAAGGGCTTGTTTCCCTGCTGCCTATCGCGAAAACTAAAACAAAATAGCATCTTTGAAGGTACAGTTGTCCCTCCATGTGGCACAGCAGCCTCAGGTAAGGGATTATTGCGTTGGTTGTTATCACATTATTGTTTGCCGCATCCCGATGCGTTTAAAAGTAGAATATTACGACAGTGGCCACACTTCAAAAATATTTATCCAACTGCAAATGACTTTTTGGCATATCTGAAAAAAAGATATCAACTATACTAGAGAACTTCAAGTCTTCCATTTTATGGATTCAAACACCAATGTTATTATTAAGGCAGCCAAAATCTTGTTTACTCCTCTTCATTCAAACATTATTTTTTTCCAGGACTAATTCCAATTTGCAGTGGAATTACAGCTGTTTGAAATTCAATCAGATACACAAAATGCTGGAGTGACTCGGCGGGTCAGGCAGCATCGCTTGAGAAAAGGAACAGGTGACGTTTCGGGTCGAGACCCTTCATCAGACCAACATGTCACCTATTCCTTCTCCCCAGAGATACTGCCTGACCCGCTGAGTCACCCCAGCATTTTGTGTCTATGTTCGGAGTAAATCAGCATCTGCAGTTCCATCTTGCACATGTTTAATTCAATCAATGGGACCCGATCACTGTTAGACTGACCTGCCCACTGACAAAGACCAACAACTTCACCCCTTTAAAAAGTGTCTGACTTCTGATTGCAAAGGAATAAGACACAAAGCAACAGATTTTTCTTCCCCCCCCCCCCCACCCCACCAATAATAACAACCTTAAAATAAAAGATCTATTAAGGACCAGGAACATCTGTGTACTTGGAAGCACTCCCCAGTTTAAACGCACTGCCGTTTTATTGCCGAGTCTTGCTTACATGATGAGCACGGCCTGGATTGAGGGTGTTGAAACAGGAGGACTCTTGGTGGAAAGAGTGCAGGTCCAATTCCCAGAGGATCAGAACCCAGAGCACAACACTGCTTATTCACCACTAATTGGAAGTCTGTTTGCGTTACCAATTTAATTCTGCAGAGAGGCCCCCCCCCCCCTCCCCGCCCGTCCCAGTGGCAAGAAAGAAAGAAAGGACAGAGGTAAAAAGAAAAACTGTCAAATCTCCAACTTCTGGCTGGACAGGGCGATTAAAAAAACTCCTTCGGTTTGTGCAAATAGAGAGTGGTTTAAAATACACCGAAGAAACCACACTCCTCTCCTGTTCCCTTACCCTGGGGATTGAATACACACAGATGAGGGATTTTCCTTAATGACTCGGTCTTACTCCACACTATTTTCAAGCTTTACTTATTACTCCAATCTTCATGAACTTTTAATCAATTAACTAAATTTACAGCGCTTTCAGCTGCCGTCCAAGTGTCTCCAACTTTAGTCGACTTCCCTTTTCAATGCTGCAGCAACTGTTTGCTTGAATTTTCCAATTCTCGCTCGGATATGATAGAAATGACTGACCTGATTATTTGACCGTCTCAAATTTTTTTTTTTTTTTTTCGCACTTCACTTCACAACCAAATTGATGCTTTGATTTAAATCAACAGCATTCTCAGACTGAACGACTCGGTGAAAAGATACATAGAATAGAGACCCCTCGTTCAATGTTATTAAGACAACAAAACGATGATTTTAAAGGAAGATAAACACAAAAAAGCTGGAGTAACTCAGCAGGTCAGACAGCATCTCTGGAGAGAAGGAATGGGTGACATTTTGGGACCCTTCTTCAGACTGAGAGTCAGGGGAAAGGGAACGAGAGATATAGATGGTGATATAGAGAGAGATATAGAACAAATGAGTGGAAGATATGCAAAAAAAGTGATGGTAATAAAGTGAACAGTCCTTACAAGGCAAAAAAAAGTTAAGAATTTTATTATAGCAACTTTGAGTGTATGGCTTTAGGTCAGAGTTAAGATTCTCTTAATAAAAAATACCTGCACTCATGAGGCCACATCCCTTACACTGGGAGGCCGATCTCTGCAAAAGAAATCCCACAGGATATTGGCCTCCAGTCAGAATCCGGCCTCCATTGTTTAGGTTTGCTCCTGATGGGCCTCTTAAAGGGGCCAACTCAAATGTACCAAACTGATCGCCTAGCCGCCTATTACTTTACACTGAGCGAGTGCCACCAACAGTTCATTCTAAAAAGGAGTCAGCTGGCCCAGCTATCCTCCTTGGAATCAATTGTGGATTTACTCCCACTCCTGGAGACTTGATTTTGCACACAAAATCTAGTTGAGCACTCCAATCTTGATAGGGTGCACCACCGATTTTCCAGGAATCCTCAGTTCCAAAGGCCTTGCTTCCACTGATGCTGCTCGGCTCACCGAGTTCCTCCGTCGTTTTTTTGTTTTGTTTTATTATCCGTGTTGCTGGACCGGACGTTGCGGCCTTGCGGAGGTTGAGATACCGGCCTCGGATGTCGGCTATGGGTACGGATCTGTCGGAGATGGCTACGGAGCCCGGGCCACAGCAGGCAAAGTCGACCCGCCAATCGGCTGAGTTAGTTGGCTATGGGAACGGATCTGTCCGGGTCGGAGTTCCAGAGCCCCAGCCACCAGCCGTTCGGAGAGAGAGTCCAGACAAGGTTGAGATCTACTGCCTCACCCGGCCTAGGCACCATATTTCTGGGAGGGGGCATCCAGGGGGAGATTTCAAGTAATCTCTCATAATTTTGTCTGGATTAGAGGCGTTACCAGAGAATCGGTGGTGGACTTGTGCTCTGTTCCTGGAAGTAGAGGTTCTTGGAGGAGCTATTGAATTGTGAATTCATCGGCTTCCTCAGGTTAGAGATACCACGGCACAATCTCAAAGAGCAGGGCAGCTGTCCCCACCGTGACAGCCAATCCACTGACCAAAATAAAACGCTGGTGGAACTCGGTGGGTCGAGCAGCATCAGTAGGGGCAATATCCGCGTGAGTTGGAAAATCCAGTGTCTGGTCACTTTCCTGCAATTGAAAATACTTGTTCACCATATCCCCACCCATCCCCAAATCTTTTTCCTACCCGAACCCTGGAACACCACATGGAACATAGGGAAGTGATTCCGGCCACAAACCACTGTGGAGACTCAAGCCTGTGGTGCTGAGGTATTGAAGGAGGGAGAAAACCATCAATGAATGACAATTCCTTGGCGACAGGGAACTGCAGACGCTGGTTGACAAAGAAAGACACAAAGTGCTGGAGTACCTCAGGCAACATCGCTGGAGAACATGGATAGGTGACGCTTCGAGTCCCTTCTCCAGTCTGAGGAAGGGTCCCCACCGGAGACGTCACCTATCCATGTTCTCCAGAGATGCTGCCTGTCCCGCTGAGTCACTCCATCCCACGCTGTGTCGTTTTTTGTAAACTAGCTTCTGCACTTCCTGGTTTCTACAAGGTGTTCGTACACAGGTCACTCAAATCCGATAAGTGGGTGAAAACAGGCAATTCAGAGGGAATATGGTACGTTGACCGTTAGCACAAGAAGATTGAGTAAAAGAATAAAAATGTCTCACTTATATTGTACAGGCCCTTGGTAAGCCTGCACGTGGAATATTGTGTAGTTTTCCTTATCCATAAAAATAATAGATTAGACCTTAGATACAGTGCCCACCGAGTCCACGCCTACTCTGTACACTAACACGATCCTACACACAAGGGACAGTTTACAAATTACCAAAGCCAATTAACCTACAAACCTATATGTCTTTGGAGTGTGGGAGGAAACCAGCGAAAACACAGGGAGAACATACAAACTCCGTACAGACAGCAACCGTAGTCAGGATCGAACCTGGGTCTCTGGCGCTGCAAGGCAGCAACTCTACTGCTGCGCCACTGTGCTGTCTATATTGCCAGGTTTAAAGGGAACACAGTCCGCCACAGGTGCTGCCTGACCCGCTGAGTTACTCCAGCACTTTAATCAAGGATAATTACACTGCTCTGATCCAAAGTGATGCCTGCTACATCCATCCGATCGAGACTAGGTGGCCTTGGTTCATTACTTCTTCTGAAAGATGCATTTCAGACAGAGCCACACTCCCTCTGCACTGCACCCTTTGAGCTTTTAGAGACTCCCCAAACCATGTCTGCCCCTTCTGCAGCTCAGCAAGTAGGGATAAGAATTTAAACTGATTTAGTGCTCAGATACCTCGGTGCTGAAGAGTTGAAGAGCTTGAAGTGAGAGCTTATTTGGCTGACCTTCCAGATCCCACACACACACACACACACATATATAGCTGACCACACAGGCAGATGGAGATCACACCACCATCACCATCACTGCCTGTGGTGAAATCCAGCCCGATTCAGTAATGCGTCCGTCACCCACTCATATCTGAGGAATGATGCGCCAGATCTGGAGAGGGTCCAGAGGAGGTTTAAAGAATGATCCCAGGAATGCATAAGTTAACCTATGATGAGCATTTGATAGCACTGGGCCTGCACTCGCTGGAGTTTAGAAGGATGAGGGGGAGGACCTCACTGAAACTTACCGAATAGTGAATGGCCTGGATAGATTAGATGTGGAGAGGATGTTTCCACTAGTGGGAGACTCTGGGACCAGCGGGATCATAACCTCAGAATTAAAGGACGTTCTTTTAGGAAGAAGACGAGGAGGAATTTCTTTAATCAGAGGGTGGTGAATCTGTGGAAATATTTGCTACTGGATTCAAAAATGGCTTGAAAGAAGGAAAGAAGGAATCAAAGGGTTGTCATCAAGGGTTGTTTTTCCAATCAGAGGCCTGTGACCAGTAGAGTGTCACAGGGGTTGGTGCTGGGCTCAGTTGTTTGTTAACTATAATAATGATCTGGATGACAATGTTGTTGATATTGTAAATTTGTAGATGATACCAAAATTGAAAATAGGAGCAGGAGTAGGCCATTCGGTCCTTCGAGCCAGCACCGCCATTCAATATGATCATGGCTGATCATCCAAAATCAGTACCCCATTCCTGCTTTATCACCATATCCCTTGATTCCATTAACCCCAAGCGATATCTAACTCTCTTGAAAACATCCAGTGAATAGGCCTCCACTACCTTCTGTTGCAGAGAATACCACAGATTCACAACTCTAAAGGGCCCACCCCTTATTCTTAAGTCCTAAATGACCTACCCCTTATTCTTAATACAGAGTACAAGGAAATGCAGACGCTGGAATCTTGAGCAAAACAAAGCGCTGGAGGAACTCAGCGGGTCAGGCAGCATCGGTGGAGGGAATGGAAAGTCGCCATTTCAGAACTGGACCCTTCAGTCCGAAGGAGCATCCCAATGCAAAATGCAGCTGATCCATTCCCTCCATAGATGGTGCCTGACGTGCTAAGTTCAGGGTCCTGACACGAAACGGCGTCCACCCATTCCCTCCACAGATGCGGCCCTATTTGCCGAGTTACTCCAGAACCTGGTATTTTGGCTAATATGGAGTAAGACATTGGCCAGACCAGATAAGAACATTAGGTATAATGAAGAGAATGTCCCACTATCCCAGCCAAATCCTCCTTGAACTACCACCTAGACCTATTTAACTAGTTTTGCACCCAATTGCCGATTGTGGGACTTTGCTGTGTACGAGTACTTCATTTGCCCAAAAAATAGTGAAAACACTCCCGAAATGGCCTGTTTGTTAAAAACCCATTTGTATATATACACACTGAACTTTGTTTTTTCTCTCGTATATCATATTGTTTACAGTGTACTATGTTTAGATATTCTGTTGTGCTGCAGCAAGTAAGAATTTCAGCAAGTAAGAATTTCATTGTTCTATCTGGGACATATGACAATAAAACACATTTGACTCTTGAAATGCCCAAGGAAAACAGTTAAAACTGGTGAATAAGTCAATTTCCTGCGTATTTTTCCAACGGCAGACAAAAAAAATGGACTGGTATATAGTTTTAAAGGCATTACTTGGATGTTCTTAAAAGTGATATATGTATATGGGTGTTTCCATAAATACAGCATTCAGTAGTGAAACTGAAGGTCTCCAAAGGTTATTTACCTGTTGTTTTATGGACTATTCCCATTGTTTCATATCCTGTATTTTAAGTAGTATAGATCATGGTGTATAGCCAAAATAATGAGATGAAGCAAAAATAAATAAATCTGATTTTACAAAGAAAACTATCAGAAATGTCCCTGTGTTTTCTTGCCTTTTTTTTGTGACATTTTTCAAGCAGGATTTCATCAAATCCTTAGGCTAATTTATATCAGAAAGATTACATTAATTTTGCAATTAATTTTTAACCCTGTGGTATTTCATTATGATTTAATAATGTTCAATGTGTACTATGTTTACATATTCTGTCGTGCTGCTGCAAGTAAGAATCATCAGTCTGAAGAAGGGCCTCAACCTGAAAAGTCACCCATTCCTTCTCTCCAGAGATGCTGCCTGTCCTGCTGAGTTACTCCAGCTTTTTGCTTCTATCTTCAGTTTAAAGCAGCATCTGCAGTTCCTTCCTACACAGTAAGAATGTCATTGTTCTATCTGGGACATATGACAATAAAACACTCTGGAGCTTCTTCCC
Source organism: Amblyraja radiata (assembly GCF_010909765.2). Taxonomy (NCBI): domain Eukaryota; kingdom Metazoa; phylum Chordata; class Chondrichthyes; order Rajiformes; family Rajidae; genus Amblyraja; species Amblyraja radiata. Next base: position 25,018,299 of record NC_045984.1, on the reverse strand, counting down.
ATCAACTCAAAAACTTTCACTAACCACAACCCTATTGAACTTTGTTCCACTACATACTTCAGCTTCCACTATTACGGTGTGGTTACCCTAGTGTAACCAATAAATATGATCTAAACAATGGCACCATAAATGATTTGTTGTGCTGCTGCATTAATGTGCCTGTAAAAGCTGCAGGAAGCAAGAATTTCATTGTTCCAGTCCCAATGCATACGACTATTATACACGAGTCTAAAGAATGATCACAACCCAAAACGACACCTATCCATGTTCTCTGGAAATGCTGCCCGACCTGCTGAGTTACTCCATCCACCACTTTCGTGTCCTTTCGACAATTAAAACACTCTCGACACAACTGCACTAAAAACGGTTTGGGATGTCAAAAAAAAGGCAAAAGGGATAAAGGCAATAAATTAACGTGAAAGCAGACATTGAAAGTTTGACGATTTTTTTTGAATGCCATTCACAAGATACAAGGGAGCGCTCATTGAAGCTTCAGGTGAACAAAAATACTTTCAGCACTAAAGGGTTAATAGCACTGTGCTAACTGAACACTCAGACAGCCGGAAGAATTGGTGTGAAAAGTGCTTTAAGGCTTTCCAGGTAGAGCCGGTCAGATCGGATTACAATGCAAGACTCCACTATTCCAATCAGTTATGACTGTTGCTGTTTTATGAGCAAAAGAGTGAAAGCACAACACGAACCACAGCCACCATTAAAATTATGAATCCCTGTCTAAAGTTCAACAATCTGACCAGAGGAACACTTCCTATGTAGGGTTACTTTTAAAGTGAATTGTTACTTCTTTATACAAGGTTTTTTTTTTTTTTTTAACTCCTCTGTAAACAAACAAAAGCCTTTATATAACCAAATATTTTACCCGAGTGTTAATGTTATATTAAGTAATGGAACTGCTGTTAAAACGTTTATGAATAGTTACATTTGTACTGAAGTAATTTAAAAAAAAAATCATAGTTCTTTCCCTGCCCCACATGATAAAGCCCAAAGCAAATAATATCCTAAAATAACTATATCTCAGCACCTCCCAGAACACATGGTGGCCATAAAATATTGGAGAAGGGATTATGATAGAGGTTTATTCCAGTGCACTCCCTTCATCGATACTGAGTGGATGATTATATGCATGATGAAGAGAGATACCCTAGTCATCCCAATCCCAAAATTCTTCCACAACCAAAAGATGCCCAAAAGGGGCTGCCCCCACTGTGTGAACAGGAGAGGGTGTTGAAGAAATGCCTCCATGTTCAACTGAACCTCCATGATGGGGGAGAAAGGATATCAGATACAAAAGGTTTTCACTGTGCCTCGGTACACATGACAATAAACGACACTCGAATCTCACCACATCCTCGACATCTGCAGGGGAGCTAAAAGCAAACAAAGACCTCTCAAACAAAGAGGGACTGAAGAAGGGTCTCAACCCAAAACATCGCCTATCCACGTTCTCCAGAGATGTTGCCTGACCCGCTGAGTTACTCCAGCACTTGGTGTCCTCTCAAAACTTTGTGCTAGATGGAAAGGGAACTGGATATTACTAACATAATGAAAACTGCACAACTCAATCCTCCAAGCACAAAGATGTTGAATGTACAAGGGAAATCTCTAGTCACCATATTTAAAAGAACTATATTAAAAAAAATAAGGATGGGGAAGTTGAATCCTGACCCGAAACATCACCAACCCATGTGTTCCAGAGATGCTGATGACCCACTGATTTACTCCAGCACTTTGTGTCCATCTTGGGTGCGTAGGGTTTTTTTTTGTACAAGGGTGCATCCTATATGCGGTGCAGGCTTGAAGGGCCGAATGGCCTACTCCTGCACCTATTTTCTATGTATTTATGTATATAGTGTAAGATACACTTGGCATATTAAATCAGAAATTAAAATCCTCATATTATCTTTGAAACATTTATGGCAGATGCATTATTCCTACCCAGACACGATTTACATTTATATGTTACCATTTTGTGCAAACCAGCATCTGCAGTTCCTCGTTTCTACTGATTTACATTGATGCTGTTCAATGTGAAGTTTTTTTTAATACATCGAAGGGTGGGCAGGGAGGAGGAGGCAAATAAAATTCAAGCTTTTCGAACCTCAAAAGAAAATCTAATTAATTGAATTCTCAGCGCTCCCATACACTTGTGCGAGTATAAGTAGCAGTTGTATTTTCCATGCCCGGTTGCCATGGCTACCGAGCATTGTAGGATACAAGCCACCCCGATGTCATTTAAAAGTCACAAAGCGTGCAGAACAAAGTGTGCCTGTGCTGCCCATTCACCAGCAAAGCAACTACAGTTTAGCACAAGGATGCTGTGTTCTTTATAAAACACTTTGCAGATCCTCTTTTACAGGAGCTTAGCTTATTGTCACGAGGTACCAGCAGAAAGCTTTTGCTGTGCGCTAACCAGTCAGCGGAAAGGCGGTATGCGATCACACTCCAGCCATTCGCATTGTACCGCATACATGGTAAAGGGAGTAACTAGAATAACGCTTAGTGCAAGATAAAGTCAGATCAAAGATAGTCCCGAGGGTCTCCAAAGGGGTAGATGGTAGCTCATGACTGCTCTCTAGTTGTGGTAGGATGGTTCAGTTGCCTGATAACAGCTGGGAAGAAACTGCCCCCGAATCTGGAGGTGTGCGTTGTCACACTTCTGTGCCATTTGCCCTATTAGAGAGGGGAGAAGAGGGAGTGGCTGGGGTGCAACTGACCTTTCCCCATCAGGCAAGGCCAGGGAGTTAACACGAGGTTACACTTTGCTTGCTGTTTGGCTACCATCTCTAAGCTTACGGAGAGCAATAGGAATAAAGAACACAACTAGCAACAAATTTAGCCTGCTCACAAGAACAACAAAAAAATTATAAAGCAATTAATTGTTGAAATGCACAGTCATTTCAGTTTAGTTTAGTCACGTATACCGAGGTACAGTGAAAACCTTCACACATCATGTTCTGGAATAATTAATAATTTAGATAATTAACAAAACAGGAATAATAAAGACCCAGAAGTGTCTCAACCCAAAACGTCACCCATCCCCATTCTCCAGAGATGCTGCCTGACCCACTAAGTTACTCCAGCACTTTTATGTATTAACCAGCGCCTGCAGTTCTTTGTTTCTACATTATATGTGGCTTCACCTTAAATCTTTTTATGAAATGCTTGTCAATAGATGATTGTTTTTTTTTAAAGTCTGGATGAAGCGCTGAAAGCGCTGAGCATCTCAAATAAGCCAAACACTACTTTATTCATTAAAGTACAGCTGTAACTGATCTGGGTTAAATCTGTCTCGTATTCAAACTTTATATATAAAAAAAACACAATCAGCCACTGTGCAAAAGCAGTATTTTAGACAAACTCCAACTGTAGCTAAGAGGGATTTTTTTTGGGGGGTGGGGGTGAGTACGAGGTAGCTCGACTAAAAAAGTAATTAGAGGTTAGTGATTAATCGGGTCCCAGGCAGGGGTAAACAATGGTTTTAAACAAAAAACTCTTCCACCTTCCGCTAACTAGGTTTTCTTGACAATACATTCCAGCTGCTTACATTGACTAAAAAAAATCCCAACGCTAAGCGCAGGAGGCAGCCATTCACACCTTTTTCTCTTTACAACAGCGCTTTTGAAAGAGTTTCCCAATTAATTCCACTTGCCCCGATCGGTCCCAAAGTCTTTCCTCTCCTTTTCAACCATAAATCTCTTTTTGGAAGTCGTTATAGACGGCTTGCAGTGCAGTTCATTCCTGCATTACAAACCCTTCGGAACTGAAGGTGCTGGTTTACAAAATAAAAAGACACAAAGCGCTGGGAGTAACTCAGCATGTCAGGCAGGCAGCATCTCTGGAGAACATGGATAGGCGACTTCCCCAGTCGGGACCCTTCTTCAGACTGATATCCCAACGTTTGAAACCACGATCCAAATCTGAAGATGGGTCTCGACCCGAAACATCACCAATCCTTGTTCTCCAAGGATGCTGCCTGACCTGCTGAGTTCCTCCAGCACTTTGTGTCTTTTCTTTCCTGAAATCCCTATATTTGATTAAAATTTGTTACATTGATTAGTAAGAGTGTCAGGTGGGGGGGGGGAGGCAGGAAAATGGGGTTGAAAGGGAAAGATAGATCATCCATGATTGAATGGCAGAGTAGACTTGATGGGCCGAATGGCCCAATTCTGAACCTAGAACTTATGAATACACGAAACTGAACTCCCCATATTTGGGAAAACCTCTCGTATTTTTCCCCTCAGGATATTTCAGCAATTAAGTTTTTTGTTTTTCAAAAAAAAAAATTAAATAAAAAAAAGTGTCAGTGTTGCTTTTAAAAAGTCTCCTAAATTCCAAACTAAGTCGGCAGAGGGCACCCACTCGCAATTCAGTTCCTTGGGAAACAAAAGCTGAGGGAAGGGAAAGGGGGGATTTTGTGTGGGGAAAGCGCAGTGTGTGGAAGAAGGACTATTTCATTTACCTTGCTGGTGGCCGTGGCACTAGAGTCCCGGACCACGGGGACATTGGTGACCTGCACAGACAAGTAGTCACTGTCGATCAGGGGCCAAGCACCTTCCACTTTGCACGTTTGGAACTCGTCCCGGAACGTCCTGAGGTGCGGGTCGCCGAACAAGCCGCAGTGTGCAAACTTGGGGGGCTGCTGTTGCCCGCCGTCGCTCAGCGAGTTGACCCTGCCCTGGTAGCTGCACAACTCGGGCAGGCGGCTCCGCTCCGTGCCCGACGGCTTCACCGGGGCCGTGGGTCCCGTTTTGGAACAGTTGTGCTGTGCCATGAGGTCGTTGATGCCCAGCACGGCCGAGTGATAGACCAGGTCCCCCCGGCAGTACTTGGCCGTCTTCTTGGTGCATTGCGAGTAAGCCCGCAGCGCGATGCAAAAGTCGCCGCCGTTTCCACCGCCTCCCCCCTCCGACTCCTCTTGCAATCCAATCCCCGGAGAAGTAGCAGCCACGAACTCGGCATTACATCGCTGAATCCTGCACTGCTGGCAACGCACTGCCAGCACCAAAAAAATAAGTTAGCAAAACAGTTCTACAACTTAAAAAAAACAAACTTTCCCCAACTACTGAACTACTTCTGAAAAACTTCTGCAGACTACTATATAAACGTTTTTCTACACACCCAACTTTAATAAACTTTTTCAAACCACATTAATAAACTTTCCCCAAACTCCTAAATCACTTTCATAAACATTTTCAACTCCCTCGCTTACTTTAACTTTCTCCAACCTCCTTCACTACTTTTTAAAAGTTTTGCAAACCCCAAACGACTTTTCTTTTTTTTTAAAAACGTTTGTAAACTCCTAAAGGGTTTTGCAAAGTTTGTTTTAAGTCCTTAAACGACTTTTTAAAACTTTTGCAAACTCCTAGCCACTTTTCAACAAAAAAAACTTCCGTAGTCTTCAAGATACGTTTTTTTAAAAAGGCATGCAAACGTATCCAGATTCCGGGATACCTTGAAATGAGTTTGTCCTCGTTAAAATAAGCTAAATATTCGTTTTAAGAATACGCGATGTACTGTTTTTGTGTTTTCTTTACCTGAATTCAGACACATCGAGAAAATGAGCATGGCAAAAACTGATGAGCAAAGCTTTTTAGCCAAAGGGTAACGTCTTCCTTTCCCCATGCCAATCCATCCAGCGCGGCTTGAGTCTGTCGACTGTTCGGCGAAGTGAACGACCCTCTTTCTGTGGGAAGAAAAACTCAAGCATTTCAGCCTAGGCTTGTCGCTCAAAGCGCCCCGGACAACCCAGCCTGCAGGGCGGCTCCACGATAGACAGCCGCGTTGGCGAATCACCAGCAGCCAGTCGCTCAACAATTAAAGGGGAAAGTCGGTAGGTTTTTTTTTAAAGCGGGAAAAATAAAGCTCGTGTTGTTTTAGTAGCGATTAATTGCTTTACCAGATCGCCACACATTCCACACGTGAAAGGCCTGGACAGAGTGAATGTGGAGAGGATGTTTCCACCGGTGGGGGGAGGCTAGGACCAGAGGCCACAGCCTCAGAAAGGGGATGAGGAGGAAATTCTTTATTCAGAGGGTGGTGAATCTGTGGCATTCATTGCCACAGATGGCTATGGAGGCCAAGTCAATGGATATGTTTAAGGTGGAGATACACAGATTTGTGATTAGTAAATGCGTCAGGGGTTATGGGGCAAAGGCAGAAGAATGGGGTTGAGGGGGAAAGGTGGTTCAGCCATGAATGAATGGCGGAATAGATTTGATGGGCCGAATGGCCTTATTCTGCCCCTAGAATTTATGAACATTCTTTAAAATCACAATTTACTGCAGTATCTGTTATGCACTGTAATAGTAGCTGTACTAAGTCCAGGCATACAAAAAACTTTGGGAAATCCACTGAATTTCCCCCATGCCCTATGTTGAGTGCTATCCGTTCAAACTGGGGAGAACAAGAGTCTGAAGAATGGTTTCGGCCCGAAACGTTGCCTATTTCCTTCGCTCCATAGATGCTGCTGCACCCGCTGAGTTTCTCCAGCATTTTTGTGTTCCTTCGATTTTCCAGCATCTGCAGTTCCTTCTTAAACAAGAGTAACACATCAATTGCTCATAAATTATAATGATAGTTGTTAACCCTTCTGGCAAAGTGGGATTATTGTCTGGGGTTATTCTGTTTTCTTTGGAAGAAAAAAGGCTCACAGAAATATTAATTGAGGTGAATTAAATTATGAGAAGCCTCGGGCAGGATAGCGGTAGAGCTGCTTACCAGCGCTGGAGACCCGGGTTCGACCCTGACCTCGGCTGCATGGAGTGGAGTTTGCGTGGAAAGCCACACGATCACAGGGAGAACGTGCAAAACTCCACACAGACAGCACCCGAGGTCAGGATCGAACCTGGTTCTCTGGCGCAGTGCGGCTGCAGGTCTAGTAGCTGGATTAGCATCAATTGCTGAGACCTATTGCTCAGTCACAATAGGTCTCAGTGCCATACTTATCTAAGGTTATGGGACAATAAGTGGAGTATACATTATGATTTTTAATGAATCAAGTAGTAATGTTGTAATTCAGTGTGTGTGTGTTACGTATTGTGGGCAGTCGGTAGGAAATATACCATGGCTGCCTTACTAGGGGATTACAAGGATTATGTGGGAAGGAATTGCAGATGCTGGTTTACACCATGGATAGACACAAAATGCTGGCGTAACTCAGCGGGTCAGGCAGCATCTCTGGGGAAAAGGTGTTGTTTCGGGTCGAGACCCTTCTTCAGACTTTGCTTTGTCACAAGTCCAGCATTTATTTTAATGTTGCCATCTCAGACATCTCAGTGACGCTCTTTCAGAGTCCTCCACATCAGTTTTAATGGCGAAGGCAATTTTTTCAAAATCACGCCTCTGGTCATTTGCATTGTTTGCGGCGATCGTGTTGGGTGTTTGTGTGAAATCTCGTGCCCCAAAAGCCCAGAAAAGCACGTTATCCTCACAGAATGAGACACGAAAGTTGCTGTGGAAATATTCCCAGTAAATAAACTTTTGCCAACTTTCCCCCCCACCTCCTCTTTAAGTGGCTGCATGGTCCTATCCGTGTGAAATGGGCGGCGGGGGGGGTATGGTAGATGCAACACGTTAGTCTGAGTTTGCAAGGTCTGGAAAGCTAATGGTGGTTTTTTTTTTATTGCCTGGTCTAGTCTCCGCCTTGCAATCAGTCCCATTGGTGCTCAGCAGCCTATAATAAGTGCAGCCAACACTACTGAGGAGTATTTACAAACGCATAATCTGCAACCCCTTTATCACGGTTGAGATCAGTGAAGGAAGGTTGTTAGTTAGAGGCGATCATCAGGGCAATTTTGTCTTCAAAGACATCGGTGGCCTCTGAGGTGTAAAGTTTGCCTGGCGATTAAATCATGGTTTCTTAGTCTTTTAAGGAGGCAGACCTCAATGCAGACTTCCCACATGCTCATTTTAAACCAGGGTTTTTGTAAATGTAAATTAATTAAAATATCTAACTTCTTTCTAAATATTTTTTATCATGCAATTTAGACTGGACTATAGAGATATAGTGTAGAAACAGGCCTTTCAGCCCTTAGAGTCCATGCCGACCAGCGACCTCCCTCTACACTAGCACTATCCTACATGCCAGAGACAATATATAAAACTATTAACCTACAGATCTGAGATAGACACAAAAAGCTGGAGTAACTCAGCGGGTAGGTGACGTTTCGGGAAAAGGGTCTCTCCCTGAAACATCACCTATTCCTTTTCTCCACAGATGCTGCCTAACCCCGGTGAGTTACTCCAGCGTTTTATGCCTATCTTTGGTTTAAACCAGCAACTGCAGTTCCTTTCTATACAAAACTCCAACCCCGTACGTCTGGAGTGCAGGAGGGAACCGGGGCACCCGGAGAAAACCCGTACGGTCACGGGGAGAACGTACAAACTCCGTACAGACAAGCACCCGTGGTCATGATCGAACCCGGGTCTCTGGTGCTGTAAGGCAGCAGCTCTACCGCTGCACCACTGTGCCGCCCTTACAATTAAAAACTATTTCAAGCAGCGAGTTTGAAGACCCCCCCCCTCTATTTTCCCTCGCCGTTCGCCAAAGGTGTGATTTCTCGACACGTGACATTGTGGCAATCCCTCGCGGCTGGATATTGCCTCTTCTGTTTATTTGCTCCATAACTCATGCCTGCTTTTAGATTCACGCACACATGCAGGCGAAAAAATCACCAGCAAGTTTGGTTACCTTCCAAAATAAAAACAGGAAATACTAGGAATTCGCAACATGTTCGAGTGCTGCTGTGACGAGAGATGAAGAGTAAACATTCTGCTCCACCATAGTTGATGTAGAAGTCTGATGAAGAGCCATGGACAGGAGATGTGTCTCTCCACGGATGTTGAGCTTAGTTTATTGTCACGTGCACCGGGGTACAGTGAAAAGCTTTTGTTGCATGCTAACCAGTCAGCCGAAAGCCAATACATGATTACAATCGAGCCGTCCACAGTGTACAGATACATGGTAAAAGGGAATAATGTGAATAACGTTTAGTGCAATATATACTCCAGTCAAAGATAGTCCAAGGGTCTCAGATTAGGTAGATATAGATAGTTCAGGACTGCCTTCATAGTCAACAATGCTTTTTATTGTCACATAGGATAGTTGTTAACACAGTGAGATGCTATTCTTCTAGTTGTTGGCAGGATGGTTAATTTGCCTGATATCAGCTGGGAAGAAACTGTCCCTGAATCTGGAGGTGTGCGTTTTCACACTTCTACAGTGGCCAGGGTGCGACTCGTCCTCGATTATGCTGCTGGCCTTGCCGAGGCAGCATGGGGGTGTCAATGGAAGGGAGGTTGGATATACTGAGTAGTTTAAGCCTTGCGGGAATTATTTTAGATTCTCAGCATCTGCAATCTTTGGCTTGTGCTAACTCGCTGAACCTTCAGTTGTTCCGCTGTTACTACGTCCATCTCTCAGACCGTGACCGATCTCATCACCCCTGACGATCTTCCTTCCACAGCCTCCAACTTTCCAGTTCCCCAACCCCACGCTGGACATCAAAGGGCATCACAGTGGCACAGCAGGCAGAGCTGCTGCCTCACAGAGCCAGAGAACTGAGTTTTACTGTGACCTCAGGTGCAGTCTATGTGGAGTTTGCATGCTCTCCCTGTGACTGTGTGAGTTTTCCCCGGTTGCTCCAGTTTCCTCCCACGTCCGAAAGATGTGTGGGTTTGTGGGTTAATTAGCCCTCTGTAAATTCTTATTTTATAGGGGTGGCATGGTGGCAAGGACCTGCGTTCGATCCTGACTATGTGTGCTTGTCGGAACAGAGTTTGTACGTTCTCCCTGTGACCTGCGTGGGTTTTCTCCAAAATCTTCGGTTTCCTCCCACACTCCAAAGATGTACAGGTTTGCAGATTCATTGGTTTGTTATGAATGTAAAATTGTCCCTAGTGTTTGCAGGATAGTGTTAGTGTGCGGGGATTGCTGGTCGGTGCGGACTCAGTGGGCCAAAAGGCCTGTTTCCGCGCTGTATCTCTAAGCTACACTAAACGATACTAAAGTGAACTGCCTAGGATGTATTAAACCATACCCAAGTTGTCCACAGGCGCCAACATGGTAAAATAGACAATGCTATAACAATGCTATCCCTGGATTTAATAGCTGACCAGCTGCCAAGGCCCTAAGTTCTATAATTTCCTCTTTATATCTCTTTGCCTCTCCATCTAATTTTCCTCCTGAAGTCCTACATCTTCAACCAAACTATTGATTAACTGCTTATGGAAGTTTAGATGGAAGTGGGCCAAATGCGGGCAGGTGGGACTAGTGCAGGTGGGACATCTTGTCGGTCTGGGCAAGTTGGGCCGGATGGGCCTGTTTCCACTCTGTGTGACTCTATGACACTACCCTGATATTTCCCTGTCCGGTTTGGCATCAATTGTTTTGTTTGATTGACACGTGACGAAGCATCTTGAAAGCTTTTACTGCCTCAAAGCTGCTATTTTTAGTTTAGTTTAGTTTAGGGATACAGCATGGAAACAAAGCCAATTAACCTACAAAGCTGAACGTCCTTGGCGTGTGGGAGGAAACCGGAGCACCTGGGGGAAACCCACGCGGTCACGGGGAGAAGGTACAAACTCAGTACAGACAGAACCCGTAGTCAGGATTGAACCCGGGTCTCTGGCGCTGTAAGGCAGCAACACTACCGCTGCGGGACCGTGCTGCCGCTGAGGATGCCCTACTATTGGGGTTGCCGATGTTAATAACCTCACCCATTATTCCTCTCCTTGGATACTGTGGTTGGATACGGGTGTCAGGGGTTATGGGGAGAAGGCAGAAGAATAGGATTAGAGAGAGAGAGAGATAGATCAGCCATGATTGAATGGCGGAGTAGACTCAATCGGCCGTATGGCCTAATTATGACTTTAAGACCTTATACTTAACTGTGTCCAGAAATAATTTGGACATCTTACTAATAGAGGGTGTAGGAATTTGCAGGAGCCTACTCAAATATTCACACAGTGAAGATGAACAATTATATATGGCGATGATATGAAATACAGAAGATTCCTCCAGAATAATCGCTAAATGAAGTACCAAGGATTGACATAAAATGGTGGAGTAACTCAGCGGGACAGGCAGCATCTATGGAGAGAAGGAATGGGTGACGTTTCGGGTCGAGACCCTTCTTCAGACCAAGGGTTGTCCATTGTACTGTCAGCCAACCTTGAATTTGCATTATACGAAAATGTTGGCGGTCATGCCTGTAACTTAGCCTGTAACGGTCTAGATGTGAAGCAAGCTAAACCCCACAGAAGGGTGTTGGTCCAGAATTAGCTATCCTCCCAAACACATTACCACCCATATATTAGTCCAAAATGTCTTCCCCAACATGTAAAAAATGAAGCATTAATCTCACATGAAGAAATGTTTCTACCAAAGACAGCACTGCGGCTAAAATATTGTTTGTATCAGCAAAGCTGAACTCACCATGCTTCTACAGATAACTAAGAAACAATCTATGGATATCCAAATTCTCTGTCATGAATCATTTTAGATGCATTGTCCTTGTTGTAATATAGACAATTTGTGCACAGCAAATTCCTGTGTCTGAAGAAGGGTCCCAACCCAAACTTCCCTCCACAGATGCTGCCCAATCTGCCGAGTTCCTCCAGCACTTCCTCCAGTGCTTTGCTCAAGATTCCAAACATCTGCAGTTCCATGTGTCTCCAGGAGAAGCACATAATTTGCCCCATCAGATGATGACAAGTCATCTTTGACTCTGATTCAATCATCCTTAGGCACCAATTCTTTCTAGAGTGCTGGACAAGATTCAGTACTCAAACTAAATAATTGGTGCATAGTTATCCCGCCTTCGCATCCTCTCCCTGCACACGAGGGCTAGTTAACCGACAAACTCACACGCCTTGGTCGGCACGGTGGCGCAGCGGTAGAATTGCTGTCTTACAGCGCTTGCAGCGCCAGAGACCCAGGTTCGATCCCGACTACGGTTGCTGTCTGTACGGAGTTTAGTACGTTTTCTTTGAGACCTTCAGTTTCTTCCCACACTCCAAAGGTTTGTAGGTTGGTTACTTGGCTTGGTATAAGTGCAAATTGTACGGTAGTGTTAATGTTTCCGCATTGTATCTCTAAGCTAAACTAAAGCTTTTGGGATGTGGGAGGAAACTGGAGCACCCGGAGGAAACCCATGTGCTCCAAAGGAGGAATGGCAGACATCAGTTTGTGTTTTATTTCTCTCAGTGAAGAGGCCGTGATGATTTTGTTGGTCGGTCGGGTTAAACACACCGATCTTGTACAGTTGGAGGCAATGCACCGGGGGTCAGGTTAGTTGTGGGCGGTGTGATTGCCCTCACCACTCGGGCCTGATAAACGTATCCAGCTAAACCCTGGGCGACCATCTCTTGTGAATTATTCACAGCCACATATTGGCTCCAATATTCAGTGACGACAGTGGGAATGTGGGCCCTCAAAGAAAGACTCACACATGCCGATGGCTTTGGGAACCGACTGTGGCTGGATCTGTAGATATGCAGTGGAGGTCCGGCATGCTGATCAGTTCCCCAGGGACTTCACGCCATAATACACCACAGAAGGATACCATTTGGCCCAGCTGGCCGGTATAAATCCAGGTCAATTGTCCTTTAAACATCAAGACTGACTCCGCTTCAATTGCCTTTGTGGTAACTAACATATTCCGCGTATTCCGTAACAGCTTTTGTATGAAAAAATATACCCCCCCCCCCCACCCCACTCTCCCCTTAGTTCATTGTAATCAGTGACTGTGGTGAAACTGGCCTTCAGGGTAAAACCGCTAAATAAAGGCACAGACAGAAAAATGCTGGAGTAACTCGGCGGGACAGGCAGCATCTCTGGATAGAAGGATTGGGTGATGTTTCAGGTCAGACGGACAGTCTAAAGAAGGGTCTCGACCCAAAACATCACCCATTCCCTCTATCCAGAGATGCTGTCTGTTCCGCTGAGTTACTCCAGCATTCTGTGTCTATCTTCGGTTTAAACCAGCGTCTGCAGTTCCTCCCTACACAATTAAAGACACAGCATCCCCAGCATTTTTCTGATGACTCTCATCTTACTTTTCCCACAATAATGTTAACTGCTGTGGAGAGATGGGGGGCCTTGCAAATAAAATGGTTTTAATGCATTGCTTCTAATGCAATTCAGTTTTTAAAATTAAGCGGAAGTTTTCAATATTCAATTAATTTCCCTTAAAAAAAAATAGAGAGGATGATTATGCTAAAGGGAGGGACTGCCATGGATTTTTTTTTAATGAGATAGGAACAAACAGCCACTGTAGGCAAAACAAAAGCAATACTGTCTCTTTAAACCTCTCGATGACCATCTGCTAAAGGCTATAAAGCACAGATGTTCGAATACTACAGAAAAGTCATTGGCCTTTGAAAAGTGGTCAGTTTCACCTCTTTAACCCTTTGCCTGCCCTCTGTGAGCCCTCCCTCTCTTTGCCAGACTCCTTGAGGGATGTCGAGGGTAGATGCATAATGCTGGTGTTGTTACTCCAGCATTCTGCGTCTATCTTCGATTTAAACCAGCATCTGCAGTTCCTTCCTCGACATTAATGCTGGTGTTACTCAGCCGGATGGGCAGCACCTCCGGAGAGATTGTGATGTTTCAGTTCGAGACCCTTCTTAGGGCTGTGGTCGGACTGAGCCAGGGGAGAGGGAGTCTCAAGATATGGAAGGGCCAGGTGTGAAAGAGGCAGATCAAAGCAGAGGATGATCAAGGAGATGTAGAATGGTTTGTGGTTGGCTGAGGGGAAGGCGACAAGCAGGCATGCAATCTGTAAAATTAATTGGAAGGACAGTGAAACTAGTCGGAGAACGAGGGTGGGGGAGGGATGGAGTGAGAGAGAAAGCAAGGCTTACTTGAAGTTAGAGAAGTTGTAAGCTGCCCATGTGAAATACAAGGTGCTGTTTCTTTAATTTGCATTGGGCTTCAAGGTCCGAGGTTTGAATACCACATGCAATTTAACCTAGTCCACATTGACACTATGGTTAAGAAAGCACATCAACACCTCCACTTTCTTGAATGTGCTTTTGCTCAACTCCCTTAACTCGCTCCATCTCCCCGTTTGCTTTCTTCCCTGGAGGTGTGATGGTTTGTTATCGGGTGTCAGAGAAAGCAGTTGCCTTCTGCCTGAGATGTTTTGGATGTTGTGAATTTCCCTGATCTTGGTACGCTCCAGAATGGGGGAAGGGTGTGCTGGCTCTGGAGAGGGTCTAGAGGAGGTTTACAAGTCTGAACCCAGGAATGACATATGATGAGCATTTGACGGCACTGGGCCTGTACTCGCTGTAGTTTAGAAGAATGAGCGGGGACATTGAAATGTACAGAATAATGAAAGGCATGGATAGAGTGGATGTGGAGAGGATGTTTCCACCAGTGGGAGAGTCTAGGACTAGAGGTCAGAGCCTCAGAATTAAATTACGTTCTTTTAGGAAGGAGATGAGGAGGAATACAAAAGTTTGAAAGCATGTACCACCAGATTCAAGATCTGCTTCTTCCTTGATAGGGAAAGGCAAAGGCTGTATTCCCTATCTTCCAATCTACCTCATTTTGGCTTTTGCCCTTTTTTATCTGCACTTTTTCTGTAGCTGTAACAGTATATTCTGCATTCTGTATTCTCTTTTGGCCACTACCTGTTGCATTAGCATATAACATGATTGTAGTCATCATGTGTGGTATGACTTTCCTGTACTGCACTCAAAACAAAGTTTTTTGTTGTATATTTGTACACAAGACAATCCAATACCATGAATGAATCGAGAGTATCATGGAATTATTACAGCATGGGAAGAGGCCTTCCAGTCAATCTGTGCCACCTTTTGGCAGAATAATCCAGCCAGTTGCTTTCCCCTTAGCCCTGCATATTATTTCCACTGAAGTACTTATCCAATTTCCCTTTGAAGGCACTGATTGAGTTTGTTTCCCCCACTACTTCACACAGTGAATGTCAGATCACAACTGTGGAAAGAGAAACAGAGTTAATGTCTTTGGTCAAAGTGTCTAATTGACAATAGTCAGTAGGTGCAGGAGTAGGCCATTCGGCCCTTCAAGCCAGCACCGCTATTCATTGTGATCATGGCTGATCATCCCCAATCAGTACCCCGTTCCTGCCTTCCCCACATATCCCCTGACTCCGCTTGAAGGGTCTTCGTCCTAACATATTAACTTTGCTTCTTTTTCCACAGACGCTGTCGAGAATAACTATAACCGGCATTAACAACAAAAAAATCACATCCTCCTATTTGACGAAATTTAAATCTCTATCCCTAGTCATAGAACATAGAACAGTGCTGATAGACATGACAAGCTGGAGTAACTCAGCGAGTTAGGACCACATCTCTGGAGAAAATGAATAGGTGACTTTTCGGGTCGAGACCGTTCTTCCTGAAATGTCACTTATTCCTTTTCTCCAGGGATACAGTCGGACCCGCTGAGTTACTCCAGCTTTTTGTGTCTATCTTCAGTTTAAACTTGCATCAGCAGTTCCCTTCCTACATCGAACAGTGCAGCACAGGTACAGGCCCTTCGGCCCACAATGTTTGTGTCAGACACAATGCCAAGATAAACTAGGGCAGGAAGGAACTCCAGATGCCACTTTACAGCAAAGATAGACATAAAGGTAGATGCTGAACTCAGCGGGTCAGGCAGCATCTCTGGAGATAAGGAATAGCTGACATTTCGGGTTGAAACTGAGTCTGAAGAAGAGTTTCGACTCGAAACATCACCTGTTCCTTTTCTCCAGACATGCTGCCTGACCCACTGAGCTACTCCAGCATTTTGTGTCTAACCAAGCGAAACCAATCACATCTACCTGCAGGTGATCGATATCTCTCTATTCCTTACATATCCGTGCATCTATCTAAAAGCCTCTTAAACACCACTATCATATCTGTGACCTCCAGCACCCCTCGCAGCAGGGTACCAGGCATCCAGCACTCTCTCTGTCTCTAAAACTTCCCCTCTGCATCTGTTTTAAACTTTGCCTCTCTCATCTTCAAGCTATTGCCTCCCAGTCTTTGGCATTTCCACCCTGGGAAAAAAAAGAGTCTTTAAACCACTGCTACTGGGATCAGCTTCCCTCTATTCATCCCTTCTAAGCCGAACATGGTTGTACAAATCTTTATGAAATCTGCATTCAATATTCTTTCCTCAAGGCGGAACAGTCCCAGATTCTCCGAGTAACTATTTCGTTTTTTTTAGTTTTAGAGATACTGTACGGAAACGAGCCCTTCAGTCCACCGAGTCTGCGCCGACCAGCAATCCCCATTACACTGGCATGCACTACGCACCAGGGACAATTTACACATTTTTACTGAAGCCAATAAACCTACAAACCTGTACGTCTTTGGAGTGTGGGAGGAAACCAGAGCACTCGGGGAAAACATGCGTGGTCACAGGGAAAACGTACAAACTCCGTACAGACAGCTTCCGTAGTCAGGATCGAACCTGGGTCTCTGGCGCAGTAAGGCGTGGGTTTTCTCTGGGTGCTCTGGTTTCCTACAACATTTCAAAGTGTACAGGTTTTTAGGTTAATTGGCTTATGTAAAATTTTTAATTGTCCCTAGTGTTTAGGATAGACACTAGTCAATAGGTGCAATAGTAGGCCATTCGGCCCTTCGAGCCAGCACCCCTCGAAGGATAGTGCTAATGTATGGGGTGATCGCTGGTCGGCGCGGACCCGGTGGGTCAAAGGGCCTGTTTCCACGCTGTCTCTAAAGTCTTGCCCCCGCCACAGATATTTATTTCGTCTCCCAGCCCGCACCTTTTTTATGCCTTTATTCCCCCAGCCCGCCTTGAACTCACTCTGACCTTTCTTAATAATAAAACCTGTACAATCCCTTCACTGTGCTCTCCGAAGAATATGTCATGGCGCACTGCTATACGGAGCAGCAGAAGATGGTAACACAATTAATTGATTCTAGTGAAGGCAGGAGTTGCGCTCGCATCTGGATTGTAACCAAAGAAACACGGTCGCAGGGAATGAAGGAAACTCAAGTGGAACGGATGCAGCTTTCACAGCCCTCAGTCCCAGCTGTTTCTCCAGGAATGCATTGCTGCTTTAGGAAAGGAAACCTTAGACTCTGCGTTAAGAACCCTAAGCTAATCGCTAATGGCAGGCTGAATGGTATTAACCCCTCTTCCTCTGATCTGGCAACGGAGGAACCGCAAATGAAAGGTAGTTAGAAACGGCAGATTCATTGGCTTTATTTAATTTTTAATTTCAATTTAGAGACATGGGGTGCAGAGAAGATTTATGAGGATGTTACCAGGACTCAAGGGCCTGAGCTGTATGTAGGGACTCTGTGCAGGCAAGGACTATTCCTTGGAGCGCAGAAGGATGAGGGGTGATCTTAATGAGGTACACAAATCAAGAGAGGAATAGTTTGGGTAGACGCATACACATGCCCACAGAGGGGGAATTGAGGACCAGAGAACATAGGTTTATGGTGAGAAGGGATATATTTAATAGGAACCTGAGGGGCAACCTTTTCATACAAAGGGTAGTGGGTGTATGGAACAAGCAGCCAGAGAAGATAGTATGAGGTATCGCAAAGTTGCGGAAACATTTAGACAGGAATATGGATAGAACAGGTTTTGAGGGATATCGGCCAAATGCAGGCAAGTGGGACTGGTGTAGACGGTGTGGGCAAGTTGGGCCGAATGGCCTGTTTCCATTCTATGACACAGCGGGGAACCAGGGCCTTCGGCCCACCGAGTCCACGACGACCATAGATCACCCTTTCACACTAGTTCTATGTTATTCCATTTTATCATGCCTTACCTACACACTATGGCCAATTTACAGAGGCCAATTTACCCGATGTCAATTAACCTACAAATCTGCACATCTCTGCGATGTGGGAAGAAACCGGAGCATCACGAGAGAACTCACGTGGTCGTTGAGAGAATGTGCAAACTCCACACAGACAGCAGCCGAGGTCAGGATCGATCCCGTGTCGCTGGCACTGTGAGGCGGCAACTACCACGGCGCCACTGTCCCACCCTATCATCACGCCAGGAAATTTACCATGGGATTGTTTGCAGTCAATTAGTTTCTAAAAGTCAGAAAATAAAAGCTTGTAGCAATGTAGTGACTTCTAAAAAGCCCCAAAGCAGGACAATAAAGTATTTCTTCGGTTTCTCAGTTTAGAGACGGAGTGGGTTTCTCTCTCCTCGCCCACGTCCCAAAGAAATGCGGGTTTGTGGGTTAATTGCCCCCAGTGTGTAGGGAGTGGACGATAAAGCAGGATGACATAGAACCAGTGTGAACAGGTCGGCATGGACTCAGTGGGCCGAAGGGCCTGTTTCCAGGCTGTATCTCTCAACTAAATTAAAATAATTTTCCATACTTGCTGTGTGTAACAGGGACTGTAATTCAAAAGGACTTTGTTAGTTGCAAACTTTACTGGGTGGGTAATATATTAGCATGGGCAGAGGATAGACTAACAACAGAGGAATTAATAAACGGAAGATAGACACAAAATGCCAGAGTAACTCATGGGGACAGGCAGCATCTCTGGAGAGAAGGTGACAGAAACATAGAAAATAGGTGCAGGAGTAGGCCATTCGGCCCTACGAGCCTGCACCGCCATTCAATATGATCATGGCTGATCATCCAACTCAGTATCCTGTACCTGCCTTCTCTCCATACCTCCTGATCCCTTTAGCCACAAGGGCCACATCTAACTCCCTCTTAAATATAGCCAATGAACTGGCCTCATCTACCTTCTGTGGCAGAGAGTTCCAGAGATTTACCACTCTCTGTGTGAAAAATGTTTTTCTCATCTTGGTCCTAAAGGATTTCCCCATTATCCTTAAACTGTGACCCCTTGGCCTGGACTTCCCCAACATCGGGACTAGTGGTCACAGTTTCGGGTCGACACCCTTCTTCTTAATAAATTGGTTATTTTCAAATTGGCAAGCTGCAGCTAATCTGGTGGCACAAGGATCAGTGCGATGAGCCTCAACTATTTACAATCTATATTAATGACTTGGGTGAAGGAACATAAATGTACTGTAACCAAACTTGCCAGCTGGACATAGGAGGGAAAGCAAGTTGTGACGGTGGTGTGTGTGAATCTGAACCGTTGGGGCAAACCTAAAGTAGACCCCTAACTATGGATTGAATAGTCTTTGCGTTGAATATGAGTTGATCCTATTGAAGCTTGAAGGTTCCATGGGAGATACAAGGAATGTCTGGAATCTGTCTGGAAAAACACAAAGCCCTCTGAGTTACTCCAGCACATTATGTTTTGCTCAGGATTCGGCAGGAGTTTGACGGAATAAGTACCGAGAGGACATTTTCTCTTGTGGACAAATTGAGGACGAGGATAGACACATGGAAAAAAGAATAGGTGAAGTTTCAGGTTGAGACCCTTCTTCAGTCAGAAGAAGGGTCTCGACCCGAAACGTCGCCTATTCCTTCGCTCCATAGATGCACTAGGAGGCACGACTTCAGGATATGGACTCTTGCATTGAAGACACGAATATGGAGGAATTAATTTTCTCAGGGAAGAGAACAAGCTTTGGATTTCTCAACCCCAGAAAACTGTGGAAGATGAATCACTGAAAGTGTTCAGGCCAGCGAACGACAGTATTTAGTCTACAGGAGAATCAACGATACCGGAGAATTGGCAACAGAAAGGAGCTGAGGCCAAGGCCTGATCAACCATATCTCAGTGAAAACTGTGTGTAGGAAGGAACTGCAGATGGTGGCTTATACCCAAGATAGACACAAAACACTGGAGTAACTCAGCGGGTCAGGCAGCATCTCTGGAGAACATGGATAGGTGACGTTTTGAGTCAGAACCCTTCTTCGGACACATCTGCAGTTCCTTCCTACACATTTAATGGGAAAAGCTGAATAGATTGGGGCTTTAAGAGTCATAGAGAGCTGTCCAGCAGTTTGTTTCCTTTTGTGCAAATCAGCATCCGCAGTTACTAGTTTCTACAACTGATGGGGATTACAAGGTCACAAGTTGTAGGAGTAGAATTAGGCCATTCGGCCCATCGAGTCCACTCCGCCATTTAACCATGGCTGATGTCTGCCTCCTCATCCCATTGTCCTGCTTTCTCTATACAACCCTTGACACCCGTTCTAATTTGTCTTGATTAATCATTGCCTTAACTGCACTTGAAGATGAAGACACTGGAATAACCCATCAGTCCAGGCAGGGCTAAGAAAGCCAGACCCGCTGAGTTGTACCCAGCACTTTGTACCCTACATGAAGATATTGGAAATCACCAAAAAATCCGGATGAAGTGGTTCTTTCAGCAAAATGAAGACAAAAGCACCAGATAAACGTGCTTGAACTGAGCAAGCTGGTGGCATGGTGAGTCTCCTCAGCATAACGAGCACAACAAAGACATGGACCACCTCTCTCTAGAAGGGAAGGAGAGGCCCTTTTAAACAGCCATTTCCTCAAACGAAAGAATGTAAAAGTCCACTTACAGATAATGCTGCTTTCTCCCTGCTGCACACAAAGATCTCGGGATATTGCCATATGGAAACACTTCACAGGAAGTTGGACTTTTTTTGAAACTTAATAAGGAAGTGATTGTTAAGAAAAAAACAGGTGCAGAGAAGATTGCGCATAGTTTCTTTAATCGCAGTGCGACCTCCATTATCTCTCCGCCTATTATCGCCATCCCTTTTATCCACCATCTCCTCTTCCATGTGCGTGGGACATTTGGTTCATTCACAGCTTCTTTTGTCATCTGTATTCTAGGCTGCTTTTCCTTGCTGAAGAAGCCCACACATTTGCTGTTTGTTCTTGTGCCTGTGTTCGCCTCATCAGCTGCATCTCAGTTTGTGGCACTTGTTTGTCGGGGGAGTCACAGAGGAGTCTGTCCCCCGACGCTTTTCACTCTGGCGGCTTACAGCCCAGCGGTATGAATGGGTTGTACGTGTACGGGTGCAGTCTGTGCGGAGTTTGTACGTTCTCCCCGTGACCTGCGTGGGTTTTCTCCGGGAGCTCTGGTTTCCTCCCGCACTCCAAAGACGTACATGTTTGTAGGTTAATTGGCTTCAGTAAAACTTGTAAATTGTCCCTAGTGTGCAGTGCATGCTAGTGTAATGGGGGATTGCTAGTCTGCATGGTCTTGGTGGACCGAAGGGCTTGTATCCGCACTGTATCTCCAAAACTAAAAAAACAAAATAGTTACTCAGAGAACCAAAGACACACAGGTTAATTGACTTTGATAAAGATTGTAAGTTGTCCCTAGTGTGTAGGATAGATAGTGCTTGTGTACGAGGATCGCTAGTTGGTGCGGTCCCAGTGGGCTGAAGGGCCTGTTTCCACGCTGTATCTCTAAACTAAACTCAACTGAACTGAACTAAACTAAACCTAGACTCATTTGGTTTGTGGAACAGCAAACGCAATCTCCCTGGAGAAGTTTGCAGCAAAAGAAAATGTTTGGCAACCTCTGCCACATCTCTTTGTCACATCCTGAGATCAATTATTGCTGAGGGAAGTCTTGGTAATTGACAGCTGTTGTAAACTCACCCTTTGGGGACAGGACCATGTAACCGAGACCAGGAAACCAGAAGGAAATAACAGGCTTACTGTTTTGTATATGTGTGGAGAGAGTGTGCACATCAATGGAACATGAGTGATGAAATACATGTACAGTTGTTTTGTGTGTGTGGGTGTAATGTAACCTCTGAGGAAGTGTGAGTTAATGAATATTAGGTGCATGTGAATGGAGGGAGGGTGCTTGTGATTGTGACTAAGCCCTGCATGACTTTATGCCTTATTTCACTGTTGCAGAAACACAGTGATTATATTATCATAAGTTCATAAGATCTTAAGTGAAAGGAGCTGAATTAGGCCATTCTGCCCATCGAGTCTGCTCCGCCATGGCTGATCTACCTCTCTCTCCTAACCCCATTCTCCTGCCTTCTCCCCATAACCTCTGACAGCCATGCTAATCAAGAATCTATCTATCTCTGCTTTAAAAATATCCACTAACTTGGCTTCCACCGCCTTTTAGTTTAGAGATACAGCGCGGAAACAGGCCCTTCAGCCCACTGGGTCCATGCCGACCAGCGATCCGCGCATATTAACACTATCCTACACACACTAGGGACAATTTTTACATTTACCAAGCCAATTAACCTACAAACCTGTACGTCTCTGGAGTGTGGGAAGGGGACCGCAGATCTCGAAGAAAACCCACTCATGTCATGAGGAGAACGTATAAACTCCGCACAGACAGCACCCGTAGTTGGGATCGAACCCGGGTCTCCGGCGCTGCAAGCGCTGTAAGGCAGCAACTCTACCGCTGCACCACCGTGCCGCCCGGCAAAGAATTCCACAGATTCACCACAAAGCGATGGAGTTACTCAGCGAGTCAGGCAGCATCTCTCGAGACAAAGGATCCAGTGAAGCTGCCTGACCCGGCTGAGTTGCTCCAGCACTTTTTATCCAATGGCAGTATAGCTGATTCGTAAGTGTACTCCGAAATAGCCCACAGAGGCACTGAATTCAAGGGCAATTAATGCCTCTTACACCTTGTGACTGAATAAATCAAACGACCGACAACCCTCCCACCCCCCACCTCACAAACCCAACTTTGAAGATCTTTCCTAGACTCCAGGAATAAAGCAGAACTCCAAGGAGACAAAGGTACTTACACCACTGAGCTGCACTGGGGTCTTGCGAGGCTCCACATTGCCTGAATGGGGAAAAAAATAAGAAGCTTCAGTGAAAATGTCACTTCCTCATATTTTAGCCCAGCATCACAATGAGTTTGTCAAAATACTATTTCTGCTCCCACCGTTGCAGCCTATGTTTTTGTTCGTGGATGGGACTTATCTTTCGCCTCTCGTTCCATTTTGCATACATGGTGGTGTCCTATTTAATTTCCGTGAAATTTACTCCAGAGATACAGCAGGGAAACAGGCCCTTCGGCCCACTGGTCACTGTGTCGCCAAATTGTGACTAGCAAAGGTAGAGTTAATATGGAGAGGATGTTTCCACTGGTGGGAGAGTCTAGGACTAGAGGTCATAGCCTCAGAATTAAAGGGTGCTCTTTTAGAAAGGAGGTGAGGAGGAACTTCTTTAGTCAGAGTGTAGTTAATGTGTGGAACTCATCGCCACAGAAGGCTGTGGAGGCCAAGTCAGTGTATATTTTTAAGGCAGAGATCGATAGATTCTTGATTAGTACGGGTGTCAGGGGTTATGGGGAGAAGGCAGGAAAATTGGATTAGGAGGCAGAGATCAGCCATGATTGAATGGTGGGGTAGACACGGTGGGCCGAATGGATTATTTCTACTCCTATAACCTGTGAACTTGTGAAATAAAAATCCCATAGCATGTATGAAGAATTCAGTGTGTTCTCTACAGCACCCCGGCTGGAATTTGTCCCTTGATCAAACTTCTCGAAGAGGTTTATGAGGCATTTATCTTGTTATAACACTCATTCATAACACTTCAGTCTGAAGAAGGGTCTCGACCAGAAACGTTGCCCATTTCTTCTCTCTGGAGATGCTGCCTGCCCTGCTGAGTTTCTCCAGCGTTTTGTGTGTATCTCTGGGGTAAACCAGCACCTGCAGTTCCTTCCTGCACCCTCATTCATAAACTACCTTGACAGAGCAGAAAATTGTAAGGGGCATTCTCAAACACAGAGAGATGATACCATGGATTTTCTTCGCTGTTTTCTTTTCATCCATTTCTGAATCAGGAATGGATTTACGACATTTGTTGGAAATGGTTTAATTGGATTTTTTCTGGGTTCATTTGATGTCGAAGATAGATACAAAAAGCTGGAGAAACTCAGCGGGTCAGACAGCATCTCTAGAGAAAAGGAATAGGTGACGCCAGATGAAGAAAGGTCTTGATCCGAAATGTCACCTATTCCTTTTCTCCAGAGATGCTGCCTGTCCCGCTGAGTTCCTCCAGCATTTTGTGTCTATCTTCGGTTCAAACCAGCAACTGCATTTCCTTCCCAGACATTTTTGCTGGCTTCGTTTGGTATCATCTTTGTAAAAGAAACCTTAAAAAAGTTAAATCCCAATAACAGCTGCTCATAAATGCTGCCGTGGAGGGCAAGGCCATCTTTAACAAGTCCAGGAAATCAGAAGGACATAACAGGCTTACTGTTTTGTGTGAAGAGAGTATGTGTGGACATGTGTGTGTGTGTGTGTGTGTGTTTATGAGTGTGTCTGGTGATGCTCCCATGCCGTGTCGAGGAAGAGATACACATCCCAGAACTGGTGTTCCTTTGATGACATATAATCTCAACACCCAAGCTACCCACACACATGGAATACACATACACATTCGAGAGCCTATGGCAAGATTCATCGAGTTCTCCAGGTGTGCAGATAAGTGTCCTTCCCTCAAACGAAGTCATCAAAGGCAGATGAGATTACAGGGTCTAAGGTTTCCCGCTTGTGAAATATAGAACATTGAACAGTACAGCACAGGAAGAGGCCCTTCGGCCCACTATGTCTGTGCCGAACATGGTGCCAAGACCGACTCTTATCTGCCTGCCCTTAATTCATATCTCTCCTAAATGCCTATCCAAAGGTATTTTAAATGCCACGACCATGTCTGCCTCAACCACCACACTTGGCAGTGAGTACCAGCCCCAGAGTCTTGCTGTTCTAGGGCTGCCAGCTCTAAGTGGCACTGCTGCCAACCTGCGTGGCAGCATGTCGTGTTAACGAGCAACAGCGGAGACACAAGGAACAGCAGATGCTGGAATCTTGCGCAATAAACAAAGTGCTGGAGTAAAATCAAAATCAAATCAAACACGTTTGTTGTCATTGCACAACAACTGTACAACGAAATTCCATTGCATCTCCTTCGGTGTGTACATAGAAGACACAGGATAAAAGATTTAAAAAGAACAAAACACAACAGCCATTGACTCACATATACACAAGATCAGTAAAGAAAATAATAAATAGGTATTAAAACCATTTAAAAAGAATATTGCGCATTATCTTGCACCCCGAATTATATTGTGCTTCCCCCAGTGTTCTCTGTTAGAGTTAAGTTCTTTTATCGCACATGGGTAGAAACTATATTTGAGTCTACCGGTGCGAGCCGTCAGAGACCTGTATCGCCTCGGTGGGTCAGGCATCATCTATGGAGGGAATGTTCAGGCAATGTTTTAGGTTGGGAAACCTTCTTCAGAATACATCAGTGCAAGTTGGGATATAAGTGATAGAGTTGAACAGCGTAGAATCAAGCCCTTGGGTCAATTTGTCACTCTGGCCAAGATGACCAATCTAAACTATTCCCATATTTGACCCATATATCTCTAAACCCTTTCCTATCCATGAACCTGTCCAAATGTCTTTTAAATGTTGTTATTGTTCCTGCCTTAAGAATAGAATATAGAATAGTTTTTTTATTGTCATTGTAACATGAACCATGTACAACGAAATTGTAAAATGTCATCCAGTCAGTGCACCATTCAAACATTTCTAAAAGCTAACGATACATACAAGGTCCTCTGGGAGTTTGTTCCATCTACCCACCACCCTCTGCATGAAAAGGTCACCCCTCAGGTTCCTATTAAATCTTTCCCCTCTCACCTTAAACCTGGTGTTTGACTCCACTAACCTGGGAAAAAGACTCTGTGGATTCACCCTATCTATGCTCTTCATAATAATGTACACTCATACCTCTCAGTGATCTTATAAAAGTGTATAAAAGTTTCTATTATACACTATAAGATCACCTCCTGCACTTCAAGAAACACAGTCCGAGCCTGCCCAACCGCTTCTTGTAACTTGGGCCCTTGAGTCTTGGCACCATCCTTATAAATCTTCTCAACACTTGTTCCGATTTAATGGCAGATTTTCTATAGCAGTGTGACCAATACTGCAAACACTATTCCATGTGCAGCCTCACCAACGTCTTGTACAACTATGACATAACATCGAGGCTTGTTCATCGAGTTAAATTTAAGCTGGAGCTGGGTGCTCCGGTTTCCTCCCACTCTCCAAAGACCGACAGCTTTGTAGGTTAATTGGCTTGGTTTAATTGTAAATTGTCCCTAGTGTGTGTGTAGGATAGCGTTAGTGTGCGAGGATCGCTGGTCGGCGCGGACTCGGTGGGCCGAAGGGCCTGTTTCCGTGCTGTAGGAAGGAACTGCAGATGCTGGTCCTCACCGAAGATAGACACAAAATGCTGGAGTAACTCAGCGGGACGGGCAGCATCTCTGAAGAGAAGTAATGGGTGACATTTTGGTCGGTCTGAAGAAGGGTCTCGACCTGAAACGTCAACCCATTCCTCCTCTCCAGAGATGCCGCCTGTCCCTCTGAGTTACTCCAGCATTTTGTGTCTATCTTATGTTAAGGAGGAGGCAGGCAATGTCCTTGGGAGACGGGAACACGAGCCCTTGACGACCACCACCATCAGTGCTGCTAAAGACAGATGACTAATATTTTCCCTGCTCCCAGTCTATTTAGTCTTCTCACCTCATTCCGGGCCACACAGTTCCTGCAGGTGTGTGTCAGACACTAAAACATTCCACACATCTTTGGCATACT